>NC_090447.1:374919327-375524327 GCF_031143425.1 Pleurodeles waltl
TCCCCAAACTTTTTGCCTCCTTCCTCCTATTTTTTTCTGACCTGTTGTTGTTGGCTTTTGACCTCTGGGCACTTTACCACTGCTAACCAGTGCTAAAGTGCATATGCTCTCTGTGTAAATTGTACTACTGATTGGTTTATCCATGATTGACTATTTAATTTACTTGTAAGTCCCTGGTAGAGTGCACTACATTTGCCTAGCGCAGGTAGATTAAATGCTACTAGTGGGCCTGCAGCACTGGTTGTGCCACCCACCCCAGTAGCCCCTTAACCTTGTCTCAGGCCTGCCATTGCAAGGCCTGTGTGTGCAGTTTCACTGCCACTTCGACTTGGCATTTAAAGGTACTTGCCAAGCCTAGAACTCCCCTTTTTCTATACATAAGTCACCCCTAATGTGTGCCCTAGGTAACCCCTAGAGCAGGGTGCTGTGTGGGTAAAAGGCAGGACATGTACTTGTGTGGTTATATGTCCTGGTAGTGTAAAACTCCTAAATTCGTTTTTACACTACTGTGAGGCCTGCTCCCTTCATAGGCTAACATTGGGGCTGCTCTCATACATTGTTGAAGTGGCAGCAGCTGATCTGAAAGGAGCAGGAAGGTCATATTTAGTATGGCCAGAATGGTAATATAAAATCCTGCTGACTGGTGAAGTCGGATTTAATATTACTATTCTAGAAATGCCACTTTTAGAAAGTGAGCATTTCTTTGCACTAAAACCTTGTTGTGCCCTTCAATCCACGTCTGGCTAGGTTTAGTTGACAGCTCCTTGTGCATTCAATCAGACACACCCCAAACACAGGGTACTCAGCCTCACTTGCATACATCTGCATTTTGAATGGTTCTTCCTGGGCTGGGAGGGTGGAGGGCCTGCCCTCACACAAAGGACTGCCACACCCCCTACTGGGACTCTGGCAGACAGGCTTGAACTGAAAGGGGGCTTGGTGCATTTCTTAGACACTCTTTGAAGTCACCCCCACTTCAAAGGCATAACTTAGTATAAAACAGGGCCTCTGCCCTACCTCATCAGACACTTGCTGGAGAAGAAACCTGAACCAGAAACTACATCCTGCCAAGAAGAACTGCCTGGCTGCTCAAAGGACTCACCTGTCTGCTTTTCTACAAAGGACTGCTGCCTTGCTGTTGGCCTGCTGCCTTGCTGAGCTGCCTGGCTGCTCAAAGGACTCACCTGTCTGCTTTTCTACAAAGGACTGCTGCCTTGCTGTTGGCCTGCTGCCTTGCTGAACTCTTGTCTGGCGGTAAAAGTGCTCTCCAAGGGCTTGGATAGAGCTTGCATCCTGTTCCCTGAAGTCTCAGGACCAAAAAGACTTCTCTCTTCCTCTTGGACGCTCCGTGTGCCGAACTTTTCGACACACAGCTTGTTCCGCGGCAAGAAAAACGCCACACACCGAGGCTGATCGACGCGACGCCTTCGGAACAAGCTAAACTTTGACGCACGGCCTCGCAAGGACAACGCCGCCCGACTTCCCGGGAGAAATCGACGCGACGCCTGCTGTGAGATCGAAACTTTGACGCACGGCCTCGCAAGGACAACGCCGCCCGACTTCCCAGGAGAAATCGACGCGACGCCTGCCGTGAGATCAAAACTTTGACGCACGGCCTCGCAAGGACAACGCCGCCCGACTCCGCAGGAGAAATCGACGCAACGCCTGCCATGAGATCGAAACTTCGACGCACAGCCCCGCAGAACGACGTGCAGCCGGAAAACAAGCAGGAAAATCCACGCACAGACCCGGGACATCTGGTACTCCCCGCAAACCACAGTAAGAGACTGTCCGCGCGCCGGAAAACGACGCACGACTCCCCACGTGGAAAATAACGACGCAAGTCCGTGTGTGCTGAGGAGAAATCGACGCACACACCAGTTTTCCACATACCTCTTCTCCTGTGGCCCTCTGAGGAGATTTTCCACCAGAAACCAGGTACTTTGTGTTTGAAAGAGACTTTGTTTACTTTCTAAAGACTTAAGACACTTTATATCACTTTTCAGTGATATCTTTACAAATTCGTATTGCCACTTTGATCGTTTTGACCTGAAGATACCCAGATAAATATTATATATTTTTCTAAACACTGTGTGGTGTATTTTTGTGGTGTTATGCTATGGTGTTGTATGATTTATTGCACAAATGCTTTATACATTGCCTTCTAAGTTAAGCCTGACTGCTCGTGGTAAGCTACCGGAGGGTAAGCACAGGCTGATTTTGGATTGTGTGTGACTTACCCTGACTAGAGTGAGGGTTCTTGCTTGGACAGAGGGCAACCTGACTGCCAACCAAAAACCCCATTTCTAACAGGAGGCATGGTCACTTATACCTTAAAGGGCTGTGCCTGCCCTCACACAATGCAGTCTCCAACCCCTGATGTGTGTCTGGGGCCTGGCCTGGGCAAGCCAGGATCTTGAAAACAAAAGAGACTTCTCTTTGAAGCAGGCCTACTTCAAAGTCAGAATGAGGTAAAAGAAGAGCACCCAAAACCCCTGAAAATCAGATTACTTCTGGAACCAAGAGGAACCACTGCTAAGGAGAAGAGCTGGATAAGCTGGAGGAGGAGTACTGTCCCTTTGTCTGTGACTGTGCTTTGCTGGATTGACCTGCAGAAGCTGCTTCTACCTGAAAGAGGACAAAGACTGACTTTTGGGTGACTTCCAACTAATGTAGAATCTCCAAGGGCTTAAACTGAGCTGGCCTCCTGTTGTTGGAGTCTCAGGGACAACAAAAACTTCTCTCTGCCAGCACTTTGGCATTCTGCTGAGAGTCCTGCCTGCCACGTGGTGCCCTAACCTGTCTCTGAGCCCTTGAAAGGTGCAGATGGTGGAAAAGGACAGAAATCCCCACAAAGACCACCCTGCAGAGAAACCTTCGATGCACCACCCGCCTCGCCGCTGAGGAATGATGCGCTGATGTCCTCGCAACTAAAATCAACACTCCACCTGCATCGTGACTGGGAGATCGACGCAACATGACTGGATAAATGACGTGTAACATCTGCAGCAGCTGCTGTTAACGACGCAAGCTCCCACGCAGTGTGGTGTCTTGACACCATGCGACCGGATTTCAATCCAACATCGCTGGGCACAACAAATCAATGCAAAGCCTGCCCGGACCCAAGGTGCCCATCCGGATCGATGCATCGCTCTCTTGCAGAGAGAAGAAATGACGCACTCCAACCCGACCAGAGGAGGATTATTGTCCATCCCAATAATAGAGCCAGTATCTTTTAAATGTTTTGGCAACTGAGTTAGAGTCATAAAACATTGATACATTGCATTGCAAATCGGCATTTGGAAAGTATACCCTAAATATACCCCAAGCCCTTCTGAGGGTCATATTACAAATTGGTTACCATATACTGAATCACAAAATACATTTTGGGCCAGATGCATGAAAGGGTTTTAACCATTCTGTGTCTATAGGAAAATGCTTTAGTACATATGGCCCTTAGTAAGTACTAAGACACCATTTTGCGATTGCAAGCCCACAGACTTTGTGATTGCAAAATTACTTTATAAATCTGTCCCTTCGCTTGGAAAACATTGATTGGTTCAAGTTTCCTGTAAAGTTTTGTGAATTCCGGAAATTAGGTAATCTGCATGCATACCAGGTCATTAAATCTAGGATGCAAAACTATTAATTTCCGATTTATGTCTATACTATTTTAAATGATATCTGAATACAGATATACTGAATGAGATGTACATTTTGTACAGTTATTTTAAGTTCAGAGAGTTACTCTTACATTCATACATCTACAATAGAAAGGTTTCCCAAATGTAGGTGAAGTGATGTGGCTATGACTTAGCTGAGAAAACATTAACTCACAGTTTCTTTTTTTTCCATTTGTTGTACTCTAAAGAGAGCAATCGGCTTATTCCACTCTTTACAACTTGAAGAGAAAGTGTTACTCTTTTTCATCAGACCCACAGTTTAAATACACAACCTACTACAACATTTGACATACATAGCATTGATTCATGGATTAATGCTTGTTTTAGACTTAAGAGAGTGTATTATGTAAAGGTATCGAAGGGTTACAAATCCACCTCTAACTAAATCCAAGCTTGTTGGATGTCCTTTTATTCGCATCTATCCATTTAATACAGTATTGGCACTCTGTACTTATGATTCTGTTGACAACTTCCATAGGAATGTCTTTTTGTTTTTCTGAAAACTTTAAAACTGCTTAAAGTTGCATGACATTTTGAAGTCACTTTACATGTTTAGTAGTGATTCTTCATTTCAAAATCAAGGTAGGTTAGAAAAAATATGCATTTTCCATTTCATGTCCTTTATGAATTTATGTTCTCAGCTACAGCCAAAACCTTTGAACTGAATCACCCCAAACTTAGAATGATATAATAGTCTTTTTGTGGCTTGTATACATTTGTTAGGATCATTTTGAGACATTTATGCTAAATATACATCAGAAAGTTTTCAAACTATTACATAGATATTTAGAGTTTAGCATATGTGAGACATTAACCAAAATTGGCAGACAACCCATCAGTGCTATTTAGAGGGTATCCTGGACATACTTGTGAAACAGGGTGGTCATGGCATTAGTCAATATTTGGAGTACGCTCAATGTCAAGCAACCTCTAAAGAACTTCCCTTAAAGCCCTGTTTAGACCTTTGCAGATGGTCATCACTTCCACCATGGGAGATGAGGCCATGACATCTTCCACAATGGCAGACGACCGTCCTCACTTCATTGAGATCTGCATCATGTTTTGTGATGATCTCTGTGCTGTGAAGGGAGCTGCTGTGGCACTGAAGACTTGCACAGTGTGCCATGTTTAAAGCATCCACTCAGCAAACTATTTTGTTCAAAGAACCAAACTCCCATGGCGGGAGTTTGTTTTTTCTGCATAAATAATGCAACAGGCCCTAATGAGCAGGGAACCTTTTCCATATAAAATGGGAGCCATATAACATTTTCAGTGCCCATGTCCACCATACATCAAACATGGAGGGAAAAGCAGAAAAATAATTCTGTCCTCAAAAGGGTGAGACAACCGCCACCATGACCCAGCTGGCCGGTGGCAGATGGACCTCTATTTTGAGGATAACCATCGGCAAAGCCAATGGAGGATTTGCCCAATGTAAACCTGTGGTTTCCTCTACTCTGAAAAAGAAGGGTAACATTGGGTTTTGCTGGGATGGAGGCCAAATGGTTTAGAGGATTTCCTCTCACTTCATCAAACCCTTCGCAGGGCTTATAATCTTTCGCACGTTTTGACAGTTAGATTCAGGAATGGTGTGATACTGTTTGGTTATGTAAACAACGTAAAAATGGAAAACATCTCTGAATGTCTCATGCAAGTGTTTTTCTCTTGTTGTTCTTTTTGGTAATCAAATGGTTTATTCAACCATTCGAGCACCACCATGTGATATGGGGTGAAAAATTCTCTAGCTGTCCTTAGCTGTGGTGAATAGTTGTGGCACATTCTCAAACTGGTGTTATGGAAAAAATATTGTTGGCTTTGTGGGGGAGAGGGCAATTTGTCTTAATCAAAAAGGCACTGGAACATTCAAGACAAAATGACAATTTTCAGCACAACGGAAAAAGCTGAAACAGGCAAAGGCGAGTATAGGACTAAAAAGAAGTTATAAAGTATAAATAAATATATAAATAAATATAACATGGTCACATGATCAACTCTCATTTCTCAGCTGCACAAATTCACTATCACCCCCATATACACACCAGAAAGAGAGGACTGACACAGATGAGTACTGCTCTGGAAGCAAAAAAGTATGGTGCTTTGTAATATGCCAAAATTATTATGTAAAAAAACATTTTAAAAAGTCAGTGGAAGCCTTGAAATCAGAGTGAAATCCAAAAATGCTGAAAACACTATGTATTACTTTTTGTGACCCACAGAGCAAAAATAACAAAATTTAAAAAAGTGAAAGGATCTTTGTTAGAAATGGGGTCTTTGGTTGGCAGTCAGGTCCAAGCAAGTCCTGTCCAAGCAAGGACATTCACTCTAATCAGGGCAATGGAGAAACACACCTGGTTAACCCCCACTCACCCTCTTGGTAGCTTAGCTCAAGCAGGCAGGCTTAACTCAGAAGCAATGTGTAAAGTATTTGTACCAACACACACAGTAGTACAATGAAAACATTACAAAATGGACACCACACCAGTTTAGAAAAATAGGCAATATTTATCTAAATCAAACAAGACCAAAATGACAAAAATCCAACATACACAAGTCAAGATATGAATTTTCAAAAGCATGAGTCTTACTCCATAGAAAACAATGGAAACTATGATTTTGCACTGAGCACCTGGTTTGCATAAAAAATAAAGCCACACGTGCGAGCATGCACTGGAAAAGTCAGTGATGCATCAACTTCTTCCTCACAATGGAGGCCTTGCGTTGTTTCTTCTCTTTTTGGTTTGGTAATGCGTCATTTTTTTCCCTCATAGGAGAGCAATGCAGTGATTTCCAGAAGGGGCACCTGGGATCCGTGCAAAGTCAGGATGACTGTGACACCCAGAGACAATGCGTGGAAAATCCAGTCGCACAGTGTTAGAAAACTGCACTGCGTCGGGTTTGCGTCATTATCAGCAGACGCAAGCGGGTGTTGCACGTCGTTTCTCCAGTTGCGATGCATCGATCTCCCAGCCTCAATGCAGGTGGACCATTGATTCTAGCCGCAAAGCCAGCGGTGTGTCATTTATTAGCAGCGTTGCAAATGGTGCTTTGAAAATTTCCCAGCATGGCGTTCTGTGGGCAGATTTTTAGCTCTTTTTCTGCAACTTTACCTTTCAAGGGCCCAGGAAGTGGATAGGGCACCACTTGGCAGGGTGGAAGTCCCAAAAGAGAGTCAAGGTGCTGGCAGAGGAAGTCTTTGATTGCCCTGAGACTTCAAATCAAGAGGCAAGCTCAGTTCAAGCCATTGGAGAGTCTTCACAAGCAGGAATATGCCACAAAGTCCAGTCTTTGTCCCCTTTCACAGGAAGAAGCAGCAACTGCAGGTTAGCCCAGCTAAGCACAATCACAGGCAGGGGCAGCACTTCTCCTCAGCTCTTCTTCTTGGCAGAGGTTCCTTTTGGTTCCAGAAGTGATCTAATTTTCAGGGGTTTGTGGTCTAATACTTATACCCCTTTCTGCCTTTGAAGTAGGCATAATTCATAGGAAAGTCTCTGTTGTTTACAAGATCCTGCGTTGCCCAGGTCAGGTCCCAGACACATACCAGGGGTTTGGAGACTACATTGTGAGAGGGCCGGCACAGTCCATTCAGGTGTAAGTGGCCACTCCTCCCTCCACTCCATCACAGATGGTTAATCAGGATATGCAGGCTACACCCCAACTCCCTTTGTCTCATTGTCTAGAGGGGATTCACAAACAGCCCAACTGTAAAACTGACCCAGACAGGGAATTCACAAGTAGGCAAAGTCACAGAATGGTTTAAGCAAGAAAATGCCTATTTTCTAAAAAGTGGCATTTTTAAACTAACAATCTAAAAAACAACTTCAGCAAAAGATTTATATCTAAATTGTGATTTCAGAGACCCCAAACTCCATATTTCTATCTGCTCTTAAAGGGAATCTGAACTTTAATAATATTTAAAGGTAGCCCCCATGTTAACCTTTGAGAGAGGTAGGCCATGAAACAGTGAAGTCTGAATTTAGCAGTATTTCACTGTTAAGACATGTAACACACATCAGTACATGTCCAACCTCTAACACACACTGCACAGTGCCCACGGGGATACCGAGTGCCTACCTTAGGGGGGCCTTACATTTACACAAAGGGAAGATTTAGGCCTGGCAAGTGGGTACACATGCCAAGTCGAATTAGCAGTTTAAAACTGCACACATAGATACTGCAGTGGCAGGTCTGACACAGGTTTACAGGGCTACTAATGTGGGTGGCACAACCAGTGTTGCATGCCCACTAATAACATTAGATTTACAATCCCCGGGCTCCTCTAGTGTACTTTACCATGGACTTACTAGTAAATCAAATATGCCAATCACGGGTAAGCCGATTACACATACATTTTACATAGGAGTTCTTGCACTTTAGCACTGGTTTGCAGTGGTAAAGTTCCCAGGGTATCAAAAACAGTCCAGCACACATCTACAACCTAGGAAGCAGAGGCGAAAAGTTAGGGGAGATCACACCAAGGATGCCAAGTCTAACAATCTTTGTATTTCAATCACTCTTAAAAATTGTGAGTACAAGCGTGAGCAAAGTTAAACACAATTGTTAAAAAGAAGCCTCATGATTTCATGTTGATTGTGATCCCTTTAAAATGCAGCAAATCTCAAATCATTTTAAGAATTATTGCAATTTTCAGGTAATCAGGATCACAGCTGTCTCAAATCACAACATAGTTAGAGAACTAGTAATGTTACCTGATTTCCAAAATGGGCAGGAAGAGAAATTAACTGGCACTGGGCATGGCAATATGACCGTCCCACACTCTTTGACTGTGAGTAGAGCCAAAAGCTATCCACAGAGGTTAATGTTGACATTAGAACAGGGCATATGGCATGTTCAGACACTTCATTCTGTGCTCAGTCACCACTTCACTTGGGTGAAGTTTGTTCAAAGTGACATTGGGTGCACAGGGGTTCTGTGCAGTATATCAATCAATCTATCATTTATTTGTAAAGCGTGCTACTCACCCTCGAGGGTCTCAAGGCACTGAGGGGGGTGCTACTGCTCGAACAGCCAGGTCTTGAGGTGTTTCCTGAAGGTCAGCAGGCCCCGGGTCTGTCGTCTGTGGACGGGGAGGATGTTCCAGGTCTTGGCGGTGAGGTGGGAGAACGATCTGCTGCCGGCTGTAGTTCGGTGGATGCGAGGAACGGTGGCGAGGGCAATGTTGGCAGAGTGGAATTGACAGTTGGGAGTGTAGAATGGGAGTCGTTCGTTGAGGTAAGCAGGGCCGGCATTGTGGAGTGCTTTGTGGGTGTGGGAGAGGAGCTTGAAGGTGATCCTCTTGCTGATGGGGAGCCAGTGTAGGTCTCTCAGATGGGCTGAGATGTGGTTGCGACTTGGGATGTCGAGGATGAGGCGTGCAGAGGCGTTCTGTATACATTGCAGTCTTTTCTGGAGCTTGACCGTGGTTTCAGCGTAGAGAGCGTTCCAGCAGTCCAGTCTGCTGCTGACGAGGGCATGGGTGACCGTCCTTCTGGTTTCGGTGGGGACCCACCTGAAGATCTTGCTGAGCATGCAGAGGGTGCTGAAGCAGGAAGATGAGACGGCGTTGACTTGCTGGGTCATGGTGAGCGAAGAGTCCAGGGTGAATCCTAGGTTGCGTGCGTGGTTGGTGGTCGTCGGTGCGGTTCCTAGAGTGGCCAGCCACCAGGAGTCGTCCCAGGCGAAGGGATTGGAGCTGAGGATGAGGATCTCTGTTTTGTCTGAGTTCAGTTTCAGGCGGCTGCTCTCCATCCAGTTGGCGATGGCCTTCATTCCGTTGTGGAGGTTGGTTTTGGCGGTGGTGGGGTCCTTGGTGAGTGAGAGGATCAGCTGGGTGTCATCGGCGTAGGAGGCGATGTTGAGGTTGTGTGATCGGACGATGTTGGCCAGCGGTGCCATGTAGACATTGAAAAGGGTTGGGCTGAGGGAGGATCCTTGGGGAATCCCGCAGATGGTCTTGGTGGCTTCAGATAGGAAGGGAGGGAGGCGGACTCTCTGGGTTCTGCTGGAGAGGAAAGAAGTAATCCAGTCCAGGGCTTTGTGGTGGATCCCTGCGTCGTGGAGGCATGTGTGTAGGGTGTGGTGGCAGACGGTGTCGAAGGCAGCCAAGAGGTCTAGGAGGATGAGGGCCGCAGTTTTGCCTCTGTCTAGCATGGTCCTGATGTCATCGGTGGAGGCGATCAGGGCGGTCTCTGTGCTGTGTTTGCTACGGAAACTTGATTGAGATGTGTCCAGAGTGTTGTTGTCTTCAAGGAATTCAGTTAATTGACCGTTGACGATCGTATCGATAACCTTCGCCGGAAAGGGGAGGAGGGAGATGGGCCGGTAGTTCTTGTGGTCTCTTGGGACTGCTTTGGGTTTCTTTAGCAGGGCGTTGACTTCAGCCTGCTTCCAGATTTCCAGGAAGGTGGTGGTCTCGAAGGAGCTGTTGACAATCATTCGGAGTTGGTGGGCGATGATGGAGCGTACTTTTTTGAAGACGTGGTGAGGGCAGGGGTCAGAGGGTGAGCCGGAGTAAATGGTGCACATGGTTTTGATGGTATCATCGTCGTTGATGTGGGTCCAGGAGAGCAGGAGGTTGGTGTGGCTGGGATCCGGTGAGTCGGGGGCTGTGGTGACAGCAGCTGTCGTGGGGGTCGAGGTGTTGAAGCTGTCGTGGATGTCCATAATCTTGCGGTGAAATATAGTATATAGTTTGAGGCCATGTACCATGGCCAGTAGCCAATGTACACAGATGGGCTGGGGCCAGGGCAGACAGAGGCTACTATGCTCCAACCATGGTGGTTGAGGTAGATTGTCATTGGTGTCTTTGGGTCTATCATACTGCACCTTCCAAACTGATCAAAGTGCAATCCTTTCTATGCTTGATTTTTCAATGTTGTTCAGCCCAGTGCTTAACTTTCAGTTAAAAGAAAGTACTGTAATCTCACACCAAAACAAAATAAAAAACAAATCAATATGAACGTCATTTACAGGGTTGTAATCTTTAGTAAGATTCTGCACCCCTTCCCTTTTTCTCTTCCCACTTGGGGTGATCTCTAATGGCTACAGATTCTGGTCTCTTGTGGGAGTAGTCATTCATTATGCATAGGTGCACATTAATTCAAGTTAACCTAGTGATCAGACATGCAATTCTGTTCAACTTCTTTCACCTCTTGTGTTCACTTAGGCAAAAAGTCTAAAGTCCAAGGAGTAGATTCTTCTGCACATTTGAGTATCTCATTGCAGTCACAGAGTAACATTCATCCTAGTCTGATGAATGGAGTTGCAGTTCTAACATTGCAGTGGGTGCAGTTTGCCTACTTACCTTCACAGTGGTGACATTACTTCAGTTAAGACTATGGCAGTGGCCTGGGTTTGGAGCAGGCTCCATTGGATGGAATCAATGCTGCAAGCATGAACAGCAGAATTAGCCTCCAGCTGTGACAGTCTCTCTGGCTAGGTAGGTGCTCACATACAAAAGGTGATGCCTCCGGGCCTAATCGTCCATCAGGGTGATCAAGGGAAGCCTTTTCTCCATTGTCCCTCACTTCAGTGTCTGAATTCTTACCCTCCTGTCATGCATTCACTGCACAAACAGACAGCACAAATACACACACACAACACACACACACACACATATATGGGAATATGCATATGGGAGGTTAGCACTAGGCCTGGGTGGAACTTGTAGAGTTCTGCACCGTGGAATTCCGCGGAGTACAAAAAAAACTCTGTGCAACTACGTGGAACTCTGTGAGCGTGCAGAACTGCTCTTCTGTCTGTGTCCGCTCATTCACATTGCTTTTTTACAAGTTAGTAGTATGGTGCGTGCTTCTGCACTATAAAAGCGACACGAACAACACCACATGGTCTGCATGGGCACAGCCATTTTGTTTTACCTGTTCCTGTTCTGTGCATGTGCTAGACCTGATTTTCTAATCCTAATTACATCTGTGCAATTTACCCCATCCTAGTCACCCACCCCCATTTACCTTTATTTAATTATTGTTTGACTTTGTGTATTTTACATTTTTGTTTTGTTTTTTATTTTTTTGTGTGACTTTTTTTTTACTTTTTTGTGTTCCCTTTACTTCCTTATTTCATGCTTTCTTCATCTCATTCCTTCCCTTCTCTATTTATTTTTTTCCATGCTCAGCACCATGACAAAGCAGGGCTGCAGCGGTGAGTCAGGGATTGGTGCCACTAGTTCGGCTGCTAGCTGCACACCCACACTTTGTGGTCACCAACGCTGCTATTTTATCTGAGGTGGAGGTGGCCGCACTTGGTTTTTATGTGTAGCACTACCTCATTTCCATGCTGGCAGAAGGCAGCAGACCTGGGACTGACTACACTCTGTGGGAACATCAATTGCTGTGAGGGAGGGTGCACTGGTATGTGCACTAGCACACTGGGGCCCAGGGCACCCATCAGCTGTTAATGCACCATTGGACAGACATTCTGAATCTTGAGCAGAACCTGCTAAAACTTCTAGGTGTCAAGGAGCTGGGGCTTGGTAAGTAAATATTTATTTTTTGTTTCTACAATTGTATTATTTTTCAAATAGCATGCTTCTTACACTCATAGGTAAGTTAAGTTTATGGTACAATGAATATTAATTATGTCATCCAGTTTATGCTGGCCAGTTGCTCAGCACTACCTAATCATACTCATTGGTACTCACTTGGGCTGATTGTTTAGTAAGCCATGCAGACTCCTCTTGTCACTAAGATAGTGGTAGTAGTAGTAAGTATCAGTGAGTTAGTGTTCTCTGTGTCTTTGTTTAGAAGCTTATACAGCCCCAATCGCAATCTCCCAATGATGTCTAGTTTGCATGTATGCATTAAAAAGGGAGACTGAGTTGGCCCTTCAAAGATGGTTAAGAAGCAAAGATCATCAGTTGCAATGCATTAGTAGTTACAAATATAGTTTACGTCTAGGAAATGTGAATAGGACTTATAATATTTTGAGGGAGATTAACTGTACCACTAACCTACTTTTTTATCATTTTTTATTTCTTACTTTAGCACTCAAGGGCAAGAAAAAGTCTAGTTCAGAGGTGGGCGAGGGACTCCAGTGTGTCAGTTGGCAGATCTGCTGGCCCCAGTAAGTCCTCCTGTTAAATTATTACTATTTCCCTAACTTTTACCTCTTTCAATTTAGAATAAGTTTTTTCTTTTTTTAGTGTGTCTGTCTCTTTTTTTCCTACTCATTTTCGTTCTATCTAAGGTTTGTTAAATTCTTGTTATTCCTGCATTATCCCAGTTTGCTTCTATGTTTCATGTTTTGTAGCTGAATTACTTGTGTCTGTCCTAGTCTGTAGCTTTCTTCTGCTGTGTAAGTAAGCTGTCTGTCTCCCCTTATATATTTTGTGGACTGGTCCTGTAAGACTAAGAAAACAGATTTTAGGACCTGTACTGTGATGAAGATTGCATGTCCAAGTAAGCTTTTCTATGCATACCTGTGGAGAAGGCTTTTTTTTCTTGTGCATGCTCAAACAATAAAATGAGAGCGTGGCCGTGGTTATGGCAGACACCCACAATGTTGTGTTGTATGTATTGTCATTCATGTATATTGTAGTATACTATACCAGCATTTTTAATGACAGTAAGTACTATTAGGACAGTCCCATTGCATTTGCCAACCCAGACCTCAACATGTGCCCTTCATTGACCAATTATTCCACCCCTCCATTGTGTTTCAGTGAGTCAGTCATCATAGCTCTGCCCTTCCATTATGAAACATTTTTGGTTGGCTTGACTACCTGGCTTTTCTAATATTCTTACCCAACAAAATTCCCAAAGTGAATGATAGAAGAAGATAGAACTGTAATGATCTATTATATTTGGTTGAAAAAAAATAATAAGGGGAAGCGTATTTGACATCTAAAATGTATAATGCTTTTTCCATCTGCACAGACCACCAGTGCTTGGGACACTGGCAGAGCCAGTGTGCCAGATGCGGTGTTGGTTGGAGGGGGAGAACCAGGGGCAGCAGGGATGGGCATTCGAAAATCCATTGCTAGCTTATTGCTAGCTTATTGACAAATAGTATACTCACTATAAAGGAGGTTGTGAATTACCCGCTTTAGCAGCTACAGTGGGGGTTGAGTTCTTAATGGCCTCTTCTATCTGCAATGCAACTTACAAAAGCTGATAATGAATGCTAAAAATGATGGGTTGATGGAAAAGGGGGAAAGGTTAAAAGAAAGGGTGGGTGAAATGGTAAATGAAATGATAAATGAATAAAAGAATGTGTGGGTGGATCGAATGATACATAGGTGGATGAAAGGAGATGCATGGGTGAGCGAAAGGATGGATGAAAGTGTAGAAGAATGAAAGGAGGTCTGGGTGAGTGAAGAGTAGATGGGTAAAAGGATGAATGGGTAAATGAATGGATGGGTGAAAGGATGGTTGAAAGAGTGGATAGGTGAATGGATGGATGGATGAGTGTGTATATGGCTGGATAGATTGGAATGGTGAAAGGTTGAATGAGAAAATGTAAAACGTAAATGGTAGCTATCAAAGGGTGAATAGAACAATGAAAGGATAAATGGATAATTGCTTAGATGAAGAAACAAAGGGGCTCTTCTGGAGAGAGAACTGCTTTGCTTGTTTTGCCTGGCTATCAAAGCTCTGGTTCAAAGTGGGGGGTATTTTAATTGTCTGTATTTGTTAAGCAATGTAGATATGTATCCCCCCAGCCAGAATCATTCATCACCTCCCTGCCCATGACATTTAGTCATCCATGACCTAACTGCAACATTATTCAAATCAGTAGTACAACAGTGCAGTCTGTGCAAAATGCTGCATTTACAAAGTTTTTCAATGCATTGGGAAGATGTGTTTCCCTTCCTTCCCAGTGCCAACTCAGTCACTTCCTAGTACTTCACTCCTTTATTCTTTCCTGGTTCTGTCCCAGCCTACCAAAACAATTGAAAAATCCATTCTTGGCATGTGCCAGGTTTTTCTGGATTAGTGATTCATATATTTCATGGCTTCCATAGCAGATTCATGCCTGTTCACATGTTTCTACAATTGTCAACTAGAGTGACTGACTAAGCCAAAGCTACATAGCCCCTCTAACCTACCCTGCACTGCAGCACAGTAAGTTAAGTTTCATTTCTTACTGCCAAGCAAATGTATTTTTGGAAATAATTTATGGTGGAGAGTAAGGCCATGGAGTAAAGTGAGACAAAGTGCCTGATTTTGAGTTTTGCGGACATGATACTCTGTGATGAAAGTATCCCCTAAATACAATCTATATATTCCATTCCTCTCCCTGTACAGTAGTACATTATTTTTTCCACTGCCTTCTTATGGCAGAGTCACAGGATATGCATATTTTTGTATGTGATGTGTTTGATGTACTAATATTATTATTCATTTGCCCATTTGCAGTGCGGGTAGAATTGAAAGGCTTTTGGGGAAGAGCAGGGCCATTGGAATTAATGTAAGATGATAATTGTCCATTACCTCTGCCCCAGGTGCAGACTGCAGAGAGTAGCAAAGTACCAGACTTGTTAGCTAGTATGCCTCCATTCATTTAGCACAGCAAGACTACACGTACTCCATAGTGCATAATGCCTTACTCATAAATGAGAGGTAATTTATTTTTATTTCCACACAAAGGGGGTCATTCCGACCCTGGCGGTCCATGACCGCCTGGGCCGGGGACCGCGGAAGCACCGCCAACAGGCTGGCGGTGCTTCCTGGGCTATTCTGACCGCAGCAGTAAAGCCGCGGTCAGAAAAGGGGAACCGGCGGTTTCCCGCCGGTTTTCCCCTGGCCCAGGGAATCCGCCATGGCGGCGCTGCTTGCAGCGCCGCCATGGGGATTCCGACCCCCTTCCCGCCACCCTGTTTCTGGCGGTTCTTTCCGCCAGGAACAGGATGGCGGGAACGGGTGTCGTGGGGCCCCTTGGGGCCCCTGCACTGCCCATGCCACTGGAATGGGCAGTGCAGGGGCCCCCTAACAGGGCCCCACAAAGATTTTCACTGTCTGCTTAGCAGACAGTGAAAATCGCGACGGGTGCCACTGCACCCGTCGCACCCTTGCAACTCCGCCGGCTCCATTCGGAGCCGGCATCCTTGTTGCAGGGGCTTTCCCGCTGGGCTGGCGGGCGGGCTTTTGGCGGTCGCCCGCCAGCCCAGCGGGAAAGCCAGAATGGCCGCCGCGGTCTCCTGACGGTAACCGCATGGCGGGTGGCGACCGCCGCCCGCCGCGGTCAGAATGACCGCCTAAGTGTCTGTTTAATTTTTTTTTTATTATGAACCCCTCTGAAAGAGAAAAAAATAATTAGTTTGGTTTTTACTCAAGTGTGTTGTTATCCTTTCAGGCAGTCAATGCTTTTATGTGAGGCATGTGTGGGTAAACGAAATGGCCCTGTGACTCGTAATCAGTCAGATCAAATTCCAAAGGCCCAAGGGAGTCAACAATGTACTGTTGCTGTGCCACTATAATTTTAAACAGGAGTTTGCACAGAGCACTGCTTGCAATGAGTCTTTTTTCTTGTTTTCTTGATTGATATAGCTACTCCTTCTAGCCTACCTACATGCCAGGAAATAGCAGCCTGGCTGAAGCTGCAGTGGTATGACCCCATCCGTCTAGAGTATCAGCAGCTGGTGCATCTTCAGGAGGAGGAGGTAGCTGCCTTTGCATAGGGAACCAGTTCCTCCAGCCAGCACCAGTGCCTTCAGCCTCCCAGTGGCAACACCCTCACCAGTGCTGCCACCAGCTGGCAGCCACCTATCCACATTGGACCACTGCTGCCCTCCTCCCACTCAGACTGCATTTTTCAGGGGTGCGTCTTGTAGCATCTGGAGTGCCTAAACTGCAGGGTGGCACACATCAAGATAAGCCTTAACGATCTTCAGACCCACTTGGGGAATGCTCTCCTTTTGCTCTTTTTTAATGTTTTTGTTTTAGGGGAGGGTCATTTGTTGTGGGTGGAGAAGGTGGGAATTGGAAAGGGAGTTGAGTTGTTTTGGACATTTTAGAGTTGGACATTGGTTGGATATGGGGTAATTTGTTTGAGGGAGAGGGGTGGGCAAGTTGTGGGTGGAGAGGGTGAGTATTTTATTGTTACAAAAGGGAATTATTAATCTATTGTAGTTTTTTGTGTTTTACTTTTACTTTGCACTGTTGCGTTACCAGTCAGTTATAATTAGTTTAGTTATACCTATGTCATACTACCCTCTGTAACTATATTATTGACCATTATGGGGGTAGGGTATGGTGCCATTGCCTGTATTGCCTACAATAAACTAGGTGGAAAAGTAAAATCTGCAACAGAAGTTAGGTACTTACTAAATAAAGTTATTCATTTCACACCATAGTTCTTCTCTTACCTGAATGGATAAAGCTCTGACTGCTACTTCTCTCTATCCTCCAAAACTCACAGCAAGGTTTCCCAAGGTGCCTTCTTAATGGTGGTGGCAGTAGTAACAGGCTAGTATGCTAACATTGAAGGCATCACAACAAGCGAGGTCCAACTCTCACCTAGGTGAGCTCTAACTGTAGGATTAATCAAAAGGATTATCCATCACAGCAACTAAATAGAAAGAAAACACAGAGTTAGTGAGATATGGATTGTTATCATACCTTTCGAAAGACTGACTACCACCATGACACACAAAAAAATAATACCTGATACTATAACAAAAACCAGCAATAATAACTTCTTATGAGCAATGGTAAGCTATTTAATTAAAACTAAAGTCACAAAATCTTTGAGTCAGGAGAAGTGGAATCAGAGTCAGGAGCGGAATGGACAAAGTTATGTGTTCATGCCACACAGGGCCTGAATGATATTGATAAATAATGTTCTAGATCTAAACCCCTTTTTTTCATATGTGGGTTAGTGGGGCTACTGTGGCCTATTGCACAGGTAAGAGAAGCTCCCACAGTGAGTTGGCATCAATTTCACCACATCCGCCCCACCAAGTGTGTGATCCATTTATGTTTTAAATTAAGTTTCCTCAGTAAGTCACGGAGCCAGAGGAAAGAGGGTTAGGGGTTTGATAAATGGATGGGAA
This sequence comes from Pleurodeles waltl, assembly GCF_031143425.1. Lineage (NCBI taxonomy): Eukaryota > Metazoa > Chordata > Amphibia > Caudata > Salamandridae > Pleurodeles > Pleurodeles waltl. Next base: position 374,937,019 of record NC_090447.1, read on the forward strand.
AGGGGATTGGGAAAAGGTGTGACAAAGACAAACACTACATAACATAACAACAATATTCATCAAGTCGATGATGAGCAGCACATCAACATCAATTTGTTGTAGAAGTAAATGAAGGAATGAGCATGACAAGATTCAGTTCAATGCATTTCAAACAGTCCTTCAGCCCCAGAGACCACATATGTTTGAAAAGCACAAATTATGGAAGAATTAAGTGAACCCATCCAGTTCTAAACATTATGATTGTTAAAGAAAATTATATTGTGTTGCCAAAGTGAGTGGTGCATCTGCATTTTTCTTAGACTATCCACCACTCTTAGGTGCCTGGCTGAACCGGTCCAATAGTTAAGCAGGCATGGTGAGCTTTCATTCGTACATGAGAGTAGAAGACCTGTGGATTGTAAAACAGAAACTCTATTGTAGAGTCAAGGAGAAGGACAGAAGGAAGGTCATCTTCATAAGAAGTATACCAAGAAGACACAGAGGCTGAGCAAAAACATAAAAGGAGTTTCACGTTTGAGCCAACAGTGCAGCACACACACTCAGCAGAATTTCCCAAATCACCCCACTTCTCTCCAGTCAACAGATCTAAGTACTGAGCCTCAGAGTCATCATCATCATCTTCATGGTTTCCCTTTGAAGTCGATAACTTCCTTTTTCTGGCTGTTGAGGTAATCCCACCCTGACTCCTTCCATATTCTTCCTGATTCCGAGTAACTCCATTCCAATCCCCACCTGTGCGGGATAGACCTGTAGTGCACTGCTGTTGAAGTACAAGGAGAGAAACAGAATTTTAGTATTTTGTGTAGATTTGTGTTTGTTAACTAAAGTGACAGGTCTGGTCTCTGAAGAAGAAGAAAAAAGGAGTAGACCCTTCAGGTAAATTTCATTAAGCTTGAAAGAGACAATCACTTTCAGGAAAATTATCACCCAACAGGCCCTAAACATTGCAAATCATTGAAATCAAGTTTATCAATCATTTAAACACCTTCCCTCATTGACTGCCATCATAAAAATCTTCACTCACAATTACTCAATAATATATCATCACTCATTGGTGCAACAATTACCTCATCCAATCCAAGCACGGTCAAAGGTACTCAATTGTATCTCCTCTTTGATTCAAGTAACACATTGCAGTTTAGCAATCTTGTAAATCAATGATCTTCTGGGGCAGCCCTGCTAAGTGATGAAAAAAGGATAGGCATTAGAGGGAGGCAGGCATTGTCTCCAATGTCCTGAAGGGGATGGGGAGGCTTTTTCACTGCACACTGGTCCAAAACCAATCTGGCCGTACATGTGCCAAAAAATGGTGGGGCAGCATAAGTCAGACACAAACATAATGTTCCACTAGCTATATCTTTTTTTTTTTTTGCCAATGAAAGAAGTTTGACAATAAGTAATTAAAAAGTACTATGGCAGTATACTCAGACAGGAAAGTAGAGTTTGCAGAAATGCAGAACGTTTGCAGAAATGCAGAGGCTGGGTCCAATTCTTTTGTTCCTGTAGTTATGATTGTTGTCGTAGTTCTTGCTGCTGGTGTTGGCTACTGTGAGACAAGACTGTTCTCTCTGGAAGTTGAAGGCGGCACCCCAGAACTTCTACCCGGGAGTGTCTGGCTCAACAATCCACCTCTTGTATTTTGAAACATCTCTTCAGAAAAAAGAATGATATTGGCCAGAATGTTTTTGTGCTAAGGATAAAGTAGTTTGACACAGATATACACTGTGGACAACATGATGTCTTTTTGCAGCCTTGTATTAATAGCCAAGTGAAGGATTAGGCTCTCAACCAAGGGCTGCACGTCTGCATTTCTGTTCACACCTGCAAGAGCAAACCTTTCAGACACCTTTTCTAACTGGATCTGTAGCCGATGCCACAACGGGATAGCTAGGCCCATGGCACTGTCCTCCTTGTTGACTTCCCATGTGAAAACCTCAACAGGAAGTGGCATCTGTGTCAGGCATTTGACTAGGCCCCATTTGTCTGCATCCATGGTCATGCTTTTCCCACTTGCATCCCCTCCTCGTTGAATGACATAGTCATCGATCTGTCTGTACTGCTCAAACAGATGTTGCAATAGATCAAGTTCTAACATGTTGTCACCTCCTGTACGAAGGCTTTTCACTGGTACAGTTTTAGCATGCTGAATAATCCTCAACTGCTTATGGCCTTTAAAAAAATGGCTAGAAGGAGTGCAGATTCTTTTGCAGGTCATCAGTATGTTGCTAACTCTTCTTTTTTTAGAAGGTCCCGCACAACCAGTTTGATTCAATGTGCCAAACAGAGGACCTTAAAATAGCCACCATCCGCCATGGCCTTGATAATGTTACTGCTATGGTCTGTGGCAACAAAACCAATTCTGAAACATCTGGGCTACAGCCATTCATGCACTTGCTGTTAAAATCTTCCAAGATGTTTGCAGCTGTATGGGATTTCTCCATGGCAAACATGGCTACTGCTGCAGTCCACCAAACACCATTTAAAGTACCCAGTGCTGAGACCAGTAGACAGTTGTTGTCTAACCCCCGCAAGAGAGATCCAGGCCCATATTTATACTTTTTTAGCGCTGCATTTGCATCGTTTTTTTATGCAAAATCGACACAAACTTACAAAATACAATTGTTTTTTGTAAGTTTGCGCAGATTTTGCATAAAAAAACGATGCAAATGCAGCACTAAAATAGTATAAATATGGGCCTCAGTGTGCAGTGATGCACATGCAATCCTGTGCTTGAGAACTGGTCTACATTTGTGTCATCAGGTTGTTAGTGTGAATAGCACTTTGCTGCAAGGTTTTTCCAACCAATCGCAGCACATTGTGATGAAGCACTGGAACAGCAACTCTAACAAAACAGGCCCGACAGGGATCCTTCCATTTAGGGCAGATGACCACCAAAAATTCTAAATAATCTACACTTCCACATAAGCAAATGTGAGTCGGTCCCATGCTTACATTTTAGCCAGCTTCCAATTGTACAAATGTGCTGGTGGGAGGTCGTAGTCGTAGGACCCCTCCTACCGAAACAATTCCATAATAATAGACTGGATTTTCTTCTTTTTTGAAGCCATTGATGCAGGCAAGTTCCAAGAAATAGGAGGTGGTAGACTCAATGTGCGTCTTGGGGAAGTCACTGTATGCCATGGTTTCTCTATCTGACTGTAGGGGAAAGGCTGCTTTGTATAAAGATGTCACCGTCTTCTTCCTCGTCACCTCCCACCGTGATTGGAGCTGATGATTTCCCCACTCTCCTCACCTTCATCATCACCACTTATAGCAATTTTTTTAAGGTGTTCCTCCCATCATATGGCGTGATGTTTTTTCATATGGGCTGTTTGGCCTCAAGTACCATGGTGTGAACCAGACTTACCTCGATGGACACTCATGTGGCAAATGGAGCATTTTGCAAAGTTACCCTCCTGCTTGCTAATCATAAAAAGTCCCAACCTGGGGAGGAGAACTTCTTAGTGTGCCAGTGCCAATGCCCGAAGAAGAATTTGAGGTAGGTGGGTGTGTCATCGAATGCCTCTCTGCAGTGCATACATCTGAGTAGGGTCGATGCAGGTCTCAGCAGGGGCCTTACAAAAATGGGAGCCTGCTCTGATAGTGGAGCCTGTCCCTCAGAGCAGATTGAGTAAGAGGGGTAATGTCGGTCTCCTGTGGTCCAGCTTCCATATTAATGACTGGCTCATCAGCTTCCTCATCCCTTTCCATAAGTCTAAGGCTTTCAGAAGCTTTTCTTTTCCCTTGCCTCTCCTGGCATGTCTGAGATTCTTCCCGGGTCCAATCTATGTCCAAATTATCATCAGAAGGGGTGCTGATGGTGGAGTACCCTTCATTTTTCTTGCTGAAAATCTGGGATCCAATGATTTTCAAAAAGGAGGTTCAGGGAGGTCAACTTCCTGTTCTGCTCTAACTTCAGGAAAATCTACTATTGCTGGCTGTGACTGCTGTCCACTTTGCTCTGTTTCCTGAAACAATTAGGTACTACTTGCAAAAGGGACAAATCTAATTCAATGTCACAGCTTGTTGGCGTCACCATGATTGCAGTAACTGCCTCGCTGACAGACATGGACTTGGGCTTTCGGTTGGAGAGGCGCTGTTGATGCAGCAGTGCTGCTCCTAGATTGCTTCCTGGAGGCAGGTGCATGAGGCACAAGTTTCCAGAAAAAGTTTGTGGTCTGCACACGAGTAGTGGAAGTTGCTTCTTCTCACTGACTACTTTCTTGGTAGCATCTTTCTTTGAGCCATCTTAAAAGTTACAGTTGGCAGAGGCACTGAGCTGCACATGTGGAATAGATTGGAGGACTGACGTGATGTATTGTTAGGTCACGTCTCTTTGTACAGGCCTTCTGTCTGGCAGTATTGTGGGTGATGTCTCTTCTCATGTGCACCTAAAAGCAAACAAGCAAGAAAAACATTTGTTCTCCATTAGTGAAACATGGAATTGTTGCAGTTTGAATTAGTAGAGACAAAGTCAATAGAATTTAGTGTGGTTGGTTCCTTAAGTTATTATCCAAAATAATTAACAACAATATATCTAACCAATTTAAAGTCAAACGACAACATCATAATATAACATTTAATTTCCAATCAGGATAAGAACTCACAGATCTAACTCTATACGCATCTTTTCTAAGGGAGACACCTTTGGCAATTACGGATGTGCTTGGGAAAGTAGAATAATACTTAAAAAATGAAGGCCGGTCTACACCTATGGCAGACAGTGGGTCTTGGAGGAAATTAACTGTGCTTAGTGGTCACTGTGTGTGGCTGAAGCTATGTGCTTTGGGTTAAGCAACACTATCATTAGATGTTAGGTGTGGCCATAAACAGGATTTTTTGATAAATGAGAACTGAACAAAGCACATGGTCTTCAGCCATACCAAGGAGATTCTCGGCATGAGAACTGGGGGCATGGCATGGCAAAAAACAATGGAAAACACAACAGGACCAGCATGTTACTAATTTACATTTTGTAATTAGAACTATGCATACACCTACATTAATTAAATAACTTGACTAACCAAGTGGCACAATGTAACATGTTTTGCCCATATTACAATGATCAAGTTCATGCCTGGTATTCCCTGAGCAGATCTGAACAGTGCAGACTTTAGCCATGAGCTGTATAGTAAAACAAATGTGCTGCCTCCAGTGTAAAGTGCGGATAAGTAGTCCCCGTTATCCTTCATATGGTGACACGGTAAAGCAAGGCCATGGTAAGCCTGAATCACAGTGCGCTTTGAAATAACCGGGCACGTAACTGATGAATCTTGCAGGTTCGGTATTGGTTTTTCATGCAACAACCTGCAGTACAACTTTATTCTACCTCATGACGGAGTCACCCAACATTATACCCTTCTGGAAACTTTTTGGAATTCTTTTTAGTCATTAATACTGACTTTTAAGGTCGTGTCGGCTGTTCTCGGATGTATCACTATTTCAGCAAGAAACTCCCACACGGTGTCTCTCGGATTTTATCCATATTTTGACATTTGGAGTGACTGTTTGGACTATGTCGGTGTGCCCTGGTCTCATACTGACTCCTGCAGAGTAGATAGGGCCCAATTCTAAAGAATGTCAGGCAACTTTTAATGCCTGTTCTGAGCAGGCGTTAAAAGTGCCGTAAAAATGGCATAAGCCATTTTTCCAGATCCCCTAATGGAGGAACGCCTCCTTTGCATACATTATGCCTGGTGCAGGCATAATGTAGCACAAATGGTTACAGGGTGGTGCAATGCATTAATTGCACCACCCTGTAAATACAACGCTGGGATTTTGGCCTCGTTGGGCCACATTAAGGTCAGAATAAATTATGTTAATGTGGCGCAAGGTGGCGCTAGAGGCCTATAAATATGCCCCCCTGGTGCTTTAATTCTCAACCTATGTTGAAACATGCCTGTGTCACCCACATCAGACACACTCAGCCTTTAACTTGCTTAACATGGAGTACTATTTACAGTAGAAATGTTACTGGTTTGTAAACGGTGAACCATATAACATTCAACAATCGTAACCATACTCACTTCCTAGGCTTAAGCTATTTCCATTCTATGCATCACAAGTGTACACAAAGTAAATGTATGTTGTATATGACTATAGGTCCTTCTCTAACAGCTTCATTTAAAAAAAAAAATGAAATAAGGGTTTTTAGGGGGTAATGTGAACAGTAGTATGATGTATGATGACATATGAGATGTCATCAGGAACATCATCAGTGGTGTCATTTGAGATGTCCTAATTGCTGTCATCAGTGATTTCAATTAACATGTCATGAGTACATGTAATATGTGGTGTTTTAACAGTACATGACAGAGGTACAAGTTATATTGAATTCACTAAAACATGACTAGCAAATTTCAGTTTCTTTCAGTTTTTTAAGTGTTAGTTCTAATCACATTTCAACACCTTAACTGTTGCTTTTTCAGTAAATTTCAGATATATTTTAATGTAAGTTAAGAAGTTGTTAAAATACTTAACTATAATGTTGCTTTAACATGTAGGTAGTTACAGTTAGGAACACATTCCCATAGAAAAAATATTTTTGTTTTCCTAATAACCTTAGCACTGTTTAACAAATCTTCACAAAACTTTCCCCAAAAAGTTCTTCTACCTCAACTCCTTCCTGAATTTTTTTTGTGTGATCCGTAAAACGGGGCTGAGAAAAAAGGGGGTGAGGATGTCGCAAGACGCGTATTCCCCATTCATTTTTCCATATGAACTTTAGACACAGCTAATGCCCAAACCCTTCAGTGGATTGATACAAAATTTGGCAAAAAGCTAGATCTTGGTCCGGAAAAGTGGTTTTTGTGATTTGTTGTATAACTGTTCAGTAAGGTTTGAGTAATTAAAGTTCAAATACTTTGTAAATATTACACTATGGAGGATCCACGGACACAACAGATCTCTTGGAGAGATCTGATTGGCTGCCACCACATAAACAAGAATGTGACTGCAGTAATCTTAGGACTCTAGACTGAAGAGAGACATAAGGGACAGGGTAAGGATGCCCTGAACCATTGGGCCTGTTGAGTGTCTCAGGGTTGGAGTTGCATAAACTGTTTCATTTAGGGAGGGGGCATGTAGTCATCCTCCCTGAACCTCAATGTTACCCGGGGATCCTTTCCCCCAAGGCCAATGTATATAATGAAGGGAAGGGGCATGCAACTTCCTACCAGAGCCTTAAATGGCCCCAGGGCCTTATGCCTTGGGGCTGGCTCACAGACTGTGTCCTGGAGAGCTCACCCCGAGACACAATAGTTTACCTGCCTGCATCAGCATGTGCAGAAAAATACATGTTTGCTTCTGCCTGGCAGGAGTATTTTTAAATCTCTAACCAGGAGGGAACAAGCATGCCTTTTCTGTCTGCAGGAGCATGTGCACAGAATGCATGTCAGCTCCCAGGCAGCAGGAGATTTGAGCATGCTCCTGCCAGTTGGGAAAAGACTTCTGTTCCCCTGCCCACACTACTGTGAATAGGGAAGTGAATAGGGATATTGCTCCTGTTTGGACTGCCCAAGCATTAATAGCTGCTTCCTCCAGGCGGAAGCAATGCAGACTTCCCCATCATACAGGGAGTCAGCTGGTGCATTGGGGGCCCTGGGGCTTCCCCCATGGCCCTCAAAGTGCTGCTTGGTGGTGCCCTAGGTGGGCACTGGGGCATCCACCTATAATTAAAAGAAGCTTCGGCAGCACGACCCCTTCCCTTTACTATGGCAATCATCCCAGGAGAATGGGGTCGCCGGTGCCTAACAATAATCAGGGATGGGGCATGTGGTTCCCTTCCCCATTTTGATGTCTTGCGGCCCCAGGGGATGTGGTCCCCAGGACCACTATTGGCTCGGGAGGAGGCTGTGTGTCTCATTCCCTTAATGTTGATGTCCCTGGGGGCTCTTGCGTCTTTGGGGAGGAGATATGTGCCCACATCCCATTTACAGCTATCTTTTGACCCCAGGACCTGAATTGGCTGATGGAGGGGCCACATGCCCTCTCCCTTTAGGGGACCCCGGGATCAAAGTAGTTTCAGGAGGTGGGATGTGCTATAGCATCAGCCATGCACAATGTGGGAGTTGCCTGCATGTGGGAGGTTAGTTTTTAAAAATAAAAATGTGTTTAAATCTTGTGTCTTTAAGTGGAGTGTTGTACAGGGGAGTGTTGTAGAGTGCAGTGCCTTAGGGTGAAGTAGAGTGTAGTGTTGTACAGTGGAGGGGCATAGAGTGGAATAGTGTACAGTGGAGTGGCATAGAGCAGAGTGATGTAAAGTGGAATAGCGTCCAGTGGAGTGGTGTTGAGTCGAGTGTCATAAAGTGGGTTGATGTAGAGTGGGATAAGGTTGAATGACATAGAGTGGGATAGCATAGTGCCCAGTGGCATAGCATAGAGTGGACTGGGGTGCAGTAGAGGTACATATAGTAGACTAGATTGGAGTGCAGTGGGTAGAGTGGAGTGATACACAGTGGAGTCAGGTAGACTGAAGTGGCAAAGAGTGCAGTGGGGTAGAGTGGGGTAGAGTAGGATAGCGTACAGTTGAGTGTATTAGGGTGTAGAGGTGTACAGTGTAGTAGTGTAAAGTGGAGATGTGTAGAGTGGAGTGACATAGAATGGAATAGTGTAGGGTTTAGTGGCATACAGTGAAGTGTCAGAGAGTGGAGTTGTATACAGTCAAATAGTATAGAGTGGAATGGTGTAGTGAGGAATAGAGATGAGTGTTGTGGCATACAATGGAGTGGTGTAAAGTGGAATGGCATACACTGGAATGGGGAAGAGCATAGTGGTGTACTGTTAAATAGTATTTAATGGAGTGGCATTGAGTGGAGTGCCATACAGTGGAGTGGTAGAGACTGGAGTGGCTTAAAGTGCAGTGGCATAGAGTAGATTAGCATAGACTGTAGTGTTGTAGAGTGGAGTGGGGTAAAAAGGAGTTGGGTAGAGTAAAGCGGCACCCAGTGTAATAGTGTAAAGTGGAGTGCCATAGAATGGAGTGGAATAAATTGGAATAGTGTGGAGTTTAGTGGGCTAAAATGAAATGGATTAGAGTGGAGTGGCACACACTGGAGTAGCACGGAATGGAGTGGTGTAGAATGGATTAGCATTGAGTGTAGCTGCATACAGTGGAGTGGTACAGAGTGGAGTAGCACACAGTTGAATAGGGTAAAGTAGAGTGGCATAAAGTGGAATATCATAGAGTGGAGTAGTATACAGTGGAGTGGTGTACACTGGAGCAGCAGAGACTGGAGTCGCATAGAGTGAAGTGGTGTACAGTGTAATAAGGTACAATGGGGTGTGGTACAGTGGAGTGACATATAGTGGAGTGGGTTACAGTAGTATGGTGTACAGTGGAGTGGCGTACAGTGGAATAACGTAGAATGGAATGGCATAAACTGGAGTGATGTAGAGTGGAGTGGCATAGCCTGGAAAAGGGTAGAGCATAGTGGCATACAGTGGAATCGCAAACAGTGAACTAGCGTAGAGTGGAGCTGGATACAATGGAATAGGTCGAGTAAAGTGGTGCAGAGTAGAGTTGCATGCAGTGGAATAGCATAGATTGAAGTGGTGAAGAGTATAGTGAGTTACACTAGAGTGGCATAGACTGAAGTTGCATAGAGTGGAGTGGAGTAGAATGGAATAGCATACAGTACAGTGATGTGGAATAGAGTTGCTTACAGTGGAGGGGTGTAGAGTGGAGAGAGGCACAGTGTAGAGGCATACAGTATAATAGCACAGTGTGTGTAGTGGTGTAGACTGGAGTGGCATATAGTGGAGCAGTGTGCAGTGGAATAGTGTACAGTCAAGTGGCATAGACTAGAGTGGCTTAGAGTGAAGTGACAAAGAGGGGAATAGCATAGAGTAGAGTGGCATAAATTTAAGTTGCATACAATGGAATGGAGTAAAGTGCAGTGTCATAGAGTGTAGTGGTATAAGGTCAACACTGCTGCACACAACCTCTAAAAATGGATCACCAATGGTGCCAACACCCTCACCCCCCTCAAGACACCCCACTACAGAGGCAAAACCAAGAAAGCAAACTGGTTCACCGCCGCACTCAAAGAATCAAAGCAGGCATGCAGACATCTAGAGAGGAAATGGCGCACCGACAAGACCCCCACAAATCACAAAACCTTCAAAAACGCTGTCAAACATCACCACTAGCTCATTAGGACCACCAAAAAACTTGCCCTGGAACAAAGCATCAATGCAATGCATCAAGCAACAAGCTGCAAAAGGCCCACAACAGCAAGGAACTTTTCACCGTCATCAAAGAGTTCGCCAACCCCAACTCCAACTCCACCGACATCCCCCCATTGCAAGAACTCTGCGAAAACCTTGCCAACTACTTCCACCGCAAGATCGCAGACATTTATGACAGCTTCACCACCCAGGGCCCCCCCACAACTCTCACCACCAGCCCGTCGACCGAAGTGTCACCACACCCACCCATCCTCCTCCGCTGGAACAACATCACCGACAATGAGACCCGCAACATCATGGCAACCATCCACTCAGGAGCACCCACTGACTCCTGCCCTCACCACATCTTCAACAAAGCCAGCAACATCATCGCACCCAAACTCCGGCACACCATTAACCTCTCCTTCGAAACTGCCACCTTCCCAGAGAGTTGGAAACACACTAAGATCAAACCTCTTCTGAGGAAACCCACAGCTGACTCAACAGACCTCAAGAACTACCGGCACATCTCCCTGCTCCCCTTTCCAGCCAAAGTCATTGAGAAGGCAGTCAACAAACAACTACACCTTCCTGGAAGCCAGCAAAATCCTGGACTCCTCTCAGTCAGGATTCAGAAGCAACCATAGCACTGAGACCACTCTCCTCGCTGCCACAGACGACATCCACATCCTCCTTGACTGAGGCGAGACCGTCACCCTCATCCTCCTGGACCTTTCTGCCACCTTCGACACAGTCTCACAAGACACTCTATGCACCTGTCTCCATAATGCCAGCATCCGATACTCAGCACTGCAATGGCTCTCCTCATTCCTCACCGGAAAAACACAGAAGGTCCGACTCCCCCCCTTTCTCTCGGAAGCCACCAAGATCAGCTGTGGCTTCCCCCAAGGATCCGCACTGAGTCCCACCCTCTTCAACTGCTACATGACCCCACAGGCTGCCATTGTCAGAAGCCACGCACTGAACATCGTCTCCTACGCCGACGAGACCCAACTGATAGTCTCCCTCACCAACAAACCGACCACTGCCAAGAACAATTTCCACGATAGAATAAAAGCAGTCACCGCCTGGATGAAAGATAGTTGCCTCAAACTGAACACTGACAAAACAGAAGTCCTCATCCTCTGCTCCACACCCTCCGCCTGGAACGATTCCTGTTGGCCCACCGCCCTTGGAAATGCCCACCCCCACTGACCACACCTGCAACCTCAGCGTCATCTTAGATTTATTGCTCTCAATGGACCAACAGGCGACCGCCTACAAGTGGATCCCTACTGAAGCCAGAAGGACAGTCACTCAGGCCCTAGTCTGCAGCCACCTCGACTACGGCAATGCACTCTATGCCGGAACCACCACCAAGGTCTGGAAAAGACTACAACACATCCAGAATGCCTCCGCCCATCTCATCAAGAACGTCCCATGACACAGCCACTCCTCCGCCCTTCTGAGAGACCTACACTCGCTGCCTATCAACAAGAGAATCACCTTCAAGCTCCTGACCCACGCCTGCAAGGCCCTACACGACCAGCCTACCTCAACCACAGACTCTCTTTCTACACTCCCGTCAGACAACTCTGCTCCACCGACCAGTCCCTCACCAATATCCCCCGTATCTGGAAAACCACAGCCGGAGGAAGATCCTTCTCCTACATCGTCACCAAGACCTGGAACACCCTCCCCATCCACCTCAGGCAATCCCCCACCCTGTCACTGTTCAGGAAGGACCTCAAGGCCTGGCTCTTTGACTGATCCTCAGTAACCTCCCAACTTCCCCCAGCACCTTGAGACCTTCACAGGTGAGTAGCTGCGATTTACAAATCCCTGATTGATTGATTGGAATAGCATAGATTGGAGTGGCCTAGAATGAGGTTGAGTGCAGTGGAATAGAGTAAAGTATAGTGTTGTAAATTGTAGTGGCATACTGTGCAGTGGCTTAGCATGGAGTGACGTTCAGTATAGTGGCATACAGTAGAGTAACATAGGTTGGAGTAACATACAGTGGAGTGTGCATAAGAGGATTGGCATACACTGGAGTGGCATAGAATGGAGTGGCATTGAGTGTAGTGGTATAGAGTGTAGTGGTGTAGAGTGGAGTGGTGTACAGTGGAGTGTCATACAGTGGAATAGCGTATAGTGGAGTGGCATAGACTAAAGTGACAGATAGTGGAATAGTTTAGAGTTGAGTGGTGTACAATAGAGTTACATACAGTGGAATTGCGTAGACTGGATTGACATATAGTGCAGTGGTGCACAGTGGAGTGGCATATACTGGAGTGGCAAAGAGTGCAGTTGTTTACAGCATCATAGCATAGAGTAGAGTGGGGTAGAGTAGAGTGGTATACAGTGGAATAGTGTAGAGTGGTGTGCTGTAGAGTGGAGGGGCGTACATTGGAGCGACATAGACAGAAGAGGCATAGAGTAAAGTGATGTACAGTTTAATAGCAAAGAGTGGAGTGTTATATAGTGGAGTGGCTTATAGTAATGTGGTGAACAGTGGAGTGGTGCACAGTGGTGTGACATAGAGTGGAGTGGCATAGAATGGAGTTGCATACAGTGGAATGATGTAGAGTGGAGTTGTGTACAGTGGAGTGGCTTACAGTGGAGTGGCTCACAGTGGAGCGGCATACAGTGGAATGCCATAGAGTGGATGGCATATAGTGGAGTAGCATAGAGTAGAGTGAGGTATGGTCAAATGGCATACAGTAGAATAGCACAATTGAAGTGGCATACAGGGGAATGGCGTCCAGTGGAATGGTGTACATTGGAGTGGTGTAGAATGCAGTGGAATAGAGTAGAGGGTAGTGGTGTAGAGTGTAGCAGTGTAGAGTGGAGTGACATACAGTGGAGTGCCATAGAGTGCAGAGGCACGGAGTAGAATAGAATAGATGTCAGAAGATTACCAATTGAATCAAACTTCCACAAGAGCAGATGACTTTTACCCAACTCCCTCCAACAGATGCACACTCAGACCTTAACTGATTATCTGAACCTTGCATCCGCTAAGGGGAAAGGGAGATGGGAATAGAAAAAGAGAGACCGCCTCCGGATCTAGTTCCTGCCTGTGTTTCCCACATGAAGATAGGATATTTTGCGTGTGCTTCAGTAAACTAGAACGTTTCTTCTTTTGGGGATTTCTTTAAGGGAAGGACCTGCAGTGGGGTGGTAAGAGCATTAATGAGTACATTCCTACTGTGCATTCAACTGTTCAGTCATTCCCATTCACCCAATGCAATCACTTTCCTAACCTGGATCTTTTGAGAGACTAGCCTCTCTCTAAATGAACAATGTTATCTCAGAATCTTCTTTTCTCCAGAAGTCAGAGGTTAAATACAAGGTTCTCTGAAGAACAGTCCAAAAGTTCACAAATGTATAATTTACTATTGTCTTTTACAGAAATAGAAACCTCCTTCTCAAAGTTTGGATTTCTCTATCACAGTCTCTAAGGCATCAGTTTGAGTGCTGAGGTTTGTCTCTTAAGACTGATGAGTCTGCACGGCGAAGAGATTTAATATCTATCTATCTATCTATCTATCTATCTATCTATCTATCTATCTATCTATCTATCTATCTATCTATCTATCTGTACATATATATATATATATATATATATATATATATATATATATATATATATACATATATATATAAATGTAACTATGTATATGTATATAAAGTCTGGAAATAATACAGAAGGATTCCTTACTGCATTTGCTAGAAGTTCAGTTGAGCCAGAACAAATTATCCTCAGAAAGCCGATAGCATCTCCAAAAGGGAAAAAGTCCCTGGTGTGCACACCTTAACAAGAATAAAGGAATACTGGAAGAATTCTAAATGAAGCCAAGCGCCACAGGAGCCCTGCTCATAGGCCTCAAGATGACAGTTTAAGTGCACGGCTCCCAGAGAGGAAGAGCTGGAGGGAAGCTACAGCTCAAGACTAAGGTAGAAACACTAGGGTGCTGACCTCACAAAGATCTGCGGCCACCATCTTGAGTCGCAATTAAACCTGAGGAGGCTATTTCATGGAACAGCCTCCGCAAGAGCCACCAGGAGTGAGGACGCCACTGCAACCAACGTGGGTACAGAGAAAAGGGGAATCGCTTTTGCTGAGGGAAGAACCTTACAACGCTGGCAATAGTTTTCCTGACAGTGCCCCCCTCCAAAGAACTTTCTCCCACGGAAGGTTTGTTTGGGAAAGTGTTGGGAAATTGCTTTATCAACCTTGGAGCATGCACATTTTGGGAAGGTTCCCAGGACCTTTCTTCCGGACCAAAACCTTTCCAATCAATGAGGTATTATAATGTTCATTTCTTAAATTTTGAATCTAAAATTCTATTCACTTCATGTTCTGAATCTACTTTGTTAGGATCTGGAGGGGTGGTTGTCCTAACACTAGGAGGATTTATTTTAAGTAGCGACACATGAAATACTGGATGAACCTTTATCTGAGGAGGCAAGGCGAGTTTGACTTTTACTAGATTTACGATTTTCTTTATTTTAAGGGGTCCTACATATCTAACCTGGTATTTCTTGTTCCCTCTTAAATGTAAGTGTCGAGTGGATAGCCAGACCTTCTCAATCCCACAATAACCCGGATTGCCTCTCCTCTTTTTGTCAGCATGGTTCTTGAAAGAGACCTTCGCCTTGGTCAAGTGTTCACTAACGGATTGATAGGTCTTTTGAATTTTCTGACTGAATTAATTCTCAGCTGGGATTTAGCTTCCCGACCTTCCTAAGATAATGTTTGGGTGGCTACCAGAGTTCTAAATAGAAAGGAGAATAACCAGTGGAGGCATGAATAGCATTGTTGTACGTAAATTGTGTTGTCCAAATGAAATCTGGCCAATCATTATCTTCATCCAAAAGATATAAGCGTAGGTACTGCTCTATCTCCTGGTTAACTCTTTCTGTCTGGCCAAACGTTTCCGGATGATAACTAGTAGAATAACGTTAGTGTATCCCAAGCTGTTTCATAAAGGTTCTCCAGAATTGGTAAACATATTGGGGAAGTCAATCTGAGATGACAACCACTGGGATACCATGAGCTCTCACTATGTGTTGTGAAAATAACTGTGCTAAATGAGAGGCTTTAGGAACTTTCTTCAGATGGATGAAATGACTAATTTTAGAAAAGGTGTCCACAAGGACTAGGATTGTGTCAACTCCTTGACTTGAAGGTAAGTCTACAATCAAGTCCACAGTAATGGTGTGTCAGGGATATGGTGCAATGGGGAGAGGCTGAATCTCACCTTTGGGAGCTAGTCTTGTTGTCTTTCCTTGAATGAATTTATCACAGTTTTGTATGTATTGCCTTATTTGAGGGATCATGGCAGGCCACCAGAAATACCTCTAAATTAATTCAGCAGTCTTCAAAATTCCTTTATGGCCCGCTAAAGGATTATCTTGACACGCCTGTAGCGGCAGTTCTTGCAAATCACCAGTCAGCAAACATAAGGCCTTTTCAACAAAAGGGAGATTTTCTAGAACCTTTCTTCCCTCTTTTTTATTGGCCCAATCTGAAATTTCTCGGTCAGACATGGATTCTCGAACCTTCCTTTTTATTTCTGAAAATTGTAAGATATAAACAACTTGTCTGCTGGATTAATTGGAATATTCTCAGTTTCTCCAACTCCAGGTATATTATCCATTCTTAATAATGCATCTACCTTACCATCGACAGAACCAGGTCGATAGGTATGGGTAAAATTTAAATCTGCAAAGTACAAGGACCATCTCAATTGCCTTGGAGTTGGAGTCTTAGCAGTCTTTAGAAACTGAAGATTCTTATGATCAGTGAACAAAGTGGATACATGACGAGCCCCTAATAGATAATGCCGCCACTCCTGAAAGGCATCCTTCATGGCCAGTAGCTCTTTGTCAGCAATTGGATAATTTCTTTCAGGAGGAGTTAATTTCCTGGATCGAAATGCCACTGGGTGAAGTTGACCAGTTTCCTTGTATCTCTGAGTTAAAAACACCAATCTCTTGGTCAGAGGTGTCAGCTTCCACAAAAAATGGTTCCTCAGGGTTAGGATGGAGAAGGATTGGGGCTGTTGTAAAGGCTCTTTTGAGGAACTCAAAAGATTCTTCAGCATCAGTTGACCAATGGAAGGGTATTCGTTTTCACCCAGTGCAATCGCTCTCCTAACCTGGATCCTTTGAGAGACTAGCCACTCTCTAAATGAACAATGTTATCTCAGAATCTTATTTTCTCCAGAAGTCAGAGGTTAAATACAAGGTTCTCTGAAGAACAGTCCAAAAGTTCACAAATGTACACTTTACTATTGTCTTTTTACAGAAAAAGAAACCTCCTTCTCAAAGTTCCGATTTCTCTATCACACTCTCTAAGGCATCAGTCTGAGTTCTGAGGTTTGTCTCTTGAGACTGATGAGTCTGCAAGGCAAAGAGATTTAATATATATATAAATATATATGAATATATGAATGTAACCATGTATAATATATATATAGGCAAGTCTGGAAATTATATGGAAGGATTCCTTACGGCATTTGCTTGAAGTTCAGTTGAGCCAGAACGAATTCTCCTCAGAAAGCTGATAGCCAGTTACTGGAAGAAGGAAAAAATTCTGCTTCTCCAAAAGGGAAAAAAATCCCAGGTGTGCACACTGTACCAAGAAAAAAGGATTTTCTACTCAATACTGGAAGAATTCTCAATGGAGCTAAGCGACACAGGCACACTGCTCATTCTCCTCAAGATGACAGTTGAAGTGCACGGCTCCCAGAGAGGAACAGCTGGGGGGAAGCTACAGCTCGAGACTAAGGTAGAAACACTAGAGAGATGACCTCACAAAGATCTGCGGCCACCACCTTGAGTGACAATTAAACCTGAGGAGGCTAGTTCTAGGAACAGCCTCCACAAGAGCCACTGGGAGAAAGGAAGACGCTGCAACCAACATGGGTATGAAGAAAAGAGGAATCACTTTTGCTGAGGGAAGCACTTTACAATGCTGGCAATAGGTTTCCTGACAATAGGCTGGTGTGTGGTAGCGTTAAGTGGGGAAAGAGTATTGTGGCACAAAGTGTAATAGTGTAGAGTGGAATGGTGTAGAGTGGAGTAGCATAGCATGGAATAGAGTGGCGTTTAATTGAATAAAGTGGTGTGCCATACAGTGGAGTGGCATACTGTAGAGTAGCGAAGAATGGAGTGGTATAGAGTGGAATAGCATTGAGTACAGCAGAGTGGCATAGAAAGGAGTGGCGTACAGTGGAATAGCATAGAGTGAAGATGCATAGAGTGGGTGGCAAACAGTGGAATAGCGTACAGTGGAGTAGCGGACAGTGGAGTGCATTACATTGGAGTGGTGTAGAGTGGAATGTTGTACAGTGTAATAACATACAGTGGAGTGTCATACAGTGAAGTGGCATATTGTGGAGTGGCATATATTGAGTGGCATTCAGTAAAAAAGCATACAGTGGAGTGGCATAGACTGGAGCGGTGTAATGTGACGTGGCATAGAGTGGAATAGCATAGAACGTAGCAGCATAGAATGGAGTTGCATACAATGGAATAGCATAAAGTTGCACAGCACAGAATAGAGGTGAATAGAGTTAAGTTACATGCAGTAGAGTAGAGTAAAGTGAAATGTAGAGTGTACTGGCATACAGTGGAGTGGCGTAGACAGGAGTGGCATAGATTGAAGTGGCAAAAACTGGAGTGGTGTAGTGTGAATTAGCTTACAGTGGAGTTCGGTAGAGTGGAGTGGGATAAAGTGGAATAGGGTATAAAAAATGGCTTAGAGTAGAGTGGAATAGAGTGGGATGGTCTGGAGTGGAGTGGCATATAGTAGAGTTGTGTACAATGAAATAACATAGTGTGGAGTGATGTAGACTGGAGTAGCATAGAGTAGAGTGACAGAGTGCAGTGGAATAGAGTGGAATAGCATGGAGGGGAGTGTTGTGAAGTGGAGTGTGGTAGAGTGTAGTGGGATGGAGTGTAGTGGAGGTCACTGTAACAGTGTAAAATTGAAAGATATAGATTGGCATGGTGTAGAGTGGAGTGGCAAAGAGTGTAATAGGGTAGAGTTTATTGGCATAGAGTGGAGTGCCATAGGGTTGAGTGGCAGACGGTAGAGTAGCGTAGAGTGAAGTGGTCTACACTGGCATACATTGAGTGTAGTGGGGTGCAGTGAAGTGGCATAGAATAGAGTGACATACTGTGGAATAGAATAGGGTAGAGTGGCAGAGAATGGAGGGCATATGTTGGAGTGGCCTATTCTGGAGTGGCGTAGAGTGGAGTGGTATACTCTGTAAAAGCATATCTAGAGTGTTGTACAGCCGAGTGTCATATTGTGGTGTGGCATAGAGTGGATTGGCATTGAGTGGAGTGATGTACAGTAGACTAGCATACAGTGGAGTGGCATAGACTAGAGTGACATAGAGTGGACCAGCCTAGAGTAGAATAGTGTAAATTGTGGTGTTGTAGACTGGAGTTGCATACAGTGGAATAGCATATAGGAGTGGTGTAGGGCAGGGGTGTACAGGGGAATGGCATTGACTGAAGTGGCATAGTATTGAGTGACGTAGAGTGAAATAGCATACAGTGGAGTCCAGTACAGTGGATTGACATAGAGTGGAGTGGTGTAGATTGGAGTGGCATACTGTGGATTAGTGTAGAGTGCAGTGGGATATAGTGTAGTGTCATAGAGTGGAGTGCTGTACACTGGAATAGCATACAGTTCAGTGGTGCAAGGTATAGTGGCGTATAGAGCAGTGTCACAGAGTGGAGTGTGGTAGTTTAAACATTTAAACAGACTCAGTGTGAAAGTGGGTGAATGGATCTAAATGTAATGTGGCAAGAATATAGATTATAAGTGTGAATGGTAATTTTTGAAAGTAGTTATTTGTTGTGTAGTGGTACAGAGCGGCAACATTGTGGTATACCACAATACATGCTAATGACAAGGCAGTATGTGACTGACTAATGGGCCCCTTTACATAATGTAAAAGGCAGCCATGTTGTTTTCAGCATATTTTGGCTGCTTTGTGTGTTAGGGCCTTAGATATAGATAAGTAGTAAGTTTTATTATTGGTTTGTACCTGTTACTACTTTATGAAAGTGGTAATAGTTAGTGAAATGTATTTAGATTTTTCTATATATTTTTTAAAGTTCACAGCGAACTGCGCTAGTATCCATAAAGTGCTGTAGTAGTTAGAGGAAAATAAAATATTTTGTTAAAAAATACACTGTAGTACACTATATTAATGAAATATAGTGTAGTACAGTGTATTTCTATTTTTTTAACACAACTTTTTTTGTTTTTTTCTAAGTAGCATGGTAATTTGTAGTTATTTCCTCAGTACACCATAAACCTTTTTTGTAAATGTTTAAATATGCAAAAAATAAAAATACACTGTAATACACTATATTTGTGAAATATAGTGTAGTACAGTGTGCTTCCTTTTTTAACATTTTTTTTATTTTTATTTTAAGGTCCTCTGTACTTCCTAGGAAGTTTGGTATTTTTAAATCATTTTTTAAAATATATAGAAAACTTAAATAATTTTCCCTACCTGCTTTAATAAGGTTGTGATAGGTAGAGAAAAATTATAAAATCTAATACTTACCTATATGTAAGGCCCTAACCCAGAATATCTCCAAAGTGTACATAAAACAACATGGCTGCCTTTAACTTTTTAGGTTTCACCTCCACAGGTGCTTACATGCCGCCCTCACTTTTCACTGGTTTGTGTGCTTGCCACTTACTTTTCCTCCATTTCTATTGGCTGTAGCATACTATTTCCTGTTCTTCCTCTGTGTGTTTCTTTTGTCAGTTTCCCATTGGCCAAGTACTGTGTTCATCCACGTTGGTGGAAATTATTTTAACCATCTTAGCCTGCTGTCAGTGCAGGAGATACACCCTTGCTTCAAAGTTACAGCGCTGCCTGAGTGCCATGTTCTCAGCACGTGGAGACCTCTTTATCCCAGTTCTGCGTGCTGGGAAGCCCATCTCCAATCACAAG
Source organism: Pleurodeles waltl (assembly GCF_031143425.1). Classification (NCBI taxonomy): domain Eukaryota; kingdom Metazoa; phylum Chordata; class Amphibia; order Caudata; family Salamandridae; genus Pleurodeles; species Pleurodeles waltl. Next base: position 374,957,184 of record NC_090447.1, read on the forward strand.
TTTGGACAGTTCAACATTTTGGCCTGTGCCAGACATTTTTTAGAGAGAGTTAAAGTGATAGAAAAAGAGAAAAAAGTTTTCAGAACTTTTTGGAAAGACAGAAAAAACTTTTTAAACTTTTAAGAACTTTTTGAAAGTTTTAGAAGTACTTTTCAGCACTTAGAAAAGAGTGAAAAGAGGAAATGCAAAACTTTTTGGCTATGTGTATATACACTGACCTTGTTTTGTATATTTTTCTCTTATGAAAAGTACAATGACAAGAGTGATAAGTAGTCTCAAGCACTTATCCCACCGCTGCACAACCAATGTAGGAGGCTGGACTGGCTTGTAGTGAGTACCAAGGGGTACTTGCACCTTGCACCAGGCCCAGTTATCCCTTATTAGTGTATAGGGTGTCTAGCAGCTTAGGCTGATAGATAATGGTAGCTTAGCAGAGCAGCTTAGGCTGAACTAGGAGACGTGTGAAGCTACTACAGTACCACTTAGTGTCATATGCACAATATCATAAGAAAACACAATACACAGTTATACTAAAAATAAAGGTACTTTATTTTTATGACAATATGCCAAAGTATCTTAGAGTGTACCCTCAGTGAGAGGATAGGAAATATACACAAGATATATATACACAATAGCAAAAATATGCAGTATAGTCTTAGAAAACAGTGCAAACAATGTATAATTACAATAGGATGCAATGGGGAAACATAGGGATAGGGGCAACACAAACCATATACTCCAAAAGTGGAATGTGAACCACAAATGGACCCCAAACCTATGTGACCTTGTAGAGGGTCGCTGGGACTATTAGAAAATAGTGAGAGTTAGAAAAATAACCCTCCCCAAGACCCTGAAAAGTGAGTGCAAAGTGCACCAAAGTTCCCCTAAGGACAAAATAGTCGTGTTAGAGGGAGAATGCAAGGAAAACACAAATCAGCAATGCAACAACGATGGATTCCTGTCTGAAGGTACCTGTGGAACAAGGGGACCAAGTCCAAAAGTCACAAGCAGCTCGGAGATGGGCAGATGCCCAAGAAATGCCAGCGGTTGGTGCAAAGAAGCTCTTTCTAGGCTGAAGAACTGTGAATACTGCAGGAACGACAAGGGCTAGAGACTTCCCCTTTGGAGGGTGGATCCCCCACGCCTTGGAGAGTCGTGCAGAAGTGTTTTCCCGCCGGATGGACGCCAACAAGCCTTGCTACACGCAAATCGTGCGTTTGGCGTTTTTGGACGCTGCTGGGGCCCAGGAGGGACCAGGAGGTCGCAAATTGGACCTGCAGGGAGAGGGGACGTCGAGCAAGACAAAGAGCCCTCACTGAAGCAGGTAGCACCCGGAGAAGTGCCAGAAACAGGCACTACGAGGATGCGTGAAACGGTGCTCGCCGAAGTTGCACAAAGGAGTCCCACGTCGCCGGAGACCAACTTAGAAAGTCGTGCAATGCAGGTTAGAGTGCCGTGGACCCAGGCTTGGCTGTGCACGAAGGATTTCCGCCGGAAGTGCACAGGGGCCGGAGAAGCTTGCAAAGTCGCGGTTCCCAGCAATGCAGCCCAGCGAGGTGAGGCAAGGACTTACCTCCACCAAACTTGGGCTGAAGAGTCACTGGACTGTGGGGGTCACTTGGACGGTGTCGCTGGATTCGAGGGACCTCGCTCGTCGTGCTGAGAGGAGACCCAAGGGACCGGAGATGCAGCTTTTTGGTGCCTGCGGTTGCAGGGGGACGATTCCGTCGACCCACGGGAGATTTCTTCGGAGCTTCTGGTGCAGAGAGGAGGCAGACTACCCCCACAGCATGCACAAGCAGGAAAACAGTCGAGAAGGCGGCAGGATCAGCGTTACAGAGTTGCAGTAGTCGTCTTTGCTACTATGTTGCAGGTTTGCAGGCTTCCAGCGCGGTCAGCGGTCGATTCCTTATCAGAAGGTGAAGAGGGAGATGCAGAGGAACTCGGCTGAGCTCATGCATTCGTTATCTGAAGTTTCCCCAGAGACAGAGACCCTAAATAGCCAGAAAAGAGGGTTTGGCTACCTAGGAGAGAGGAAAGGCTACTAACACCTGGAGGAGCCTATCACAAGGAGTCTCTGACGTCACCTGGTGGCACTGGCCACTCAGAGCAGTCCAGTGTGCCAGCAGCACCTCTGTTTCCAAGATGGCAGAGGTCTGGAGCACACTGGAGGAGCTCTGGACACCTCCCAGGGGAGGTGCAGGTCAGGGGAGTGGTCACTCCCCTTTCCTTTGTCCAGTTTCGTGCCAGAGCAGGGGCTAAGGGGTCCCTGAACCGGTGTAGACTGGCTTATGCAGAATTGGGCACCTCTGTGCCCAACAAAGCATTTCCAGAGGCTGGGGGAGGCTACTCCTCCCCTGCCTTCACACCATTTTCCAAAGGGAGAGGGTGTCACACCCTCTCTCAGAGGAAGTTCTTTGTTCTGCCATCCTGGGCCAGGCCTGGCTGGACCCCAGGAGGGCAGATGCCTGTCTGAGGGGTTGGCAGCAGCAGCAGCTGCAGTGAAACCCCAGGAAGGGCAGTTTGGCAGTACCAGGGTCTGTGCTACAGACCACTGGGATCATGGAATTGTACCAACAATGCCAGGATGGCATAGAGGGGGCAATTCCATGATCATAGACATGTTACATGGCCATATTCGGAGTTACCATGGTGAAGCTACATATAGGTAGTGACCTATATGTAGTGCACGCGTGTAATGGTGTCCCCACACTCACAAAGTTCAGGGAATTGGCTCTGAACAATGTGGGGGCACCTTGGCTAGTGCCAGGGTGCCCTCACACTAAGTAACTTTGCACCTAACCTTTACCAGGTAAAGGTTAGACATATAGGTGACTTATAAGTTACTTAAGTGCAGCGTAAAATGGCTGTGAAATAACGTGGACGTTATTTCACTCAGGCTGCAGTGGCAGGCCTGTGTAAGAATTGTCAGAGCTCCCTATGGGTGGCAAAAGAAATGCTGCAGCCCACAGGGATCTCCTGGAACCCCAATACCCTGGGTACCTCAGTACCATATACTAGGGAATTATAAGGGTGTTCCAGTAAGCCAATGTAAATTGGTAAAAATGGTCACTAGCCTGTCAGTGACAATTTGGAAGTAATGAGAGAGCATAACCACTGAGGTTCTGGTTAGCAGAGCCTCAGTGAGACAGTTAGGCACCACACAGGGAACATATACATGCACACCTATGAGCACTGGGGCCCTGTGTGACAGGGTCCCAGTGACACATACATATAAGCCACAAACTTATGAGCACTGGGGTCCTGACCAGCAGGATCCCAGTGACACATAACAAACATACTGAAAACATAGTGTTTTCACTATGAGCACTGAGGCCTGGCTATCAGGATCCCAGTGAGACAGTGAAAACAGTGACAAAACCCTGACATACACTCACAAACAGGCCAAAAGTGGGGGTAACAAGGCTAGAAAGAGGCTACCTTCTCACACAACAGCACTCTCTAGTGCACTCGGAGCAACTTGCACTCACCAGTCCCCCTGGGGCAGAAGCAGGCCCCCATTCTAGTTTCTATTTGGTTTTCCCGATTGTTGATTGTTTTGAATTACTTTGCCTACTTCAAAATGCACTTATCTAATTTCTTTTGTTTGAGTTCAGAAAAAAAAGTAAACATAATTGAACTCTAAAAATAAAAGGACCTGCTTTAGGCACTTCTTGGTGATTTTAATCACACATTCTGCTCTATGTTAAGATTTGAGCAGATCAGCATACAAGATGGACGGCACTCTTTTGGAACTCTATTAAAATGCATTCCCATTATGCATTCCAAAGCAGCACCATTTTGTTTGATTCCACTGTAGCTCGTCACTGTAAGACCTCATCATCTGTTATTTGGTAGCAAAAACAGTCTGAGCTGCAGAACCCGGCCATGCCAGGCCTCTGAATTGCTCTAACCTTGTCTGATGAATGAAAAGACGGGGGGAACTAGGGTATTAAAACTGCAGTGCACGTTTCACCACCTGAGTTGATCTCATTGATCTAAAACTGCAGTGCACGTTTCACCACCTGAGTTGATCTCATTGATCTAAGCCTTCAATCCATGGTGGCTTACTGATCCTTTGACTCTTTCACGCATTTCTGTGTTACAGCTGTGCAAAGGCTAGTCGCCCTATGTTTTTCTATTTAGACAGAACTAGCTTTATCAGCGCTACGTAGTAAACTAAAAGAACATGTAAGCAGAAGCACTTTGCATTGTGAATGGGTTCTTCATTTCAACCCCAGCTCTGTACCTCAAATCGCTTATGTCTGCAGCTTGGCTTCAAAGGTTAGCTCCATCTCCCTTGGAACAAGAAGATGTCATCACATTCCCATGCCACTCGGGAAGGAAACAAAAATTATATAAGTTTTCCCTATTAACGGGTAATATATGGTAAATAACAATAAAATGTGAATACTAGAAATAGATATTGATTATACAAAGAATTGTCATTACTCGCCAAAATCATCGATTGAAAGAAACATCATCTTCCTTCATTGTGTCACTATGAACAGAACAAATAATTCATTATAAAGGTGGAACTTGAACCAAGATTGTGGACCATTGTTTTAAAAAATCCCATCGCTGATCCTAAGTTGTGCATCAAAAAGTTGTGAAAAACAAACATGTTGAGAACTTCATGCACTCATGTCTGTGTTCACGACATTGTTTCCCCAATTTCTCGGCACACAAAAACCTGTGTTATTTCCACCCATTCCAAACTTTTCACAGGTGAACAGAACACCATTATGATGCCCCACGACTCATTCCATACGGAAGTACTCTCTGAGGGATATATCCTCTTTTGTGACTACAGTAGTTGAGAGTGAAAAGTTGAAAATGGGCTTGGAAAGAAGGTGCAATGTACCTGCTGCTCTTGTGAACCACTCCAGTACCTTTGGGTCTAGTTCCTGCTATATATAAAAAAATTTACTCAGAGACCTTAACTCTCCTTTTGTCCCTTCAAGTTATTGCATATTTAATAAAGCATTTTGTTATGCACTGAACATACATCAATTACCATGCATTGAGGCACTTTCACCCTGCACTCAGACACTTATCAACCTTTATTCATGCACCACTCACCCTGCAAAGAGAACTCACACCATTCTCCCTCACTCATACCATGCTCCCACTCCTCTTACCTTTTTATTATTCCCCATAGACAAAACCTCATGCATTTATCAATGCTTGTTTTAAAGTTAGTAATTAGTCAATCAATAATGCTTTGTCATTGCCATGTACTGCAGTACTTTGGTGGAATACCATTGAATTTTGCTCAACTGCTACTGTCACGGATATTACTAAGTTTAAATGCCTTATAACTTTAAGAATACTTACCCTACCTACCATGATAAAGGATCATCTACACACCATAATCTATAATCCTGTCAAATTACATGGAAATCCACTACATATATCTTCACTCAAAAAAAACAACGGTTAAAGTAGCATTATAGTGAGGTGAATATGTCATTGACAACATTAACTTTTTGAACTAAAAAAATGCAGAAATTCACCTGTTATAGATAGCAGAGCCAACGATAACTTGTGCCCCCACCATGCTCTACTCATGACCTCACATATTGTATCACTCATGACATGTTCTATGACATATTTTATAACATCACTGATCACATCTTAAATGACATCATTGATGACATCACTGATGATATTACTAATCAAAAAGATAGATAGATAGATAGATAGATAGATAGATAGATAGATAGATAGATAGATAGATAGATAGATAGATAGATAGCCACAAACTCCTCCTCTGTAGTTTTTGAAGAAACAGCCGGAACTCCATAGTTTCAATGTACACCATTTACTAGTGATACTGCATTTGAGTGTGCTTTGCCTTCCTCAGATATTTGTGACCCACCATTGTACAAAGTATATTTATAAACCTTACTGGTGCTTGAAAACAGACTCCAAATATGCTTTACTAGTTCAAAAACAAACCTTTCAATGACCTATAGTGCTTAATTCATCCTATTTAAATCACACAAAGTTTCTAATGTTGCACTTAAATACATTTACACCAAATGAATTAATTTTGCTCAAAAGACACCAAGCATGAGATCTAAAAATTGCTAATCCCCATACAAATGAAACCTTCAGTACAACACATAAAGTTGTGTCTGATTATGTTCCCTAACATGGATCATTGTATAAGTCACTTCTGGAATAATAAAACTCACAATCAATTTGAATATGGTTTACCATTTTATCGGATGACTGACTCTAGTTAAAATAACCATGACATTGAGTGAAGTATCAGCAAATGCAACATATTGTTACTTGTGATCACATCCTATACCCGCAAAGTGGTCATACAGGTTAATAAAATCAAATGTCAGCAAATTGAACAATCAGTAAATGTTTGGGAGATAGTCCATGAGTAGCGAACCTTGGTCATCTCATTGTATCAAGCTAACAATTCACCCTCATATTCTATAATGCTAAATGTTAGCGTCCACCCATGATATGGTGGTAACATAAAACCTTGCCTAGTCTCCCACATAATAAAATACTTAACCTAAATTGTCCATTTCCTAATTAAGGACTTCCAACTCTAATAAGGAACCCACAATAATGGGTTGCATGAGGAGAACAAATATGATCTACTATAATTTCATGCATACAAATAAGAACTCCCAAGTCTAACCATGAGTAAGGTATGAATTTACATTTTGCACAAAATCGAACAACCATGAATTATATAACTAAAATGGTCATTAGAAAAAGGAAAAGGTGGGAGAGGAGGGTTAAGTGTACAAGGGAAAACTGCTGCCCACATACCTCAAGCCACATGGGCACAGCAGAACTTACATACAATGGTCAGTCATACAAGTAATTACTTTTTATATGGTACAGACTTGACCACATCTAGCAGGCTGTTTTGACATGTTTACAGTGACTGCATGCCTTGCATTGGCCATATTTGAAAAATCCTATCTGTACTGAAAGCCAATTTCCTTCCAGGCTATGTCTCATATTGCTGTAGACCAAAAACTCCCTGTCACACTGGCTCTTAGTGTTTTTCGTTAACCACTACCCTATCAGACAGAATCAAATTCCAATGTTTGCTCAAAATCCTATGAATCTGACCTGAATTCCTGCTGTACTATGCGATGAACTGTATAGGTGAAGAACTAGTGCTAGTGTTGTTGGGTCTGAACATCAATTAATTCCAAGTTTCTCTATCTGCTTTCACCTGGGCTGCCTTCAATACATTACTGGGACACCCAGTAAGTTTCAAACAGTGGCACATACTCTCTTTCACTCTGTTGTAAACTGCTGTAGTGGAGAAATTCCTTTTGACCCTGATGAATTCACCATAAGATATGATCCACTTCAAGTTAGGGGCATCACCACTCCTGGATTTAAAGAAACTTTTTGCTGCTGTCTTTTTTCGGCAGAGCCAGGTCTCTATTTCACCAATGGACAAATCAATGTTAACATTCAAGAAATATTTTTATGGGAGTCAATATTTGCAGTGAATGACACGTTTAGTTAATTCTCTTAATTCTCCTATACAAAGTACAATATTGTACTACCTGAGGAAGGTGGAAGCCAAAATGTTGTAGTGGGAATATATTTTTGATTTTCACCCTAGCTGTCTGTTTTTTTCTTTCAATCCTTCATCCTCAAGTATGTACACATAAACACACTCAGACTTGCACACCCACACACACACACACAAACTTACCTATTCACACCCGCACCCACATACATCCACATAAACAAATTACACATAGATATAAACAAATGATTACGTAATTAAGAAAGCTCTGTGATAAAGGGTCTGATTTAGATTTTTGCGGTAATGGTCCTGCCAACGATTCTCTATTAGTTTTCTCATCTGCTGCATTGGCGGTCCACCCATTCGATTTAGATGTAGGTGGTCCCATAAACAAAAGACAGCTAAAGAACTGCCATCACCACGTTGAAGTTTCCATAGGGAAAAGCAGTTAGCAGTGTGGTTCCAGCCACTTTTACCACTGAGCAAATCACAATGGGCCAGATGTAGGTAGGTCAAAATTTGCGAATCGGAAATAGCGACTCCATGCGAATCGCTATTTCCGACTCGCAAAACCAAATGCAAGAAAGACTTGCGATACCAAATTGCGAGTCGCAGATGTGTCGCACCGCATTTTGCGACATCCGTTTTTAGCGAGGTCGCAATTTGCGACCTCGCTAAAAGCGAGCTCGCAATTTGCGCGAAGGGTGTGGTCTGATGTCACAACTTGCGACTGCCTCGCAAATTGCCTGCAGGTGCAACATAACAGTTGGGAAACCCACTTCCTGGCTCTTGGTGATGACATCAAAACCAGGAAGTCACCAAATAGAACTGGGAGGAGGGAGGAGCACACCCAGCCCAAACTGCAGAACCACACCCAGGTGAGAGGAGCTGCAGCAACCATGGAGGAGACAGGCAGTGCTGGCAGGAGGAGAAAACTAAAATTCTCAAACAAGGAGTTGGAGGTCCTAACGGAGGAGTGCTGCCTGCACCATGACCAACTCTTCAGCAAGGCAGCAATGAGTGTCCCTTACACTCAGAAGAAAATAAGTTTGCTAGAAATTCAAGAAAATATCAATGCAATTGGGGTAAGCCACCGCACCATAGAGAAAATCCGGAAAAGGTGGTATGACCTTTGCTCCAGGACCAAGGAAAGGGTTGCGGAGCGCATGAGGGAGATGAGGGGCACCGGAGGAGGCCCATCCACCGTTCCACCACCTACAGCCCTGGAAACCATGGTAGAGACGACACTGGAGCCGGAGGCCGTACTGGGCATAGGAGAAGTGAACAGTTCAGCGCCTGGAACATCTAAAAGTGAGTACCATGTTACATACTTTGACACCCACCAATCCAGTATACACACTAACCCAGTACACAGCAGCAGGCACCACCAGACTAGCTCCATTCCAGTCTAGCAACATCTAGAATAGTGCATTATGGGCAATGTAGTACAGTGGTTCAAATATAGGCAAATGTTAATTATGAGGCATAAAACAGATGTGCGAGACTGACAGTGTATCCCCTATGTCCCACAGGTCTCCTACAAGGCACCCCCATCAGCGAACACATGCAGGGAGAGGAACATGGGCCAGACCCACAGCAGGAGGCTGCCAGTGATGCAGCAGGGCCCAGCAGGATGCCACCACCCATGGAAATGCCACCAGAGTCCATGGAAGATCCTGCGCAGGACATGGACGCTGCAGGGGTAGCACCAGGGCCCAGCCAGCAGCAGGAGCAGTGCGCAGACGCCGGCGCAGAGTGCAGTCTGTGCACAGGGATGATGTCCCAGATGTTGAGTTTGCGGGACTGGAGGCATCACTGGTACAGTGTCACCGCCTGCAAAACAGACAGTTGCGGTCAATAAACAGAAACCTTAATAGACTGCAGACCACCATGAACCATGGGATGGCAAATGTGGACAGTCAGTTCCAATACATGAACACACATCTAGGGAACCTGACACAGGCCATCGAACATTTGGTCAGGGAATTTGTGGCAGACAGGGCACAGGCACGGCGCAGGGAGCGCAACACTGCCGCCTGGTTTGACAGACTTGCAGCATCCATTGGGCGCCTGGCTACAAACACCACCTGCCTGTCATGGCATACAGTCAGCCTGCTGGTTGATTAGGTCATTTCACAGGGGATATGGCTCGGGGACTTGGCCGCATCAGCCATGCAGTAGACATAATGGAGAATAGGCAGGCTGCAAGGGGCACAGGGGATACCCCGCAGGACAGCGAGGAGGGCTTGACCATCAGCAGTGTGTCTGCCACCGATTCCCGTGTGCTGTGGAGTAACAGTGCACGGCAGGGGACCCACCAGGAGTGAGCCATGGTGGCCGCAGTAGGAGGAGGCTGTGAGCCACCAAAATGTACTATTACTAAGGCACATGCAGTTAATGTGTCTGATATGACTTTTTACAATTCAAGACTGTGGCATACAGCACAATTCTAATTTTTTCATAGTTTAGAAATAAAAAAGCTTTGTTTGTTTGACTACACAACTGGGCTATGTGTGTCTGACATTAGTGAGTGTGGTCACGGTCGCCACGTACTTGCCAAAGTAATGGGTTGCAATGTGGTTCCGTTTCTGTCTGCCCTCATTTGCGATGCTTCTATCCCCAGGCTGTCGGTGTGGTAGCTCTTGCTCCTCATCCTCCGTGTCTGTGTCTTCAGGGGTGAGATGTAGCCCACGTCTGGTGGCAATGTTGTGTAGGATGGCACAGGTGGCAACTATCTTGCATGCTGTTTCTGGGGCATACTGGAGTGCACCTCCACTTTTGTGGAGGCATCTGAGTCTTGCCTTTAACAAGCCAAAGGTCCTCTCAACTACAGTTCTGGTCCACCGATGTGCACTGTTATATTGCCTCTCGTTCTAATTGCCAGGTGTTAGGTACGGGTTGAGTATCCATGGTCTCAGGGCATATGCACTGTCACCTGTTTGACTAAAAAGGCAAATTTAGCAGGGCATCAATGGGTTACACAGTGACCTGCATGTATGGCTTCAGAGTTTAGTCAGCAATACCTAATAGATATCCGTCTCCAAACTCCCCACGTTCTAGGCGCTGGTGTATCCCACTGTGCCTGTCAATGTATGAGTCATGTGTACTCCCTGGATATTTAGCTATAATGTCAGTAATGACATTATGGGCGTCACATACCACCTGGATGTTTAGTGAGTGGATACATTTCCTATTGCGGAACACATATTCCAGATTTGCAGGTGGGCAAATTTGTATATGTGTCTCATCCACGCACCCTATTACATGGGGGAATTTGGAAATTCAGTAGAAGTCCACTTTGGTGCTTTTAATTTCTGCCTCATTCCTGGGTAGGTATATATATCTGGACATGTGTGTGAGTATGGCATCTAGAAAACATCTGAAGAATCGTGACAGTGCACTTTGGGATACCCCACCTGCCACAGCAATCACCCCCTGATAGCTACCCGAGGTGCAGTGAGCATAGCACTTGCACATGTGTAGGGATGGCGCTGCCGCGCATTGTCTGTCGTTCAAGTTGCGGATTCAGCAGTTCAATTATTTCTAAGATTACAGCACTGCTCAGTCTATATTTGTCATATATCTCCTCTTCAGTTTGTTGAAATAGTGTCTGCCTGGTTCGGTATATCCTCTCCTGTCTCTGCCTCCTCCTCCTCTGCTGGGCGGCCTGGACTCTCCTGCTCCATGCTATCACATACAGTTCAGACATTTTGAGTCACCCAGATGCCTTCTGGGTCTCCTTTTATACTTTGGTTCTGATTACCACCTGTTCTGAATCAGTGGTAATCTGGATGTGCAAAACGGGCTTTTTGCGACTAGTCGCAATTTGCGACTGGCTTTTGCATATGGTTTGCGACTCACAATTTGTGACCCCTGACCTGTTTTTGGCCAGGTGAACACTCCCAGTGTGCACAGCACCCCCTAGCCATGCCCGTGTCTCCCCACCCCACCCTCGCTGCTGCCAAGGGATCGAGCCCTCCTGGACCTGATCCTCCCTGGTGTCTAGTGGTAAGCGTTAGTGTGTTTGGTAATTTCTATTTCACTTTTTCCTGTATTTTCACTTTTCCTTGTTTGCGCCTGTTTTTCATTTTTACCTGTTTTATTCTGTCTCCCCTTCCCGCCACTGCGTCCCTGTGGGCCCGCCCCCCTCGCGCCCCCCATTCGCTCCCGCCTCCCAGCTGCTCCTCTCTCCCTCCTCCCCTTCTTAATGGCAGTCGCTGCACGCTGAGGTGAGTGACCCCTGACCTGTTTTTGGCCAGGTGAACACTCCCCGCGCGCACAGCACCACCTAGCCGTGCCCGTGTATCCCCACCCGCCCTCGCTGCTGCCAAGGGATCGAGGCCCACCTGGACCTGATCCTCCATGGTGTCTAGTGGTAAGCGTTAGTGTGTTTGGTAATTTCTATTTCACTTTTTCCTGTATTTTCACTTTTCCATGTTTGCGTCTGTTTTTCATTTTTACACGTTTTATTCCGTCTACCCTTTCCGCCGCTGCGTCCCTGCAGCCCCACCCCTCACACCTCCATTGTCCCCCACCTCCGGACTCCCATCTGCTCCTCCCTTCCTCTTCCCATCTTAATGGCGGTTGCGCCAGAGACAAGCCCGTCTTCGCCCGTCTGCGCCTGGACCGCGCCCAGTGCCAGAACCCCTGGACCTCGCAACCACCATGCCGCCAGACTCTGTTACGATGCCAGCACCCTCCTCGCACTCAACACCGGTTGAGGCACCACCTCCTTCCAGGCCACCCCGAAACACACCCATGGACCCTTCTCCTGCCGCACCTGTAGCTTCACCTGCGACAGAGCCACTGAACATCCCAGGACCGGAATCAACCACCTCCACTGCATACTCCTCAACACCTGCTCACCACGCAAGCATGCCATCAAGCTCTGGGACTTGCTCGACACCGCCGCCCCTGACATAGCCTTCCTGACCGAAACCTGGTGGAACGACTTCTCGGCACCCGACATCGCCATAACCATCCCAGACGGCTAAAAGATCTCCTGCAAGGATCGCGTCAACGTCAACAGAATCAGAGGAGGTATAGCCATCGTCCACAAGGCCACCCTCGAAGTCTACACCCTCAAGTCCGCCGAACACCTGCCCTTCCGAATCCACACCGACCCCAACACCACCCTCAGAGGGACGCTCGTCTACAGACCCCCCGGACCCAGGGCACCGTTTAGCAACTCCATCGCCGACCTCGCCAGCACCCACGCACTCACCTCCACGGATTACATCCTCCTCAGGGACCTAAACTTCCACCTTGAGAACAATAACGACGCCAACTCCACCACTATGATCGACAACCTCGCAAACCTCGGTCTCAGACAACTTGTCACCGCACCCACCCACGCCGCCAGCCACACACTCGACCCCATCTTCTCCACAAGCACTCACGTCACCTTCAACCACACCACCGAACTCCACTGGACCGACCACCACTGAATCCACTTCACCTTCAAGAAACAAAACAAACACCACCACACCCATCTGCCCCCCGTCGATGCTGGAGCAAAGTCAACGAAGATCAGCTGACCAACGCCCTCGCCCAGAGACTGCCAACTGACCCCACTGACCCAGACAACGCAGCCCACAACTTCAGGCAATGGATCAATGACTGCGCCAACTACCTCGCACCACTCAAGAAGCCCACCAACAACCAAGCCAGCAAAAAAGCCACCTAGTTCACCAACGACCTCCAAGCCTCCAAGCGCAACTGACGGAAACTCAAGAAGAAATGGCTCCACGAACGCACACCCGACAGCCACACAGCCCACAAGGACGCCACCCGCAGACATCACCAACTCATCAGGCTGGCCAAGAGATCCTCCTTCAAAGCCCGCCTGGATAACAACGCACACGACAGCAAAGAGCTCTTCAGCATCGTGAAGGAACTCTCCAACCCCAGCGCCAACGTCAATGATATCCCACCTTCCCAAGAGCTGTGTGACGCACTGTCCTCCTCTTTCCACCGGAAGATCACTGACATCCACGACAGCTTCAACACCTCGACCACCTCGACCACGCCAGTCCCCTCCTCCTCGAACACCACCTTTACCAACCGCCTGACTTCATGGACCAACGTCAATGACGACGAGACACGCAAGATCATGAACTCCATCCACTCAGGATCATCATCAGACCCGTGCCCACACCATGTATACAACAAAGCAGATGCAGCCATTGCACTTCAACTACGGAAGGTCATCAACATCTCCTTCGAAACAGCGAATTTAACTGAAAGCTGGAAGCACACCAAAATCAACGCCCTTCTCAAAAATCCCAAGGCGGACCCCAAGGACCTCAAGAACTTCCGGCCCATCTCCCTGCTCCCGTTCCCGGCAAAGGTCATCGAGAAAATCGTTAACACACAACTGACCCGCCACCTCGAAGACAACAACATCCTGGACCCTTCCCAGTCTGGATTCAGACAGAACCACAGCACCGAGACCGCCCTTCTCGCCGCCACAGATGGCATCAGAAACCAACTCGACAACGATGAAACATCAGCCCTCATCCTCCTAGACCTGTCAGCCGCCTTCGACACGGTCTGCCACCACACTCTGAAAACCTGCCTTCATGAAGCTGGAATCCAAGAGAAAGCCCTCGACTGGACCACATCCTTCCTCTCTGGCAGAACCCATAGAGTCTGCCTCCCTCCCTTCCAATCCGAAGCCACCAACATCATCTGCGGCTCATCCCTCAGCCCGACGAGGGTTCAATATCTACATGGCTCCCCTCATACAAGTGGCCCGCCAACACAACCTCAACATCATCTCCTACGCCGACGACACCCAACTCATCCTCTCCCTCATCAAGGACCCGCACACCGCCAAAACCAACCTTCACGAGGGTATGAAGGCCATCGCCGACTGGATGAGAGGCAGCCGTCTGAAACTGAACTCGGACAAGATGGAGGTCCTCATCCTAGGGCCCACCCCTTCCACCTGGGATGACTCGTGGTGGCCAACCTCGCTGGGTACCCCACCGACACCGACCGACCATGCACTAAACCTTGGATTCATCCTCGACTCATCCCTCTCCATGTCAAAACAGGTCAACGCCATCTCCTCCTCCTGCTACAACACCCTTCGCATGCTCTGCAGGATCTACAAGTGGATCCCGACCGAAACAAGAAGAACAGTGACACAGGCCCTCGTCAGCAGCAGTCTTGACTACGACAACGTACTCTATGCAGGTAATCCGGGCTAAACACCTGCAACGCCTCCAACGCATCCAAAACGCCTCCGCCCGACTAATCCTCAACGTGCCCCGCCACAACCACATCACCCCCCACCTGAGAGACCTTCACTGGCTCCCCGTCGACAAGAGGATCACCTTCAAGCTCCTCACCCATGCACACAAAGCACTCCACAACGCTGAACCAGCCTACCTGAACAACAGACTCAGCTTCTACAGCCCCCTCTTTCAGCTCCGCTCTGCCAACCTCACCCTCGCCGTCATCCCCCGCATCCAACAAAAGTCCTCCGGCGGCAGGTCCTTCACCTACCTTGCCGCCAAGACCTGGAACACCCTCTCGACCAACCTAAGACAGATCCAGGACCTGCTCACCTTCAGAAGACACCTCAAGACCTGGCTCTTCGAGCAGTAGCAGCACCCTCCCTCCCCCCAGCGCCTTGAGACCCTCGCGGGTAAGTAGTGCGCTTTACAAATCCAATGATTGATTGATTGACTTCCTGTTTGTGGGTCGCAAAATCAGGTCGTAATTTTTGCGAGTCGGTGCTGTGTCGCATCGCTATTTGCTATTCGGAAATGGGATTTTTGCATCCCATTTCGGATTTAGCAAGGTCGCAAATAGCGATTCTGGCCATTTGCAACTTGCAATACTTTGCTACATATGGCCCAATGTGCCTTCCTGCTGATGCAACTGTGGTGGGTAAACCCCAACATCTGAGTTGGTGAACTAGGATGGAATAATGCACAAAACATAACTTTTTTCTGAGTTTTCTAATTTCCTGCTGCCATGAACTCGGTCATACAAGTCCTGCCATTGCTGCTTCTCCTGGAACAAGGCAAATTCAACCACTGGAATAGAAGGTAAGCATTAGCACTGGACTTGTGCATGATAAAAAATATTTTCAAGTAATAGTGCAATGATGTACAATGCATATGTGTTTTACTGTCAGAAATGAGGGCAAGTGCATGGCACACACACATACAGAAATTACATTATCAGCAAATAATTTGGAACAATTACCAAAATGATGCCAGGACAAAGGTATTGTAATGGAAATATTTTTTTTTTACATAACAATGAGATACTTCTCTCAGTATATATATATATATATATATATATATATACGACAAACAATTTCAGAAAAAGAAAAGAGTCTAAATTTGGGTTGCATGCTCAGAGCTTACCTCCTATTTTCACTGCCAATTGCAACCTCTTTAGGAAGGGGCATCCATTGGGCAGGGAACAGGCACCTCAATGATCTTCCTTTAGGGTGAGGGTCGTTGGCTTTAGGAGGGGAGGTTTTGGGAGGGGAGGGTTTGGATTTGAGAGGGGTGAGTTTGAATTTTGGAGTGGTGGGTTGGGGTTTGGGAGGGTTGGGTTGGGGTATGGAGTAGGTGGGTTGGGTTGGGGTGTGGAAATGGTAGGTTTATGTTTGGGAGGGTTTTTTGGGGATATGGAGTGGTCAGGGCCAGGACAAATAGAAGATCTTCCATAGGAAAATGTCAAGGGAGGTTGGCTGGGAGTTTCAGTTGGGAGGTAGAGGGAGTGGCAGTGGGTGATGTGTGTGTGTTTGTTGATGGTGCGATTGCCTGTGGGTCTGGTGTATGTGGTGTAAGTTGTGCTTGGTGTTTGTTTGTGGGTGTCTGTTGTTTGGGTGAGTGTGGGTGTTTGTGTACAGTGTGTGTAATGCCTAATGTATGTGTGTGTGTGGATGGGTTGCTGTGGAGGTGATATGTGTGGTTGTGGTACCTATGGATGAGCAGGTGCATGTGTGTGTCTGGTGGTTGTGGATATTTGCATGGTTTTGTGTGTGGTGTCTGCAGGTGTGGTAGTGGTGGTTGGTGATGTTTGTGTGCTGATGAATGTAGTGTCAGTGGATGTGGTACTGGTGGATGTGCATGCTTGTTTGATGGTGGGTGTGGATTCTTCAGGTTTGGTGGTAGTGGCTGTGCAGGTGAGTGTGGTGGTGGTTGTGGCAATGGTGGCTGTGCATGTGGGTGTAGTGGTGTGTGTGATGTCTATGTGTATGCTTGTGGTAGTGGTGGTGATAAAGGGTGTGCTGTTTGAGTGCGTGTCTGTGTTTTTTGATGTCTCTGTGTATGTGTGGACATGCTGTTTGTGTGTGTTGAGTGGGTTCATGCAAAGGAGTGAGTGTGTTTTGGAGAGGGCAGGGAATATTGATTTGGGATGGGGAAGAGGTGGAAGGTGGGGCAGGAGGATGGAATGGGTGGGAGTCATCAGTCAGTAAAGAGGCCAGACGTTGGAATGACCTCTGTAGGCCAGACATGGTACTGTGAATGCAATCCAGGTAAGCTACCATTTGTGTCATCTTGGCACTGTGCTCCTGGATGACGTTCAGTAGTACAGTCTGGCCTACAGAGCCAGTCTGTAAACGGTCAATAGCCTCTTCACTGAGTGCCACCTGGGAGAAAGGGTCATGGAGGAGATGCCTGCAGCAAAGGTAACTCCATCCCTTTTGGAGGGGTGGATACATTTCACTTGGTGGGAGCAAGAAGGAAGGTGGGGATGGGAACTTGGGTGGTTGACAACGATGTAGGTGGCAATGTTGTAATAGGGTCCACCACTACTAGGAACTGGTCTGTGGAGGCCCCCGAAGATGATGACGAATCACTGGTGGCCTCTATGCCACTCCCCTCACTGTCTGTGCACTGGGTCCTGCGATGTCAGTGGTGTCTGCACCAAAACCACAGTGCCCAGCTTCTTCTCCGCTGATGTGGTCAATGTCACCTTCACCTTGCCCAGATGATGCTGAAAACACAGAGACAACAGTGTGAGTGTGTCAGTGTAAATAGAATAGAAAAATGAATTTACTCACAAGACATTTGCCAAGTCTACATATTTGACCAGTTTAAATGCTCTCAAACTTGGCTGCATTATCATCAGTATCTCATACATATAGGGAAAAGATTTCTACCCATATGTTCAAAGTTTTCAAATTTCTCATGCTGGCTGCTGTATCATGTATGCCTGTGTCTTTTATCCACATTTATTTCACTGCATGAATTGTTCCACACCTCTGATTGCTAGGGCATTGTTGTTTAGAACACTGAGCTTATGTCCCCAAAACTCAAAGTAACCAGAATTGCATCTGTACAGTGTGTTTACAAGGTCAAGCAATCTGCATCATGTACATTCACCAAAAGTTAAATAGATATCAATGTGTGTCCACAAATACTGCAATGTTGTATTAAAATGACTGTGAACTGAAAGCCTGTTTCCTATGTCAGACTATTTCACAATAGTAACACTCACTTCAAGTAACTAAAGCATATTTCAATTGCACCACATATCATGTGGAATCTGTAATGGAGTAGTTTAGCAATGTATTAAACACTACGTACATATCATTGCTGTTGAAGATATTTGCTAAATTATTTTTGTGGTGGATTGACAAATGGCTTTGACAGCATGAATAAATGCATATGTCTTGATACATTGATAACCCAGTTCAATACAGAGCAAAAACATATTCATCTTTCTGAAAGAGTCATGTTTTGAGCCTGCTATTAACCTAACAACATGGAATAAACAAACATCTATGTGATGTAACCTTCCATCTGCAAATGGCCCTGTGAGCAAGTGCCTCTTTGTGAAAAGGTTTGCACTAACTTTTTGCCTGGAACATGCTGTGGCTTCGAACTGTAAGTACCCTGAGCCCCTGCTGAACAGGTCCCAGGGCCAGCTCTCTTTCCCCAAAACTGTATTGTGATTGGCACTTCAACCAGACCTGTAAGTCCCTAGTAAATGGTACTCCTGGCATAATGGGCATTCATACTAAAGAGGGCGCCCTGAGCCGCAGCACCAATTGTGCCACCGTAAGAGGCCCACACCAGTCTCATGCAAACTGCCATTGCAAGTTGCATGACAAGGTGTCCCCTAAATTGCAAACTCGACATGGCACTCACCCATGGTGCCATGTCTACTAATACTGCATGCAAAATAGATAAAAGAACAAAAAGTGTTCCTGGAGGAATTATTTCCATAATCAGTTCTTCAACAATATGTCATCAATTAATGTATTAATGGTCAATGAAACATCTCCGTACAAGAATAAATCAAAGACCAGCTTATTGTTTATCTGTAAGAATAAATCACTTTATATAAACAAATGTGTTTACTTCCTGCCAATATTTATGGTTATCGAGGCAACAAAGCATCAATCCACAGGTTTATTAAATATGCAGACGCACTGGTACTCTTCTGATCTCTGCTTACACTACACCTGGGGAAGAGAAAGATAACATCCCCCTCCTGACTACCGAATACACAACAAGTTTGTTATAGTCATATATAATGCCTTTCCAGGAATTATAGTTGGACCAAAGCAGTTCATGCAGTCAGTTCAGCCATGGAGGATATACTGTTGATGTTTCGGTCTCCAATGGCAAGAACATCCTCAGGATATAGGGGGTCATTCTAACTTCGGCGGGCGGCGGAGGCCGCCCGCCAAAGTTCCGCCGGCAGAATACCACTGCGCGGTCAAATGACCGCCACGGTAATTCTGGCTTTCCCGCTGGGCGGGCGGGTGACCGCCAAAAGGCCGCCCGCCCGCCCAGCGGGAAAGCACCAGCAACGAGGATGCCGGCTCCGAATGGAGCCGGCGGAGTTGCTGGTGTGCGACGGGTGCAGTTGCACCCGTCGCGATTTTCAGTGTCTGCCACGCAGACACTGAAAATCAATGTGGGGCCCTGTTAGGGGGCCCCTGCAGTGCCCATGCCAGTGGCATGGGCACTGCAGGGGCCCCCAGGGGCCCCACGACACCCGTTCCCGCCAGCCAGGTTCTGGCGGTGAAAACCGCCAGAACCAGGCTGGCGGGAAGGGGGTCGGAATCCCCATGGCGGCGCTGCTTGCAGCGCCGCCGTGGAGGATTCCCTGGGGCAGCGGGAAGCCGGCGGGAAGCCGGCGGGAAACCGCCAGGGTCAGAATGACCCCCATAGTGTTGAACTGGAATGATTCCTCCAATTGTTGCTATATAGCACAATAAGTAACCCACATTACAAAACTAACAATGCTACTATTAAAAGCCAAAAAACACTGTACATGCAAGTGTAATAATAAATCCACACTAATGCCAGTGTGAAATTATTAAAAAATGTACCAAGAGGGTACATTAGAGGTGTCCCCTGTAAAACCTAACAGACCTGGCATGGTTCCTCACTGGTCTTAGCCAGCCTGCAACCACCAGACACATTTCTGGACTCCTGAGGTGAGAGCCTTTGCTCTCAGGAGCCAAAAGACAACGCCTTCCTGGGCAGAGGTGTCACACCTCCTCCCGTAGGCAGGCAGGCAGCCTGCTTTAGCGGTCAGTTTCAAAGGCCTTGCCACCTTTGAAATGTGACCCCAGCCTCTACTGCTACCAGTAAAATGCAGCCCATCTGTTCTACCCCCACTTTAGGAGGAAGAGTGAGGTGGGAAACATAGAAAGAATAGGGGGAGTGGCCAACCTCCGCCTGCACCCCCCCTCATGTGTGGCAGGTGAGGTGACCACTCCATTTCATTTTCCTCCATCTTGGATGGTAGTAAAAATAGCCAATTAGGGTCAGGGTTGTGTCCCCTTTCCACAGAAAGTGGCCACTTAGTGGGTGCAGTCACCCTAAGGTAGGTAGCTCATTGGATACCACCTGGTACCCCTCTAATGCCCCCTAAATACAGTATTTAGGTGGCATCCCCTGACCAAGACCTCAGATTCAATGGACACAAGATGACCAGGACAAAGAAGACCCAAGGCAGGAGAACTGAAGCCCTGTTGAGCAAAGAAAAGTGTGCCAAACCCTGCCTGCTACTCTAAGGACTTGACAATCATTGCTGCAGTGTCGCCTGTAAACCTGAAGGACTCTATAATATCCCAGAGAACTCCAGCCTTCTAATACTAGCAAGAAATTCCCTCTGAGTCAAGGAATCACTCTCCTGCACACTGCAGGCAAGGAACCCATGAAGTTTGGTTTAATGACCTGCTGCTGACCAATAACTCCGACGTAGTAGCCCAGCCAAGAACAGTAGAACTGCTTCAGAGGACCAGACATGCCTCCCTACCAAGTTTGGAGGGACTAGGACCTCTCAGGACTGTGGCGTACCAGAACCTGGGGTACCGGAACTTCTATGTCAAACACCCAGAAATAGAGTCCACCCTGGACTCCCAAAAACACAAAAGCAAGCACCAGTTGAGAGACTTCAGGACACCCAAGACCATCCATCAAAGCTGCCTGCTCCTGACTCCAAGACACACAATGCCTGACTGACCTATTGACCTATTGTTTCTGCACACGACCTCCTTGCCCCCTGCATCAATCAGCTGTACCGATCCGCCCGAACTTCAGACCTGTCCATGACCTCGACCTAAAAATAGAAGATGCCACTTGTGAGAGCACTGTCTGAATTTACATGCATTTTTCTATTTTCTCCCATTGATTCCTATGGTGCATAATTATGCACAAAAAATGGCATTTTCCGAACTTTGAAAAGTCCTAACTAAAAAAGTAGTTACCTTATAATGAAGTTCTTGGTCTTCAAAATGTTATAAAATCTATATTATTTTGTAAATTGGTCTTTAGTTATTCATCTGAGTGTGTATCTTCATTTATTAATACTGTGAGTGCAACCAATGCTTAGCATGACTCCTGGATTAGCCTAACTGCTCACCCACTAGTACAAAAATTAAGCATTAGGGGCCAGATGTATCATCACGACCCATTGCGATTCGGTAATAGCGATTTTTGAAAAATCGCTATTACCGACTCGCAAAGGGCCATGTATCACATTTGCGAATCGGTAATAGCGATTTCTTAAAAATCGCAAATGCTATTACCGAATCGCAAATTGCAATACCAGCCCCATTCACAGCTTTGGGCCTGTTGGCCCATAGCTGCAAATTTTTTGCGTTTCCAAAATTGCGATTTCTGAACCAGAAATCGCAATTTTGGAAATGCAAAAGGCCAGGGTGCTGGGGGCCTAAGGCCCCCTCTCCTGCACCCCAAAATTATTTTTTTTAACATGTAAGGTACACACATGCCAAAAGGGCATGTGTGCTTTCCATGTTAAATTTAAAAATGCAGTTTTACTGCATTTTAAAATTTGGCACCAGGTTACCACCTGGTTGCATTTCATGGTATTTTGCAAGTGCAAAATGCCATTTTTGAAAAATCGCAATTTGAGATTTTTTCCAGCAAAGCCTTGCGACCTGGAAATTGTGAATCGCAAATTGCGAGTCGCAATTTCCAGGTCGCAACGCAAGAAATCGCAAATTTAGCGCTTTCTTATTTGTGGTCTGCGAATGCATTTCATGCATCGCAGACCACTGTTTTGCACTCGCAAACGGCCGAATTTACTGATTCGCACCGTTTGCGAGTGCAAAACCTTTTGATACATCTGGCCCTAGGTGATCTATATTTTACCTTTAGATACCAAGTTGGGGTTGCGTGGACTCTCTGCACAGTGGATGTAATTTTTTTTACACTATTTAGATTTCCAGCCTCCTACAGTCCCTTTCAGTATCACATTTCTCCCCATCATTGTGTTCTTATATTGATATAGTTAAGGACACTAAAATGTTGTTTGGGGTACGTGTAACTCTGTCTCTATTGTGGACACATTCCTGTCTATTTCAATCAATACAGTTTGGCTAAAAAATTCAAATTGATTGACACAGACTGGCTTACATTCACATTTGTGAAGGACTAAGGCTTCATGCAATCTGCTACTGGCTACATGAACTGACTTGAATCTTGCGGTGAAAAAATATTTCTCACATGCTTCAGATAAGGAATGATGCCATTGCACATGTTTCTAGTCCTTTTGAACCAGAAGATCATTATCATTTTGTCATTGTACCAACCTACCAATGTAAAATCTGAACATCAACTGTATTATACGTGCTTAGTATGGCATATCACCTGTAATAGAGCCTACATTGCCTACTCACATTTGTGATGGAGCATTACACTTGCAGGTACCTCTTTTTTGCATGCAGCCATGTGTCTGCTGAAAAAGGTACTTGGCTTGCAATAAGGAATTTAGTGGCAACCTTTTGCACAAATCAGTACACCAAACACAGCATCAGACACCTTTTGATAAACTTACACGTCAAGAAACCCTTGTGTGCATTGAATGTGGGTCAACAGTCAAGTTGATGCCATACAACATTGCTGTAAATAAAAATGATTAAACAACAAGAATAACTACAAACAATAACTCACCACCTTGATGCTGCTGTTGGGCCTTCAGCTGCCCCTTAAGCTCTGGGTAGGCCACCACAAGCATACAGGCCATTAAGGGGGGCAGGGTGTGGCACACGAGCGTGTCTCGCTGAAGGACTGGCTGAGCTGGACTTCTGCTGACTTCTTGGTCCAGCATCAAAGGTCCTCCCACATCTTCCTGCAAACCAGGCTGCATCACTTATGGACCCCCAGGGTCCCCACCTTCTTGCCAATGACCTTCCATATGACTCACATTTAATGGGTGTTGACCTGTATGGATGAGAAAAAATAAGAACAAAAGAGGTTTTGAGTGTTTTTTTTTTGTCTACACTGGTGTGACACAATTTACATCTCTTACGTGCATTACCAAGACATTCAGTACAGATTTTTTGAAGCTTTTATAAATGGTTCCTAGGAATTACTGATTTGCAATGATCTGTTGAGTACCCTCAACACTTTATATCTCCTCATGTTATCAATCTAGGCCACAAACATCATTTAGGCCCACTCCTGATAACTCCAAATCATTGGGAGCTACTAAAGGCCAAACAACCTGTTACGTTATTTGCACATAACGCCAAGCACAGCTACATTGGCTTCATATCTAATCTTCTAAGAGCCAAATGCTTTTGTTTGCACCACATAAAGTGACTAAGGGCAACATAGAAGGGCTGCCATGTGTCAGTGAGAGCATTGTTTTGGGTGATGTATGAAAAAGTGTGTGTAGTAAGGGGACATACATGTATGGATGATTGTGAGCATGTGTCATTTAGACTTGCAGCACAGGAAATACCTTCCCCCATATGTGAGATTATGACATGTTTGACTCATACAGATACTTTTAATTTAAATTATTGGATGCAATTTCACTTGACTAAACAGCATCAGACAGCTCCACAACTTTGAAGATAGTTTTTGCAATTGACATATCACTCGCCGGGCGGGCGTCAATGCGGCTGCACCCCCACCGCGGCCATTTGGAGATCCCCGCTGGGCCGGCGGGCGGAAACCTAGTCTCCACCTGCCGGCCCAGCGGGGATCTCGGCCGCAACACAGGAGCCGGCTCCAAATGGAGCCTGCGGTGTTGCAGCCGTGCGACGGGTGCAGTTGCACCCGTCACGCTTTTTACTGTCTGCATAGCAGACAGTGAAAAGCTGCACGAGGCCCTGTCATTGGGCCCCTGCACTGCCCATGCCAGTGGCATGGGCAGTGCAGGGGCCCCCAGGGGCCCCACTACTCCCCGTACCACCAGCCTTTTCCTGGCGGTTCAAATCACCAGGAAAAGGCTGGCAGTACAGGACTCGTAATCCCCTGGGCAGCGCTGCCCTGGCATATTAACACCGCCGGGGCAATTGTGGCGGGAAACCGCCAGTCCCGGCAGTGCGACCGCGGTGCTTCCGCCGTGGTTGTAATGCCATGGGAAGCACCGCCAGCCTGTTGGCGGTGCTTCCTCCGAAACAGCCCTGGCAGTCTTGGACCGCTAGGGTTGTAATGAGGGCCACAGTGTCTATTGGGCACTGGAAGTAAGGGGCCTGCGGTGTGAACTGAAAATCATCTTATACTTTCAGGTGACTTTTCATTTCAACATACAGACATTTCTAATATTGTCAAACAACACTCTATACAAAACAAAAACATTCAGTTAACTACACTCCAATAACAACTCTTCACTCATGAACAAAAGGGGATATATTAGCCTGTTTACAAAGGTGGAACAAGTTACTTTAACAAACATTTTCTACTCTAACATGTACCTGTTCCTCTGGGTTCCCATACAGCTGGCTGTGCAGGGTCAGGACCTTCCTGGTGAGTAGCTCTAATTACTCAGGGGAGAAGGCAAGAGCCCTGTCACCTGCTTTGCCCAGCACCCTGGCTCCAGGAGGTTGGTAATAGCCGCAGAAGTCAAGGAGCTGTTGTTGGCTGGAATGTTAGGCCGCAAGTGAGCTTTTTTCCAGATGTTGTGGACAAGTACACAGGTAACGCACTCCGCCACAGAGACAAACACAGCCATTGCCTTTTGTGAGTATTTATTACACATAGCCGATGGCAGTGTCCGTTATGGAGTATTACACCTACTATGTTTTCAACTTCCATCGACAACTGTCGAATAGCCAATGTCCAGACGGCAAGTTCAGGCACCTGCCATTTTAGAATGTGAAGCTGTGTATTATTAAATTTGTTGTGCATCACCAGCACTCAAAATAGTGGCTACTTTGTATACCAATGTCAGATACATACAACACGGTTTCAGAGGTGTGCTCCAAGAAGTCCTTGCTTCAGTGATGAGACACATCAACAGCTTCATCCAGTTTTTGGCCAGGATTTGGCCAATGTGAAGGGAGAATTTTATGATTTTGGTGGTCTACCACATGTGGTTGGAGCAATAGCACATAAATTGCATTGTTGCCGCCACACACCAGGGAGCAGGTCTACTGCAATCAGAAGAACTTCCATTCCATCAATGTGCAAGTTGTCTGCTTACCAGATTTCCACATTTCAAGTGTGTGTGCCCCCTTTCAAGGGTCAACATATGGTTCCTTTGTACTATGGAACAGCACCCTACCCCTGAAAAGGTCACAACCTGGACCTTAGAGGGCCTGGCTTGTTGATAAATACAATATGACTTGAGGATAATTTGCTTTAATCCTAGTTTAGGAATGTTGTTAGACCTGACATGCTTTAGGGTGGTCACCCCTAACTTTTTGCCTGCCTCCCTCCACTTTTTGAACTCTGTTTTGCTGGCTTTTAGACTCTGCGCACTTTACCGCTGCTAACCAGTGCTAAAGTGCATATGTTCTCTCTCTTTTAAACATGGTAACCTTGGATCATACCTGATTGGACTATTTAATTTACTTATAAGTCCCTAGTAATGTGCACTATATGTGCCTAGGGCCTGTAGATTAAATGCTACTAGTGGGCCTGCAGCACGGGTTGTGCCACCCACTTAAGTAGCCCCTTTACCTTGTCCCAGGCCTGCCATTGCAAGGCCTGTATGTGCAGTTTCACTGTCACCTCGACTTGACATTTAAAAGTACTTGCCAAGCCTAAACCTCCCCTTTTTCCACATGTAAGTCACCTCTAATGTGTGCCCTAGGTAGCCCCTAGAGCAGGGTGCTGTGTGGGTAAAAGGCAGGACATGTACCTGTGTAGTGTACATGTCCTGGTAGTGTAAAACTCCTAAATTCGTTTTTGCACTACTGTGAGGCCTGCTCCCTTCATAGGCTAACATTGGGCCTGCCCTCATACAGTATTGAAGTGGTAGCTGCTGATCTGAAAGGAGTAGGAAGGTCATATTTAGTATGGGCAGAATGGTAATACCAAGTCCTACTGACTGGTGAAGTTGGATTGGATATTATTATTCTAGAAATGACACTTTTAGAAAGTGAGCATTTCTTTGCACTTAAATCTTTCTGTGCCTTACAATCCACGTCTGGCTGGGCTTGGTTGACAGCTCCTTGTGCATTCACTCAGACACACCCCAAACAAAGGGTACTCAGCCTCACTTGCATACATCTGCATTGAATGGGTCTTCCTGGGCTGGGAGGGTGGAGGGTCTGCTCTCACACAAAGGACTGCCACACACCCTACTGGGACCCTGGCAGACAGGATTGAACTGAAAGGGGACCTGGTGCACTTCTTAGCTACTCTTTGAAGTCTCCCCCACTTCAAAGGCACATTTGGGTATAAAATAGAGCCTCTGCCCTACCTCATAAGACACTTGCTGGAGACGAAACCTGAACCAGAACCAGCATCCTGCCAAGAAGAACTGCCTAGCTGCCTAAAGGACTCACCTGACTGCTTTCTACACAGGATTGCTGCCTTGCTGTTGCCCTGCTGCCTTGCTGAACTCTTTTCTGGCTGTAAGAGTGATCTCCAAGGGCTTGGATAGAGCTTGCCTCCTGTTCCCTGAAGTCTCAGGACCAAAAAGACTTCTCTTTTTCATTTTTGTACTCTTCGTGCGCCGAAAAATTCGACGCACAGCTTGGTCTGTGGAGAGAAAAATGCTGCACACCGACGCTGATCGATGCGACGCCTTCGGGATGACCGGAACTTCGATGCACGGCCTCGCAAGGACAACGCCGCCCGACTTCCAGAGGGAAAATCGACGCGAAGCCTGCCGTGAGAGCGAAACTTCGACGCACGGCCCCGCGGAATGACGCGCAGCCGGAAAACAAGCAGGAGAATCCACGCACAGACCCCGGGACATCTGGTAATCCTGCGACCCACAGAAGGAGACTGTCCGTGCGCCAAAAAACGACGCCCGACTTCCCCGCGTGAAAAATAACGACACAAGTCGGTCTGTTCTGGGGAGAAATAGAAGCACACACCATTTTTCCATGTATCTCTTCTTCTGCGGCCCTCTGTGGAGATTTTCCACTCCCAACTAGGTACTTTGTGCTTGAAAGAGACTTTGGCCCTCATTCTGACCCTGGCGGTCCTAAACCGCCGGGGCCACGGGCAACGGAAGCACCCCCAACAGCCTGGCGGTGCTTCAGTGCCCATTCTGAATGCGGCGGTAAAGCCGCGGTCAGAAAAGGGGATCCGGCGGTCTCCCGCGGGATTTCGCCGCCATGGGGATTCCGACCCCCTTCCCACCATCTTGTTCCTGGCGGTAAAACCCGCCAGGAACAGGATGGCGGGAACGGGTGTTGTGGGGCCCCTGGGGGCCCCTGCACTGCCCATGCCACTGGCATGGGCAGTGCAGGGGCCCCCTAACAGGGCCCCACAAAGATTTTCACTGTCTGCTATGCAGACAGTGAAAATCGCGACGGGTGCTACTGCACCCGTTGCACCCCTGCAACTCCGCCGGCTCCATTCGGAGCCGGCTTCCTCGTTGCAGGGGCTTTCCCACTGGGCCGGCGGGTGATCTTCTGGCGATAGCCCGCTGGCCCAGCGGGAAAGTCAAAAGGACTCCCGCGGTCTATTGACCGCGCTGCGGTCTTTCGGCGGTTTCCGCCCGGCGGGTGGCGCCCGCCGAGCTCAGAATGAGCCCCTTTGTTTGCTTTTTAAAGACTTAAGACACTTTATATCACTTTCCAGTGATATCTCTACAATTTCACATTGCATCTTTATTCGTTTTGACCTACAATTATCCTGATAAATATTATATATTTTTCTAAACACTGTGTGGTGTATTTTTGTGGTGCTATACTGTGGTATTGTATGATTTATTGCACAAATACTTTACACATTGCCTTCTAAGTTAAGCCTGACTGCTCGTGCCAAGCTACCAGAGGGTGGGCACAGGCTAATTTTGGATTGTGTGTGACTTACCCTGACTAGAGTGAGGGTTCTTGCTTGGACAGAGGGTAACCTGACTGCCAACCAAAAACCCAATTTCTAACATTGGTGATCAGCGGTGAGGATAGGACTTGTATTTGTGCAGTGACATACAGTAGCTAAGTATTTCACTACCTACCCACAGTTGAAGGTCAACTTGATTTTTATCTCTTGGTTTGCAAATTTGTTTTTCCTGACAATTTTCAAAAACGAAATCCTCACTCAACATGTCTCTGACTGGATCTCAAGTAGGAGACTTTGACCTAGCCATGTTGGATACATATACGGTCAAACAGCTAAGAGGGTTCTGCAGGGTGATGAGAGTACCCACCCAACGGGTCTCCAAAAAGGAGGACTTTCAAGTGGCGCTGAGGGCCTGAGCAGAAGCCCATTTAGAGGAGGATGATAAGGAAGAGGAGCCAGAATATGACCCCTCAGAGGATTTGTTGCTATCAGTGGATGACGTTACCACTGCAATTGTGTCCCCTTCCAGACCAGGGAGCAGTGTCTCTGTGCAAAGCCTGACCGCAGAGGAAAGGAGAGAGGAAAGGGAGTTCCAATTGCAAATGGCAAAACTGAAAATTGAGGCCCAACAGGAAGACAAGAGGGCAGAGAGAGAAGCCAAACAGGCTGAGTCTGAAAGAGCTTTGGCTGAAAAGAAACTATTGTTGGCTCACGAACTGAGTCTCAAGGAGCTGGAGATCAAGGCAAGACAGCCTGAATCCAGCAATAATGGTGGCAGCATACAGACAGGACCTGCTGGAGAAAAGAAGGTTCGTATACCCAAAAATGTGGAGCTCTGTTTTGTGGTGGGAGATGACATAGATAAATGGTTAGCTGCTTATGAAGTTGCACTAAGGGCTCATGAGGTTCCTGAAGGGCAATGGGGGGGGTAGCTATGTGGGGTTATGTGCCGCCATTGGGGAGGGACACACTTCTCACATTGGATCAACCTGATCAAAACACATACCCACTTCAGAAAGCCACTTTACTTGCCAAGTTTGGGCTGACCCCTGAGGGATACCGTCAGAGGTTCAGGGACAGCACTAAACAAACCACACAAACATGGGTAGATTTCTTTGGCTTTTCCAGTAAGGCACTGAATGGATGGGTGCGGGCAACAAAGTAGATAATTATAAAGGGTTATATGACTTGATTCTGAGAGAGCATATCCTCAATGTTGCCTATACAGAGTTGCGCCAGCACTTGGTAGATAGTAAGCTGACTGATCCCAGGAAGCTTGCTGAGGAGGCGGACCTCTGGGTTAGCACCAGAGTGTCCAAAAAGGTACCTGGGGGGGACACCCACAAAGGTGGTCAGGGTTCCAAACAGAAGAAAGAGGGGGGAGATAAACTTACAGATAAGGAACTCTCAAAAGAATTCCCAGGGAGGGGGTGGCAACCATTCCTTTTCCAGATTTGTGAAAAAGCCAGGGACATATGATAAGTCAGGGAAATCCAACCCCAAATGCATGGAGTGTTACCAGTATGGTCACTATAAAGGCGATCCCCCAAGTGCTCCAAGAGGGCACCGTCCACTACCGGACAGACATCTGGGTTGACTAGTGTAGCGCTCGGGGGGGAGATGGACCCAGATAGCTTTGGGGAGCAGGTAGAGATTTCCCTAGTGTCCCAGGGAGAAAGAGAAATGGTGCCCAAAGCCCACATGCCCCGAATTCTTCCAAGTACAGGCAGTGGGTCACCATTGATGGGCAGAAAGTGGAGGCTCTGCGTGACACAGGAGCCAGTATGACTACTATCAAGAGTCAGCTGGTGTCAACAGAACAGATAGTCCCTAATACATTCCACCAGGTCATAGTCGCTGACAATCGTGAGAGTCACCTACCGGTGGCTCTGGTTCCCTTTGAGTGGGGGGGGTCTCTGGTACTCTTAAAGTAGCTGTGAGTCCTGCCATGCCTGTAGATTGTCTGTTAGACAATGATCTTGAGCATACTGCTTGGAAAGAAGTAGAGCTCAGATCTCACCTGGAGATGTTAGGGTTACCTGAGTGGGTCTGCATGACCACACGGTCCATGGCTGCCCGGGAAGGAAGTCAAGGGCGTCTGGAGCCTGGAAAGATGGCCCAGACAGCTGCCAAGAGGAAGGGCAAGAGGCGCAGGAAACCCTCCTCCAATGTTCCCACGGTTGTGGACAAGGCTCCTGAGGAGGAGGAGGCCCCTGAGCCAACTGGGGAGGACATAGCTGACCGGGGTAACCTACCTGAACTTGCTGGCTGGCAAGTAGAGGGGGGGCCAACCTGAACTTGATGGCTGGCAAGTAGAGGGGGGGCCAACCAGGGCAGCATTCTGCAAGGCGCAGAAGGAATGCCCCACCCTTGAGGGTCTGAGAAAACAGGCCACAGCCCAAGCAGCAGGTGATGCCTCTGGCGCTCACCATATTTACTGGGAGAATGATCTCCTTTAGAGTGAGCGTAGGGTTCCAGGTCCTGGGGCACCCCGTGTGCTAGTGGTCCCCCAGTGTTACCGGAAATTCCTACTAGGCCTGGCTCACAACATTCCCCTGGCAGGACACCTGGGCCAAGACAAGACCTTTGAAAGGCTTGACATCCACTTTTATTGGCCTAGAATGAGGACAGCCTCAGATAACTTCTGCAGAGCTTGCCACACCTGCCAGGCTAGTGGGAAGACAGAGAAACGGCTTAAAGCTCCCCTAATCCTACTCCCAGTCGATGGCACACCCTTTGAAAGGGTGGGCATCGACATTGTTGGTCCCTTGGACCACAAACTGGATTGGGCAACAGGTTTATCCTGGTTTTGGTAGACCATGCCAACTGCTATCCAGAGGCAATCCCTCTGAAAACAGTGACTGCACCGGTGGTGACCAGAGCCCTGTTGGGAATATTTACCCGTGTGGGATTCCCTAAGGAGGTCGTGTCTGACAGGGGCACAAACTTCATGACTGCATACATGAAGGCCATGTGGGATGAGTGTGGGGTGACCTACCGGTTTACCACCCCTTATCATCCTCAATCCAATGGGCTTGTTGAGAGATTCAACCAGACCCTGAAAGGCATGATTGGTGGCCTGACTGAGGCCATGAGGCGTAAGTAGGACGTCCTCTTACCCTGCCTGTTGTTTGCTTATAGAGAGGTGCCCCAGAAAGGGTGGGGTTCAGCCCCTTTGAGCTTCTCTATTGTCACCCTGTCAGGGGACCCCTAAGCATTGTTAAGGAGGGCTGGGAAAAAGCTCCCCAGTCACCTCCCCAGGATGTAGTCAGCTACATGCTGGCCCTCCGCAAACAAACCCAACGCTTCTGGAAGCAGGCCCAGAGTAACCTCGAGGCCAGTCAAGAGGTGATGAAGGAGTGGTATGACCAGAAGCCCATTCTAGTTGAGTTCTCACCTGGAGACAAAGTTTGGGTGATGTAGCCAGTAGAGCCCAGGGCTCTCCAGGAACGCTGGACTGGCCCCTTTGAGATCAAGGAGCGTAAAGGGGAGGGCACTTACCTAGTGGACCTCAAGACCCCTAGGCACCCCCTAAGGGTCCTCCATCACAACCGGCTCAAACCTCACTTTGAGAGGTCTGAGGTCAGTATGCTCCTGGCCACAGATGAGGGCATGGAAGAGGAGAGTGAACCTCTCCCTGACCTCCTCGCTTTCAAAGAAGGGGATGGGTCAGTGGGAGGTGTCATTCTTTCTGACTCCCTGACTCTAACCCAGAGAGGGGACTGCTATGAGCTGTTAGAGCAGTTCGCCCCCCTGTTCTCCCTTACTACTGGACTAACCCACCTCTGTGTGCATGACATTGACACAGGTGACAGTCAAACTGTAAAGAACAACATTTACAGGTTATCGGATAAGGTGAAGGCCAGCATCAAGGAGGAGGTCTCCAAGATGTTGACTTTGGGGGTTATTGAGAAATCCAGTAGTCCCTGGGCCAGCCCTGTGGTATTGGTTCTTAGTGCTACTGCCCCAGGTGCGAAGCCAGAACTCCGGTTCTGTGTGGACTACCGGGGTCTCAATTCAGTCACCGGACTGATGCTCACCCCATCCCCCAAGCTGATGAGCTCGTTGACAGGCTAGGCGCTGCCAAGTTCCTGAGTACGTTCGATCTTACTTCAGGGTACTGGCAGATCGGCCTGACTGAGGGGGCTAAAGAAAGATCAGCTTTTTCCACCCCTGATGGCCATTACCAATTCTGGGTGATGCCATTTGGGCTGAAAAATGCCCCCGCTACCTTCCAACGGTTGGTTAACGGGGTCCTAGCTGGTAAAGATGCCTTCTGTGCAGCTTACCTGGACGACATAGCGGTCTACAGTTCCAGCTGGGAGGAACACTTGCTCCACCTCAAGGAGGTGCTTCAGGCTCTGCAACAGGCAGGCCTGACTATCAAGGCTAGTAAGTGCCAGATTGGGCAGGGGTCCGTGGTGTACTTGGGACAACTAGTAGGTGGTGGCAAGGTGCAGCCACTCCAGGCCAAGATTGAAACCATCAAGGCTTGGCAATCACCAAGAACACAGACTGAGGTGAGAGCCTTTTTGGGCCTCACTGGATACTACCGCAGATTCGTCAAGGGCTATGGTACCATTGTGTCCCCCTTGACAGAACTCACTTCCACGAAACAACCTAGGTTGGTGAATTGGACAGAGGCTTGTCAGAAAGCATTTGATTCTCTGAATGAAGCCATGTGCACGGCCCCGTGCTCAAGGCCCCTGACTACTCCCAGGAATTTATTGTGCAGACAGATGCTTCAGAGCATGGCATAGGGGCTGTTCTAGCACAGCTAAATGAGGAGGGCTCAGACCAACCAGTAGTCTTTATTAGCAGAAGACTATTACCACGGGAACAAAGGTGGAGTGCTATTGAGAGAGAAGCATTTGCGGTGGTCTGGGCACTGAAGAAGCTAAGACCCTACCTGTTTGGAACTCACTTCCGGGTTCAGACAGACCACAGGCCCCTCAGATGGCTCATGCAGATGAGGGGTGAGAATTCAAAACTCTTGAGGTGGTCCATTTCCCTACAGGTGGATGGACTTTATAGTGGAGCATCGCCCAGGGGTTGACCACGCCAATGCTGATGGTCTCTCCAGATACTTCTGCCTTATCGATGAGAGCTCCCTGGAGGTCGGGTAGCTCTCCTCTCTTTCAGCTGGGGGGGACACATGTTAGACCTGACATGCCTTAGGGTGGTCACCCCTAACTTTTTGCCTGCCTCCCTCCACTTTTTGGACTCTGTTTTGCTGGCTTTTAGACTCTGCGCACTTTACCGCTGCTAACCAGTGCTAAAGTGCATATGCTCTCTCCCTTTTAAACATGGTAACCTTGGATCATACCTGATTGGACTATTTAATTTACTTATAAGTCCCTAGTAATGTGCACTATATGTGCTTAGGGCCTGTAGATTAAATGCTACTAGTGGGCCTGCAGCACGGGTTGTGCCACCCACTTAAGTAGCCCCTTTACCTTGTCCCAGGCCTGCCATTGCAAGGCCTGTATGTGCAGTTTCACTGTCACCTCGACTTGACATTTAAAAGTACTTGCCAAGCCTAAACCTCCCCTTTTTCCACATGTAAGTCACCTCTAATGTGTGCCCTAGGTAGCCCCTAGAGCAGGGTGCTGTGTGGGTAAAAGGCAGGACATGTACCTGTGTAGTGTACATGTCCTGGTAGTGTAAAACTCCTAAATTCGTTTTTGCACTACTGTGAGGCCTGCTCCCTTCATAGGCTAACATTGGCCCTGCCCTCATACAGTATTGAAGTGGTAGCTGCTGATCTGAAAGGAGTAGGAAGGTCATATTTAGTATGGCCAGAATGGTAATACCAAGTCCTACTGACTGGTGAAGTTGGATTGGATATTATTATTCTAGAAATGACACTTTTAGAAAGTGAGCATTTCTTTGCACTTAAATCTTTCTGTTCCTTACAATCCACGTCTGGCTGGGCTTGGTTGACAGCTCCTTGTGCATTCACTCAGACACACCCCAAACACAGGGTACTCAGCCTCACTTGCATACATCTGCATTTTGAATGGGTCTTCCTGGGCTGGGAGGGTGGAGGGACTGCTCTCACACAAAGGACTGCCACACCCCCCTACTGGGACCCTGGCAGACAGGATTGAACTGAAAGGGGACCTGGTGCACTTCTTAGCCACTCTTTGAAGTCTCCCCC
This sequence comes from Pleurodeles waltl, assembly GCF_031143425.1. Lineage (NCBI taxonomy): Eukaryota > Metazoa > Chordata > Amphibia > Caudata > Salamandridae > Pleurodeles > Pleurodeles waltl. The sequence continues at coordinate 374,991,526 of NC_090447.1, forward strand.
ACTTCAAAGGCACATTTGGGTATAAAATAGGGCCTCTGCCCTACCTCATCAGACACTTGCTGGAGAAGAAACCTGAACCAGAACCTGCATCCTGCCAAGAAGAACTGCCTAGCTGCCTAAAGGACTCACCTGACTGCTTTCTAGAAAGGACTGCTGCCTTGCTGTTGCCCTGCTGCCATGCTGAACTCTTGTCTGGCTGTAAGAGTGCTCTCCAAGGGCTAGGATAGAGCTTGCCTCCTGTTCCCTGAAGTCTCAGGACCAAAAAGACTTCTCTTTTTCATTTGGACTCTTCGTGCGGCAAAATTTTCGACGCACAGCTTGCTTCGCGGCGAGAAAAACGCTGCACACCGACGCTGATCGACGCAACGCCTTCGGGACGACCGGAACTTCAACGCACGCCTCGCAAGGACAACGCCGGCCGACTTCCAGGGGGGAAATCGACGTGACGCCTGCTGTGAGAGCAAGACTTTGACGCACGGCCACACCGAACGACGTGCAGCCGGAAAACAAGCAGGAGAATCCACGCACAGACCCCGGGACATCTGGTAATCCCGCGACCCACAGAAGGAGACTGTCCACGCGCCAAAAAACTACACCCAACTTCCCCGCATGAAAAATAACGACGCAAGTCCGTGTGTGCTGGGGAGAAATCGACGCACACACCATTTTTCCACGTATCTCTTCTTCTGCGGCCCTCTGCAGAGATTTTCCACTCCTAACCAGGTACTTTGTGCTTGAAAGAGACTTTGTTTGCTTTTTAAAGACTTAAGACACTTTGGGGGTGATTCTGACCGCGGCGGTCGGCGGTCGCCACCCGCCAAGCGGTTCCCGCCGAAAGACCGCAGCGGTCATTCTGGCTTTCCCGCGGGGCCGGCGGGCGACCGCCAGAAGACCGCCGGCCGGCCCAGCGGGAAAGCCCCGTCAACAAGGAAGCCGGCTCAGAATTGAGCCGGCGGAGTTGAAGGGGTGCGACGGGTGCAGTGGCACCCGTCGCGATTTTCACTGTCTGCAAAGCAGACAGTGAAAATCTTTGTGGGGCCCTCTTACGGGGGCCCCTGCACTGCCCATGCCATTGGCATGGGCACTGCAGGGGCCCCCAGGGGCCCCTCGACACCCCATACCGCCATCCTGTTCCTGGCGGGCGAACCGCCAGGAACAGGATGGCGGTATGGGGTGTCAGAATCCCCATGGCGGCGCAGCAAGCTGCGCCGCCATGGCGGATTCCCATGGGCAGCGGAAAGTCGGCGGTACACCGCCGGCTTTCTGCTTCTGGCCGCGGCTGTACCGCCGCGGTCAGAATGCCCGGCGGAGCACCGCCAGCCTGTTGGCGGTGCTACCGCTAACCTCCGCCCTGGCGGTAATTACCGCCAGGGTCAGAATGACCCCCTTAATATCACTTTCCAGTGATATCTCTACAATTTCACATTGCATCTTTATTAGTTTTGACCTACAACTATCCTGATAAATATTATATATTTTTCTAAAAACTGTGTGGTGTATTTTTGTGGTGCTATATTGTGGTATTGTATGATTTATTGCACAAATACTTTACACATTGCCTTCTAAGTTAAGCCTGACTGCTCGTGCCAAGCTACCAGAGGGTGGGCACAGGCTAATTTTGGATTGTGTGTGACTTACCCTGACTAGAGTGAGGGTTCTTGCTTGGACAGAGGGTAACCTGACTGCCAACCAAAAACCCCATTTCTAACAAATGGCTTCATATGATTTTAATCTATCAATGTTTTGCTTCTATGTAGGAGACTCAGTGTATCCTAACCAACTATGGTTGTTGGCACTTCTGAGGAATCCAACAACACCTGGGAAAGTTTGCTTCAATGAAGCACATTGAAGAACGTAGAGGCCCGTTGAGCAGGCTTTTGGGCTCCTGAAGGCCAGATTTCAGTGTCTGGACAAGACTGGTGGAGCCCTCCTCTACTCACCTAATAAGTTGTGCCAAATCACAGTTGCCTGTTGCATGCTCACAACATCACCCTGCCATATAACATCCCTATCATCGCAAAGGTTGGAGACTGTGAAGAGCCACCGGATGAGGATGCTCATATGCCCAATGAAGATGACAGTGGTGAGAGGAAGGAATTGATCTATGTCAAGAAGTCATAGACCACTTTGTCACTTGAGTTTAAGTGTACTGTTACATATTGCAACATCCAATGTCAGAACAACGTGTGTCTGTGATGGTAATTTAGTATAAATGGTCAGTGTAGGCAAAGATGTTTGCAGATCAAAGAGTCCCTGCATTGATTACTGTGTTTATTGACATAGTGTAACTTTGCTTGTGCTAAATATATGTACCCCCTAACATATCACTTGAGTCAAATTCAATATATGGAATCATTTCCTTTGTTATTCTGTCTTAGGATCCTTCACCATATCATCCTCATTTCATAATTTGGACAGTTCAAAGTTGTGACATTTGCAGTGATACGTGGTTTCTATTGGAAAGTAGAAAGGGACCATGGGTTGATCCTGGGACAGACATCCACGTTGGATGCACAGATCTTGTACAGAAACAACTTGATTGACTGGAAGCTCTTGAGATTGTATCAGACTTGTTTTCTGTCGGATGTTTCCACCAGGGGAATATGTGCTACTTAACTTACTTTATCCACATGTGTATGCCAGGCCATAGCATACTGGTTTCTCTTCGCACTGGCTAAATTTGTGTTCAGTGTTGGAAGCTTTCTCCTTATAATTGCAAGAACTTTGTTTTAGCACACCACTGAATGGTGGTTGTGACATTGCACCAGATACTGCCAAAGTGTCCTGAAATAGTCATGTAGCCTCAGATTTTGGTACTACCATGATGTAGACTATTATTGGTGTTTCTGATGTAGGTTTCCTATTGTGAAGGAAGGATATCTGGCTCCAGCTGAGGTCATAACTCAAAAATAGTTTGCCTGTTTGGTTTTATGATATATTCTCTTTCTTCCATGGTGTCAAGGTTCTGTACTGTTGACTTCTAAATGGCACAGTCTGTTTGAGTTCTGCATGATTTGTGAAAAGCACATATGATTTTGTCACAGACGTGTTACCTACAAATGTATGACGTCAATACATTGTGATTTTGTTGTTTCTTTATCCATCTTTTTTTAAATGAGTTGGTATCTATTATTTGTTTTTTAATCATATTATTTGACAAGTTTGAAACATGATGGTATATGGAATACATAGAAAATTAATTGCCACAATAAAAACTACACCAGTCTTTGGCTTTGTTTTATATGTATTTATTTTGAACAAAAAATGAGTGCAATAGCTTTGAAACCGGATTGAAAAAGAACAAGAATGAAAAATGAAAGTCCATCATGGTCGATGAAACTATATTTGTTGAGCACAAATTGTTTGGAGTCCAATGTACAACATACAACTGTCCTTGAAAAATGTAAATGTATCCATGAAATAGTCCACAGACTGAATTGCCATCCTCTCCTGGTGGTCTGGATGAACATCCCTCATGGGGGGGTCGCGCAGGGGCACAGGAGCAGGGACAGGGGTGGGTAGAGCAGTTTCCTGTTGTGGCAGTGCCTCTCTGTCTGTGGCTGAGGAAGGTGTATGTTGTTCTAATGTTGAAGGACCACAAATAGGGGTTGATGGTACAGGAAAGGCCCTGCACAAGTGATGATAAATGACAAACATCAAACTACTTTAGGAACACAAACTGGAGTTGTGATTCTGCTGCTCAACTATGTGCCCATCACGTCTTGGAACTGATTTAGTGATCCCCAGACTTGGTAAGTGGTGGTCTGAGTGACAATGATGCCAGTGGCCTCACTTTGCTGCCCCACATATTCTCTCCCATGACCCCTACCCCCACTATCATGTGCCCTTGAGGCAGTGTGGCCCGTCCCACTGGGTCCTGGGACAACTGGAGGTGGTGTTGGTAGTTGCTCAAAAGCAGCTAGGACTAGAGGGGCACAAGATGAGACTTTGTGTTCTGCTGGACACAGGAAAGGGAGGTATCTATAGGCTGAGTTCTTGTAGCAGCTGGGATGGGAGGTGTAGGTCTGGGCCAAGTGTGACTCACTGGGGCTATATGCCCAAACAGACCAGATGGACAAGGCATTCCCTCATCATCTAGACTTGCAGAAGTGGTATCCTCAATGAAGGCTTCATACTGCCGGGAGTGGAGGTATCTTCGGTTGCAGACTGTGGTCCACTGGCCCTGGGTGTTTGGCCTAATATGAATTACAAAAACAATGGCATTAAAGGTCTGTATTGTACCTCCAATATGTCTTCAGCTACAAATGAAGCAACCTGAAAAAACTAAATTTTATGATCAATGGACATGCAATGTTTAGGCCTTTGCGTGATTTGTACTTATACAGGTTAATGTACGCAGGTGCAAGGTGAAGAGATGTCCTGAAATGAAAAAGTTTACTTAGAAAGTACATATCACATGTACCAGACATGCAATTCAACACAGTAGAGAGGAGATTTTAGAGCTGAGCAATTTAAAGGCCGGCAGCCTCAAAACCACACTATGGTACAACCTATTGGACAAAATGGCATTGGTCATCATGTGAACACTGCAGAGTAAATTGTGTAATCAGCATGCCACAGAACATGATTGGGAACCTTTGAATGAACAAACTATGATTCATGCAAGCAAGTAGATCAATTCATTTTAGTGACAGGAAGGTGACAACATACTGGATCAACAAAGCGGATGAAATTTTAATACTTACAATGATATGGTGAATGACAATTTCATAAAACCGTGGCTTTTGGGCATATGTGGAAGGAAAATGTGGTTCGGCAACATCAGATAGCACTGTTGTTTTGCAGAGACAAAAGCAGGGCATTGTGGTAGCTGTAGTCATTTGTGAACACTATTTCTAATACTTGTGAAAAACTGAGTAACACATACCTATATAAATTACCCTAGGTAAAACTAACACACATTTACAATAGGTATACACATGTGCATAATGTGAATAGGTCAAGATATCACTTACAAGCATTATGCCTTCATGAGCATATGGATGGAGTTTGGAACCTGTTTCTGAAGTACAACAACCTACATTGAGATAAAGCAAGGGACTAGGCAAATGCAAGGGGTGATCCATGGAGAACAACACAATCTGACAATACATACTGTTCATTGTTAAATAGATAGAAACAACCATGATGCTACTAGTTTGGATAATACAAGATATTTTGGAAAATGAAGTTTCAATATATACGTTTTGATAGGTGTTGGAAACACTCTGAACAGCTAAGTTTAGGGCAAGGACTCTATTTGTGATTAGTGAGACATACATAGGTGTAACCTACAAGTAACACACTCCAGTAGGGATTCTTGTCAAGCATTCAAGATGTAGTATCTGCAGACTTTGTCCTCCCAGGGAATGAGTTGTAATAGGAGACTGGGAGAACACCACCAGTCCTCTGATTCTCTAGGTGATGCTTGGAGTCCAGGGAATAGACTCTCCCCTACAGGTCATTCCACCTCTTCTTAATTTCCTCCTGTTTGTGAAGATTGTTCATTTGGGGAAATAGAAAGAGTGAAAAATTGGTATCAATGAAACCTTTATATTTCCAAAATGGGTACAAGATAAGGTGTGGAGAAGCAGTGGTTATTCCCACATCTCTGAATTCCGGGTTCCCCATACTTGCATGTGAATTACAAGGCATTTCTCAAAGAGATGTCTTTTTTACACACTGTCTTAAATTTGGAAAGAAAAATGTAGAGAAAGACAATGGCAATAACACTTATTCTGCTATTATGTATTCCCGCAAGTCTCCTGATAAACGTGGTACCCCACTTGTGTGGGTAAGCCTAGGGCCTGCAACAGGAAATGCAACATGGACGAATCACATTTTTACATTGAAATCTGACGCGTTTTTTGGAAAGTGCCTGGCTGTGGATTTTGGCCTCTAACTCAGCCGGCACCTAGGGAAACCTACCAAACCTGTGCATTTGTGAAAACTAGACACCTAGGGAAATTCAGAATGGGGTGACTTGTGAGGCTCTCACTAGGTTCTGTTACCCAGAATCATTTGCAAACCTCAGAATTTGACCAAAAAAACACTTTTCCTCATATTTTGGGACAGAAAGTTCTGGAATCTGGGAGGAGCCACAGATTTCCTTCCACCCAGCATTCTCCCAAGTCTCTAAATAAAAATGGTACCTCACTTGAGTGGGTAGCCCTAGTGTCCACGACAGGAAATGCCCCAAAACACAACATGGACACATCACATTTTCCAAAAGAAAACTGATCTGTTTTTTGCAAAGTGCCTAGCTGTGGATTTTGGCCTCTAGCTCAGCTGACACCCAGGGAAACCTACCAAACATGTGCACTTTTAAAAACTAGACACCTATGGGAATTCAGGATGGAGTAACTTGTGGGGCTCGCACCAGGTTCTGTTGCCCAGAATCCTTTGCAAACCTCAAAATGTGACAAAAACACTCTTTTTCCTCACATTTCGGTGATAGAAAGTTCTGGAATCTGGGAGGAGCCACAAATTCCCTTCCACCTAGCATTCCCTCAAGTCTCACGATAAAAATGGTCCCTAACTTGTGTTGGTAGGCCTAGTGACTGTGGCAGGAAACGCCCTGAAACGCAACATGGACATATCAAATTTTTACATTGACAAATTACATGTTTTTTGGAAAGTGCCTAGCTGTGGATTTTGGTCTCTAGTTCAGCAGGCACCTAGGGAAACCTACCAAACCTGTGCATTTTTTGAAACTAGACACCTAGGAGAATCCAGGATAGGGTATCTTGTGGGGCTCTCACCAGGTTCTGTTTCCAAGAGTCCTTTGCAAACCTCAAAATTTGACCAAAAAAAACACTTTTTCCTCACATTTCAGTGATAGAAAATTCTGGAATCTGAGAGGAGCCACATACTTCCTTCCTCCCAGCATTCCCCCAAGTCTCCCAATAAAAATGGTACCTCACTTGTGTGGGTAGGCCTAGTGCACGTGACATGAAATGCCCCAAAATACAACATGAACACATCACATTTTCCCAAAGAAAACTGACCTGTTTTTTGCAAACTGCCTAGCTGTGGATTTTGGCCTCTAGCTTATCCGGCACCTAGCAAACCTGGACATTTCCAAAAGACTAGACACCTAGGGGAACCCAGGGTGGGGTAACTTGTGGCGCGCTCACCAGGTTCTGTTACCCAGAATCCTTAGCAAACCTCAGAATTTGGCAAAACGATCACTTTTTTCTTCACATTTCGGTGCTGCACAGTTCTGGAATATGAGGGGAGCCGCAAATTTCCTTCCACCCTGCATTTCTCCAGGTCTTCCTCACTTTTTAGTAAGGTAGTCCACGGCGTCCCTATTTCTGCCCGCGGTCGAGCCGGCAGTCAATGTTTGGGGACTCCTGAACCGCCGCAGCCCGTTTTTTGGTGCTCGTATGGTGTTTTGTGCCACTGTGTGGCCCAGAAGGCACATTTCGTGCTCCGAGTCACACTGCAGCCCCTGGCAGCATCCCTGACTTTCCCTTCCCACTTACCTTACTTGGGTCCTTTTTCTTTTTTCTTCTTTTTCTTCTGTCTTCATGTCTTCTTTCTTCATGGTTGTCCATATTACTTTTCTACTTGGCTTTCTTTCTCATTCATTTCTATGTGGCTTTTCCCAATCCAAGTTGGTGTTCTACCTTCTTCCTGTTTTGTCACTTCCTGTTTCATGGTATATAAGCATTGCAGTTCCCTCCTTCCTTGCGTTGCAAACACTTCCATCCTGGGTGTAGTCCTCACTCCTGTTTCCAGTTTCTTCTCACTCCTGCATTTTTACCTGCAGATTTGATTTCTATTTTTGTCTTTTTTCATTGCTTTTCCTCTTTTTCAGGAGTTCCTGTTACAGAGGTTTTTTTTCCCCATTACTTGGGTTTTTCCTCTGGGACTCCTCCTTCGAGAGGATACGGTCTGCCTTGGTGTTTTTCTAATCAGCAGCACCGTGACTACTAGAAGGGGTCACCCTTATCTTGGCCAGTCCAGAATCAGTAAGAAACAAGGCAGCCCTCCAAGTACTGCAGCCTACAGCAGTAAGAAACGTACAGACCATGAAACACTTGTATGGGTAGGCCTGGTGCCCGCAATAGGAAATGCCCCAAACACTACGTGGACACATCTTAATTATCAAATACAAAACTACCTGTTTTTGCGGGGGGCACCTGCATTTTTGGTCCTGGGCTCAGCAGCCATCTAAGGAAACCTACCAAACACAGACAATTCTAAAAACTATACACCCGAGGGAGTCCAGGGAGGTGTGACTTGCATGGATCCCCCAGTGTTTTCTTACCCAGAATCCACAGAAATCCTAAAATTTTGCTAAAAAACTAATTTTTCCCACATTTCTGTGTGGGATCACGCACTGATACAAATTTCCTACCACCCAACGTTCCCCTCAGTCTCCCTTAAAAAATGATACCTCACTTGTGTAGGTGGCTGTGACAGGAAAGAGCCAAAAACATGTCAAAATTGAGGGGGAACTAAAGCGGGTACTAAAGGGCAGTTTGAAAAAAAAACATTTTTAGGCTGACAAGTGTGACATAATTTTTATCGGTATAGATGTGACAATGCTGGGTGGGAGGAATTTTGTGGGTTCCTGCAGATTCCGGAAGGTTCCATCACAAAAATGTGGGGAAAATGTGTGATTTCAAGCAAAGTTGGAAGTTTGCAGGGCATTGTGGGTAAGAAAATGGTGAGGGGTGCATGTGAAGCACACCACCCTGGACTAACCCAGATGTTTAGTTTTCAGATGTGTCTAGGTTTTGCAGATTTTTCTACATGTCAGAGTCCCAAAGTCCAAAAAGTGCAGCCCTCACCATTCCAAGTAGGATGATTTTGAGTTAGACAAGGTCTCACGGCCCAAATGTAAAACCAAAATCCAAAATAATCAAATGTCCTCTTGCCGTTTGGATAAGATCTTTTAGTGTGCTGAGGGAGAGCTGAAAGACTATTACCCTCTTCAGTTGGGGTGGGGGCATAACCATTCCCATACTGGTTGGTAGCCACCACCCCACTATTCCTTTTTTTAATTCCCTAGCATCCAGTAGACTTTCTGCCCCTCCCCTCCCCTGGGAAGTGGAGAGGGGTAATTGCTCCATTTGCCCACCGGTTGTCCCCATTTATTTGGGGTGGGGTTATGGCCATACCCCTACCCTCTTTTTGTGAAAACAATTCTTCCCTGGTGTCTGGTGGGCTTTGATGGGCCTTACAAAAATAGGCCAATGAAATGGCCAACAGTAATGTGCTCCCATGGTGAGCGACCCTTGCCCAAGGGGCTGCCCCTCCTAACAACACACACACCTATCCCTGGTGCCTAAGTGCTTTCTGCCCTCTTGGGACAGATCAGCCTAATATAAAGAGGCCGATTTGCCCCCAAGGGGTGCAGAAATGGCATAAAATAAATTTGCCCATCAGGGGAGCAACCCTTGCCTAAGGGTCGCTCCCCATCTGTAAAAAAAAAATAAAAAAAAAAAAATCCCTGGTGCCTAGTGGTTTCTGCCACCCTTGGGGGCAGATTGGCCTAATTAAAATAGGCCGATCTGCCCCCAAGGTGGGCAGAAATGGCCTAAAATAAATTTGCACCCCCCCCCCCCAGGGAAGCCACCTTTGCCTAAGGGGTCGCTCCCCATCTGCAAAGAAAAAAAAAATCCTCGGTGCCTTGTGGTTTCTGCCACCCTTGGGGGCAGATCGGCCTAATTAAAATAGGCTGATGTGCCCCCAAGGGGGGCAGAATTGACCTAAAACAAATTTGCCCCCCAAGGAAACGGCACTTGACTAAAGGGTTGCTCGCCATGGGTGTAACTGACATAAAAAAAATCCCTGGTGTCTAGTGGTTTCATTCCCCCCCTTGGGGGCAGAAAAGGCCTTTAAAAAAAATGCCCCCAGGGGAGCAACCCTTGCTGAAGGGGTCGTTCCCCTTGGTTGTTTATAATAAAATAACAAACTCTATGGTGTCTAATGGGCATTCATGCAGCCTGAGCCCTTTCCTTTCCTTTCATGCCTCTGCCTGCCCCCACCCCCGATCAGAAGAGAAATGCTTTGCATTTCCAATCGCCCTGGAAGTTCTGCTTTGAACACTGATGTTATCTGATGTAATTGGGGGTTATGGGGGTCAAGGTTAGAAGGGGAAGCGATTCCCCTTCCAACCCTGCACATGGGAGGGAGGTGGGAGGCTCATGGGTGGAGCACTAGTGCTCCCCCATGAGCCAGTCCCTGGACGTAATGGTTACATCCTTGGCACCTCAGCGCTGCAGCCAAGGACGTAACCTTTACATCCGTGGTGGGAAAGGGGGTTCAGCTAACTTCTTTATATATAAAAAATGAGTAAAGCAGTTTTAAATAAACACATTTATGTTCTTTTAATATTGCAAGAATCAAACTCTCTTTCAGGAGCTTAATGATATGGCACTCAAATATTGTATGCTGCAGTCTGGGAGTATTTGACTCTGCAAATATTAATGCCTATCATTTTAAAGCATGTATCAATAATGTTTTTGTCATTTATTATGATACATTGTGTTCTTAATCTTCATGATCCTCCTGTCGAATAGGTTTGAGGGCTGGGCTCATTTTGGGCATTTTGCGGAAAAACCTGTCCTAATTTTAGGCCTTTTTAAGGGGGATTGTGCTTGCTTGCTTAGTATTTCAGACCTGTAAACAAGCACCAGCAAGTGGGGAATACAAAGAGATATCTGGGCCGGACATTTACAGGCAATTTGTGATTGGGGCCTCAGTGTATTGGAACACTTACAGGAGGTAAACTGAATGAGACAACGCAATGTGGTTGCTGTGGGAGGAGGAAGTGAAACCAAGAAACAGGTAAGCAAAGCATCTTCACAATTCACATGAAGTGTCTATTCACTCATCTGGATGCCAAATATACAAATGTTTTCATGCTATTCACCCCGCTGAGTAGGTTTCAGGTATAGATGCTTATTAGTCCCATGCCATGAATGGCCCATCAGCCATTCAGGCATATTAGTTACCTTTACAATATATCCTGGAAATAGTAGTTTAGTTTTTACTATAAGAAACAGTGTTTTAAGTGGGCAAGGTCCTTTCTCTACTGATCAATCATTTCTGCCCTTGACAGTGCTGTCTCACCATAAGCAAGCTTGAAGTAAAAAAAGATAAAAATATGAGTCACAGGCTTGGAGGCTGTACTTAACTATATAAATGTTGAGGAGGTCAGGGGAAGGAAGGAGTAGGACTAGTAGGAGGATAATTAGCAGTATGAGTGTAAGGGCCAAGACGACCAAAGACACGAATACCAAGACAAGAAGAACCAAGACCAGGGAGACCTCATGCATGAGAACGAAGGTTACTAATGCCAGAGAGGACCAGGAACAAACAGATGAGGAGGAGGAAGACAAGGAAAACAAGACTTACGATACAGGGTGAGAAGGATTGGGGAGGCAATGAGACTATGGACCGGGGGATCAGGACCCAGTGGATGAGGGCCCACAAGAACCGAAGGACCAGGAGTAAACAGAGGAGGGCTAGGGGGCCCCTAGCGCACCAACCAAGACTACAGGGATGAGGATGCTCAGGAGTAGCAGACCTATATGGTTAGACCAAAGGTTTTGCGGAATATATCTCTCTCTCTCTATATATATATATATATATATATATATATATATATATATATATTTCTAAACCAAGTCCCGGAATGCAGGTGCTCCACACAGCGGTCCTGGATGGGTTCCGAGAGACCCCAATATAACCTTAGACACTCCTTCAAACATCAGGAGAACCAGGACACCTCCAATATGAAAATTCAATTTATTTCAGCACAAAATCCAACGCGTTTCGGCCACAGCCTTACTCATGGAACATATATATATATAAACAATAAAAAAGCTTCCACAGAAGGACGCACACTCAGGAATTCACAACAAAATAGAGTAATTTATTCACACTACGCATTTCGGCTGTCAAGCAGCCTTGATCACGTGTAAAATTCCACCAATATACACCTAGTTTAAATACCCAACAGATACAAACATAGAAACAGGACTACATATTGTATTGTTTTTGAAAAAATAGAAATAGAAATAGAAATAGAAATAAGATGGGAATACATCTATAGGGAGTTATCAAATACAAATCATACACATTAAATAAGTCACTAAGTCAATACTTTTCCATATATTAAGAAACACAATATTTCAATAAATGACAAGTTAGGAAATTATAAGAACACCAACATTCAAATATATATATGCTGACATTTCTTGACTGGCTTTTAATCAGTACCCATATTGGTATATAAATATAAATATAAGATATAAACTATAAAATACTTGATTATAAAATACTTGATTATAAAATACTTGATTATAAAACTTTAATGCGCATTATACTTATTTGTTTTAATGAATTTAATATTCTTTTTAACAAGTATAAATATCTAAAAAACTGTGCAAAAGCAATTGTATCAACGTACCCAATCATATATAAATATATAAATATTTGAATATAAGTAAAATTATTTCTCCCACCTGAAATATTAAAATATACTTAGTCAATGTATTTATATCTCAAATCCTTATTCAAATTACCTTATATTACTCCCTAAGATGATTACAATCTTATTTCCCCTCCAACTCTTTATAACCCCAACATGTTCTACACAATTTCTAAGTATCCGGTATCCTTGACACCTCGTGACTCAAACAACAACTTTGTATTCCAAAATCAGGAATCCGTCCGGAGTCCTCCATTCTGAAAAGATAATAAAACAAAATAAATATTAAATAATAAAAAAACACACACTCTGATTAAAAAACCACTACTCAATATACTCAAACAGTATTGTTAGCCTTAATGACTAAAGTCTTCTACCCCATACTGTAATCTTAAGAATAATCATCACAATAAGTGTGTAGGAAGCTCTTCACTCATATTCAATCCATCAGGTGTCTTAGTTTCTAAATCAATAATAGATTTGAATTCTTTTATACGTAAAGTGAACTCCCTATTGCCTCCTCTATGATGCGAAGGTACATGTTCGATGCCAAAATAAGATAATAAAGTGGCATCAGAATTATGATAATCCTGGAAATGTCGAGCTACCGGATAGTGGGGATCTCTTGATGTAATAGCCCGCATATGTTCAAGAATGCGTTTTTTCACTGCATGTTTTGTACTTCCCACATACCACAGATGACACGGACATTCTAATACATAAACAGTAAAAGGAGTACTACATGTTAAAAACTGCTTAATAGGTCTATTTGTTCCTGTTTTTTTTATAGGGTACTCTTTTCTTGCCACACTGTTACGGCAGGTTTTACAGTGGCCACAAGGAAAAAATCCCTGTAAATTAAGCTCCTTAACATGGGACAACGGAGAGATATCATTAGATCTCAGCATATCATGGATATTACGACCTCTTCTATACGTAATCGAGGGCCATCTCTGAATCTCCTTACCTACAACAGGATCACTCTTCAAAATATTCCATTGTTTGGAGATAATCTTTTTGATCTGTGTAGTATCCTCATTAAAAGTTAAAATTAGTCGGGTGTCATCATTATTCTCTTTTTCCATTATGGCCGTATTATCAAAAAGGGTCTGAATTCTCTCAACACTTTTAATTTTTTCTGTAGCCTTTTTGATTACCCACTCCGGGTAACCCCTTTGTTTAAATCTTCTAATCATTTCTACCTGTTCTCGTTCAAATGCCTCATCTGTGTTGCTTATTCTTTTGGCCCTCAATAATTCTCCATACGGAATACTCCATTTAAGTTTATCTGGATGTCCACTAGTAGCATGTAGTAAGCTAGTTCCTGCTGTAACTTTACGAAAGAGTTCAGTATGGATCATCATATATTTAATCTCAATTTTAGTATCTAAAAATTCAATAGACACATTGCTAATATTGTATGTTAATCTGATATTGAAATCATTGTCATTAAGTTTATTAATAAACTTGATAGCCTCCTTCTCAGATCCTTTCCAGATTATGAACAAATCGTCAATATATCTAAGCCACTGTATGGCCTAATGTGTTTCAGGATATTTCTCTTCATCTTTGAAAATATCGTCTTCCCAAAGACCCAAAAATAAACAAGCAAAACTGGGAGCAAAGCAAGTTCCCATAGCAGTCCCCAGAACTTGTTTATATAGTTGGCCGTTAAATAAAAAAATATTATTGGTCAAGCAATAGGTTATCATTTCAATGATCATATCTGTATGTGCTAGAAATCTTAGGGATCTGGTATGCAAAAAGTGTCTACACGCCTGTATTCCCTTCTCATGATCAATAATGGTATATAGGGAATTTACATCGCGGGATATCAGTAAAAAATCCTCTTCCCAAATAATACCCTCCAATTTACCTAAAAAATCCTTAGTGTCTTGAACAGAAGAGGGTAGATTCATTACAAAATCTCTTAAAAAGAAATCCACATATTTGGATATATTTTCCAGAGCGTTACCACATGAGGATACTATTGGTCTCCGCATAGGGTTGACTCTATCCTTATGGATTTTAGGGAGAATATAAAATACAGGTAACTTAGGAAAATCCTTTTTCAGGAAGCAATACTCTTCCTATACTAGTAGGCCCTTATCCTTCCACTCATTAAGGAGGTGCCAAATCTCAGTGATACTTTTAGCATATACTTCTTTGGTTACAACTTTATAAAATCGTGTATTACTCAGGTGACGCATAACCTCGTCAATGTATTTTTGTCTCTTCCAAAGTACTATATTACCTCCTTTGTCTTTCTGGGCAAATAATAGTATCACTGTCTTCCACTAGTGATCTGATGGTTTCACTCTGGTTAGATGTCATACTGTTGTTACTTCTTGGTCTGAACCATGTTCGATGTCGAAAATGCGTCAGACTACGATCTGTCATATCATAAAAAGTGTCAATATTGTCATGCATCATATTTGGGAAAAATGATGATTTAGGTTTAAAACCAGAAGGGACTACTCGATCATAAACAACGCCCAACTCATCCAAACTTTGATATAAATTCTTCTCACTGGTCAGTACTGTATGATCCTGTTCTAACTCATGAAGGGTTAACAATGTATCCACATCGCTAATAGATAAAACATGTTCTTCACTGTCCTTACTTTCAAATGGTTCCAAACTGTTACCAATATTCCCTCTCAGTTTGAACAATTTTTTTTATTTCAATTTTCTAACAAACTTGAACAAGTCAATACGGGTTTCAGCGTAATTGAATTGTGTAGTCGGGCAAAAAGAAAGACCTAAGCATAATGTTCTTTTATCATCCTCAGTTAAAATATGATCTGATAAGTTAATAATAGTCTTATTCACCGTTTCCATATCCATTAAATCACTGTACTGGAGCCGCTTGTCATTTTTGCCAATTGCTCCTGATTTTGGTCTTTTCTTGGTCCGGTTTCTAATTCTCTCTCCTCTTCTGACTTTGGCTCATCTTCCTCTTCGTCCTGTTGGTCTGCCGCTGTAATTCTGTCCCTCTCCCTTCTGTTTGTATAATACTTGCCTGCCACGACGCAGCAGGCGATACTCGTCTAAAAAAGTAGCCGGTTTGTTGGTAACTTCGACACTAGACGCTTCACTCTCAGTTGAACTTAGAGAATCAATCTCTCGTGCACTTTCAAGTTCACTTTCAGAGGTTGAGGGCTGGACCATAGGCCTTAAAATATTGGGGCCGAGTTTATACAGATGATCATATTTCCTGCTGAAAGTTAAAATCCTTCCGCTTTCATAATCTCCAATGTCTCTGTGGAGTTTTTGTTGTTTTTTAGTTTTTATATCATCTTCATATTTCTTCAATTTTAACTTCATAGTTTCAAGAAAACTAGAAATAATTTATTTTTATTTTTCAGACCTGCTGGTAAAATCATCTTTTATTTTTTTAATATCTAATAACAGGATCTCACGATCGCGCCAAGCATATTTAACCAAAATTTCTAACATATGTTTTGAACTGATTGCAGAGTTATCCGCCCATTCTTTTAGCATTTCAGGATTCGGAGACTCATAAACTGGTGTAATGAAGATTCTTAGTCCTCTTGGGACCATATCTTGATCAATATAATTTTGTAAGGACGTGGCTTCCCACCATTTTGAAATTTCCTGTTTGCACAATTTTTCCAACTTGTGCAGGGATGTATTCAGATCATTGTTACAGTCCAGATCAATCCCGGGTAATTTACCTCTTGTGGCAGTTTTCGCAAATAATGCCTGAGCCGCCATTTTCCTTTCATTATCAATGTTATCATCCATATTGTTGACTAAAGTATACAAATCCAAATATACACAGAAGAACTCTGCTTCTCTACTACAATGTATATACTCTATCAAAACTGTGAAAACCCCTGGAAAAAATACCAGTTCCCCTTGCCGAAACCTCAAAGGCACAACGTTCAAATATCTTATGCAAGTGAGGAGAACCAAATGTACCTTTATACGGTGTCTCGTTAATATAGTTAAAAAAACCTTGAAAAACACAGCAATTCTCGAAGAAACACGCAGTCTATGAGCTTGGTTGTGGATCCAGATAACAGCGCGTACAATTTCAAAACACTTCACGATTAGATCCAATTGGGATACATTTCAGATTTTAAATTCCCAATGTAAGCTTAATTAAGTGCAACACCACGAAATTACAAATGTGCGATAATCACAAGCCTCCATGCGCACTCTCAAGATTCTCCGTGGTTGTCCTTCAAAAGTTCGCACCTCTCAAAAAATTCCTCGACCCCAGGCAAACTCAGTCATGAAGGTAGAAAGTGTGCGAAAGAAAAAAGAACAACAAAAAGAAGCGAGTTCTTACTGTCATCGGTGGCTGTATACTGCAACCGTTTAAAGAGACGTTGTTTCCAAAACCTCGCTGTTTGTAATTGCAATGAAAACGGTTGAAGGGGTTATAAATGTCTTCACATCCAACAAAAACATGTACCTCTCAAATTACTGCCCGGTACAGTGCCTAAGGCAGCTGAAACTTTACGAAAGGTACAAACAAAGTCTCACTGATCGTACGCCGTCTTGATATGCTGTGATGTCAATTGGCAGAATGCAAAGGCGCTATATATATATATATATATATATATATATGTACTACAAAGATACATAGTTAATTCAACTTCTCACCTTTACTGTTTCAAGGTACTGTGCTTTCTCACTTCTCCCTACACAAGCTATCTGAAGATGTCAGCTAGGTCTTCTATGGCACAGTAGCCTCTCCTTCACAGACTGTATTCCACACTGGACCAACACTCCCATTCTGTCCTTGACATCAGCTGTGCAGACACTTAGATGTCTTTTATCATTTTTCTTTGTTGTACCATATCTTTCCTGTCTACCGTGTTAGTTTATCTCATTGCACATGCAAGGTTATAGCTCCCTTTAGCTGCTTACACTGTGCCTGTTTCTGTTCCTTTTGCTTGTATGGCATTTCTATATGTTTGTCATATTTGGCACTGGGCCTACTGTTCATCTTTACTTGTGCTCAATTATATGTTAGTCCATATTTAGCTAAGTGCCTTTGGTTTGTGCTTATGGTGTATTTCTGTACTTCATATAAAGCCTACACCCAGGTCACTCGGGAGAAGGAGCTGTTTGCAAGACAGTGCATGTGGTGCATGTCTGCCTTCCTCCTTGGCTAGCAAACAAGCACTGGTACCTACAAAAACATGTCCTCTGTTCCTGAGCACGGCTATGCCTGGTGTGTTCATTTCGTTGCTCCAGAGAGGTTGCAGAATTATTCCCTGACAAAAGAACACCAGTACCAGGAGAATGATTGAAAAGGGTTTCGAGACAGGAGGACAAAGGTCACAGACATCATATCAAGGAGGACCAAGGAGACAGCAAATGACCAGGATTGGGAAGACCATGGCCAGAAAGAGCCAGGACTAGCAGGACCTGGAGACCCTAGAAAGACAGGACAAGGAGGAATATAAAGGACCAATAAGTCTAGGTGCAATGTAAGCAGGATCAGAGGGTCAGCAGTGGTTAGATTCTAGGGGACCCTAAACCAGGATTACAAGGGCTACATGAATCAGGGTGATCTACAACATGGGAATTAGGAGGACCATTGCCATAGGTATAAAGAAGACCAGACCCAGGAGGACCATTATACAACAGAGTGAACCAAGGAAAGATGGAAAAGAACAAGGTGGAATAGTCAAACCAACAGACCAGGATGACTATTAGGTCTGCAATGGGGCAGGAGAACCTAAGACTAGGGGGTCTAGGGAACCCGAGCCCAGTGGGCTCAGCACCAGAAAACCTGATACAGTAAGATCAGTCAAAATAGTACCATAAATAAGACCAGGCCAATGTGGACCAAACCAGGGAGATTATCTATACCAGGGGGGCAGGAGTAAATGGACTGAGGGGCCAGAATTAGGTTAAGGAGGATGACAAGGTCCAGATTTGGGCGACTGTGAAACAGATCTAGAGGAATGAGGGCAGTAGTACATGGGAATGACAGTGAGAAAGGCCAGGGCCAGAAGGTTCAGCACCAGGAGGTTATAAAGCTAGCATGAAACAGAGGTCTTGCACCATTAGAAATAGGAAAGGCTAGGGTGATCTGTGGTGGGTAGGGACCAGTTTGTGAAGAACCATGAGGACAAGGAGTAGGAGGACTCAGGCCAGGAGGATCAGGACAGTGGGGGACTATAAAGATCAGGACCAGAAGGGTAATGGCCACTGAGGTCAGGGAGACCAGGATAAACAGAATTTGGACTAAGAAGACAAAGGGCACCCAGAGGACCAGCGCAAAGTGGATGAGATGAAGTAAAAGGATCATGGCCCGGAAGGCCAGATACAGAGGCTAAGAAGGCCATGAAGTTGGGACTTGAGGGACCAGGGCTTGGGATGACAAGTGGGGGAGAGCAATCATCTTGGATAGCAGGACCAGGGTGAGGATGATCAGTTGTAGGAAGGACAACCAGAGGCTGGAAGATCAAGGGAATTGAACAGTTATGGCCAGGAGGCCCAGGACCAAAATGAACAGGCATAGTAGGACTGAACAAGTAGAAACTGGATCAGGAGGTCTAGCACCACTGGGTGGAGGACTACTAGGACTAGGAGGACAAGGAGCCGATACAAGAGGACTAAGACAGCCCAAACCAGGAGAACCAACATTAGGAGGACCAGGAGAGGTCAGGTGGATCAAAGGAATCAACAGGACTAGGACCTGCAGTACCAGGGCTAGAAGGTTCAGGATTAGGAGAAAGTAGGCAAGGAGACCAGGGTCAGCAGGACAAGAAAGGAACAGTACCAGATGGGAAAGACTGAGGGAATCAAGAAAGGCAAAGATGGCCAAAGACAAGGTTTATGATCACCACCACAGTAGGACAGCAAGGGATCAAGGAGAACCAGACTAAGATGGCTGGTGGACCAGGTCCACAAGAACTAAATGAGGAGAAACCAAACTATGAGGACCAGGATCAAGAAGTTCAGGGTCACAGAATCTTCAGACGGATAATGTCTGAGAAAAACAAGATTAGGATGACCCTGGCCAGGAGGATCAGAGAGGTGAGACAAGGGCCTTAGACACCCAAAGTCAGAAGGAAAAGTTCTTAGAGGGACATGAAACAAAGGACCACAAATATCAGGGCAAAGAGGATCAGGACTTTGAGTAGCAGGACCAACAGGACCAGAGTGAGAATAAAAGGAGCATCTGAACCAGAGCTGTCAGGAGCAGGATGACGATGCTGGGTTAGTTAGAACAGGATGACCTGAAAATGGGGGTCTGGACTAAGTGGACTAGTTAGTGCAGAACAAGGATGACAAGGAGTAGGAGGACAAAGGCCAAGATTATCAGGAGAACATGGTTAAGGATCAGGAAAACTAATCAGATCAGGGGCAGGTGGCCTAGGGCAATTAAGACCACAAACGCGATGGGGGAGGATGAATTGGAGTAGAAGGAACAGAATAGTGAGGAACAGGGTTAGGAGGACAAGAGTGGGACCATGACCTGAAATATTAAGTAGAGCAGGAAGACCAGGAACTGTGGTATCAGGATCAGGCAGCCAAGGATCAAGGAAACCAGAGCAACCAGAGCCATGAGAAATAATGGACACAGACAAGGACCAAAATGACCAGGCCAAAATCAAGAGGGCTTTATAAGGAGGACCAATAGTGGTGAATGAAATACAAGGTAGAACGTGAGGACAGGGACAATGGCAAGGAGAATCAGGATGATCCAAACCAAGAAGACTAGGAGTACCTAAACTAGGAGTACCAGCACAACAAGGCTATGCAGAAAATGACCAAGCAGACCAGAAAGATTGGGTTGAGGAGGATCAGTGGTACCGGGATGAGGAGGGCCTAGAAGGGTTAATATAATACAAGGAAGGGCCAGGTGCAGCACCAGGAAGGCCAAGGTTAGGAAGGACTACAACCAGCAGCCTCAAATTCAGCAAACAAATGTCATAATGACCATAACTAGTCAGCCAGGGCCATGATGTGTACTAAGAGGATTGACACAACCCAGAGAAGAAAGACTTGAAACAGGATCAGGAGGGAAATGAACACCAAAAGGCACAGAAGAACCAGGAGGACAAGGAAGAAGACTAAGAGCAGGAGGATACCTATGTTATTTAGGCTACGTGTACTAGAATATGCCTTTTGTTAACTGTTCTTGTTCATGTCTCGTATGTTGTCAGCCACGTGATAGGTGCTCCTTTTCAGCCTTTTTATATAGAACAGGTAAGGATTTACTAAAAGAATTAGACCATGCAAAGTGAAGGATGACAGAAAGACTTGGAGAAACTCAGTTGGCAGAAGTAAGCAAAAAGGATTAATGGATATGGCAATCAGAAAATGGGAGATCAGGATTATAGGAAGGCTCTGATGAGCATTATGGAGCATGAGGAAAGCTCCAGATAGATCATCTCAGATTGTCCAAGGAGGGATCATGAGTAACAAAGTGTTCTAATTGCCAGCTAATGATGCACTGGGAATCAAGTGATCAAGCAGTGACAGCAGTGATAGCAGTGATAGCTTGAGTGCCAGACTAGTATCCTGAGTCACTCTGAGGCCTAGATGAAGGGTGTTGGAGGTACAGATGTAGCATATGTGTTTGGAAGGCTAACAAAGTGGCACTGTGAATCTGACTTAGATGTTGGCAGTAACCGCCCTGCTGTCACTTTTTAATCAGATTTCTTTCCCACAGTCCTCTCACCCTATTTAGGTGTTGGTGGGACTGTCGACAAAAAGACCTCCACAGCCCCACCGACTCCACCAGACTCGGGATTCCATATTGACGGAGTAATGGTAAAACAGCAGCTGGCGGTGGGGCTGCAGCCACTGTTCATGTTTAGCAGATTCTGATCTGACTTCCCATCAAGTTGACTGTGGCGGGAATACCTCCAACCCAAGGCTGGAGGATTGGGGGAGAAAAGGGTGAAAACCCTCATTCTCCCCCATTTTCTTTTACTTTTCCACAGGAACATGACTGGAGGACCACTGTCAATGCTGCTGACCCTTAAGAATGAAGGACACCGACCCCGTCATCGCCGAACACAAAGGTGACCAGTACATGGGACATGTAAAAGATGGAGTGATGCTGTGCCATCTAACATGACCTGACTGTCAACATACATGTAATGTAAGTATGCTTTATTTTTCTTGGGGGCGGAATATGTGTTAACATAGGTTGTGTTATACAATGTTGTATACATTGTATACAACTCACCTATATCAACACATATATCCAATGGGACACTCCAGCTCCGTCACTAAACTGACCGAATCACACCGCCAGTACAGCAAGAACATATAAATCAGGTCAGCAGTATACCGGCAGCCTGACAGCGGTGGAGTTCAATCAGTCAGCAATGTGAAACTGCTGTGGTTTGTTTCCCAACCGCTAACATCTTACTACAGCACTGAGTATCAAGACCATTAGAGTAGTCTATGTGTCTCCACGATCTTTACACTGACACTCTGTGTGTGTGTATATGTGGGGATTAGGTAGCAGGTGTAGAGCAGTAAGACTCTTTGTGTGGGATAGGTCTAAATGCTGGGCTGAGTGGGGTGCATTTTGGGTGGCCCTTGATTGAGCATGACTTCTGATGGAGAATAAATACAGATTCCCTAGTGTATTGCATTGACTGGGCCCCTGTGAGAGGAGACCCACAACTGAATTGTAAGGACATGGAGAAAAGGTTTACCCTTAGAAATTCTTTGGGGTCCTTGTTAGCAAAGGGCTGCTTATTAGGTCTTCCTGAGTGATAACATAGAATAGATGGTAAGACTGAGTGGTAGGTCAGAGCTTTCGCTTATCAAAGGTGACAATATTTCTAAGAAGGGCTTGGCCTTTTGTCTGTGGATGATGACTGCTCAGGAAGGCAGTTAGCTGGCAGCCAGGTGATGAGATCTCAAGCTTTGTTGTGTCTTTTCTGGCTAATCCTGCTTGAAATCAACATCATTGCTGTTACTGTGAAAACCATCACCTAGCACACAATATATGTATGAGCTACAGCCAAAAATTGCATTTGAAAGAGAATTGCCCCAAAGCAGCTATGAAACCTTAACCATGAATTCACATCCACTTTCTGGTAAAAAAGTATGAAAGTGGAACTGTGGAATGATCAATCCATAGGTCACAAGAATGGAAATAACAAAATGTCTCTGTGTACTCAGTATCTACGTTATTATCTGTGATATGTGTAATAAAATCAATGAATAAAATCTCTCTCTCAGTTTCTCCTGATCTGCTTGTTTTGTGCTTTTGTTGCCTATATGCATTTTTCTGATATACAGCGAATATCCAGTCATATTCCAATGGCAACCAATTTAAATAATTATAGTCCCAGTCATTCACTCACTGCCTCAATGGATGGAATACTTCTTCTGACGGTCTGACGGAGTAGGGGCCGTGAGAGAAAAAACTGTACATGATCTGCCCTATTTAAGGATAAACCTTGATATAAGTGACAGGAAAACAATAATGACCATATGGCCTGGGAGAAATCTCCCAGCTTGTGGAAGCCATTAGTTTTTTTGTTTTTGGGAGTTTGCTTTTAAAATACAAAACCTTTGTACATTTGTCAGCCATCATGTCTGACAGTGCCATCCATCAAACCTTTCTTGCATAGACCAGAAATGCTATGGCAGCAGTTCCTGCCAATGTACAGAGTTGGCTGCAGGGCAGCAGAAAACTCTAAATTTTGCAGTGGAGGTCCTGTGGGAGAATGCCAGAGGTATTGGCTTCCCCTATGCTGACAGAGTAAACTCCTTCCCCCAAACTGTAATTCAGGCCCTTATTTTTTCTTCCTTTTGTCATGAGATTGGAGTTAAAGTCTCTCAACTTCACTGTATTGGTGACTCCATAAGGGATTCTGTGCAATTGTTTCCATTTTGATAAGATCACTCTAAATAACATATGACACTATGTGGGTCATTCCGACCCTGGCGGTCGTGGAGGGCAGCGGAAGCACCGCCAACAGGCTGGCGGTGCTTCCTGGGCTATTCTGACCGTGGCGGTAAAGCCGCGGTCAGAAAAGGGGAACCGGCGGTTTCCCGCCGCTTTTCCCCTGGCCCAGGGAATCCTCCGTGGCGGCGCTGCTTGCAGCGCCGCCACGGGGATTCCAACCCCCTTCCCGCCAGCCTGTTTCTGGCGGTCTTCACCGCCAGAACCAGGATGGCGGGAACGGGTGTCGTGGGGCCCGTGGGGGCCCCTGCACTGCCCATGCCACTGGCGTGGGCAGTGCAGGGGCCCCCTCACAGGGCCCCATACAGATTTTCACTGTCTGCTTAGCAGACAGTGAAAATCGCGACGGGTGCCACTGCACACGTCGCACCACTGCAACTCCGCCGGCTCCATTCGGAGCCGGCTTCCTCGTTGCAGGGGCTTTCCCGCTGGGCCGGCGGGCGGCCTTTTGGCGGTCGCCCGCCGGCCCAGCGGGAAAGTTGGAATGGCCGCCGCGGTCTTTTGACCGCGGGGCGGTCATTCGGCGGTAACCGCATGGCGGGCGGCGACCGCCGCCCGCCGCGGTCAGAATGACCGCCTATGTCACAGGGAGACAATTACAATATTTCCAGTTCTGACCTTTCAAAATAACTTTGGAAAAATTCATACATTTGCGAACTTTAGACCTAGAAGGTATGGCTTGCATCTAAGCAAGTTTTAGACCTAAATATCTCAGGTCACCAAATCACATAATTTGTGACAACAAAATGCTTGCCATTATGTATGAAACCTCATTTACAAGCTGAAAATTGAAGGGGTTACAAAAGGGAATTCCCACCCCCAGTTACCTATTACGAAAGGAATGTATCACAAGTTTTCAATTGCAATTGCAATTGCAAACCATTGATGCGCTGCCAACCCCAGTGGAAACTAATTTGCTAAAATGAAAGTGGTCCTCTTAGGACCCATTATCCTTTGGGATCATGTTTGCAGCCTAGGAGGGAGAAGGCAGCGATCCAATGACCACCATCTTCTCCCACGGAGGTTTTCCAATCCCAAAAACCTTCCTTAAAGGCAGCACTCCTTTATGGAACACGGACTGTTTTAAAAACTAATAAGTTTCAGTTATGGAATCTAGTCACAGGAATGGTGAGTTGCTGGTCCATGCAGGTCATCATCCCTGTGCCAACTAACAGACATTGGCCCTCATTCTGACCCTGGCGGTCTTTGACCGCCAGGGCGGAGGACCGCGGGAGCACCGCCGACAAGCCGGCGGTGCTTCAATGGGGATTCCGACCGCGGCGGTAAAGCCGCGGTCGGACCGGCACCACTGGCGGGGTCCCGCCAGTGTACCGCGGCCCCATTGAATCCTCCGCGGCGGCGCAGCTTGCTGCACCGCCGCGGGGATTCTGACCCCCCCTACCGCCATCCAGATCCCGGCGGTCGGACCGCCGAGATCCGGATGGCGGTAGGGGGGGTCGCGGGGCCCCTGGGGGCCCCTGCAGTGCCCATGCCACTGGCATGGGCATTGCAGGGGCCCCCGTAAGAGGTCCCCTAAATGTATTTCACGGTCTGCTGCGCAGACAGTGAAATACGCGACGGGTGCAACTGCACCCGTCGCACAGCTTCCACTCCGCCGGCTCGATTCCGAGCCGGCTTCATCGTGGAAGCCTCTTTCCCGCTGGGCTGGCTGGCGGTCTGAAGGAGACCGCCCGCCAGCCCAGCGGGAAAGTCAGAATTACCGCCGCGGTCTTTCGACCGCGGAACGGTAACCTGACGGCGGGACTTTGGCGGGCGGCCTCCGCCGCCCGCCAAGGTCAGAATGAGGGCCATTATGTACTCCTTGGCCAGCACTCAAGCAAATAGCAAAGAAACTTCACTCATTACTGGACTACTGGTAAAACAGCAGACGTTGTGTACAATTTGGCCAGGAGCCACGCAAACAGTGGAACAACTTCATCATTTACCTGGCGGCTGGTTAAATAGCAGAAATGATGTACTATTTGGCCAGTGAAATGGCAAATAGCAAAGAAATTTCATTATTTAGCCAGGCCCTAGTTAGATAGCAGAAATGATGAACTGCTTGATTTGTGGTCTTGCACAATGAAACAAAACTTCATTATTCACTAGTGGCTGGCTAAATATCAAACAGTATGCACAACTTGGCCACTAGCCATGCAAACAGCATTCAAACTTCACTATTTACCTAGCTGCTGTCTAATTAGCTTAGGTGTGGGCTATTCTGCTTTGTGCAGATTTCAACGGGCTCTTACCACCGGGTTGAAGTGCAAACAGGAAGTGAAGTCAATTGGCATCCATCTCTTTACATCATTTAGAGTAGAGTCCTGATGTCTTATTATTTCATTCACAAAAAGTAGTCTCAAATTGTTCAAAGACTTCTTGCGCCTGGAATACTATTTTGCAAACTCACCTATGTACCATTAGATCAGTTCACAAAATACTGGATTTCAGAGACTTTCAGAACCACTTACCTAATTAATATTCATTAGGCAGGTGGCAATTTGTGACCATCTCTGATTGGCTGCACTGGCACTAAATTAAGCTGCCTAGTACCAACGCAGTCATCCTTGTACCATTGTGCAGGATGTCAGCATTGAGGGGTTTGATTGTTTATGTATTGGAAGGTGTCCCTTCCGGCACATAAACAATCACTAATGGCGATTTGGCACTGCTGTGTGTGCTGCATAGTGCCAAAGTGTCATTTTGAAATTGTTAATTTTCAGGAAGGGACACCTTCCCACATATAAACAATCATTTCTGGCCTTTTGCTGTTTCTATGAATGCTGCAGAAAGAAACAAATGAGGAGGAATAAAAGTATTCCTCCTCGTTGGGCCTTGCTAACGCCACCCCTTCTGTGGCGTTAGATTTTGGCGCTGTCTCAGGTTTATGAAAACTCGTAAATCTGAGGCAGTGTCAAAATGCAATGGGTGTTTGTTGGAAAATGGGTTATTGGTAAGGGCAGGTAGGTACTTACACTTAGCAATAGGCCACTAACCTCCACTTAGGTCCAGTTAGGTTTCAGTAAATTAAACCCAGCTCAACCCTTGGTAGCTTGGCAATGAGCGACAAGGCTTAACTTAGGAGACAGAGAGTAAAGCATTCAAATCTCACAAAACAGTAATTAAATAAAACACTGGAAATAGTTTAAAAATCCAAAACCAATTTATAAAAATAGATTATATTTTTATCTTTAAAATTACACAAAAACGAATAAAATCGGATAAGGGGAACCGGAGATATGAATATTTAAAGAATTATTGTTTTCTAGCGCCTAGAAACAAAAAGCACCAATCGGGTCATCTGGTTGCACCTCGACCGGGGCAAAGTCAAAGTTTAAGGCCGACCGCGATGGAGCCCGGCTCGGCTACAGCCCGCAGGAGGCCTCGGTCAAAAGTTTACCTTCGGACTTACTCGTTTTTCTGAAGATTTTCTTCAGCAGGACTAACCTGCCAGTCCAATCTAACCTCCTGGAACTCTTCAGATTTGCGTCGTGGGAGCCCTCGGCGGACATTTTTACCTTCGGACTTAGTTGTTTTTCGAGGTGCAAATCCTTCGACCGGGGTAAACCTGGAGCTTGGTCCGAAGTCCTTGGAGCCCTCCTCGGATACGCTGGCTGGGAGGTCCTGGTCAACTTTCTACTTTCGGATTTAGGGGGTTATTACAACTTTGGAGGAGGTGTTAATCCGTCCCAAAAGTGACGGTAAAGTGACGGATATACCACCAGCCGTATTACGAGTCCATTATATCCTATGGAACTCGTAATACGGCTCGTGGTATATCCGTCACTTTACCGTAACTTTTGGGACGGATTAACACCTCCTCCAAAGTTGTAATAACCCCCTTAGTCTCTTTATTGGAGATTTTCTTCACCGGGACGAACCTGCAAGTCAGGCCGGATCACGGTTGAGGCAAGCCGGCTAGAGTTGCCGGTGAGGGTTGTTCCTTCTATGGAGCTTTTTTCCAAAAGTTCTCCAAACTTCTCCAAACTTCTGGGTCTTCTCCCAGATGTTCCTTTAAGGTGCTTTTGGGATCCACAGCTCACCCAAGGTTCCAGAAGCTCTGAAATGATCCTTGGCGGTGTGGACTACAACTCCCAGAATGCACCTGGTGCAAACTCCTTTTTGGCCACTGGACAGTGGTCAGCTGGTTGATTTCTTCAGGAGTTGGTGCAGGGGACTCTGGTTAGCAATTTTTCACCTGTAGCAAACAGGGAGTTCCTCCTTGAACCAGTTGGAGCCAGGAAAAGTCCTTCTTGTGGTGAAGCCCAAGTGTGCAGCTGGTGCAGTCCTTCAGAGTGCAGGGTCTAGGTGCAGGCCAGGGGTCCAGCACGGCAGTCCTTCTTCTCCTTTGGTTCTTCCTTGTTGGAATTTGATGGGGATCTGAGGTGTGGGTGTAGGTCTGCCAGTTTTATCCTTGCTTTGGGTGAAAAACAGGGGGTCCTGGTTCTCCAATCTGAGGCAGGGTCCTTCCCCCTGTGATGACCACTTCCTGGGAAGTGTGGCAAAAATCAATCCCAGGAGGTAACATTCCTCAAAAATCCATCATGGCTGAAAGTGATTTTTGGAGGTTACATCTGGCTGAGCCCACCCACTGGTGTGGCTAAAAATCAAAAACACACCCCTCTCCTAATCTAATCAAGGGGGCACCTAGTTGTCTGGGGTTGCAGGATGTGGGGGTGTTGCTGGGTTGCTCCAAATGTCCTTCTCTGCCTTTGAAGACCAGTTTGGCAGCCCTCCACCTTCCTGCCTCATCATCTGTTAAGGGGAGATCCCCTCCCACAGGCACACCTCTTTGTGTGAAGCCAGGCCACTTCACACCTCATCAAGCCAGGCTGGCCAATCAGAACACAGCAGCAAAAACAATGCAGGGCTGAAGTTGGCAACTTTTCAGGTAAAGTTTAAAACTCTTTACCTGAACAAGTTATATTAAATACTGGAAGTTGTGGGTTTTATTATAACAATTAATTTGATACCAAACTCTTAGTATCTGCCACTTAAGGGGACTTTTAAAATTAAAATAAAGTCTCCCCATTCTAGCCTATGAAGGCCATTCACTACAATGAGGGAAAAACACATTTGGCTGTTTTTACCTCACCAGGGCTTATAAAACTATTTTTATAAGTTCCCTGCTTATAGCTACATGGCACCCAGTCCTAGGGGCACATAGGGCACACCTTAGGGGCAACTTATATGTAAAAATAAGGTAGTCTAAGACTTTGGAACTACTTTTAATTCCAAAGTCGAATTTGCATATAACTTTAATTTAAAAGCAGCCAGCAAAGCAGGCCTGCCTTTAAAGTGACACTGGGCACCTCAGCAGTACACCTATGGGTGCACTACCTATGCTGGGGTCCCTAAACCTACATGCCCTTCCATATACCAAGGACTTATAGGTAGGTTGACTTAGCCAATTCTAATTAGCCTAATTTGCATACTGATTTTACATAGAGCACAGGCCCTGGGACTGGTTAGCAGTAGCTAGGGCACCATCAGAGTCAGGAAAACACCAGCAAAAAGTGGAAAATGGGGGCAAAAAGTTAGGGGGCCTCTGCAATCAGCCCTGTTCTCTCACAGTGTTTCCTTGGCTTGCCCACGGGCAACACCCAGTGCATGTCGCTTCCACGCAAAGGGCTGCCTGTTAAGGGGCCTTATTTACAAGGTGGCGGTAAGGCACAAAAAGTGGGTTAACGCCATCTTGTAAATACGGATCAGGCCATAGTGTCACCGGAGTGTCAGCCACTGTTCCAATTTACTTTTTTTTTTTGTTTACATTTATTTTGCATTACCTACTGTCAGAATAGTGTGCACAGATGGCACTCCAGTTTTGTTTTCGATCCTTCACTTGCATATCTTCACTTTCGCTTAACCGTTAGGGTGCCTGGGGCGAGTTGGTCTCGTCCTCGCACACGGTCCCCGTGTGTCGGAGACAAGAACAGCTCGTCCTGCACCCGGCCAATGGGGGGAGAGCTAGTGCTCCCCGTGGGACTCCCTCCCCCGTGGGCCTCCCTCCCACAATCCCCAGTCGGGGATAGAAGGGAAATCGCTGCCCCTGGTCTGGCAGCGAAGGGTTTAGTGATCAATATGAATAACACACACACCCCAAATTGAATAAGAAATATACTGGAATAGATATCAGTCGTATTGAAATGAATATGGCCCTCACCGTAAACAATAAAGCAATCACTTAAACAAATACAATATTCATGAAAAAGAATAGGACATTTCTTGAAATGACTCACATATGCAAAGAGGAATATGCAATACATTGAAATGAATGTGACAGATTGAAATGAATATAAGGTACTGAAATGAACATATTATATTCTGAAAAGAAAATAATGCATATTGAAAATAATATAACATACACCGAAAAGAACATTAAACAGGTTGCAATTAATTTGAATTGCATGGAAATTATTATTACCCAGGTGGTAATGGAAATGAGACATACAGAAATGAGTAGGAGATGATTAAAAATGATTGTGGCTTGTGCTGAAATTAATGTAAGCCCAGTTGAACTGAATTTAACATGCCTTCAAATGAGTGTGACCATAGCTGAGATTCTCGTGATATTTGTCAAAATGAATATGGCATGCATTGAAATGAATATGACACATATTCAAGTGAACATGATATATGTTAAAATGGATAAGTTGCATCTTAAAATGAATATGACAACTGCTAATATGAATATGACATCCATTGAAATAAATATAACATTGATTGAAAGAAAGATAACGTTAAAATGAATATGACATAAGTTAAAAAAAAATATGACCTTCCTTGAAATGAATTTGACATGCTTGAAAATGATTATCAGTAACGTTAAAATGAACATGACATTTATCACAATGAATACATCTTGCATTGAATCGCTTCCTTCCCTGGTCTGGAGGTCTGTATCTGTAAATATGTTCATTTACTCAGTATGAGTCAATCATTTATTATTTCCAATAGTTCAGACACACTGACAGACTATGGGGGTGATTCTGACCCTGGCGGTCGGTGATAAAGTGGCAGCCAACCCGCCAACAGGCTGGCGGTCCGAAAAATGGAATTCTGACCCTGGCGGGAACCGCCAACAGAGACCGCCAACTTAACACTCCGACCGCCACGGCGGGACAAACAAACAGCGCGGCGGTCACCGCCAACAGGCAGGCGGCAGACAATGTACCGCCCACCATATCACAACTCACCAATCCGCCACCTTTTCCGGGGCGGGAGCCCCGCCGATAAAAACACGGCGGAAACAGACTACGAACGGGAAAACGCTCACCTCTACGCACTCCACGAGGACGGAGGACAGCATGGAACCCGAATTGAACATCATACCTGCTCTCGTCTACCTGCTCATCTACCACGAGTACGAACTCCGCCGCAGACGTCAACAGTGAGTACTGCACCTACGACACACGGGAGGGGGGGAGGAGGAAAGGTTACGGGCACACACATATGCGACCCCCCCCCCCAAGATGTACACACCAATGCAGAGCAACAAGTCACAGTGACACCACCCAAACACCCGTAAAAAATACAATCACATAACCAAATTGAGAATAAATATTTATGAACAAAATAGTCTCAGAAAAGTATTATCATCCATCAAAACGTTCTTCTGATAAACAAATTATTTACACAGCAGTGGATAACTGAAGCAAGTAGTCCTGCACATCTTACGAATCCATCATGTCCGTGGGCCAAAGTGTAGCGAAACAAGGGCAAAGTCCACACAGGAGACCTGAGTCCTTTGGAGAGAACACTGCAGGGGCATCTGGTGACAAAACTACAGGCACCTCAGGGGGAAGGGAAGGGGGGGGCACCACAGCCACATGAGTCCACGACGCCAGATCCACGAGGGGCCCACCATGGCCACTGTGCCATCCTGGGGAGTGCAAAGCCACAGTCTCTCAAGTCTCTACAGT
The DNA here is from genome assembly GCF_031143425.1 of Pleurodeles waltl. NCBI lineage: Eukaryota > Metazoa > Chordata > Amphibia > Caudata > Salamandridae > Pleurodeles > Pleurodeles waltl. The sequence goes on from NC_090447.1 coordinate 375,022,829, forward strand.
GGGTGGCTTGCCCACTGTGCCATCCTGGGGAGTGCAAAGCCACAGTCTCTCAAGTCTCCCAAGTGGGTGGCTTGCCCACTGTGCCATCCTGGGGAGTGCAAAGCCACAGTCCATCAGGTGGATAAATGTCCCCACTGGACAAGGAGGATGCATGGTGGGCACAGTGAACCCTGAACAGTGCCTGACAGGAAAGGCCCAGCGGAGCGGTGCTTGAGACGGCGGGGCCCAGCGGAGCGGTGCTTGAGACGGCGGGGCCCAGCGGAGCGGTGCTTGACAGGAAGGGCCCAGCGGAGCGGTGCTTGAGACGGCGGGGCCCAGCGGAGCGGTGCTTGACAGGAAGGGCCCAGCGGAGCGGTGCCTGACAGGAAGGGCCCAGCGGAGCGGTGCTTGACAGGAAGGGCCCAGTGGAGCGGTGCTTGAGACGGCGGGGCCCTCTTCAGCGCTGCTCTTCTGCACGGCGGGGCCCTGTTCAGCAGTGCTCTTCTGCACGGCGGGGCCCTCTTCAGCGGTGCTTGTCTTCACGGCGGGGCCCTCTTCAGCGGTGCTTGTCTTCACGGCGGGGCCCTCTTCAGCGGTGCTTGTCTTCACGGCGGGGCTCTCTTCAGCGGTGCTCTTCTGCACGGCGGGGCCCTCTTCAGCGGTGCTTGTCTTCACGGCGGGGCCCTCTTCAGCGGTGCTTGTCTTCACGGCGGGGCCCTCTTCAGCGGTGCTTGTCTTCACGGCAGGGCCCTCTTCAGCGGTACTCTTCTGCACGACGGGGCCCTCTTCAGCGATGCTTGTCTTCACGGCGGGGCCCTCTTCAGCGGTGCTTGTCTTCACGGCGGGGCCCTCTTCAGCGGTGCTCTTCTGCACGGCGGGGCCCTCTTCAGCGGTGCTTGTCTTCACGGCGGGGCCCTCTTCAGCGGTGCTTGTCTTCACGGCGGGCCCTCTTCAGCGGTGCTCTTCTGCACGGCGGGGCCCTGTTCAGCGGTGCTTGTCTTCACGGCGGGGCCCTCTTCAGCGGTGCTTGTCTTCACGGCGGGGCCCTCTTCAGCGGTGCTCTTCTGCACGGCGGGGCCCTCTTCAGCGGTGCTCTTCTGCACGGCGGGGCCCTGTTCAGCGGTGCTCTTCCAGTCAGTGTAGGGAGTCAGACCTGGCCTGGACAACCTGCTCACTCGCCCTCCGAACGTGCAGTGTCAGGCCCCTTCGGAGACGGAGTCCTGGGCCCTTTGGTGTCGTCCCTTGCAGCCGGGATGGGGCGTGTGGGGCCCTCCTGCTCCGCGCTCCTGCTGGCTGGCCTCTCCGCCCTGCTGCCCTTCCGCTCCTTAGATGGGGCTCTCGGCCCCTTGCCTCCCCTGGCTGTTGTGGCAGGTGAAGTGGCCTGAGTCACCTCTTTGGGGGCAGCCGTCTCAGTCCGCTCACGGCGGCCCTTCACTTTCCGGGTCCTCTTGCCTGGGGGGGGGCTGCCAGTCCCCTTGCTGCTCAGTGAAGTGTCACTGCCGCCAAAGGGTGGACTCCATATTCCATGCACCACTTGTACCTTGGAAGCTGGGCTGGTGGTGGCTGAGGTGCCTTTGGGACTTTTCCCAGATGGAGGGGGTGGGTCAGGGGAGGGAAAGAGGTCAACATTTGTGAGGTAATATTTCTTTGGACCAGGGTAAAGGGTAGGAGTAGTGGAGATAGAAGTGGAGGAAGAGGATGTGGTTGTAGGAGAGTCAGGTGTGCTGTCCTTGGGTGCAGGTGACTGAGACGTAGGCTGTCGTGAGGTGGTTGGCTGTTGTTTGGGTGTCTGCCTGCGTTTATGTGTCTTGGAAGAGGGGGTGACAGACACAGTGGGAGAGCACACAGGGGACGTGTACATGGCAGTGGGGGTGGTGACTGCACGTGTGAGGACTGTAGTGGAGGGTGTGCTGGTGATGGAAGAACTGGCTGATGTTGGTGTGCATGCAGGTGTGAGTGTAGACGTCACAGGGAGGGAGGAGGGAGACGAGGAGGAGGGAGACACAGAGGTGGCAGTGACTGTTGGTATGTCTGCAACTGGGTGTTGCTTGGGTGAATGCTTGTGTGTTCTGTGGTGCTTATGTTTGGATGAGCTGGCCTTGGGTGTTGAGGTGTGTGCAGGCTGGTCAGATGGTGTGGATGGGATAGGCTGAGGAACAGGAGACAGAGAAAGGCTGGAGGCAGTTAGAAGAGGGAGACTGGAGACAGGGACAATGGCTGCCGTCAGTGCTGAGGCCAGAGAAGTGAAAGCTCGTTGATGGGCAGCCTGACCCGAATGAATGCCCTCCAGGTAGGCATTGCTCTGTTGCACCTCCCTTTGCACCCCCTGGATGGCATTCAAAAGGGTAGTCTGCCCAACAATGAGCGTCCTCACGACGTCAATGAGCTCCGCACTGAGGGCAGCAGGGGTAACAGAGGCAGGGGCTGAGGTGCCTGGGGCGAAGGAGACACGCGCCTTCCTGGGCGAACGGGCACGGAGTGAAGACTGAGGGGCTGCAGAGAGGGCGGTGCTGGTGCGCTGGGTGGCGGCTGTACCTGTTGTTGCTGGGGGCACAGATGTTGCCGCCCCCGCTAGGGAGCTCCCAAATGAGGACGTGTCCGTGTTGCTGGTGTCTCCACCGGCCCCCGTTGTGGTGCTCCCCTCGCCCTCCGGGTCACTGGTGCCCTCGGTGTCTGTGTCAGTGCCCACCGGGGCCTGGTGACCTGCAGCTCCCTTGTGCTCCGACGCCAATTCTCCTCCGCCTGATGATGCTAATGCACAAGAAACAAAGAACAAGGGTGGGGGGAGAAAGAAAACAAAGTTGAGTGCATGCCTTGTCAATAGCCTTGGCGGAGAGGACAGACACAGGTGCCTCATGCACTAAGCCGCGAACTTGGGGTACACTACTCTGTACTTCTGACTAGGCCAACAGGTCTAGGGACAACAGACGCGCTCATGGGTGATGTTGGACCATGGATAGCTGCACTTGGCACCCTACAGAGGTGGTGGGCGGGGGCACAGGGCCATGTCTAAGGGAGGGGACTACACTACTGAAAGCGCCCTGGCCTACTGTCACCCACAGCCCTCCTCCCCCACCCAGACGCCTCCACTGCGCGTATAGATAGGAGAATGTGCTGATACTCACCCCCTTGTGTCTGCTGTGATGTCCTCAAGCGCCCATCCAAATCAGGGTAGGCCACCGCCAGGATCCGGGACATCAGGGGGGTCAGGGTACGACTGGCACCCCTCCTAGGTCGGGAGGCCATCCCCAGCAGTGACTCGGCGGTCTTTCGGGTTCCGCGGCGGATGTCCTCCCACCTCTTCCAACAGTGGGTGCCCCGTCTGGTGTAGACCCCCAGGGCCCGGACTTCCTTGGCGATGGCACGCCAAATATCGATTTTCTGATGGGCGCTCACCTGTTTGACATGTACAGGGTGGGAAAGAGAAAACGTCACATTTCTGCATGTTTGGAGTACATGCCCCCCCTCCCCACCCTTGCCATGTGGCCCATACTCTCATCAGTCGTGCGTTGCATTCCTCATTTTCTCCCCATCCCACCAACTGACAGCCACCCCACTCCACACAGGCATTACCCATTCAATGGGCACTCAGTGTACTCACCTGTTGGTCTGGAGGACCGTAGAGTAGCGCATACTGGGGGAGGACCCCGTCCACGAGTTTCTCCAACTCTTCAGACGTGAAGGCAGGGGCCCTTTCCCCAGTCGCAGCAGCCATTGTCACTTCCAGACCGAGTTCACAGCAGCACTTGCAGTATAGGTCCTCTCCTGTGGATGATCAGGTCTCGAGTGATTAATCAGATAGAAAATGGCGGTCACGCACGCAGCGGTGCGTACCGCGGCGGTGCGTACCGCGACCGCCGGCGCACATCGTCATTGGCTCCTGAATCCCATAGGGTTCAATGTTAACCAATGCGACTTCGTACAGCGGTCTTCGACCGCCTACCGCCACGGTGTGCCACGCCAGCGCATTGACCTCACATCCCATTGTCCCAGTTTAGAGGTCAGGCAGCCGCCATTTCAAGGGCCCACATGGCTTAAATTCTACTGCGTCACACAGGCCTAGGCCTTGCATTTGCACACATACAAACATAGCAGTCAAAACATTTTCGTGTACTGTGCAAGCTGTGTTGTACGTACCTGTGAGTTGATTGACTCAGTGCTCCATGTTGTCCTTCCTAGGCACCGTCCGCAGGGACTTGCGAGGAGAAGGAGGAATCCTCCCGTGTACCGGCCGCTGGTTGACCTGTCGACAATGGAAGAACGCCATATAATACTCCGATACCGACTTGACCGAGCCACTATACATGAACTGTGTGCCCAGCTGGAGCCAGACCTGATGTCACCCATCCGCCAACCCACAGGGATTCCCCCTCTAGTGCAGGTTCTATCAGTCCTCCATTTCTTTGCAAGTGGCTCATTCCAGACAACAGTGGCCATGTCATCTGGAATGTCTCAGCCTATGTTTTCAAAGATTCTGTCCAGAGTGTTGTCTGCCCTGATGAAACTCATGAGGAGCTACATCATATTCCCAGAAGAGGGTGATTTGGCCACAGTGAAGGGTGATTTCTATGCCCTTGGACATATCCCCAACATCATTGGTGCCATTGATGGGACCCATGTGGCATTAGTACCCCCAAATGACGATGAACAGGTGTACCGAAATCGGAAAAATTACCATTCTATGAATGTGCAGGTTGTCTGTTTGGCAGACCAGTACATCTCCCATGTAAATGCCAAGTTCCCTGGGTCAGTGCATGACGTGTATGTTATGCGTAATAGCAGCGTCCCCTATGTGATGGAACAGCTACAGAGACAGCATGTGTGGCTAATCAGTGACTCTGGTTACCCCAACCTGCCGTGGCTATTGACCCCAGTGAGGAATCCCAGGACCAGGGCAGAGGAACGGTACAATGAGGCCCATGGGCGTACTAGGAGGGTCATTGAAAGGACCTTCGGCCTCCTGAAGGCCAGGTGTAGGTGCCTGCATATGACAGGTGGATCCCTAATGTACTCACCAAAGAAGGTGTGCCACATCATCGTGGCCTGCTGTATGCTTCACAACCTGGCTTTGCGACGCCAGGTGCCTTTCCTGCAGGAGGATGGTCCAGATGGTGGTGTCGTAGAAGCCGTGGAGCCTGTGGAGAGTGAAGAGGAGGAAGAAGACGGTGAGGAATAGACAACAGGGAAGCTGTCATACAACAGTATTTTCAGTAGCACACAGGTAAGATTCAGCCACGCCATTTCCCAGTTACTTAGAGCCTCATGCATCTCAACTTTATGTATTTCCCCCCAGCTCTTTTAAATAACATATTCCTTTTCCCTTCCCTTCTCAGTGCTTAATGACTCATAGCCCGACTTCTGCTTGGTTTGGCCATGTACTACAGCGTATTGACATTGGTATGTTGTCATCACTAACTGACATCACATATTGTGAACTGTTATGTGTTGTACGATTTTTTGAGAATACAGCATGACTCAAAACGGTTTTCTGTGCAATAATTGTTTTATTTTGTGTGCTCAGATAATGGTACATTATATGATGACGGTGATGGGTGGGGGTGGAGTGATGTCCATGGCAGAGTCCAGTTCTCAGTCTGACAGGTCTATTGTCCATATGCCTGTGGAAGGACGGAGCAGGGGCTGTTTGAGTTTGGACAGGGTGGCAATGTGGGACAGTGGGATGACTTCTGGGGGTATCTCATGCTGGCGGTGGTCTTGGCATCCTACTCTGGTTTTTTTTTGGGTCTTAGGCTCCTCTTGCGGGGTGGTTGTTCTTCAGCAGGAGGTGGGGTTCTTGTGGCCTGTCGTTGTGTGTGGGCCTCCTGTCCACTAGCGCCGGCGGAGGTGGTAGGCTGTTCCTGGCTAGTGACAGTGGCCCTGTGTGGTGCCACATGGTCCCGCAACGTGTCTTCTATCCTGTTGAGGGCCTGGACCATGCTCCCCATGGCGGTAGCAATGGTGGTGAGTTGGTTGCTGAACCCCATGTAGCGTTCTTCCTGCTGTGCCTGTATCTCGGTGAACCTGGCCAGTACCGTCGCCATCGTCTCTTGGGAGTGGTGGTATGCTCCCATGATGGTAGTGAGGGCCTCTTGGAGAGTGGGTTCCCTGGGCCTCTCCTCCCCCCCCTGTCGCACGGCAGCCCTCCGAGTTGCCCTGTTTGCCTGGGCCTCTGTCCCCTGGACGGTGTGCCCACTACCACTGCCCCCAGGTCCCTGTTGTTGTTGGGGTGTTGGGTTAGCCTGGGTGCCCTGTAGTGGCAGACACACCGCTGCTTGACCTGTCCTAGAGACAGAGGCATGGGCCCGCTGGGTGGGAGCTGTGCTGTTGTTCCCAGGGGGGTTTGGGTCTGCTGTGGCCTGTGTCTGTGTTTGGGGAACCCACTGCCCAGAGGTCCCCGATGGTCCAGGCTGGTCATCAGGTTCCAGGTCGCCAGAGCTGCTGTCCTCACTGGGGGCCTGTTCCGGGGGTGGGATGGACATTTGAGGACCCTCCTGACCGGTGTGTTGGCGTTCGGGTCCTGCATGGGGTGAGAGAGTATGGTTATTGTTTCTGTGTGTGAAAAAAGCGTGCGAATTATGGGTGCCCTTGTCCCCCAGTGCAGGCATTCCCTTGTGGGTGGTGTTGTGAGGGTGGTTTGTGGGGGGGATGGGTATGTGCAGTGGTCATGCTTAGGTAATGGGTGTCCAATGTTTGTGGTGGCATGCAAGGGTTGGTGAGGGGTTGGGTGGGTTGTGCTAGGGATACATTTTCAGGGATGATGTGTGATGGTGGGTTGGGGGTGAGGGTGGGGGTGTGGGTTGGCATGCTGGTGGGGTGGGGGGGATGAAGTATATGAGATAGGACTTACCAGAGTCCATTCCTCCGTGTACTCCAGCGAGGCCCTCAGGATGCAGGATGTTTAATACTTCTTGCTCCCATGATGTGAATTCTGGTTGGGTGGGTGGGGGTCCTCCGCCAGTCTTCTGCACCGCGATGTTGTGTCGCGACACCATCGAGCGCACCTTCCCCCGTAGGTCGTTCCATCGTTTGCGGATGTCGTCCCTATTTCTGGGATGCTGTGCCACCGCGTTGACCCTGTCCACGATCCGCTGCCATAGCTCGCCTTCCTTGCTATGGTGGTGTGCTGCACCTGCGAGCCGAAGAGCTGGGGTTCCACTCTTAGGATTTCCTCCACCATCACCCTGAGTTCTTGGTCCGTGAAGCGTGGGTGTCTTTATGGTGCCATGGGGTGGTGTGGATGAGGTGTGGGGTGGTGTATGTGGTGATGTGTGTGTTGGTGTGTGGTGCTTTGTGCTACTATGTGGTGTGTGTGATGTTGTAGTGTGCCTCTGTGTGTCTGGCTCTCTATTCTCTGATGTGTCTCTCTCTCCTTCGTCTCGGATTTTTGGTCGTAGGGGTTTGTGGGTGATGTGGGTGTGTGTTTTATATTGTATTGGATGTGTGGGAGTGTTGTTTGTATGTGTATCAGGTGTGTGTATTTCAAATTGTCCAACGTGGTAGTGTTTTGTAAAGGTGTGGGTATTTTGACCGCAGCGGTGTGTACCGCCAATAGACTACCGCGTTTGAAAGACCGCCGCGTGGATTTGTGGATCGTAATGGCATGGGCGTATTTCTGTTGGCGTGGCGGTGGAGGTTTGGTCATCTCCAGTTTATCGCGGGCCGCTGATGTGGCGGACTGCAATGGCGGTCGGATTTTTGGAGGTTTGGCAGTTGTGGGTCAGAATGACCGTAGCGGCTGACCGCGGCCGCGGCGGTATTGTGGCGGTCTTCTGACCGGTGGTAAGCGGCTTTTACCGCCGAGGTCAGAATGACCCCCTATGTGCTGAACAGTGTAATACATGTTTATGTTTGACCAGACACTTGTATGTATGTGTTTGTGTGGGATGGTTGTAATTCTGAGCTGGAAACTGTGTACATGCAAGATTTACCATCTTGAACAAGTACCTTGGACCATCATCGTATGGTTCACATGCTCTGACATATCTACATGGCTAAATATGAAAGGAAAATCAGCAGACAGTGAGTCAGTGATGACTGATTTTATTGTGACGCTATGACTAAGAGAAAGAGACATGTGACGGGGTCAGTCACAGTGAATGAAATAATTGAAGTAGATGCCACACGATTGGAAGTCCAAAGTCCATAGTATTCCTCCCATTGGAAATGGAATGTGGTTCAGGATCAGTCCACAAAGTAACACACAAAGGAGGACCTTAAAGAAGAGGTTTATTGCTGGCAGTGATGGGTGTCTTGCCATCTGTACCTCCTGGATTCTTTGCTGGACGCCCCCACTTGTGGCAGGCAGGGATCAGCTGCTACAGAGGAAGGGGTGTCTGTAGCTGGTTGTTTCTCTGGTAGGGCCTCCCTTCCTGTGGCTGCAGCCGATGTTGATGGGCCTGCTGTTGATGAACCAAATGAAGGGGAAGATTGGTTTTGAAAATCCCTGCTCAGGGTTGTGTGTATGTCCCTTAACATCCCTGTTAGGGAGGCCACGTTGGAATTGTGGGCTTCCATCTGTTCACGCATGTCCGAATTCATGTCCCTTAGTAGCTGCTTGATTTCACAGGGTTCAGTCAACACCTGGCCAATCACATCTTGGGACTCCTGATAGACCCCCCAAGGCATGGCTGATGGTGTCCTGGCCAAGAGCAGCCCCAGGACCTCACCCTGCTGGCCCACAGCATCCCTCCAATGCACCCTACTCCCACAAGCCTGCGCGCTTGCCTCCGGTTGCCCTCTCTAACTTGTTCCTATGCCCTTATTATCTGACGTGTTGCACTGCTACTCAGGATTCATGACTCGAGGGGCACAGGCTGATGGAATCTGTGCTAGGTACATAGGTTGGTGGGCCAATGGTTTCCTGTGATGTTGAAGGCACAGGATTGGGAGGTGATGTTGTGGGTACAGTGATTCTCACTGTTGTCATCTGATCAGGTTGCCCAGGTAGACCACAAGCTTCCTCAACGTCCAGAAGTTCAGAAGTGTTGTTGTCACTGAGGGCTTTAGACAGGGGTAGTGGTAGTCTGTTCTGTGGCCTCCCTGTGATCAGAGACAGATCCACCTGTTGATAAAAAAATGTACAATGTTACTCGGTAAATTGTGCCATTTACCGCCAAAGGTTTTGTGTTACAGTAAGCAGAGACCTTGGGCAAAGTTTAGTTGTAGGTACTCCAGTTGTGCCAAGTAACCATGGTATTGTGTGATTTGAAATGATATGTGTGAAACATGCCAACCCAATTTGACTTCAGCAGCTGATGAGATGTGCTGATCAGTTGCACTGAGGACGATGGCCTGAAATTACTTTTTACCACCAGTGCAGCCAACACAGTGGAGAGGCAAGGTAAGGCTTTGACCATTTGGAGGCCTAGTTGAGTGGGATGAAGGCCAACCCATGAGTTTGCTGTATATTTGACTGGAGTCATCATGTGCACAGTGCTGTTTCAATGTGTCTGCTGTCAATACCATTCTGGTGATGCATCTTCAGGCCTTAGGAATTCTTGTTGTACACACTGGATAAGGTATCGTTCCTGTCCTCAATAGTTTCATCTTGGGTTAGCAAGTCAAGATGGAACTAGGTAGACAGACACATCTCTGATTTGAGCATTATCTGTATCTTGATCACTCCCAGGTGAGTAAAATTGAGAGTTCACAAACAAGGGTATTTGGCAAGTGACCACTGGGCTGGTGTTTGGAGTTACTGAAACAGGGCCTATTGAGCTTTGCAGTCAGATCACTCTCTACACCATACACACTATACAAATGGTATCCCCGCAGGTAGGTACACTTCAATTGAGTGTTCACAAACAGGCATATTCAGACAAGTGACCACTGGGCTGGTGTTTGGCATTACTGGAACAGGGCCTATTGTGCTTTGCAGTCAGATCACTCCCTATACTACACACATTTGACAAATGGTATCCTCCAGATGAATACACTTCAATTGAGAGTTCACAAACAAGGGTATTTGGACAAGTGACTAATGGGCTGGTGTTTGGAGTTACTGGAACATGGCCTATTGTGCTTTGCAGTCAGATTACTCGTTACACATCACACACACATACAAATGGTATCCTCCCAGGAGAGTACACTTCAATTGAGAGTTACCAAACAGGGGTATTTGGACAAGTAACCACTGGGCTAGTGTTTGGAGTTAGTGAAACAGTGCCACCTGGGAGTTGCAGTCCTGTCACTCCCTCTACTACACACACTTGACAAATTGTATCCTCACAGGTGAGAGGTTTCGATTAACAGTTGAAAAACACATGTATTTGGACAAGTGACTTGGTAGCTCTGATACTGGATCCAATTACACAGATTGACAGTGTTATAACTCAGATACTCTGAGTATTTTATTTCTTTGAGGTACATGAACAAGACAGTGTCAACGGCCATGGCGTCAGCATGCATGGCACTGCAATTTTGTGGCATTATTTGTGTTGTGACTTAACAGACTTCCCTCCCCCGGGTATTCCTGTCAAGCCCTCAGGATGTAGGATAGGGAACTGGGAGGGCCACCACCAGTTTTCTTGGCCTCCAGCTGCTGCCTGGAGACCAGGAAATGGACCTTCCACCTGAGGTCATTCCACGTCTTCCCAATTTCCTACTTTGTGTGCAGAGTGGTGTCTACAGCATTTATTGTGTCAACTATCCTTTTCCCCATTTTCATTTTCCTACTGAGAAGAGTGTGCTGGACTTGGGCTTCAAACAATTGTGTCTCTATTCTAATGATTTCATCAACAATGGCTCTCAACTCATCCTCTGAAAATCATAGGTGTTTGGCCCATGACATGACTGGAAATTAAAGTGAGTGACGGTGACTAACTAAACAAGACAAGTAAATATGGGGAAAAATGTTTATAATATGTGTGAAAAGTGTAAAATGGGATGGGGAAAAAAGGGCTTACTTATGACAAAAAATGGATGAAATGATGTGTGGTCTGTCTGATTGTACTGCAGTGGAAATGAAAAAGATTGTGGTCCATGAAGGTGTGTGTTTGTAGCATCCTTTGCAGGTGTGTCCACTTGGTCAATGTGTATCAACTGTGTTGTTTTTTAATTCATCCTGTGTGCACTTGTCTGTTACTTTGCTGAATGCGGACCGCAGTGGTCGACTTTCATTGGCTGACTGCCGCAGCAACTGTGTGTTTGTAATAGGCTCTGTGGTTGGCTGTGGTGCTGACGGCACTGGAGGTGGGACTGCTTAAATCCAAGCCGCCACGCCACTGCCATTCTGCCTTGTTTGCTTGGCAGACGACGGTCCTGTCTGTATGAATCGTGATTGGGCGGTCTAGTGACCACCAGCGCAGTGGTCTTTCTAGGACAGCCAACATGGCGGTTTTAGGGTCCGACCTCCGAATTCATAATCAGGCCCTAAATCTCAATATACCATTTAGAAACATAATAGTCTGACGCCAGTCGTGAGGTAGTTCAGGCCGGTCACAGAGTCACACGGACCATGTACAGTGCCTTGAAAAACAAGGAAACAAAGATGTTGCACTGAGTCGGGGAGGTGAGGCATCACTGGAGCCAATGCTCTTTCGGTTCCTTACTGCTACCGGGGAAGTGAGGCATTGGTTCGTTACTGCTAGGCAGGGGAGGTGAGGAGTCAGTTCCTTACGGCTGCAGGGGAGGTGATGCAGCATTGGTGGTGAGGCATTGGTTCCTTTCGACAAGGAGGGGTTGATGAATCCAGCAGATCAAAATGTGAGACATCGACTTTACGTGTTACGATCACACCACGGGGCCACAGGTGCTGAGGCAGAGTTAGAGTCGGGTGTCCCGGCTGTCAGGGAAACAGCACTCGGACTCACTCTGTGGCAGGACTTCAGAGGTGTTGCGATGGCATTGGGCATGCAGCATCAGTCTCAGTCATGGCACTCAGTGGGGATCACTGCTCCGATTAAGGCAGCGGCATGGAGTTGGACAGCTCCGCCAGTTCCAAAATCGCTCTTGATTCAATGTACTTGGTTTCCACCAGCACTTACTTCCAAGGGCTCAGGAACATGATTTGGCACCACTTGGCAAGTCAAGACTCTCAGCAAGAGAACCCAGGTGCTGGCAGATGAACACTTTGATGTCCCTGAGACTTCTTAACAGGAGGCAAGCTCAGTCCAACCCCTTAGAGAAGCTTTCAAAGCAGAATGTAGAAAGCAATGTCCAGTTCTTTCACTCCCAGGACAGAAGCAGCAAGCATAGGCCAGCACATCAAAGCAGCAGGCAGAGTGGCAGTCCCTTCTACAGCATTCAGCTCTTCTTCCAGGCAGAATTACATCAGTCCAGAAGGATTCTAACTTTGTGGAGCCAGAGGTCCAGTACTTATACCCATTCTATCTTTGAAATATTGTAGACAAACTTCAACGAAAAGTCTTTGTACTGCATAAGACCCTGCCTTTTCTGGCCTGACCCCACCATACTCCAGGGAGTTGGAGACTGCTTTGTGTAAGGACAGGCACAGGCAGGCACAGTCCTATTCAGGTGCAATTGTCAGCTCTTCCCACCACCATAGCTCAGGAAGACCCATCATGACATGCAGGGCACACCTCAGCTTCCCTTATTTGACTGTCTAAAGTGAATTCAGAAACAGCCCAACAGTCATCCTGACCCAGATGTGTATTCCACAGACAGGCAGAGGCACAGAATGGTTAAGTAAAAAAATGCCCACTTTCTTAAAGTGGCATTTTCAAACTTACAATTTAAAAAACAACTTCCCTAAAAGATGTATTTTTAAATTGTGATTTAGGAGACCCCAAACTCCAGATCTCTAGCTGCACCCAATGGGAAATTACACATAAAAGATATGTCAAGGCAATCCCCATGTTACTTTATGGGAGAGATAGGCCTTGCAATATTGAAATCCAATTTAGCAGTATTTCACTATCAGGAAATGTAAAACACACCAGTACACATCCTACATTTTAAATACACTGCACCCTGCTCATGGGGCTGCATTGGGCCTACCTTAAGGGTGACTTACATATAGTAAAAATTGTAAATGGGGAAGTTTTGGGCATGACAAGTGGGTTCACTTGCCAGGTCGAATTGGCAGTTTAAAACCGCACACACAGACAGAGAGCACTTGCACGTTAGCACTGGTCAACAGTGGTAAAGTACCCAGAGTCCTAATGCCAGCAACACTGAAATGCAGCACATAGTCAAAAACATATATTAATTTTAGTTAATTCATTTATGTTCGTATCATATCCTTTCAGAATATGTAATATTAATTTCAATATGCAATGTTAAAGCAAATCAATATCAGCTCAATACAAGCCATATTCACTTAATCAGGAGTCATAATCATTTAAACATGGCTTGTGATTTATTCACTTCAAAGCATGTTGCATTTATCTCTCATAGTTTCATATTCATCTCAAGAATTGTCATATTCATTTTATTGACTGTCATAATATTTCTGTTGTGGGTCATATTATTTTCACCAGATGTTATATTGATTTCTAAGTATTTCATATTCTTCTTAACATGTGTCATATTCCGTTCAATGAATGTCATATTCATTTCAATGGATGTCATATTCACCTTAACACCTGACATAATAATTTTAACATGGGCCATATCCATTTCAACATAGGTCATATTCATTTCAATGTATGCAATATTTATTTTGACGTGTATCATATTAATTTCAAAGCATAACATATTCATTTTGACGATTTTTATTTTAATTTTAGCATTGGTCATATTTAGTTTAAGGCATGTTGAATTAATTTCAGATGGGCTCACATTCACTTCAATGCATGTCATATTCATCTTAGCATGCGTCATATTCCTTTCAATGGATGTCTCATTCATATATACATATCATATTAATTTTAACATGAACTATACCCATTGCAACACACATCATAGTCATGACAATGACAATGTTTCGGGCGGAGAACGGAGTGTGCGCAGTACCTCTGGTTGGCTAACGTACACGCAACAATGCAAATCACACCGGTGCCGGGCGGCTCACAGCGAGGAGGCGAGGAGGAGGACGTGACTCCCGGACAGCCGCGGCAGGACGCGGCAGAACGGCAGCGAGCCGCGACCCCCGACAGCTGCGACAGGACGCCAGCGGCTGCAGCGGTGGTAGGCAGGCAACTGGTGGCAGAGAAGGAGGAATGGAGCTGGTGGTGGAGCCAGTGAAGCGCTGATAAGCCGGTAAGTGGGGCTAGGCGACAAGGAGGGGGGGCAAGGGGGAGCATTGTCCTCTCTCTCCCCACCGTGTCTTTCCCCACACCACAAATTCCTCGCTGAGCACTTGGATCCCAGCCGAACCGCCCATCCCGGCTCCTCTTGCCCCCCTGCCCCCCTGCTCTGCTCCACTGCAACCATATACTGGTGCCAGGAATAGCACCGGGTGCCAAAGAAGAGAGGGAAAGAGCCAAGAGAGACCCCTCAGACATCATAGAGGTGCGCCAGGCAAGGCACATTCAGTTCCCAGGCTTCTAGGCACCCTCAAACTGCAGAGCCCAGAATCCCTGGGACAAAGAACACACAACAAATACAGTGAAAAGGGACAGTGTGGGAACTGGCAAACTAGCAGCAAGCCAGTGATCACGAATCACCGAAAGCATTTGGCTGCACGCTGCCCTTCCAAGACTAAAGCAGCCAGGAAATAGAGCATCGTGATTAGCACACACACAAAATTACAACCAATCACCAGCCGAAGCACTCAGATATTGCCTGTCAACCCAGGGGTGGCAGCAAGGATGACTTTAACACGTGGAAGGAAAAAAGCAGCAAAGAGGCAAAGGCAAGGCTCCCCAGGGGAAGGCCAGCATGAGCAAAAAAATGAATCTACAGAAAGGAAAATACCCCCAAACCCTGCACAAACAAAGAAATTGCCTTGCAAATCTCCAAGCAAGGGCAAAAAAGCAGGATACAAAATCACAGACTTCTTGCTCACTAAGAAGGAGTTGAACTCCACCAGCGCCTTAATAGGTATAGTTCTTGCCAATGACTCTGAGACAACAAGCGCAGTTGATGTGAAGACGGCGCAGGATCCTGAAAGGACCTGTGCGGACCAGGGAAAAATCAACACACCAATTCCCCAGCCAAATAAAACCGGCTTAACGATCAACGCAGAAATTCACAGATGTTACCTAAATTATACTTTTTCCACTTTAAACCTCAGTAACTGAAACAACTGGGGTGAGAGTCTGTGCTACACTCCTTTTTCCAAACAACCCTTGCAAGTAGAGAACGACACAGACTGCATCATAATTGAGGAATTTCCGCTGATAGACCTTTCCGACACTTGCTCAGATACACCTCAAGGCATTCAGATTGCAAACAACAAAATAAAATTGAGATCTACCTGTAGCACAAGCTCACCACAAAAAGATCACCCATCTTATAATATAATAACTACAGCAACATCCGACATGCATGTATCCTCAGCTGTCATGGCAATGGAGCAACCAGAGCAACCAGAGGAACTTGATGACTCATTTGACCACACAACGGGGGCTAAAGCAAATGTAGAACCATCAACATCTGGAGACTCATGGAAGGCCTTGCTAGCAACAATGGACGCAATGTCAGCAGCTATCCAATTTCAAACAGATAAGCAAGACACTCAGGTAGATTTACTTAATATCCTGGTCGTCCACATTGTGAGCATTGACAACAAGCTACAATCCTTGAACGATCTGATAAAGAGGGCTTAATCCCACTCGCACACCCAGCAGGTGACATGTCAGTGCTCCATCCCAGGCAATAACTCACAAAGAACCCTGGATATCCTAAACGACATCTTGAAAGAGGTAAAAATCCAGACCCTTAGAACTTCAGAGCATTTTAGTAGTAGTGGCGAGAAGACCCTCAAAAACCTAACAAATAAGGAAAAGCCACAAAACGTGAAGAAATTCCACGAGGAAAGCAATAATATCAAGGATATTCACTTATCCAGACAGGGAAGGTCTCACAGCAACACAGAGGGCAGATCATGCCTTAGTACACAAGGAATGGGCCCTCCATGGGCGGATTGAAGGAACTAGTTCCCAACAATTCAATAGTGGAGGAATCCTCCCTCACGAAACGGGGAAAAGAAACAAAAAACGAAGGTACGGAAAAAATCTAAGGGGGTCCAGCAAAGCTGTATACGGAAATCATTTGCTAAAACAAATGGCACCGCAGTCTAAGGAATCAGAAAGCACGGAAAACAGAAACAAGACCTGCCTATCTAGTCAAATCAGGGCAAAACGTCTAGCTAGCGAGGACAATTCTACGGGCGCACCAAGTGCTCTAGTAAATCAATTAACATCACAGCAATAGTCTCTGAAAAAACCCCGTTCTAGTAACAAGCAGGGTAGCAGCCTTTTGCACAGAGGCATTGCCTTAAGAGAATTCCAGGGAAACAGAACAATAATCAGGCAGTGCCCAGAACAGGAAACTCAGCAGGTTACTGACAGGCAGGAAAGTGGCAAACCCTGGGAATATAACCCTCAACGCACAAGCTCCGCGCAAACATGACCGTAACAAATCAATCTGCAGGCAACAACAAACAGATTTTAGATCATGGTTATCATCCTTGGTCAGATGATTGCACAAACAGCGCAGCACAAAAAAGAATCCCAGGACACCAGATAACGCAGGACAAGGTGGCCTAAGAGGATAATAAATTACTTTTCGTCCCTTGCTATAATTCGAAGGGGGCTTTTGACATTCTAAATAGAGGCACCATTCTGAAGTTAATGAACACAATTTTGCCCCTGGCTCACATTTCAACAACAGAACTGATGACCGTGGAATTCACTCCACATCCAAACAATAAAGACAAAGAGGCAACACTGGCATCCTGGGCCACGTCCGCCATTATTGATCAAATTTTAGTACATCAAGATATGTTTAGCGCATGGGGCATCGTTCTGCAAAAACTAGAACCGCCCAGATACCCTAACCTTCTGGTACCGCAACAAAAGAAGGGTGGCTCAACCTTAAAGGGGCCGTGGGAGTAGAAACCTCCCCAAGCAGTTGGGACCACATAACAATTGTAAAGCACCAAAGCACGCTCCATCCTGGCATGCACCAACAGATCTTTATTGGTATACCCTCAACAGTCAAACAGGCTGGAACGCAAATTTTAAATGACAACAATCACAAATGGTTCTGACAAAAACCCAGAATATATCCATATTTGCTTCTGGAATATTCACGGTCTAAAAAATCTAGTTACTGACAGGGCGGCTCTGAGTTTCCATCAGCAGTTTGAAATCGTCATGTTGCAGGGAACATGGTGCATAGAACCGATACAAATTTCGGGATATTCTGGGATGGACGTCTCTGCAAAACAACCTCAAAAACATGGACACCCCAAGAGGGGCCTCACAATGTACTGCTCCACAAAAATCAACTGGGTGAACAAACAGATCGACCTGGGAATTGACTGGCTGCTACCAATAAAATTGGAACATCAGGCACCATCAGGCAACAACAGGACTTTACTATTGATCAACGTATACATACACCCTAATAAAACGCAAATCAGTGAAAACATGGAAACATTGAACAGTAGTCTTAAAATGCTGCAGAAGCAAAACAAGGATGCAATCCTCATTTTGTCTGGCGATTTCAACTTTGATTTGAGAAAGGGCAGCACAAAACTCCCTAAAAGAACATGTGCATCTATAAAGTTGGAAACTCTGGGTTTGCGCTGCCTGACACCTCTTCCAGAGGAAGCCTCATCCACACAAGTAACCTTTTCAAGTGGCACAAAAAAATCCAACATCGACTTTTCATTAATAAATTAAATTGCATTGCCACTGGTCTCAGCTTATAGGATCCAACAACGCATAGAGAGCGACCACTTCCCACAACTCATCAAGATCCGGAATGAATGGAATCGTCTCCCCACCGCCAATATCATAATCTCAGCCCCAGGGACTTATGACACAAAAAAACTGAAATGGAAGGGGCCGGGCCTTGACTAAGTAATGGAAGAAGTGTACTGCAGTGCAGGCACAACCAAAGAGCTCAAAGAATCACTAAGAATGCAGGAACAAGAAGAACACACCCAAGGAGAACGAGTGATTGCTTGGATGTACTTGTGTGATTCCTTAATAAATATATTTTCCATCAAAAAACGTCTCCCAATTTCGGTCATAGAGTCAAAAAACTAAGTCAAGAGTTGCAAAGGAGAAAAGCCATGGTTCAACAGAACATTGCGTAATCAGAAAAATCAAGTCTCTAGAGAATTAAATGAAGTCCTAAAGGACATACACTGGGGCAGGAAATCTGATGACACAAGGCTTTCTGAACTAAGAGCCAAATATAAGAAAAACTGCTGGATGGCAAAACAAAGTTATCACGAGGATCTATGGACCAAGCTGCTCATGTCCAACAAACAGAAAAATAAAAAAATATTCTGGGAACTAATAAACGGGCTAACTCAGGGAAAAAATCGACACACGAATGCAGGTATCGACTCAGCCACATGGGAAGCCCACGTACAGACAATATTCTCACTCCCAGAGTACCATGTGAAGGAGGAGACCACACAGCTAGCCAATGACTTAAGCAAGAATAATTTTGGCTTCAGAGTGACAACGCAAACAGACTTACCTCTAAATGAAAATGAAGGAAAGCACGCACTAATGACCATCGACATAGAAATGCTGATAAGCCTTATCAAGAAACTAAAACTGGAACGGGCAGCTTGTCAGAACGGAATTCCGAACGCCTTGTTTCTCCGAGGCACTACGGGTGTCCCAGATGCATGGAAAGGCAGCATTATTCACCCTATATAAAAAGCAGGCAACGCCGCAAACACTTCAAACTACTGGCTAATAGCATTGATAGACATGGAAGCAAAACTCTACGCATCCTGTCTACTGCAACTACTAGCAGAATGGATTCATGATAGACAGCTAATTCCACAATGCCAGACAGGTTTCAGAGCTGGTATGGGTGCTTCCACTAACCTGGCAACTTTGGCCGTGCTGGGAAACAAAGCCAGACTTAAGAAGAAAAGGCTATTTGTATGCTTTATTGACCTAAAGGCAGCTTTCGATTGCGTACCAAGAACCAGCCTATGGGAGAAACTGAAAGGATGGGGCTCACCATGCAGCCTTCTTAGCGCAATTATGGACTTGTACACAGGTACCTGGTTGCAGGTAAAAATCGGAGAGGGCAGCCACCTCACCAACAGAATATTAACAGCAAAAGGACTAAAACAAGGGTGTGTATTAACTCCCATACTGTTCAACTTATATCTTGCTGACCTAGCCGAGGCTCTTGCTCCCTTAAATAGCCACCCGCCAGAATTGGCCAAGAAAGGAATTGCATGACTACAGTATGCAGATGACATAGTTTTACTCAGCCAAACACCTGTTGGGCTACAGCATAGCATTGATGCACTTTATACATACATAACAATGCAAGGCCTAGAATTGAATTTGAGTAAAACTAAGGTTGTCTGCCTAGTTGATATGAAGTTTAAATCTGTACGTGGTTCACAAATGGAACCCGGGTAGAGGTTGCACCCACATATAAGTACTTGGGATTCACTATGGACCGCCTCTTGACTTTCAAGCCGCAGCTTGCTGTCACTCAAGCAAAAGCCCTCTCATTGACCTATGGTTTTAAAGTTCTAAAACAAAAACTGAGCTGCCCATCACACACTCACCTGCTTTCTGTCATGGCAGCGCGGCTAATGCCCACCGTCACTTATGGTGCCGAAATCATGCTGGGGAAGGACGCGGTTTTATTCAATCAAGTCCAGACGAAGGCCTACAAAACAGCTCTTTGGATACCACAACCAGCATCTCCAGCTCAGGTTTGTTTAGAATTGGGTCTCAAAAACTATGAATTTCAGCGTAGATGTGCCTTCATTAAATTATGCTGGAGGATGCGTGCAGCTGAGATTGGTTCTCTAAACAACCTATGTTGGATGGAAATTGAGGAGCAACAGCGTCACAACGATAAAGGCACCTGGGGTCATCACTTAAATAACTGTATTAAAGTGCTAGGTTTGCTAGAAGCCTGGGACCAGAACCCGCACAAAAAGGAGTTTTTTCGAAGGCAAACACTGTCACTAAGATGAAATCTTTAAATTCTGACAAACAAAAACTGACAAGCAGACAGCATGCCTGGACTGTAATAACATCATACAAAACTTTATGGGCAGAGGAATATCTAGCAGCAACCTTCAACCAGTCGCTGAAACATCGGTTCATGCTTTTCCACTTTGGGTTGATGGAAACGAAGGACATGGAGACAGCAGGATCTGACACATTCCTGTCAACTGTGTGGGTACAGACAAGAGTCATTAGAACACATTTTTTTGTGTGTGCCCGGCTTTGGTAGGCCACAGGACATTCTGTCTGAAAAACATTTTTAAGTCACTGAACATACACTCATGCAGGCCGGCCATTATTAGCTGGCTCAGCAGTCTTTCAATTCCGTTTTCTTGTCGAGGGACAACATTTATGGTTCAGGCCCAGAAAGAATTATTGAATAAAGTTGAAGCCAAGTGTGCATGTGCCATCATTTTATGATTAGTAAAGCTCTGAAAGTTTAGTTCCAGCCAGGAATCAGCCTTAGGTACAACTTAGGATTTTCACTGAGCTTTACTCCTCCACAATTATAGTGTTCGTAAGGGAGCAAGAAAGTCCTAAAGTTAAGCTCAAGACCAAGGTTGGAATCAGTGGAGAACATTTTAGCTACACACAACTCTTTACCATGATATGTTTTAGTTTCAAATAAGGTTTATATGTTTTTATTTTGGGTCTCTATTAGTTTAATGAGTAGGCAAAGTATTCATATTATTATGTATGTCGGAATTGCAATGGTTTTAATTAACTGTGTCAATAAACTTAAACTTGAAACTTGTGCATCATATTACTTCCAATTAAAACTGTATTGATTTTGAAAACTGTAATTTTTTTAAACATTATTCATATTCATTTTAAAACATGTCAAATACATTTCAATGAAGCTCATATTTATTTCAAAGCATGTCAAATTAATTTTAACATGTATTATATTCCTTCCAATCAATGTTATATTTATTTCAAAGGATGTCATATTCATATTAACACTTGTTATATTAATTTTAAGATGCAACATATCCATTTTAACATATATCACATTAATATGAATATGTGTCATATTAATTTCAATTATTGCCTTATTCATTATGATAAATGTCATGGGAATTTCAGCTTTGGTCCTAATCATTTGAAAGCTTGCCAAATTCAATTCAATGAGGCTTATGTTAATTTCAACACAAGCCATATTCATTTTACATCATCTCATTCATTTCTGTATATCCCATATTCCTTGCAATCTGGGTTATATTAACTTCATTGCAATTCATACTCATGGCAGCATGTGTAATGTCCATTTCAGTGGATGATGTATTATTTTCAATGCACACTATGGTGGTCATTACAACCCTGGCGGACGGTGTTAAAGCGGCGGTAATACCGCAAACAGGCCAGCGGAAAAAAAAGGGAATTATGACCGTGGGGGAAACCGCCAACATAGACAGCCACTTAAACACTCCGACTGCCACGGCGGTACAGACAAGCAGTGTGGCGGTCACCGCCAACAGACAGGCGGGAGACAAAGTACCGCCCACAGTATTACAACAGGCCAATCCGCCACCTTTTCCGGGGCGGATTCACCATGGATAAAAACACGGCGGAAACAGCTTTTTCAATGGGAAAACGCTCACCTGAACAAACTCCACGAGGAAGGAGGGCACCATGGAGCCGGAACTCCAAATAGTCCCTGCGCTTGTCTTCCTGCTCCTCTACGAACATCAGCAACAGCGTCGCCGAAGACAACGATGAGTACTGCACCTACGACATAGGGGAGGGGGGAGGCAAAAGTCACGGACACACACATGGAACACCCCCACCCCCAACCCGACCCTCACCCACTACAACACACACACCAATGCATTTTCGAACATCACAGTAACAACCCCCAACCCCCCGGAAGAATGCTAAGACAAAAGGAAATGAGTTCAACCATTGTAATGCATCAAAAAACAGTTAGCTCATATATACATCAATATATACACATTCCAAATATTTACATCACGATTAGTAGTACAGGTATGCACATTTCAATGTCCGTGGACCACTGGGCCCCAAATACATGGGCGAGGCCCACACACGATACCTGTCCTGGAACGGAGAGAACACTGCAGGGGCATCAGATAGAAATACAACAGGCACCTCAAGGGGAGGGGAAGGGGGGGCACCTCAGCCGGATGACTGCACCACGCCAGATCCACGACGGGGCTCCAAGCCCATTGATGTATCCTGGGGAGTGCAAAGCCATAGTCTCTCAAGTCTCTACAGTAGGTGGTTTGCCCACTGCTGTATCCTGGGGAGTGCAAAGCCACAGTCTCACAAGTCTCTACAGTGGGTGGTTTGCCCACTGCTGTATCCTGGGGAGTGCAAAGCCACAGTCTCCCAAGTCTCTACAGTGGGTGGTTTGCCCACTGCTGTATCCTGGGGAGTGCAAAGCCACAGTCTCACAAGTCTCTACAGTGGGTGGTCTGCCCACTGTACCATCCTGGGGAGTGCAAAGCCACAGTCTCTCAAGTCTCTACAGTGGGTGGTTTGCCCACTGCTGTATCCTGGGGAGTGCAAAGCCACAGTCTCACAAGTCTCTACAGTGGGTGGTTTGCCCACTGCTGTATCCTGGGGAGTGCAAAGCCACAGTCTCACAAGTCTCTACAGTGGGTGGTTTGCCCACTGTACCATCCTGGGGAGTGCAAAGCCACAGTCTCACAAGTGGATAACAGTCTCCACTGGTTCTGGAGGGGGACTGGTGCCAAGAGTGCTTCATCCTGTGCAGGACAGATGGAGTGGATGCAGGTCTCCACTGGTTCTGGAGGGGGACTGGTGCCCAGAGTGCTTCATCCTCCCAAGGACAGACGGAGTGGATGCAGGTCTCCACTGGTTCTGGAGGGGGACTGGTGCCCATAGTGCATCACTCACCCCGTGACGGTCTCTGTTGCGTCACTGCCCCTGCGCTCCTGGGCTAGTGGTGCTTGAGTTGGCGGTGCTTGCCCTGCCCAGCGGTGCTTACCTTTGCTGTCTCTGACCTGTTCAGCGGTGCTTGCCATGGCGGTCTTTGCACTGTTCAGCGGTGCTTGCCTTTGCTGTCTCTGACCTGTTTAGCGGTGCTTGACATGGCGGTCTTTGCCCTGTTCAGCGGTGCTTGCCATGGCGGTCTTTGTCCTGTTCAGCGGTGCTTGACTTTGCTGTCTCTGACCTGTGCTGCGGTGTGTGCCATGGCGGTCCCTCATTGCCCAGCGGGGCTGTGGCTGCTGGGGCCCTCCTGGGCACTGACTCTGGCGGTGGTCTCCTGACCAGTGACGATAGTGCTGCCCTCCTGGGCACTGACTCCGGCGGTGTTCTCCTGACCAGTGACGATAGTGCTTCCCTCCTGGGCACTGACTCCGGCGGTGGTCTCCTGACCAGTGACGATGGGGCTGGCGGTGTCCTCTTGGGCAGCGGGGAGGATGGCGGCCTTCTCCGCCGTGCTGCTTTTCCCAGACTTTGGAGACTTCTTCTGCCCCTTCACCACCTTGGGAGGAGTCACAGCTGA
The DNA here is from genome assembly GCF_031143425.1 of Pleurodeles waltl. Classification (NCBI taxonomy): domain Eukaryota; kingdom Metazoa; phylum Chordata; class Amphibia; order Caudata; family Salamandridae; genus Pleurodeles; species Pleurodeles waltl. Next base: position 375,046,379 of record NC_090447.1, read on the forward strand.
CTCAACACTCCCCCCGGGACCCTTGTGGGCGGCTTTGCCGGCAAGTGTCTTCCCTCTCTCCCGTCGGGCACTGTCCAACTTCTGGTGCTTCACAGGGGGTGGACTGGCAGTGCTTTGGCTCCGTGTCACGCTGTCTGCCCTGGTGCCCGGTGCACTCCACATACCTCGAACAGGCACCACTGGTACCAGAATCTTCTTGGCTGAGGTGCTACTATGGGACCTATGAATTGGAGGGGGGGGTGATGGGACAGAGGTCAAGGTTGCTCAGGAAAATCTTCTGACGAACACTGGGACGGGTAGCTGGAGGGGGTCTGGGAGTGGAGGAAGAGGAGGTGGTTGTAGGAGGTGTAACTTTTGGTGATTTGGGTGCAGGTGCATGTTCTGGAGGCTATCGTGAGTTGGATGGATGTTGGGTGTGTGTGTGCCCGCGTTTGTGTACTTTGGGAGGGGGAGTCACAGACACACTGGGAGAGGACACAGGGGACGTGTAAATGGTAGTGGGGGTGGTGAGTGCAGGTGAGCGGGGTGTGGTGCTGGGTGTTCTGGTGCGAGTCCTAGTGGCTGTTGTGGTAGTGCATGCAGGTGAGAGTGTAGACGAGACTGGGAAGGAGGAGGGAGACGAGGAGGAGGGGGGCACAGTGGAGGCAGTGGATGTTGCTGTGTCTGTATGTGGGTGATGCTTGTGTGAGTGACTGTGGGATGTGTGGTGCCTATGTTTGCCTGAGCTGCCCTTGTGTGGTGAGGTGTGTGCAGGCTGGTCTAATGGTGTGCCTGGGATAGGCTGGGGTACAGGGGATTGGGTCTGGGTGGAGGAAGTTGGAGGGGGAGGCTAGACACAGGGACAATGGGTGCCATCAGTGCTGAGGCCAGAGATTGCAGGGTTCGATGATGGGCAGCCTGACCAGAATGAATGCCCTCCAGGAATGCATTAGTGTGTTGCAACTCCCTTTTTACACCCTGGATGGCATTCACAATGGTAGACTGCCCAACAGTGAGTGACCTGAGGAGGTCAATGGCCTCCTCACTGAGGGCAGCTGGGGTGACAGAGGCAGGGGCTGAGGTGCATGGGGCGAAGGTGATGCCCACCCTCCTGGATGAGGCGGGCACGGGGCGAAGGCTGAGGGGCTGCTGGGAGGGCGGTGCTGGTAGGGGGGGTGGCGGCTGTACCTGTAGAAGTGGGGGGCACAGATGGTGCCGCCACCACAAGGGAGCGCCCATCAGAGGACGAGTCTGTGTCGCTGTTTGCTGATCCGCTGACCGCCGTGATGCTCCCCTCGCCCTCCGTCCCACTGGTGTATTCGGAGTCCGTGGTATGGCCCTCCACGGCCATGCGGGGCGCAGCCCCCTCGTGCTCCGGTGCCCCTGTACCTCTGCCTGATGATGCTGATGCACAAAAGAACAGGGAGAGCACAAAAAGGGGTGGGGAAACAGAAGAAAGACAGGTTGAGTGCATGGCTTACCGCTACTGTTGGCGGACAATACAGACACAGCAGCCCCCTGCACTACGCCATGCTCTTGTCCTCTACAGATGCAGTTCCTGGGATATGCCTACTTGCCTATGAGTGTCATCTGCCCACATAGATGACACAGGGGCATGTATACCTGTTTTTGGCACTCTACAGAGGTGGGGTGGAGTGCCACATTGCCTGCATTATGGAGGTGCCTAGCCTACGGAACTCGCCCTGGCCTGGGGAAACCCACAGCCCTCCTCCCCCACCCAGACCCCTCCACTGTGCGCAAAGTCATGAAATTGTGAGTGTACTCACCCCCTTGTGTCTGCTGTGATGCCCTCCTGCGCCCATCCAACTCCGGGTAGGCCACAGCCAGGATCCGGAACATCAGGGGGGTCATGGTGCGACGGGCACCCCTCCCACGTTGGGAGGCCATCCCCAGCTGAGCCTCCGCCGTCTTCTTGCTCCAGAGGCGAATGTCCTCCCATCTTTTATGGCAGTGGGTGCTCCGTCTCTGGTGGACCCCCAGGGTCCGGACTTCCTTGGCGATGGCACGCCAAATATCCTTCTTCTGGTGGGCGCTGACCTACATGAAATGTACAGTGGAAGAAGAGAAGTCATTACCAACTGCACCGTCGAAGTGAGTTGCCCACATCCCTACCCTTGCCATTTGGCACATGCATTCACAGTCCTTCATGCTCGCATTACTCTGCCCCCTTCCTACTTACATCCAGCCCTCTCCAACCAGGCATAGCCCATACAACTTGCACCCTATGTACTCACCTGTTGGTCTGGAGGACCGTAGAGTACCGTGTACTGGGGGAGGACCCCGTCCACGAGCTTCTCCAGCTCCTGTGCAGTGAAGACAGGGGCCCTTTCCCCAGACGCACGTGCCATTGTCTCTTCCAGACCGAGGTCACAGCAGCACTTGCAGTGTAGGTCCTCTCCTGTCGAAGATCAGGTATCGAGTGATTGAACAGATAGAAAATAGCGGTCACATCCGCGGCAGTGACGTCCGCGGCGGTGCGTATCATCACCGCCGGCGCACTTCGTCATTGGCTCCTGGGACCCATGGGTCCAATGTTAACCAATGCAGCATTGCGCCATGGTCTTCGACCGCCTACCGCGACGGTGTACAACGCCAGCGCAGTTACCTCACATCCCATTATCCCAGTTTAGAGGTCAGGCATCCGCCATTTCAGGGACCCACATGGCTTCATTTAAAACTGCGTCACACATACCTAGGCCTGGAGTCAACACACATACAGAAAGATTTTTGTATTTTGTGTCGTGTTCTGTGTAGCTGCGGGTACATACCTCAGAATTGGTTGACTCTGTGGTCGCTGTTGTCCTTCCTAGGCACCGTCAGCTGGGACATGTGAGGAGATGGCGGAATCCTCCGGTGTACCGACCTCTGGTGGACCTGTTGACAATGGAGGAGCGACATTTAATCATCACCTACAGGTTTGACCGTGCCAAAATCCAATAACTGTGTACCCAGCCACAGTGGCCATGGCATCAGGGATGTCCCAGCCTATGTTTTCTAACGTATTGTCAAGAGTGTTGTCTGCCCTGCTGAAACACGTGAGGAGCTACATGGTTTTCCCTCAGGTGGAGGATTTGGCTACAGTGAAAGGTGACTTCTATGCCCTTGGACACATCCCCAACATCATAGGTGCCATTGATGGGACCCATGTGGCTTTGGTCCCCTCCCACAGGAGTGAACAGGTGTACAGGAACCGGAAGAGTTATCATTCGATGAATGTACAGATGGTATGTTTGGCAGACCAGTACATCTCGCAGGTAAATGCTATGTTCCCTGGCTCAGTGCATGACGCCTACATCCTGCGGAATAGCAGCATCCCTTATGTGATGGGTCAACTCCAGAGGCACCGTGTGTGGCTATTAGGGGTCTCTGGTTACCCCAACCTGTCATGGCTATTGACCCCAGTGAGGAATGCCAGGACCAGGGCAGAGGAACGCTACAATGAGGCCCATGGGCGGACTAGGAGGGTGATCGAACGCACCTTCGGCCTCCTGAAGGCCAGGTTCAGGTGCCTCCATATGACAGGTGGTTCCCTATTCTACTCACCAAGGAAGGTGTGCCAGATCATCATCGCCTGCTCTATGCTTCACAATCTTGCTTTGCGACGCCAGGTGCCTTTTCTGCAGGAGGATGGTCCAGATGACGGTGTTGTGCCAGCTGTGGAGCCTGTGGACAGTGATGAGGAGGAAGCAGAGGAAGAAGACATTGATAACAGAGACTCTGTCATACAGCAATATTTCCAGTGACACACAGGTGAGAACAATTTTTTGACTATTACATTTACTTTCACACTTCTACCTCTATCCTGTCTGTCAATTTGAAGCATTATTTGCTAACTGAGTGGTACATTTCCATTACGGTTTCACAGGTGTGGTTACCAACGTGTGTCATCTGCTTGCATCCTTCATGGACTTGTGATGTGTGACATAGGTATGTTGACCTTACATTTTTGAACGGATTTGGCCATTGTCATAGTTAATACACATTTTCATAATCAAAGACTGACTCCAGATTGTTTTGTGGTTCAAGGGTGTTTATTTAAGTGCTAATTATTGGAGGGGGTGGGAAAATGGTGATGGGTGATGGTGGAGGAATGTCCATGGCAGAGTGCAGTCTATTAGTCTCACAGGTGCACTGCCCATATGGGCATAGGAAGTGGAGCTGGAACAGTTCCAATCTGGACAGGGTAACAAAGTGGGACAGTGGGATGACAATCAGGGTGGTCTCATTTCCTGGCGGGAGTCTTGCAATCTTGCTCTGTCCTGTTACTGGATCTCAGGGACCGCTTGCGGGGTGGTTGTCCGTCTGCAGGGGGTGGGGTGCTGGTGTGGTGGTCCTGTGGCGGGGCGTCCTGTCCACTAGCGCCGGCGGAGGTGGTGGGCAGTTCATCATCCAGGCTAGTGTCAGGGGCCCCTTGGAGTGCAACGGTGTCCCTCATGGTCTTCTGTATGTCCTTCAGCACCCCTACGATGGTGCCCAGGGCGGAGCTGATGGTTCTGAGCTCCTCCCTGAACCCCAAATACAGTTTGTCCTGCATGCGCTGGGTCTCCTGAAACTTGGCCAGGACCGTTGTCATTGTCTCCTGGGAGTGATGGTATGCTCCCATGATGGAGGAGAGGGCCTTGTGGAGAGTGGGCTCCCTAGCCTGTCCACCCCCTGTCGCACAGCAGCCCTCCCAGTTCCCCTGTGTTCCTGTGCCTCCGTCCCCTGGACCGTGTGCCCACTACCACTGCCCCCAGGTCCCTGTTGTTGGGGTGGTGGGTTATCCTGGGTTCCCTGGAGTGGTGGACACACAGCTGATTGACGTGTCCTGGGTACGGAGGTATGGGCCTGCTGGGTGGGTGCTGTGCTGGTGTTACCAGAGGGTGGAAGGTCAGTGTTGGGCTGTGCCTGTGCGAGGGGAACCGACTGTCCTGAGGCCCACGATGGTCCGGGCTGGTCATCTGGATCCAGTTGGCCAGAGCTGCTGTCATCACTGTGGGCCTCTTCTGTGGGTGGGGTAGTGATGTCTGGACTCTACTGTCTGGTGACGTTAGGTAGTGGTCCTGCAGGGGTATAAAAGCATGATTATTGCATGTGTGTGTGTCATGGTGTGCAATGGGTGGGTGAGCATGTACCCCAGTGCTAACATTCCTGTGCGTGGGCTTGTGTGATGATGGTTAGGGGGTGTTATGGGTATGTGCAGTGGGCATGCTTTAGTGATGGGTGTCCATGCTTTGTTGTTGCATGCAGGGCTTGGTGTTGGGATGGGTGGTTTGTGTTATTAGTACATTAGTGAGGAGTTTGAGTGATAGGGGAGGGGGTGAGGGTGGGGGTGTGTGATAGCATGCAGGTAGGGTGGGGGATATGATAGTTAAGATTTGACTTACCAGTGTCCATTCCTCCACCGACTCCTCTGAGGCCCTCTGGATGCATAATGGTCAAGACCTGCTCCTCCCATGTTGTAGTTGTGGGGGAGGAGGTGGGGGTCCGCCGCCAGTCCGCTGTACTGCGATGTTGTACCTGGAGACCACAGAACGCACCTTCCCCTGTAGGTCGTTCCACCTCTTCCTGATGTTCTCCCGATTACTTGGGTGCTGTCCCACTGCGTTGACCCTGTCGACTATTCTTCGCCATAGCTCCATCTTCCTAGCTATAGAGGTGTGCTGCACCTGTGAGCCAAATAGCTGTGGCTCTACCTGTACGATTTCCACCACCATGACCCTGAGCTCCTCCTCCGAAAACCTGGGGTGTCTTTGGCGTGCCATGGGGTGGTGTTGGTGATGTGTGGGGTGGTGTATGTGGTGATGAGTGTGGTGATGTGTAGTGGTGTGTGGTGTTTTGTGCGTGGATGTTGTGTGGGTGATGGTGTTGTGTGCCTCTGTGTGGTGGGGTTGTCTATTGCTGTGCTCTCTCTGTCGCCTTCGTCTCTATTTTTTGGTCGTAGGGGTTTGTGGGTGATGTGTGTTTTATATTGTGTTGGGTGTGTGGGAGTGGTGTTTGTATGTGTATCAGGTGTGTGTATTTTGAAATGTCCAATGTGGTGGTGTTTTGGAGATGTGTGTGTATTTTTGTGGATTCGTGGGTCGTAATAGCATGGGCGTGTTTCTGTTGGCGTGACGGTGGATGATTTGTTTTCGCCAGTTTATCACTGACCTTTGGTGTGGCGTATTTGTGTGGGTGTCTGAATTTCGGCGGATTCCGAGATGTGGGTCATAATAGCTGTGGTGGTTTTCCGCGGCTGTGGCGGTGTATTAGCAGTCTTCTGCACGGCAGTAAGCGGCTTTTACCGCCAATGTTGTAATGACCCCCTATATTCTTTTCAGAAGAATACATTTTTATGTCAGTACCATATATTTGTTTCAATCTGTCATATTCATGACAATGTATGTCATGTTCCTCTTGATATATGTCAGTCAGATGAATATTGTATTTGTTTCAGTGATTGCTTTATTGTTTACAGTGAGGGCCATATTTATTTCTGTATGATTGATATACATATTTCAGTATATCTCTTCTTCAATTTAGAGTGAGATATTCATATTAATCACTGAGTAGCATATTCTCTCTGACAGGTTTCATATTTGTTTTGGTTCAAGTCAGATTCACTCTGCTAGCTATCATATTTATTTTGAAACATAGTAAATTCATTCTGGTGTGTGTCATGTTCAATTTGCAACATGCTATGCATTTCAGGAGGTGTCCTATATGGGGAGCTGTAATTATGACATGAACGGCTTCCCATAGTATTTACAGTTATAAGAAAACCTGTTAGGAAGTCCAGAAACATAAAGGCCCAGATTTACTAAATTGTCACACAGTGAAGTGCAGCAGCCAAAAATCCTGTGCTGTTCTGCATGAGAAGGAGAAAGCAGGAATATTACCAGAAATATGGCACTCTAGCGCCTGTGCAGAAATTTGCTGCTGTGCTAAAAGCACACACCTATGTACCATAGTGCAAGGGTGTCTGCATGAGTCATGGAAGAGATAGCATTCCAGTGCAAAATACTATCCTTAAACAATCTTTAAAACTTTCTCCACTTTGTGAGTGTGCTGTACAGTGCAGCACACATGCAAAGTCAGGAAAAAAAGAAGAAATAAAAGCATGTCTCTGTGATGGCGCCTAGATGTAATGGGTGCTATGTTTGGACACAAAACCCTGTTTACTTGTTTTACTAAATAGGGTTTTGATCAGAAACCTTGGACGGTAACCTGGGAACGTCCGTGCACCACCCATGGAATGCCCTCTTGACACTAAGAAATGGAAAGCAGCAGTGTGCACTGCTTTGAGTTACTTTTGAGTGAATTTACAGCCCAAAACAAGTTTTGCACATAGAAGTAAATAGATTTTAAAAATTGTATCAATTTGCATCCCTTTTGTGACCCAAACAGGGGGCAACTTCCTAGTATATATACCCAATAATGTAATATGACATCATCAAACATCAAGACAATGCATCATCAAAATGTCATTTGATGAAAACACTCATAAAATAAATCAGCAATTGTGATAAACACAAGAATTTCACATTTTTGAAAAAACACACAGTAATGGTATTAAATACATCACATTAAGCCCAGAAGTAACAACAATATAATCTGAATCGGAAACAGTAATGGACAGTAAATGAGACAGCATCGAAACACCCAAGTCAGAAAGCAATGAAAAAGTTTCTAATAGTGTTGGCAAACAACATGAAAGGGAGGTGATGTGCAAAGAAAGTCAAATATGGTGGCCTTCAGATCAGTAAGCAATAAAGCAAACCTACAATCTCATAGCAAGCCCTAAGCAATATGCAGGGAAGTCAGAATGAGAGGTTGGATCAAGTGCTCCTGCCAACTCAGATGAACAGATGAGTCACCTGCAAGGTAAGTTGCCACCTGTTCTATAACAAAGGTGAAAGTTGAGGAAAAAACAAAGATACTCATTCAAATTTACTACTAGTACAGTAATTCCAACATGTTTGAACAACTTTACTACTTAGCGCGCTTCACAAAATTTGAGAGTAAAGCTACTCAAAAGAGTAGACTCATGTGTCTCCAGTGAAACTGGGCTGGAGTGATAATTTACAATTGTAAAGTTACTACTGCCAAAAAGGAGCAGTAGTAAGTCCAGCGCCACGCATATCCAACCACTGATAGTACAACACTCTCCCACAGAAAATAATGGAGGCAAGAACTTAAAGATGCAGGAAATAAAGTTAACTGAATTTTATTATTCTGAGTTTTTAAATAAAACATTTATTATACTATTTCAAAACAATTTCTTATTTGAAAATAAATGTAACTTATTTAAAAAAAATGTTTTATAAATGTAAATTAATTCTCTACAAAACATTAAGGGGGTTATTCTAACTTTGGAGGAGTGTTAATCCGTCCCAAAAGTGACGGTAAAGTGACGGATATACCACCAGCCGTATTACGAGTTCCATAGGATATAATGAACTCGTAATACGGCTGGTGGTAAATCCGTCACTTTTCCGTCACTTTTGGGACGGATTAACACCTCCTCCAAAGTTAGAATAACCCCCTAAGTGCCTCATTGTGAGTTTGGCTGTCGGACCGCCAGGCTGCCATGTTGGTGGTCATAAAAAGACTGTCTTGTTGGCAGTCATTCAGACCGCCCCATTATGAGTTACACAGGCAGGACCACCAACCGCCATTCCAAAAAGGCAGACAGGCAGCATCGTGGAGGCCCAGAAATAGACGGTAAGAACTCCAGCCTCAACAGCATTGTGATAACCACTAACCGTATTACAAGCCCAAAGTCGCAGTGGTGGGCACCCATGTCGGTCAGCCAATGGCAGACTGAACCAGTCTGAACCACAGCAGTTTGCGATCAACAAAGTAATACACAATTGCACATTGCATGGATCTGCAAACAACACAGCTGATGCACATTGCCACACTCGATGCACCTGCAAAGGACACTATAAAACACACCTCTTCACATGCCACAGTCCTCTGCGTCTTCACTGCTAGACACAGAAGCCAGAGCGTATAATAAATCAAACTCTATAGAATAGGCAACCCTTCAATTTTTTTTCAGCTTCCCATACCACACCTTGCACACACTTCACTCCATGCACACCCTTTTGCACTACCCTTGTTTAGTTACCCACTGTCACCTGTTTTTCTAATTGTTTTCCTGTCCTTACCATGTCATGCTGTAAGAGGCTGGCCTGGTTTGTAGTGGGTACCTTGGGTACTTACACCTTATACCAGGTCCAGTTATTCCTTATTAGTGAAATGTAGTAGTGTTCTAGCAGTTTAGGCAGATAGAGGTAGCTATAGCAGAGCAGCTTAGGTTGAACTAGGAGACATGTAAAGCTCATGTAATACCATTTATAGTTACACAGTACTTATACACAAGTAAACACAATACTCAGAGTTACCAAAAATAAAGGTATTTATTTGGATGACACAGTACCAAAAATATTTTATAGACAAAGGCCCTCATTACAACCTTGGCGGGCGGCAACCGCCATCCGCCAAGGTTGAACCGCCAGATTGCAGCCAATGTGGCCGCACTCCAGCGGGGTCTATTATGAGATCCCCGCTGGGCCAGCGGGCGGAAACCTGGTTTCGGCCAGCCGGCCCACTGGGGATCTCGGCCGCAACACGGGAGCCGGCTCCAAATGGAGCCGGCGGTGTTGCGGCTGTGGGACAGGTGCAGTTGCACCCATTGCGCTTTTCACTGGCTGCATAGCAGACAGTGAAAAGCTCCATGGGGCCGTGGTAGAGGGCCACTGGGCCCCCAGGGGCCCCACGACTCCCCTTTCCACCAGCCTTTTCATGGCGGTTCTTATGCCGAATGCAGCACTTAGATCTAACAAGATAATGGCTGCATGTCCACCACGCTCTAAAAGTTGGCAGGCGTTTTCCATCACCGCTAGTAAGGATGATTCTGTACTGTGCTGGAGTCTAAATCCCATTTGAGAAGGGTGCAGAAGTTCATGCTCTTCTAGGAAACAGGTTAGCTGATTGTTAACATGCTTTTCCATTATCTTAGACAGAATAGGGAGAAGAGCAATAGGTCTATAGTTGCTCAGCTGCATGGGGTCGAGTTTAGGTTTTTTCAGTAAGGGTTTGACAACAGCATGTTTCAAAGACTGAGGTAAGGATCCAGAGTTTAAGAAATGGTTGAGAGTGTTAGTCAGTATAGGAGATATTATGTTGGAAGCCAATGTTAGAATGTGAGGAGGAGTGGGGTCAAGGGGAGATCCTGATTTTATAGTGTGCAAATAGTGAGTGGCAAGTGCCTCAGTCAAAGGCTGAAAGACTTCGAGCGGGCCATAGAGACTTGATGGTCCTTGTGCAAATAACAATCTGTTTCTTGACTGGGAGTGACAGGGAAAGAAGAATAGATGTCAATTACCTTTTTTGGAAACTAATCTGCCAAATCATTGCTATGAGCGGTGAGGGGCTCTGTAGGAGAATCACCAGAAGCGATGTGAGTGAGTTCTTTAAAGATCATAAAGATCTCTTTCTGGGAATTAGCAGATTGTTCTTTTCAAGAACTATAAAATGTAGATTGAGCAGATTGAATTCCCTCGTGGTAGGCTCTAATGGCTGTCCTGTATTGTTTTTTAGAGGCGGCACTGTAATCTCTTCTCCACCTTCTTTCTAGCTTCTTACACTCTTTCTTTTGTTCAGACAATTGGGAGGTAAACCAGGGTTTGGTCTTCTGATTAGTCCTTCTGACAGTTGCCTTAACTGGAAGAAGAGTATCTAAGGACGTAGAAACCCAGTTATTAAAATCTTCTATGAGACCCATGCTGGACTCATCATAGTTGGAGGATGAGAGGGGAAGAGTGTCCTGCCACTCCCTGGGGTCCAATTTTGACCACTGGCGGGAAGTTGACTTTATAGGCCTTAAGTGGAAACGGGGAAGCCCACCCAGTAGTATAAATGACAGTAAGTGGTGATCTGTCCAGATCAAAGGAAGATAGGTATAGAAAAAAAGGTTGGGAGGTTACTAAAAACTATATCAATAGTATGGCCTTTAATATGGGAGGGTCCTGTAATGAGCTGAGTCAGGTCTAATGAGGCCAGGTTGTATGGAATGCAATGGGAGAAAATAGATGTAGGGGTCTATATCTAGGGACAACACAAACCGTATGCTAAGAAAGTGAACTGTGAATCACAAATTCCTCCATAGACAAGTGTAGTGTGTGCAGAATTGCTGGTAGAGTAAGAATACAGTAAAGGTAAGTAAATTACCCCACCCCAGAAAACCAGGAGTAAAGTACTGCAAGTTTCCTTAGGACACACTACACCTCGAGATTAAGATTTCGCAGCAACCAACCAAGTCTGCAAAGAACAACTGCTGAATTCCTGGACCTGAAGACCTACAAAGGAAGGGGACCAAGTCCAGAAGTCGGAAGAAGTTCCAGGAAGGACAGGAGCCCTGCCAACCCAGAGGAGGGTGCAAAAGAAGAGTCCCTGGTTAGTCAAAGACTGCAGGAATGCACCCTAGGAAGATGCCAGCAGGTTCCTGCATGATGCAAAAGATTTCCCAAGGCGTGAAGATCGTTGCAGGTGTGATTTTGTGTTGGAAGTCACCAACAATCCTTGGTTACAACAAAAGTGCATTTTGAATCAAAATGGCGCTGGATATACCCAGGAGGGACCTGGGGGCCTCAACTCTGTGTGAGGAGCAAGATGGGGCTCTCAGCACTTCAGAGAGCCCTCAGGACACCCTCTATGGGTGCCAAAAGAAATGCTGCAGTCCATATGGATCTCCTGGAACCCCAATGCCCTGGGTACCTTGGTACCATATACTAGGGACTTATAAGGGGGGGGTCCAGTGTGCCAATTGAAATTGGTAAATGAAGTCACTAGCCTACAGTGACAAATTTAACAGCAGAGAGAGCATAAGCACTGAGGTTCTGGTTAGCAGATCCTCAGTGACACAGTCAAGCACTACTGACAACACATACATTAGGCAACAAACTATGAGCACTGGGGTCCTTGCTAGCAGGATCCCAGTGAGACAGGCAAAACACACTGACATATAGGTTTTTATCTATGAGCACTGGGGTCCTGGCTAGCAGGATCCCAGTGACACAGTAAAAACACACTGACATACACTCACAAACAGGCCAAAAGTGGGGGTAACCATGCTAGAAAGAGACTACTTTCTAACACATGCTCCAAAAACACACATTTTACAGAGGATAAGTTGAAAGTCATGGTGGATGAACTCATTAGAGTAGGGCCACAATTGTGTGGAACACAAGTCCATCACACTCCTCTCAGTAGGAAAATGAAAATGGGGGACAGGATAGTTGACAGAGTCAATGCTGCAGGCATCACCATGCGTACAAAGAAGGACATCAGGAAGAGATTAAATGACCTCAGGAGCAAGGTCCATTCCCTGACTTCTAGGCACCAGCTGTAGGCCTGGAAGACTAGTGGTGTCCCTCCCAGTGCCCCATTACATCCCTTTCCCTGGGAGGAGAAAGTCAACCTGCATCCTGAGGGCTTGACAGGAATACCTAGGGGAGTGGAGTCTGGTAAGTTACAACACAAGAACTGTTGCAAAACTGCAATGTCCTGCATTCTCACTGCTCACCTTTAGCCACCTTCACTGTCACTCCACTCACCAGCCCAGTGTGCTCCCCACAAAATACGTCTGTTTGTGAACTCCCAATTGAAGTGTACCCACCTGTCATTTATTTTTACGTTTAGAGTGCATTTTATAGAGTGTATACTACAGAGACTGACTGGACTGCAAAGGCCAGGAAGGCCCTGCATGTGAATCCAACCACCAGCCCAGTGTTCACTGCTACAAATGCCCTTGTTTGGCAATTCGCAAATGAAGTGTACTCACCGGGAAAGGGATTCACATTTGTAGAGTGGGTGTACTACTGGGACTGACAGGACTGCAACTCTCAGCAGGCCTTGTGTCTGTGAATCCAACCACAGGTCAAGTGTTCACTACTACAAATACTCTTGTTTGGCAAGTCCCAAATGGAGTGTACTGGCCTGGGGGGTTCACATGTGTATGGTGTATGTACTGCAGGGACTGACAGGACTGCAACTCTCAGCAACCTTTGTGTCTGTGAATCCAACCACCAGCCCAGTGTTCACTTCTACAAATACTTTTGTTTGGCAACTCTCAAATTAAGTGTACTCATCTGGGAGGTTCATATTTCTATAGTGCCTGTACTACATGGACCGACAGGACTGCAACTCTCAGCAGGCCTTGTGTCTGTGAATCTAACCACAAATCCAGTGTTCACTGCTACAAATCCCATTGTTGGGTAGCTCTAAATTGAAGTGTACTTACCTAGGGATACAACTTTTGTATGGTGTGTGTAGTAGAGAGAGTGACAGGACTACAAATCCCCGGAGGCACTGTTTCTACAACCCCAAGCACCAGCACAGTGTACCCATGTCCAACTACCCCTGTCTGTCAACTCCCAAATAAAGTGTACTCACCTTGGGGGATGACAATGGTCAGGTGTGTCAAGTACTCATATTTTCCTGACTGCAACTCACAGGAGGCACTGTTACTCTGACTACAAACACCAGAACAGTGTACATTTGATTAAAGGGCATAGTTTCCCAACTCCCAATGTCAATTTACTCAGTTTGTGGATACTGTTTGTATAATTTGTGTAATAGAGGGAGTGACAGGACTGCTAAGGCATGGATCTGATGTAGCTCTCACTCCAGACACAAGCTTAGGGTCCATAGGCATGATTAGCCATGTCTGTGAAATCCCATTTAATGTGTATTCACCTGGGAGAGTACCATTTGTGAAGTGCTCGGAAGTAGAGGGAGTGACTGAAAAGCTAAGCTCAATAAACGCTATCCCACATAGACCAAAACCAAAATCAGTGTTCACTTGCCCAAACCCATCTAGTAGAGATGTCCCAAATGAACTCCACACACCTTGGACGATGTAAATTGTCAAGTGTGTACAGTGGAGACAGTGACATGATTCTGACTCCCAGGAGGCAATGTTTCTCCAAATATAAAAAACCAGACCAGTGTTAACTTGATCGAATACCCTTGCATGATATGTCACATTTCAGGCTCACTACCCTGGGAGTGAGAAGCATACAGATCATGCCCAACTCTGAGATGTGTCTGGCTACTTAGCTCCATCTTGACCTACTAACCCAAGATGAAACCAACAAGGACAGCTTACCCAGTGTTCTAAACAATGATCCCAAAGGCCACAAGAGGCATGAACAGATTGGTATTGGCAGCACACACATAAACACTGCACTAACCAAATGATGATATTCCCTGATTACAGGCACATCATGGTCAAATGGCCATGCATCTGGTGGTATGACACAAACATATGTCAGTGTTGTGGCACAGGCACTGTGGCCTACAATGATTAAATATATCTACAGCTACAAACAGGTCATACAAGATGAGTGTTTAGCCCATATGAAGGGTGAATGCCTTGCTTGCACATGATAACAACATATTTCATGGCCACATGATCACACACAGGATGTAATCGGCCCTCCACAGCACACTAATCAAGTACAAAGTGCACTTCTGACCTTCCACTTGAACACTTTACAAGCTGCCTTGGCACAGGTCTCATAAACTCCAAACCTGTGACCTACATTACCTACAGCAGTTCTTGTCCACTTCCTATGTCAGAACAGCATCAGATACCTGCCAATGTCACAACTCTGAAATGCCCATATGAGGATGTCATGGTGAAGGTACCTGTACAAAGACACAAAGAGTTTCTGCTTGAAAAATGTTCCTATTACCCAATTCATATGGCAGGAATCAGGAAAGGAAATTACATTGTAATGAGACACAAATGATGTATCTACATCAAGGTGGGGATATGTTAAAGGCTAACCCTTCATGTGCCCTTTGGCTGAATATTGCAGAGTATTATCTCCCTAATTCTTGCCAAAACAGTCTCCTACACATATTTTAACTACAATTATTCATACAGTCACTGTCATTACTGCACATGACATACTTACACTCAAGAAAAGTAGGCATTGATGAGATCGTCCTGCAAGTCAGCTCCCTCCTCTTCACCATTGTCATCCTCATTTTTTACTTCAGGAGGCTCAACCGGTGGCACTGCAGACTGCCCTTCCTCTGGTATGTACGGGATATTTCTCCGCAGGGCAATGTTGTTGAGCTTGCAGCGTGCCACAGTGATCTGACACATGTTTACGGGTGAGTAGAGTAGAGCTCCACCAGTCCGGTCCTGACACTTAAATCTGGCCTTCAGGAGGACCAAAAGCCCACTCCCCTACCTGCCTAGTTCTTCGATGGGCCTCATTGAAGTGGACTTCCCATGGTTGGATTCCTTAGTGGCATCACCAACCAAGGATGGTTTGGATATGCAGAGTCTCCTGTTAAGGAATGCGACATAGGAGCAACAATGAGTCCCTCTTATCAGAATGGTGGCACTAGACATTGCACACACACACACACAAACAACACAGATATGACTTACCAACCAGCCAGGCCTTCTCTGGGTACATTTGTGACATAAGATGGGGGGAAGTGCTGTTCCACATAATGAATGAATCATGGACTGAACCTGGATGATGGCACAAACTTGTGAAATATAGAGATCCACTAAACAGGCAACTTGCATGTTGATGGAATAGAAGTTCTTTCTGTTGCGGTATACTTGTTCATTGGCATGCAGTGGGACCAAGCTGACATGTGTGCTATCAATAGCCCCCACCACATGTAGGAGGTGAGTAAAACCATAAAAGTCACCATTCACATGGGCTAAATCCTCAAGTAGGGAAAGCTGGATAAAGCTGTCCAGGTGTTTCAACATTGTTGAGAGGAATGCCTTCAAAACCAGACTGAACATATGTTGGGACATGTAAGCTGACAGTTCCACCATATGTTGGAAGGACTTTTTGGCTAGGAAGTACAATACTGACATGACTTGTACAATGAGTGGTAGTACATGATAATGGCATTTGCCCATGGTCTCTAGGTCTAGCAGTGGACGGTAGGCAGATGGTTGATGCATCCTCCCTCTCCTTGGTTACCTATATATGACAAGAAATTAGGTCTAACATTAGTCATTGTGTCCCCAACTACATACATGATGCATGTCAATGATAACATGTGACAAGTAATTTTAGAAGGGTAAGACACAACAACCAGTACACATCACACCTGCTAATAACACAAGGGTCATTTGTAACCCTGTGGTTTCCAACACATGTGTCCACAACATGTATCTGGACCAACCTCAAATAAGTGCATCACAAATGCCCCTCGAAATGTGACTGGGTATCCCAACGGCAGAAATTACCTTTGACGGGGTGGACCTTGCCCCACTGTGAAATGCCATCTGTTCCCTGCAACATATTACAATTGTGTCTTAGTAGTAGGACCTACATGACTAGACAGGATAAGCATGTTAGTGTGCTCAAAACAACATTTTCAGAGCTGTGATGCAGTTTTTGAAGCCCAATACCACATTTCAGGCTTCTAAAATGGCAGCTGCCTGATCTACTCCACTGGACATTAGGAACTGCCCACAACTGCTGGCTTAGTCGTCATAGTGGTTGGAGGTTGTAACCGCGCTGGGCACAGACATAGGCTAACAGTGTTGCCAGTGGTGGCCACCGGCCAATAGCTGTTTTCTGGTGGTGACGACCACATACGTGGTAGACGTGACTGGACTGTTCTTCAGAATAACTTACTTGACTCCTGACTCTGCTGCCAGCAACACCTCCACTACTGGGCTGCTGTATACATCCTCGGGTAGCAATCATGCAATGATGACGCTGTCTGCCCTTCAGCTTGCCACACACACCACATGCCAATTTGCTGTTGGCTACATTACTAACTGTCATGCATGGAATTGATCGGAATGTAGTGTCATGTAGGTTCTGTATGCTCAGCCGACAGAGACCATGGCCTGCTACATGTATCTCCCAGTATGGGTCCTAGTCTAGGCTGGTCAGGAGTCACTGCTGTTATTCAACTGTGGCACTGTGTCCGCTCCCTGTACCCCCGCAGATTGTGTCATGTTGGCAATATGAGGCTCTACTGTCAAATCCTGCACAGAATGCCTCATTCCTTTGATTAGATTAGAAATGGTTCCAGAGGTGAGTCACTGATCTAGTTCACATGTGCACTGAGAATCTTAGTCAATCTGTGTCTTCGACTGATGACTTTTCCCTTACTCCCACAGCCCTGTTGTCACCTTCACACATGTCATATCTGTCCTGTGCAGGGTCATTGCATAAATGACATTCCCACAGTGCAGAGAGTGTGTTAATACCTTGGAGGCCATGATATGTGGTCCAGTAGCTGGGTCACATAGCACAAACTGTACAATACATGTCTTTGTATGTTGGATGCTATCTCTCAAGAATGCAAAAAGAACAGATGATGGTCGGAACGAGGAACAAATCAGACATTCACCCCCAGTCACAGATATGGATTTAATACATCAGTTTTTTTGCTTGTCATGCCATTCCAGTTTCGACCCACCCATATGCAAATCAGTCTTGACTCTGTTCCCCATGGGAACAGACCAGCCCAAACTGCCAGGCTAGGTCCTCCCCGGAACAAAAACAAGCATCATGGGACTGGTTTTAGGATATAAAACTTAATCAGCCAGGCTAGCTTGAATCGAGTGGCATAGTGAACCCAGGACCCATGTCTCGGCATACCTGGAACACTTAGGGTGACAAGCGATTGAGCCAGGTTCTGACAGCTCCCCCTGATGATTAGGGATGATCCAGTGTCACACAGTAGGTGGATGGTTGTTTTTGTAGCCATGTAATGTTTTGTATACTGAATTGCCTTGCCTATTTACCCAGGGACCTAGGACACAACTGGATAAAATCCAGAAACCACTTGATCTGCATGGACTACAAATGGCGGTTGTTGTAGTGGGTGTAATTTCTATGCAACAGACCACTACCCCTAAATTTTACAGGCTAAATGGTAAGTAGTTGATGGATCATTGTCCTCTGCCATGTGTCTCGGTAAGTGTGTATGTAGGCATCTGCCTCCCAGAAGCTAGTTGTCTTCATCCTATGTTGGGTGCTGGTACTTCACTGCAGTCTGTAATGTGAAGGTGTCCAACAGACTTTTGACAGGGCGTACATTGTTATTTATATGCACCCATGGACCAATACTTTCTATTGGTAATTGGGGAATGTCCATTGACATGATTTATATGCCATCACTGTTGCCAACATTCCTTGGGCCTACATGTCAGTTTGTGTCCATTCCTCATTAGAAAACTTTTGTAAGCTGCAGTTTAGTGCATTGTCTGCCTATGTTGATGGCATAATGTCTGTATTCCCTCGCATATATATACATGGCAAACTGGTTGTGGAATGGTACATTTACGATGGGGATACATTTCATGTTGTGCCACATACAGGAAAGTGTCATCATTGTTTATTGCCTGCCACATACTCTCACATGTCATAGCATTTCATTTGGCACGTACAACTGTAGTAGCAATGAGGGACATGGCATGCAGGCCTGGAGCTTAGAGCCACTATGTGAATATCTTTGCCCTTGATGTGGCATCATATTGGAACATGCACTGTACATGTGTGATGGGTAAGGGTTGTGCCCTGACTGTTGATCAGAATCATGGAGTGACTTGCAGTTATGTTGAAGACACACATGTCCGGGTACATCCATTCATCCACAGACAGACATCTGGGTTTGCATGTCCACAATGGGCACAGTGATGTAGTTTCCGATTTGGCAACATGTTGAGGGCCTTCTACTAGTCCTTGCAAATCTCAGGGCCTCTCAAACATTCAAGGGACTAATGGCTTCTGCTGATGCACTCAGGGTATGTTATAGTAGGGGATACCAGACATGAGAGGGGCTTGCTGATTCGTTGTGTTGTGTATTTGAGAGACATCTTTCAATGACATACTGCACATGATGTCAACAGTGTCCATTTCCATGCCAAATGTGTGGCCTTTCTGAGTAACATTAATACTATGTCCATGACTCTATTGGGGCAAAGTTCACTTGGTGAAGTGACATTGGTGATATGTTTCCAGTGTGAAATGGGTATTAACATGTTGTCGAGACGGGGCCACTCACCTGAAAAGCAGGATGTCTGCAGGGGCGATGGTATGCCCCCGACCTCCTAGAACACCTCTCGGAACTTCTTGGTGGACACAGAAACCTCGGCAGGAGTCCCAAAAGGAAAGGGGGAGTGGAAGAGAAAGAGACAAAACACTGCCACATCTTGCTGGTCCAGTCAGGCACCCTGTATCTTTAGGGGGGCAGGTCGTTGTTGACAGAGTGACAGTAGAATTAGTGCACTCAACTTCCTTGAAACTGAATCTCTCTTTCTGAAATGGGCACGGGAGTGGTACAAGGTCACCAGAATGCTCCGGCACTTTTCTCAGATACTAATAACTGTTGGCACAATTACTAACACTGCATTACCAAAAACCCAAACTGAGTACCATAACAATAAGTACTGCGACACTAGGGCTGTCCTCACAGAGATTAACTTTTGCACACTATAATTAGAACTGTGATTGCACTTATCATGCACAAGAAAGACAAACAAGGGCATTAATTATATCACGTATAACTTTCCTGCATGCATAGGGTTAAACTAAAAGGAACAAAAACAATCCAAGAAATACAAATGTCCACTCTGGGTTTAAACAGTTAAGGTGGCACAGTTTGATTTGGTTTCACTGTGTGTGTGAAAAATCCTTCAAAAGCAAATTCCTCTAACCTGAAAGACAGGCATGAATGACACAATTTAAATCCAAGAGTTATACTATTAGAGAAAGAAAAGTCACGTAAATGCTCTTTTAAAACTGCACTGTCACTTTTTGTAGTACTTGAGCTCAAGCAGATTTCCTAAAGCGCATTTATGCAAGTAACTACAATAATAATGTAAAATGTTCAGAAATACATTCGTCTCTTCAAGATAAGCACTCTGCCAAAATACGAGGTCTGAAATACACCAGCTCTTCTAGGAAAGCGCAGCACTCAAAGAACAAACTCCCTGGAGAATACTATTCACTTAGCTGCAGTCTTTTCCGGAGTGGTGGAGGAATGCCTTGTGTCAGCTGGTACAGCAATGAGGAAAATAATTGCCTCAAAAGTCATGAATACGAGGATGACAGCAGGAGCTGAACTGACAAATCAGATGCTGAGATCAGAAAGCAAAACAAAGCCAAGCAGGGAGGAATGCTTCACTCTGCTATTTATAGCCAATCAGGAAAGCAGTTGAATTTCCACACGTGGATGAGTCAACACACCCAATTAGAATCACATATCTACACCACACCCAATTAGAAGCACATGTCTACACCTACTCACATTAGCAAAAAAGCATTGGTAAAACATGCATTGATAAAACCAATTGTGTAACACAGCACATTATGTTCAAATAGAAACATAAACGTTTAACCAAGAACAGAGATATGATTTAACCCTAATCCCTGGGGATGCTGACAAATAATGCAGGAGGCACCTTGGGGATTCCTGACACGTCACCTTCTCTGGGATACTGTACTGCTGCCACCAATATGCGTGGTTTTGTATCATTATTTCTCATAGTTGGGTCATCATGTTTGTGACACAGAGATGTTTGCATGACCATGTGTGGGATCTGTGGAAATGCATATTGTATTGGCCTGCTATTGTATGCCAACAGGTGACTGTGGTCTGCTCCATGGGCCAAACTTGTGAGGGTGATAGTGTCTCCAAATGGTTGAATGGTCATTGTAATTGCACAACTTCAGCCATACAATTTTAGTTGTGTGAGATCCTGATTTTCCTTTGGTCAACTGTTAACGGTTCGTATGGCATGAATGCATATGGCATTGCACTTGTATGAGCACTTAAGTTGAGTTTGTTGTTGGGGCCTTCTTGTCATCATGGTAATGTTTGCTGAGCAGAGCTGCTGTTTACTTGTGATCATTGTCATGTAATGGTCCTATTTTTCTTTGTACTTGCAGCATCAGCACTGGCAAGCAAAGAGGACAGGGCACAGCTGGGGAAGCATGTGGCCACAGGACCTTCGGTCAAGGCACCACTGAGACAGAGGCACCCAGAGGTCTGAAGGGTTAGGGGAATGCCACGGGGGAATTGCAACATCATCATCAGGTTTTTCCTCCAATTAACACTCCCTAGTGGTGGTGGATACATTGAAGCATCCCATTGTACCATCCTTGTCTGCCACCCCCTTTTTAGCACCACCCTCCCTGTTTCTCCCCACCCAGCTGGCCGTGCCTGTCACCCAAAAGTGTGGGAGTATCCTTCACCGCAGGCGCCTCCGCCCCAGTCCCTGTTACACCTGCTGCCCTCAGTGAGGAGGCTATTGACCTCCTGATGAATATCTCTGTGTGTCAGTCAGCCATTGTGAATGCCATCCAGGGATTGGCAAGTCAGCTACAACAGACTAATGCATTCCTGAATGGCATTGATGGTGCGATGTCTGGCCTACAGAGATCTTTTCAGGCTCTGGTCTCCACACTGATGGCAGTCCGTCAGCCACCACCTTCTGTCCCTCCTCCATCTCCCTTTTCCCAATCCAAATCCCCCCTTCTCCTACCTACCCAAACCACACAGACAGATCCACACCCATCCACATCAACACACAAGAGGAGCACACAAATACAAACACCACAAAACACACCGGCACGCAAGCAAACAACAGCCACTCACAGACACAAGTCATAACTTCCCTAGACATCCCCTCCACCCCCAGAATCACACACCACATCCAGCATCTCCATAGGCACCACAGCAACAGTCAGTGACAAACCCATCATACCCCCAGACACCACCCAGCAGCCCCCCAGGCATCCACCACAAGCAACACACCAATACATACCACAACTACAGACAGACATCTACCACATCCAGCATACCCGTAGTCACCACCCCAACAGCCACACACATCCACCACTCCATCCCCCAGCACCTCCACATCCCAGTCCCCAAGACAGACAAACGCACTCACTCACCCATCCAACAGACATCAACCACATACAAATATATCTCCCAGAAGCACGCACCCACGACATCCACACTAACACAGCCGACAACTACTTCCTCAACCTCCGAATCCTGACCCCCTTCTGCTGACCATCCCTAAGAAACTTTTTATGTTTGAGCTTGCCCTTTCCCCTGCTCCCTCTACCCCGTCCCAAACCCAAGAGGCCCCCACCCATCTCCCAGCCCCTCCCTTCCACCTCCCAGGCCTCACGCCCTCCCTGCAGGCACCCATACCTCTCCTCCCCGCAAAAAGAAGCCCACCCCTCCCAAAAAGAAGACCATCCAAACCCCCCTACAGAAATCCAACCCCCAGCCCCTCCCAGATAATCTCTGAGGTACGTGCCTGCCCCCTTGATACTTCTTCCGTTGGAAGTTCTATGGCAGTTGGAAGTCAGGTTTAGGCACAACATTGTGTCATTATTGTACATTATATGGACTGGCCAATGGCCTTTGGACTTTATCCATTTTCTACTTATTAAAACCAAACAGTTGTTGTTTGGGGATATACATTTGTCTTCCAATTTCTTTTCTGCCTTAATGTTGCTCCTGAGTGACCTGTGTTGTATGCCTAGGGTTGTTTGTGTTTCAGCCTGCTTGCTGATCCATTTGCTGTTGTTTGCAGTATCTGACTTTGTGGGCAGTGCTGGTGTCCCACAAGAGAAGGGTATATGTTGACTGTAGATATGTGGGTGTAAATGCAATGGTGATGTCATGGCATAGTGCACTGTTTGTTATGGTAAGTATTTCATCCTGTGTTGTCCGATGTCAGCATGCATAGTGGTAGACATGTCCCTCTGATATGGATTGCACATTCATCTCATGTGTGGGAGCTCAAGTTTTGTTGGGCAGACATGGAGTGTGTTTAAATATGCTACCTTTGTTTGCATTTGACAGCGCAGGTGTCTATCTGTGTGTACCTTGCAGTTAGTTCCTGTAGAGGTATGTCCCATGCAGGTGGAGTTGTATGTGCTTTGTTGACTTGTACTTCCACATTGTGCAGATGGGCATCTATTTGTCCCTGTGATACATGTAGGGCCTTTTACTGTGCACATGTTGTTTGAAAGGCATGTGCAAAGTGGGATGTGTACCAGATCAGCCTCCTGCCCTGAGTGCTCCTGATGCCCCTATACTTATCGTCCAGGTATTGTCAGCATAGTGGTCTTTGTCTATTTATCTCCCTGTCTATTGTGCATGCCATTGCCCTTCCATTTTGCTGGGATGTGCGTAATGTGTGTGTCGATTGAAGGGCTGTTTACAGCTAGTGGTGTTTGTGTTCCCTGACGCTTAGATAAATATGTGTGTTGTATTTGATGACAGTCCATGGACAGTGTGGAATGTTAGTGTGTGAGATGTATTTGAAGATGTGATGTTTGTGTGTTTTTGGTGGTGTATGAGACAATGTTGTGTAGCCTTCACTATCCCTGTGCCTGAGATGTGTGGGCATGTGTTTTTGTGTAGAGTTGCAGTGAATGACCTGCCCAAAGGGGGAATATTGTGACTGCAAATATGTCAATCGTTATGTATGATCTGGACTGTGTACACAATGAGACATGTACTTGGTGCCCGTAGCGTGACCCCCATCTCATGTGGATGACAGCGCAAAGATCTGTTGCTGAGTGTAATGAGACAGGTAGGCGTGTGTACTTACGGTCAGTTGCACTTTCGGCGGCATTGATTTTGTGCTCCATTGTTGACCAACAACAGCGGCAGGACATGCGTGAAGGGTTCCATGGCAGCATTAGACATGTAAAGCTGCCTGCAGGTGAATGTCTCCCTTCATACTATCCATTTCTGCATTCTGAGACATGGTGGTTGGTCTGCAATGATCACATTGGCAGTGTGCAACCTTGTAATGTGTTCAGTGGAAACAATGTCTCTCCTGGCCTGTTTGTGCTGCCTCATGACCGTGGAAGTCTGTACTACCTCGCCGTGCCAGCGGAACCACTGTGGTCTTTGCTTCATAGGCCCCCATGTCTCGTAATACAGTGGTCCGACTGCCATGCTGACGGCGGCCTACCGCCGCCAGGGCATTCGACAGACCACCAAACTTGTAATCTTTAAAGTGTTTTTTAACTCAATACATTACAATTAATCAATTCATTCAATTTTTACTTGTGCTGTTGCATTTTTGTTTTCTACATTGTTAGAAAAGGGGTCTCTAGTTGGCAGTAGTTTGGACCCTGTCCAAGCAGGAACCCTCACTCTAGTCAGGGATAAAGCAATCACACAGCTAAGATAAGCCCTGTTCACCCCTTAGAAGCTTGGCTCAAGCAGTTAGGCTTAACTCAGAGGCAATGTCTAAAGTATTTGTACATACACAGTAACACAGTGAAGACACCACAAAACTATTCCACACCAGTTTTAGAAAAAATTGCCAAAATATTTCTGAGTAAAACAAGACCAAAATGACGAAATCCAACATACACAAGACACAAAGGGGGTAATTACAACCCTGGCAGTCAAAGACCGCCAGGGCTGTTCCGACGGAAGCACCGCCAACAGGCTGGCAGTACGGGGAGTCGCCAGGGCTGTTCCAACGGAAGGACCGCCAACAGGCTGCCAGTACGGGGAGTCGCGGGGACCCTGGGGGCCCCTGCACTGCCCATGGCACTGGCATGGGCAGTACAGGGGCCCCCTGATACAGCCCCGTGCAGCTTTTCACTGTCTGCTATGCAGACAGTGAAAAGAGCGACAGGTGCAACTGCACCCGTCGCACAGCCGCAACACCGCCGGCTCCATTTGGAGCCGGCTCCTGTGTTGCGGCCGTGATCCCCGCTAGGCCGGTGGGCAGACCCAGGTTTCCGCCTGCCGGCCCAGCGGGGATCTCAAAATGACCGCGGTGGGAGTGGGGCAGCACAGTGGTCCAACCTTGGCGGGCGGCATCAGCCGCCCGCCAAGGTTGTAATGAGGGCCAAATTTTCAAATAATAAATGTAGTATAATGCTTAGAAACACAATAATCAAAATGACTTGACGGAGTTGCTTCCAACAGTCCGGTGCCACCCATGAGGGAGTGCGGCGAGCCACGGAGTCGTGTAGACCCAGGTAACAGTACCTTTGAAAATAATGAGGAAATAATGACGTTGCATGGAGTCGGGGAGGTGAGGCGTGGCTGGAGCTGGTGCAGCGTCGGTTCCATACTGCTGCTGCAGAGGAGAGGCATCAGTTCCTTACTGCTAGGCAGGGGAGGTGAGGCATTTTTTCCTTAGGGTTATAGAGAAGGTGATACGGCGTTGGTGACAAGGCGGCAGATCCTTACAATAAGACGGGGTTGATGATTCGAGCAGGTCAAGAAGCAAGGCGTCAACTTCACAGTTTTGCAATCACCCGACCGGGCCACCGGTGCTGAGGCGGAGTCAGATGCAACGTACTTTGGTGACAGGGCACTCTGGACTCACACTGTGGTGGTACTTCAGAGGTGCGGCAGCAGTGTTGGGCCTGCATTGTAGGTTGCGGTTGCTGAACTCAGCGGGGACCACAGCTCTGGCACAGGCAGGTTCTGGAGTCTTTCTGGAAGTTGATGTTCTAGTTTCTTCCTTGCTGCACCAAAATTAACTCAAGTCAGGACTCTCAGCAAGAGAGCCCATGCACTGGAAGGTGAAGTTGTTGATGTCCCTGAGACTTCTTAACAGGAGGCAATCTCAGTCCAGGCGCTTGGAGAACCTTTGGAAGCAGGGTGTAGAAAGACAAGTCCAGTCCTTTCACTCCGAGGACAGACGTAGCAAGCAGCAGGCCAGCACAAAAAAGCAACAACAGGCAGAGTGGCAGTCCCTCCTACAGCATCTAGCTCTTCTTCTTGTCTGAATTTCCTCAGTCAAGAAGAATTCTAACTATGTGGTGTCAGAGGTTCAGTACTTATACCCATCTCTGTCTTTGAAGTACGCCAACTTCAAAGAGAAGTCTTTGTAATGCAAAATAAATCTTTGTAGTGCACAAGACCCTTCCTGTCCCTGCCCTGGCCCCAGATGCACTGTAGGGGGTTGGAAACTGCT
Organism: Pleurodeles waltl; assembly: GCF_031143425.1. NCBI lineage: Eukaryota > Metazoa > Chordata > Amphibia > Caudata > Salamandridae > Pleurodeles > Pleurodeles waltl. The sequence continues at coordinate 375,072,339 of NC_090447.1, forward strand.
TTGTTTGAGGACAGGCACAGCCCTATTCAGGTGAAAGTGTCAGCTCCTCCCACCACTCTAGATCAAGAAGACCGATCAGGATATGCAGGACACCCCTCAGCTCCCTTTGTGTGACTGTCTACAATGAAGCACAAACAGCCCACCTCCCATCCTGACCCAGAAGTGTATTCCAGCAGACACGCAGACGCACAAAATGGTTACGCAAGAAAATACCCACTTTCTAAAAGTGGCCTTTTCAAACTAGACAGTTGAACACTTCACCAAAAGGTATTTTTTCAATTGTGAGTTCAGAGACCCCAAACTCCACATCTCTATCTGCTCCCAATGGAAAATTACACTTAAACGATATTTCAAGGTAATTCCCCTGGTACCCCATAGGAGAGAGAGTCCTTGCAATAGTGAAAACTGAATATAGCGGTATTTCTCTATCAGGACATGTAAAACACACAAGTACATGTCCTACCTTTTGAATACACTGCACCCTGCCAATGGGACTGCCTTGGGTCTACTTTAGGGGTGATTTATATGTGGTAAAATGGAAGGTTTGGGCTTGACAAGTGGATGTACTTGCCAGGTCAAAATAGCAGTTTAAAACTGGACACACAGACACTGCAGTGACAGGTCCGAGACCTGTTTACAGGGATATTCCTTTGGGTGGCACAATCAGCGCTGCAGGCTTACTAGTAGCATTTGATTTACAGGCCCTGGGCACCGCACACAAAGTGTACTTTACTATGGACTTACTGGTAAATCAAATATGTCAATAATGGCTAAACCAATACCAATACTAGTTAGTTAGAGGGCACTTGCACTTTACCACTGGTGAGCAGTAAAGTGCCCAGAGTATTAAAGCCAGAAAAAACAAAATTTAGCCTAGGATAAAAAATGGGATGTCAAAAGCAAAAAGACAGGGAAACCATGACAAGAGCTAACAGGTCTACCATACATTTAAAAAATATATAAAATTAATTTACATTAACAATTAACATAAATATATTTGTAGTAATTTTTTTTCAAGTTCAATAATTTGTTGTACATGTTCCCTGTACTTCAGCACAGGGAGATTTATTCCCCGGTGAAAGAGACTCCCCATGATAAATTATAGGGGGAAATAAAAAAAGGGCCTGATTTAGAGTTCCACTGCACAAACATGACGGATACTTCATCTGCTTTATTACAATTGACACTGAATATACTTGTAATTTGGCGGATGGGATACCTGTCATGTTTGTGTTAGTGTAACAGGCCCACCAAGCTCTAAATCGGGTACAAAGTTTATTAAAGTTGAAAATAAATAGTGAAGCTTTTTTTTGTTAAATAATATAACAAGTTATTTTTATAAATGCATTTTACATGTAGAATAAAAATAACACTACTGGGCTCAGAAAGCACAAATATTGTATCTTCTGAACATGTGGATACCAGGAAGAAAGGCTGCACCAAGAATGAATGCACCTGCTGCACTTATTGGAACAAGACAGGACTTTAAAATAGAAAAGCTGCTCCTGCTATTGAATTCATGGAGAGAGGCCCCAAAGGATGGACCTGTGGATCCCAAGGTTTAGTTGGCTAACCTTCTGTTATGTTTCAGGGACACAACAACTAAAGAAGCCCAGCACCTGAAAAGTGTTCCATTGACCAGTTTGCCTTGGATTTGCCTTGGATTCATCTGGTGTTATCGAGAGACCAAGTCTTAGGGGCTGATTATGAGTTTGGCAGACAGAAACATTTGTTTGCCAAACTCCCGACGGGGAGGCTGCCGCAGTGATGATGACCTCCCCGCAAGCTCCATTATGTCTTTCCCACTGGGCTGACCAATGGAAACCAAGGTTCTGCCAGTCAGCCTAGTAGGAAAAGTGTGGCAGCATTGTGCTGGCTTATAATAGAGTCGATGGCAATGCTACTGCATGCAGGAGGCACTAGCACCCTTGAAATGCGCACTTTTTATTTCACATTTCAAGGGTGCTGTGCTAGGGGACTGTGGTCTGTCAGCCTTTTCATGGCTCTGCCGCCAACCCGTCAGGATGACTGATTGTGACGGGGACAGTGGTAGGTTGGCAGGTCTGCCTGTCAACCTCGTAATGTGGCGGTTGGACTGCCACAGCCGCAGCAGTCCAACCGCCACCATGAGGCTGGCAGTCTTCAGACCACCCACCTCGTAATAAGGCCCTTAGACCCCCATCAGGTCTCTCTAAAGTCCTTGAGCCTTGGTTAGTGCTAGAGTGTGCTCTTTCTTACCACAAGACTGCAACTTCTTACCTAAAGATAACGTTTTTTTAAAAACTGAGGGTCTCATTTACATGCCCTGTTGAGCAGGGTAGCGCAGCAGGTGCCTTGCTGCACCGCCCTTGTGCGACCGAGAAAGGGCAGAAATGCACCATATCTATAATATACAGTGCATTTCTGTCCTCTCCACCTGTGCTGGTGCACAAATTGCTGCTTAGCATCAGCGCAGGCACCCTTGCACCATGGTGCAAGAATGCCCGAGTTGAAAGGATGATTATTTTTGTGCCGGAAGGGACACCTTCCTGCACAAAAACATTCCTCTTTCTATGTAGCACAAATAGAAAGAGGAAAAAACCGGGAGAAATAAAGATATTTCTCCATGGTGCGTCATTCTTATGCCACCCTTGAGGTGGCACAGGAATCTAGCACATTCCCAGACTTGTAAATCTGGGAATGTGTTGATTCTTCTAGTTTCATGGGTGTTGGATGGGAGCACCCCAAGCAACCTCCATTGAATGCCTCTTTCACGTAGTGTTATGCATGAAAGGTGTCCATATTTATAAGGCCATGACATGCCAAGCAAGGTGGCTTTGAGTGGTCTTGTATATGAGCTGGCACACTGTGCCACCAGGGCATTAAAACATTATGCTCCGGTGGCGCAGTGTACCATTAGGGCCTTTTAAATAAGGCTCTGAGTCAGAGGCTCCTAAACTACTGCTACTTGCTGGTATGTGCATCCTCAAATGCCTTGGAGAATCAAGGATTTCACAGGACACCTGGACTTTGCCAATCCATCAATGTTGAGCCCAAGGCTGCACTCCATCTGCAAAGGACTCCATCGTCCTCTCCATCAATGAGGAAAAAAAAAACGTTTCTAAGTGAAAAAGGTACAATCTTGACTGGGTCCAACCTGGTGCCTGTATCAAACTTCCATCATGGTAGGCCTGAAACTTTTATGTTGCCACAGACCCTCACATTTGAGGCTCATAGACTATCACTATCAGTGAAAAAAAGTGATTTGCCAAGCTTGTTCAAACCTTTAAAAATTCTTAGAGTGAAAAGCAGTGATTTTTTATATTTTGCAAAAATTATAACTCGGGTTCCCTTCATCTGATGTTTGTCATTTTGGTGTCTAATTAAAGATAAAACAACATTCTATTTTTATGAATTGAAGTCTGATTTTTTTACTGTGTTGTGTTTTTTAGTTATTGTCTGTTTTTGGCACTGTTAAATTTCTCACACTGTCCACTTGGTTCCTTTGAGTTAAGCCTAATTGCTCTGTGCCGTAACTACCCATAACAGAGCTAAGTGTTATGTCCTTGTGAAGGTTCTGTTGCACGCGTTGTGGAATTCAGCATTCTTCTGTGTGGTCGTGTGCGACAGAACCTGGGTGGGTACTCAGAAGGATGGCAGTGGCGGTTATGTGGAGTCTCCCTCCCGGTCATTCACTTTGTAATAAACTTACCATTCAACTCATTTCACTGGATCCAGATCATTTCAGTGGTGACGAAGGGTGCGGTGCTGACTGGGAGGAGAGACAGCAGTGTTTTTTACCTGGTGACGCAGCAGGACGCCACGCTGCGAAGCGCATTAACACTGTTGGCCCAACACCACGCTAGGAGGCGAAAGCTTCAATTGAGGGGCTCTGCATGGTAATTGCTTTGCTGTGGACCTTGGACGCAGTGTTATGCTTGTTTCTTGACAACACTGGGTCGGGCAAAGGCAGGGATCGTCGAGTCAGTGTCTGTTGCCAAGCAACAGTGGATACTTCTTGCCTGGAGATCTTTGAGCAAGAATTTGTTGCTAAGCAACTGGAGACGCTTTGGCTTGGATTTACAGTGTGTCAAACAACGGCAAAGTTTGTTGAGTTAGAGTCTGTTACCAAGCAACAGTAAATGCTCCCTGCTTGAAGGTCGTGGAGCCAGAGTCTGTTGCTAAGCAACTGGAGGTGCTTTTGGCAGATATTTACCAGTTTCTGTAGTCGGATTCAGGCTCAGGCGCGGTTACTTTGATTTTCATCGTGTGAATTTATTTAAAAAAAAAAAAAAGAAGAATGGAAGGGTTCACAGCACCTGTTTTTTTCTTGAACACACCTGGAGAACAAATCATATCCTGGGAGGACTGGAAGGAGGGATTTGAAGCATATGTCTTGGCTGTGGGTGGAGATATATTTACAGCATCCAGAAAATTGGCTATATTGAAGCATTGTTTGGGAGCAGAAGAAAGGTACGTTTTGAAACATTTACCATATTCCTATGTGGAGGAAGACCAGGATGTGGATGAGTACGAGATTGCCATGGAACACCAATTTTGGGAAAACAAAATGTTGTTGTGGAGTGTTTTAAATTCTTAAAAAGAAGCCAGTTACCAGGAGAGTCTGTCGAAAGCTATGTGGCAGGATTGCGGATTTTGGCAGCTACATGCAATTATGGACACTTTCAGGATGAAATGCTGAGGGACCAACTGGTTTTGAAAGTATATGAAAAAAAACTCAAGAGAAATTGTTGAATAATGAGGATCTGACGCTACAAAAAGCCATAGACATTATTAAAAGAGTTGAGATAACTAATGAGGGTTTGAAGGAGCTGTCCACCGCGCCTGGAGTTGTGAGTGAGGTCAACACAGAAGGTTCTATGTTTAAAAAGATGGACCAAATTGGAGCTTCTTCGAAGTTGGATGGAAGAAAAGAGGTAATCTGTTACAAGTGTGGGTTAAAGGGGCACATTGCAACTGATGTGTGCTGCCCTGCTATTGGGCAAGTGTGCAGGAAGTGTAGATCCAAGGGACATTTCACGAGAGGATGCAAGGGAAAGCAAATGAGCATGAGGAAGAGTAGAGGAACAATCAATTCAGTGAGAAATGATTGTGAGGATATTGATACACAACAATTTATTCTGCAAGTAGTGGATGTAGGTAGTGTGAGTTCTAGTGGTCCTCACTATGTGGTTAAAATTGATGGGGTAGATATGCTGGTGATGGCTGACTCAGGAGTGAGACATACTTTGATTGGAAAAGAAAACATGTCCAGTTTTCCAACACATGATATCAGACCACCCGATGTACGATTGGTTGCTTGTGGGATATATGGAGGCTTTACTAGAGTTCCAAGGCAAAACAAGTATGTCTAAGGTGTATTTTGTGGAGGAGGGTATTAATTTGTTGGGTTGGCTGCAACAAAAAGATCTTGGCATAATTCTTGATCCCAATCACCCTGATCAAGCGTTGGGGTCTAGGTCTAATGTACACATGGTGCAAGGGGCCAATTTTGTGGAGGAACTTCCTCAAGTATTTAGTAATGAGTTAGGAAAATTTAAAGGCTTTAAGCATAAAATTGTTTTGAAGCAGAATGCTGCCCCCAAGGCGCATAAACCTCATCCTGTTCCTATAGTGATGAGGGAACAGTTACGGCAGGAATTATCTAGGTTGTCGGAGCATTATGTGATTGAGGAAATTGAGGCGTCTGAATGGTTAGTGCCAGTGGTGATTGCCAAGAAGGCCAGAGGGGACATACGTTTGTGTGTGGATCTTCACGATCTGAATGCAGCAATATGGGTGGATAGACATCTTCTACCTAATATTGGTGATATGTCATCCATGGTGAAGGGGGCGAGTGTGTTTTCCACCTTAGACTTATCATCTGCATATCACCAAATTGAGGTGCACCCTAAGACACGTGCGTTAACCTCTTTCATTACTCCAGAAGGGGCATACAGATTCAAATGCATGCCTTTCGGTTTGGCATCAGCATCATCAGTATTCCAACGAGCGATGCATAATTTGTTTAAGGATATCTCTTGTGTTACTTATTTCCAGGATGATATTTTGGTGTTTGGTGGGGACCAGAGGGAGCATGATGATGCTATGAGGAAAGTTGTGAGTGTTCTAAGGGAGAATGGATTGACGATTAAATTGGAAAAGTGTAAAATGAGCATGCCTGAGGTGGAGTATTTGGGTCATTGCATAAACAGAGATGGAATTTCTCCTAAACCTAATTTGTTGGAAGCAATAGAAAGCGCGCCTTCTCGAGCCAGCAAAGATCAATTGAGGTCGTTTTTGGGCCTGGCAGAGTATTACTCGAAGTTCATTCCCAGGTTCGCCGACAAGACTAAACACATGAGGAAGTTGTTATGTGTGAGAGAGCAATTTGGGTGGTGTGATGGTTGTGAAAGGGAGTTTTGTTTGTTGAAGAAACAGATTGCCTGAGCTCCAGCTCTTTAGCCGTTTGACACCAGGGATGACATTCTTAGTAATACTGACACCAGTTCAGTGGGGTTTGGTGCGGTGTTGATGCAGAAAAAAGGGGGGAAGAAGTGACCATTGCATATGCTTCCAGACCATTGAGCTAATCTGAAATTAACTATTCCAGCATTGAAAAGGAGGCATTGGCGTTTTGGTGGGGTGTAAATCATTTTCGCAAGTTTGTATGGGGTATGAAGTTTGTGATACGTACTGATCATCGTCCTTTAATTGAAGTGTTTTCGACTAAAGGGGCAGGTAGAGTTACGCCTACAATAGCTCGTTGGGTGGCAAGAATGTTGGAATACAATTACAAATTGGTGTATTTTCCTGGGAAGAGGAATGTGTTAACTCATTGTCCAGACTTCCTGTGCAGTCAGTTCAAGGTGGGAAGGGTGGTCCTGAACCTGATGAACTCATAGCCATTGTAAGAGTAGATGTGGGAAATGTGACTGAGGATAGGGTTTCACATGAGGAGTGGGTGTGTGAGGTTTGAAAAGATGTTGTGTTGCAAGAAGTGATGGTTTTATTGCTGCCAAGAATGGCCAAATAGAGGTGGTGCTTCTTGTGATGCAGAGTGTTTCCGTTAAGTTTGAGTGGAGTTGTGTGTGGAGAATGGAGTGATGTTCAGGTGTGATCTTTTTGTGGTTCCTTCTGTTTTACGGGAACGGGTGTTGAAATTGGCTCATGAGGGTCATCTTGGAATGAGCGCAACTAAAAGACGTGTCAGATCTGTGTAATGGTGGCCTGGGCTGGATAGGGATGTGGAACATCATGTGAGGGAATGTGTGTTGTGTGCGTGGAGCGACAAGTCTCAGAGGTTTGTTAAGAATGCTCCAGTAGAGTCTGACAAATCGGATGTGCCGTGGAAAAAGATAGCTATTGATATTATGGGTCCGTTTAGTGTGTTGGGAAAAATTCCTAAATATGCTTTGGTTGTAGTGGACTATTTTTCCAGGTGGCCTCTTGGGAGATTTGTGGAGAATGTCAACCCTGAGTGTGTGGTAGAATTCTTATTGGATTTATTTGATTCAGAAGGGGTTCCTGAAACAATTGTTTCTGACAATGGTGTGCAATTTGTGTCAAATTATACGAATTTGTTTTTATGCAAATATGACACAGAGCACATCAGGGCATCGGTTTATTATCCACAAAGTAATGGTTTGGTGGAGAGGTGGAACAGGACGTTGAAGGAGGGATTGCAATTAGCGATCAGTAATGGTATAAATTGGCGGAAGGCAGTGAAGGACTTAGTTTGGTCTTACCGCACAACTCCTCATAGTTTGACAGGGAAATCACCTTTCGAGGTCAAGAGGGGTAGAAAACCTAGGGCATTGGTGTTGAAAGGAGTGGAGAGTTGTGTATTTGTGTGTATATATATATATATATATATATATATATATATATATATATCAACCAAAGGTAATCCTGTGTTCCTTCCAGAGCTCGCCTATCGAGGTTGGTGCTCAGTTAATGGGCACAGGACCCATTCTTAATCCACTCCAAAGAAAACCTAATGTAAATCAAAGTCTGGCACTCCTTACAAAAATATCTTGGCCTTCATTTATTCCAAAAATCCATAAAGCAGAAACATAGGGCAACGCGTTTCAACCTTCACGGTCTTCTTCCTTGGCCCTCCTTGCAATACAAATCTAACAAAATATAAATATATCCAACACCAACAATTGCAAAACAATTGATTTGTATGCACTCCAGGAGAGTTTTATTGCTTCTATTCAAGAAAAGTGTAAGAAGACACCACCAACTCGTTTAAACCTCTCGGTCTTGATCACAGTTTACAGTTGTGGAGGAATGATCCTTTCCTCACTTTTGCACCCGTGAAATCTGCGAGCCACAAGGTGGACCTGTGGATGGTGTAATATATATATATATATATATATATATAGAAACACTTAACTTCGGCAATTCCCTTGCCGCTCCTAATCGCCAATGGTGCCTGGATAAGACGCGCGCCACCACGTCTGACATACAAGCACAACCTTATTTTTTAATAAGGCAACCGGCACTCCGTGAATGTGCAGATCTAAGGTTTAATACAAACAAACAGGAACGCGTTTCGGCGTCTCCGCCTTTCTCAACCTGTGTGGGCGGCCATTTTTGCCCCATTTAAATACAAGTGCATTTCTTAAAGCAACAAAGTAACAAAAATACTGATAGTTAAACATATAATATTTACAACATCCATCATTACGCCTAATTGCAAAAACATGTATACATGCATATATAAATAAATGCCTATGAATTTTACCTCCTATTTTACATGTTATGTCTATGAAAACCTTGTTCTTATCCAAAAACGAATCTAATCTAAGTAGTAAATAGAAGCAAATATGTAGGCAAAGATAACAAAAAGAAATTGAATTGAAACTCTCATACTAGTTATTAACTAAGCATAATTCAAAGATTAATTGCATACCTTAATCAACGATTTACCAACAACAAAAACAAAGCTATACTATACTATGTAACCATGGAAAAATCTTAGAAGAATCGTTAAACATGTTGGAAACACATATAAATACTGCAACGACCATGATATAACACAATAGCAATAACTATGTACTTAAACCTGTGGAATATTATGGTACCATTGTTTTCACGACAGTAAAGAAAATATTATTAATTTTTAATTTTTAATTTTTAATTTTTATGAAATGGTACCATATGTCTCATGCAGAAAAAAATGTGTGTATCAACAGACAGAACATGTGACTAAAAAGGCCTAAATGAAAGAATATACTGAATAAGGAACCCACTTAGTTCAAATGCTGGTAGGATTAAACTCTAGTGAAGAATTATATATTCATTTGAACTAAGTGGGTTCCTTATTCAGTATATTCTTTCATTTAGGCCTTTTTAGTCACATGTTCTGTCTGTTGATACACACATTTTTTTCTGCATGAGACATATGGTACCATTTCATAAAAATTAAAAATTAAAAATTAAAAATTAATAATATTTTCTTTACTGTCGTGAAAACAATGGTAACATAATATTCCACAGGTTTAAGTACATAGTTATTGCTATTGTGTTATATCATGGTCGTTGCAGTATTTATATGTGTTTCCAACATGTTTAACGATTCTTCTAAGATTTTTCCATGGTTACATAGTATAGTATAGCTTTGTTTTTGTTGTTGGTAAATCGTTGATTAAGGTATGCAATTAATCTTTGAATTATGCTTAGTTAATAACTAGTATGAGAGTTTCAATTCAATTTCTTTTTGTTATCTTTGCCTACATATTTGCTTCTATTTACTACTTAGATTAGATTCGTTTTTGGATAAGAACAAGGTTTTCATAGACATAACATGTAAAATAGGAGGTAAAATTCATAGGCATTTATTTATATATGCATGTATACATGTTTTTGCAATTAGGCGTAATGATGGATGTTGTAAATATTATATGTTTAACTATCAGTATTTTTGTTACTTTGTTGCTTTAAGAAATGCACTTGTATTTAAATGGGGCAAAAATGGCCGCCCACACAGGTTGAGAAAGGCGGAGACGCCGAAACGCGTTCCTGTTTGTTTGTATTAAACCTTAGATCTGCACATTCACGGAGTGCCGGTTGCCTTATTAAAAAATAAAGTTGTGCTTATATATATATATATATATGTATATATATTTCACAATGCTTCTGGTACCATACAGCAGATTCCCGGACACCAAATGGAAGTCCAAAATGCTTTATTCACCAATGCTTCCTCCCAGTACAACGCGTTTCAGCCGTAGCCTTGCTCATATATGTATATATATATATATTTTAAATGTAGAACAAAAGACAGAAGTTAAATATTTGAGTGATTTCAATATATTCAATTAAAGTAAATTATCTTAAGTAAATTAAATTACATTCATACTTAAAATAAAAAGAAAATTATCATGCATTACTTATTAAATGTTATGTATGAAGGTAATTAAAATAGTTCTTTTATATTTTAAATAATAAAATGTATTCTTATGTCCATTCTTAAATTAAAAAAAATTGTTAAAAGATTTCATAGTAAAATAATAAATAATCCATATTTTTGTTAGCATTAAATTATATGTATTTATATATTAGCTATTTTAAATAATTTACCATTATTTCCTGTAGGGTTTTATTATAACTCGTTACCTTCATTAGTTCCTATGGGAGTAGGAAAAACAGAAAGGGAGCACTCTGCCCCACAGTCCAGCATGCAGTCAGCCCCAAGGCATCATGGTAAATGCAGTACAAGTCGATTTTGTATCCATAAAGTGATCTGAAGTTTTTCACCTTAGTAGGTGCAGCAAGTGCTGTAAATCTCCGCACATGTGTTTCTGGGTTCAGCTCTTCATCAGCAGAGAGAAGCTTTGTTTGTGGGGTTGCTGGAAATGCTGGCAAAAGTCCTATCAGGTTTATGTACCACTCACTGGCATGCAGGTGCTTTATCCAGAGCTCGTCAGCTTGTTGGCTCAAGGGAGCCTTTTTAAGCTTATGAGCTTTGGAGATGTATCTGTGTGCCTGTGAGTGGTACCTAACCTGAGAAGAATTTGGCCACATTTCCAGCAACCCAAGATGAATTTTCTTTGTTCTCTTCTAACTACTGATGAAGGGCTAAACCCAGAAACACGTGTCTAGAGATATACAGTAATGTCTGCACCAACTTCGGTGAAAAACTACAGATAATGGTGAAGTAAGCGCTAAATGTGAACTGCATGTACCAGGATGCAAAGGGGCGAACTGTGCTGGGATGAGAGGCAGTGTACTCCCAACCCCTCTTCCTATGGGAGTTTGTTGCAGTATGAGTGGTTGGCCATGTGTGGTGCAGGAATCATTTCAGCTGAAATGATTTGCTGCTCTTTTGGGTCCCTTTTTGGCTATAGTAACTGTATAAGTGCAGCTTGTGACCAACAAAGAGCTTATCATTTTGTGAGTGGGTACACATCCCTTCTCAAACTCTTCTCTTACCCCCCTAAACTCAGCCTTACTCCTTCCTAACCCTCTCCTATTTAATAGTAGGTATGCCCTTGTTTCCAGACATTCTCCCTGGTCCCTGCCGACATTTGCTTCTTAGGGCCTCATTACGGGTTTGGCTGTCCGACTGCCAGACCGCCATGTCGGACGTCCCAGAAAGACGGTCTTTCAGAATACCGTATTATGAGTTGCGCAGATAGGACCACTTGCTGCCAAGCAAAAGAGGCAGACTTCCAGCAACACAACAGCTTGCAAGTTTGACCTCCAGTGCCAACATCACCACAACCAAGCTTATTACAAGTACACAGTTGCCATGTATCCCACCAACATTCAATACCCAGAGTATCTGAGTTTCAACACTGCCAATCTGTATTCCTAGACCCAAATAACAGCTACTAATTCAAAATAATTATCCCCATAACTAATCATTTCCATAGAGTTTTTCTAACTTTAACATTAGGACATAAAACGGTAAACAGTAGTGCACACTAAATGTATTTGCAGAAGCTGAAAATAAGCCATTGCTTCCTTTCAATGTCTAATACTTTAAACTTTATGCAATGTAATCAGTATATTCCATCTCTGTATATGGTGTAAACCACAGAACAGCATCATATCTAACAGTGATTGGGACGACATAGAATCACATGGACACAACATTTTGGCCCTCATTATGAGTTTGGCGGAAAGTGGACCGCCACGCCGGCAGCGGCGGTGAGACCGCTGCCAGACTGGTGGTATAGACCACCATATTAAGACTACGGTGGTGAACCCAATGCAACACAGCCAACTTACCGCCAGTACCGCCACTGCGGTCAGACCGTCATCGGCAGAGGTAGCCATTTGCCGGCTGGCGGGAAACAATTTTCTGCCCACCATACTATGAATCACCAGAATACTAGGATTTCCAGGGCAGCCCGACTGCCACGAAAAGCCTGCCGTAAACAGAAAGTATAAAAGGAGACACCCACCTCCAGTTATACAGACGCGTCTGCGGCCACCATGGGAAACGAAATGCAACTCTTCCCAGTGTTGTTTCTCGCGATACACCTTGAGGACCAGTGACGACGATGAAGACAACAACCATAAGTATTCCCGCCTAGCACACACAGGAGGGAAGGGCAGTGATACACACCCACACAAAACACACAAAGCAGGCACAGACAGCGAAGGCCACACACACACATAAACAAATGTACGGTCCCAGCACACACATCTACACACACACACACAAAATACAAACAAGCCAATTACCGAATACACACACAACGCAAAACAGACACGTTCCAAACACACAGTCCAACGCACTCAAACACCACCAACATAGTCAAACACATCCATAATCAACACACCATTATCACACAACAACAACTTCACCACAAACACCGCAATGCAGTCATAGATAGGCACGTTGAGAAATCCTACACAAACACACAAACCAAAAGCTGTATGTAGCAACAACACATAATCAATGTAACCGAACAGACATCCAAACAATGACAGGTTAGATGCCACGTACAACCAACAGACAAAGGAATACACAGAGGTAGTACCATATACAGGGATGCACACACCACACCATACAATCCCACAAGCCATCATTCAGACAGATCACAACATACACATGGCACAAGTCATCTACCCAGCGTATGCAACAACATAGGCACAACTATACACACACATCACACAGATGTCATACCACCATGTAGAAGGAAACCAGGACAAATATCTCATCTTGCCAACCACAGCAGTGTGGGCAGATGTATTCATAAACATCAATAAAAATTGATGTACTATAAGCAAAAAGTTCCACATGGTAAGTCCAACATGCAGAAGTGCACAAAGTCCACATGGAAGAGCCCCAACTTGACTCCTGACAGCCAGTAGGCCTCCACATCACAGGGGCATCAATGGGGCAGGCACCTCAGGGTTGTGGGGGTGGGGAAGGTGGGGGGATTGGGTTTGAAAGGGGGTTGTTTCTGTTTGGGCTTGGGAAGGGGGACTTTGGCTCTGGGAAGGGTGGACTTCTATTGGGTGGAGGAGCAGGGGCAACACCAGGGGGGGCTGTGGAGGAATGGGAGGTGGAAGGGCCGGGTAGGGGCAGTGGGACATGACATTTAGGAGCAACATGTGGTGGGGCAGGAGTAGGTAACAGGTCAAGGGAGGCAAGGAAGACTGTTTTAGGAACACAGTGGCCATCACATGAAAAAGGGATGGGAGTGGAGGTAGAGGGAGTGCTCGTGTGACATGTTGGTGTGCTGTATCTGGATGCTGGTGTGTGCAGTGTGTGCATGTGTGTGGTGGGTGTATGTTGAGTGGGTGAATGGGTGCATTTGTGTCCCCTGGGAGGAGATGGGAAGAGATGTAGGAAGAGGGAATGGAAGATGAGTGAGTGAATGTTGGGGTGGTGTGTGCAGGTGAGGTGGATGTGTTCCAGGTGGCAGTGAAGGTGGTTGTGGTGAGTGCAGATGTGGTGTGTGGGGTGGGTGTCTGTGAGTTTGCTGTTGTGGTGACTGAGGGTATGACAGGAATTGTGGCAGGATCAGGGTGTGACGATAAAGTGACAGCAGGTGTGGGTGGTGATGCGACAGTAAGGGAGGAGGTGGTGGAGAAGCAGTGTGGGAAGCGCCTGTTGTTGTGCATGCAGATGTGTGTTGTGTGTGCATGCTTTTGGGTTCATATGGGGTGCTTGTGTCTGTCTTTGCACACCTTGTCTGTTATAGTGGGTTAATACTGGTCTGTAGATGTGGTCTGGATGGGTGAAGGGAGAGGAGTTGTGGATTGGGAACAGGTAGCTGAAGGGGGGACGGAAGATGAAGGGACACAGGCTGCCGTCAACGAGGAGGCCAGAGCCTGCAGCGATCTCTGTAGGCCAGACAAGGCATAGTGAATGCCTTCCAGGTAGGCATTACTTTGTTGCATCTGGGATGGCAGTCCCTGGATGGCACTCACAATGGTCGACTTCCCCACAGAGATGGACCTCAGGAGGTCAATAGCCTACTCATTGAGGGCAGCAGGGCTGGCTGGGGCAGGAGTAGAGGTGCCTGCGGGGAAGGTGATGCCCACCCTCCTGGGTGAGAAGGCATGGGCAACTGGCTGGAGAGCTAAAGGGAGGCGGTGCTGGTAATGGGGGTGGCAGACAAGGAGGGTGCTGAGGTGGTCCCATATGAGTGTGCCACTGCCAGGGAGCCACCTTCAGAGGAGGAATCGGACAAAGATGTTGTGGTAGCTCCAGTGTCCCCCGTGGTTCTCTCCTTGCCCTCAGTCCCATCGGCTACACTGGTGGCAGCATCATGGGTCCCGTGGGCTGCAGCTTCCCCACTTGCTGGTGCCCTTCCTTCTTTTGCCAGATGATACTGATGCACACATAGACAGAGGTAGAGAGAGAAGGAGGGTGGGAGAGAAACAAAGGGCAGAAAGGATAAATGCCCATCCATCTAGTACACATTTCAACAAGAAACCCAATTGCCCCTGTCATGACAACTAAAGCCCATAATACAGTTATGAACAATTGAGTCCTGGAAGCAATTTCCAAACTTATCACCTATTACCTCAACTCTTCGGCCTAGACACATGATTAAACATCCTACATACCTGCCACCTGATGACACACTTATCTATAAATGTTATCCATGAACACACTCAGCTACATGTCAATCATGACAGGATGTAAGAAGTTTGACTACAGAAGTACTGTGTACACACACGTTATGACAGGTATATGTGCAATACATTTTGTGGAGATGTCCAGTCATATTGAAATGCCACCACTTTCAATGTACTCTACACATACTTGTCATTACTCAAATACAGTGCCAAAAAGATCACTTTGGACGAGTATAGTGGATTCAGGGATAGAGCACGAAGGTAGTAGTATGCCTCAACATTGGAGAAGTTAAGGGTGGGGCCTTATCCCCTGCAGTGTGTGCCATTGTGGCTCGAAGGTACAGGACACAGCAGCACACGAAGTGGAGGTCATTCTTGCCTGAGTACCAGGAGTCAAGTGAGCTGGGCTAAACAAAATGGTTGTCTCTACCTCCACAGTCATGACCATCGCCGCCAGCGGTGATCATCATTGGCTCTGGTTTCCCATAGACGTCAATGTTGACCAATGAGGAGTTTCACAGTGGTTTCAACCACCTTCCGCCATGACGACTCCTGCCGGTGGAATGAGGTCACTTCCATCTGTCCTCTGCATGCAGGAGAGGCGGCTTCCATTTTACACACTTACATAGTTTACCTGTGCTCCCACTGCGTCATTACATCTATATTGTCATGATTTGCTCAATTATAGGTTATAATATGTCAACAATCGCATATGTAGTGGGCTCAGCTGACATTATTACAATTGTTTGTACATATGTCTGTATTGACATTCCGTATAGTGAAACATGTGGCGAGTCTGTGTTTGAACATCACTGCAAGTCCTGTTCACGTCCCTTGTCTTGTCACTGCTATTGCATTTTGAGGTATTGTCAAAATGTCTGGGTAGGAATGGTGTGTGGTGAAATGTGTCTTTCTACAACATGACAGACTACTTACATGACCAATACTTCCTGACTGTCATATATCATAATTAGGACACTACATTGTGAGATATGTCCTTAATGTTGTTTGTCTCTCTCCCTAGGTACCGCCAAATTGAAGTGATGAGGTATGCACCAGTTCACCAGCACCTAGTAGACCTTGAAACCATGGAACAGATGCACATCATGATGACCTATCGACTGAACTGTCAGACCATCAGGGAACTGGTTGCACAGTTGGAGCCAGAACTCCTGCCAGCTTTGAGTAATCGCCATGCCATCTCTCCAACAGTCCACGCTTTGTCTGTCCTGCATTTGTTGGCCAGTGGCTCGTTTCCGTGGACTGTGGGACTGACTGCAGGGATGTCACAGACGATGTTCAAAATGGTGTTACAGGATGTGCTGAATGCCCTACTGAAGCATTTGGACAGGTACCTAAGGTTCCCACAATGTCTAGATCTGAACACTGTTAAAGCAGCCTTTTATCACATTGCAAGTGTCCCACATGTAATAGGGGCCATTGATGGACTCACATCGCCTTGGTACCTCAGAGGGCCAATGAACAGATATTCAGAATCCGGAAGAGTACATATTCGATCAATGTACAAATGGTGTGTCTTGCAGACCGATACATATCACATGACAGCGAAATTCCCTGTTTCGGAACATGATTCCTACATCATGAGGAACAGCAGTGTCCCTGCATTGATGTTACAGCTACAGCGAGAAAGGGCATGGCTCATAGGTATGTGTACAGCTATCCATGTCAGACGTTTGATCTACCTCCCTACACAGTCTGCACTATGTCTATCACTGTTTCCTATTGTAATGTTCCCATTTCCACACAGGTGACTCCGGATATTCCAACCTGCTCTGGCTCATGATGCCTGTTAGATATCCACATACAGATGGGGAGGACAGGTACAATGAGGCACACGGCTGGATGAGGCGGGTGAGAGAGAGGCCATTAGACCTCTTGAAAGCCAGATTTTGTTGCCTCTATGTGTCTGGTGGTGCCCTGCAGTACCGACCAGGGAAAGTCTACATGATCATTGTTGCATGCTGCATGCTACATAATCTGTCCCTCAGAAGACACATCCCACTGTTGGAGGAGGGGGACATAGCCGCAAGAGCTGTGGCTGAGGCTTGTGACCCAGATATTGAAGTGAAGAGGAGGCAGACAAGGAGGAGGCAGATGACAACAGGTCTGACCTGATTCGCCAATACTTTAAATGAATCTCTGGTAAGTGTGATTTGAATGTAATATGCACTTGAACCATGAATTGGAGATGCAAGTTGGTACATAACTGTTGCATGCATGAATATGTGTGTGGAGACTACTGCTTTCCATCTTAATTTCCAAACCAGACAGGTTGCTGACTTAACATGAGGGGAAGTCGAATTGCATTGCTGCCAATTACTTGTGATTAATGCTGGTGCCATCACAATTCATCCCTATGGATGTACCCAAGTGTGATGGTCCTAAGTCTGAATAGTTGGGTAAATGTAAGGTACACTTATCAGAATTGTCATGTTCTGTAGGCCTATCATGTTGTATTGGAAGCTGCTGTCTTGCATCTCCCTGTTTCTGATTATGCAAGGTGGTGTTCTGTAGAGGATGTCATCTATAAGGAATTATTCCATCACTACACGTGTGTATGACTGAAAATCCTGGCCTATAAGTATGTGGTATTGTTGGACTTGGTCCTTTTTCCAGGGTCATCCCCAATCTTTTTGCCTCCTTCCTCCTATTTTCATCTGACCTTTTTTCATTGGCTTTAGGACTCTGGGCACTTTACCACTGCTTACCAGTGCTAAAGTGCATATGCTCTCTGTGTCAATTGCATTGTTGATTGGTTTATTGCTGATTGGCACATTTGATTTTCTAGTAAGCCCTTAGTAAAGTGCGCTAGAGATGCTGAGGGCCTGTAAATAAAATGCTACTAGTGGGCCTGCAGCACTGGTTGTGCCACCCACATTAGTAGCCCAATAAACATGGCTCAGGCCTGCCACTGCAGTGGCTGTGTATGCAGTTTTAAACTGCCAATTTGACTTGGAAGGTGTACCCACTTGCCAGGCCTAAACCTTCCCTTTTATACATGTAAGGTACCCCTAAGGTAGGCCCATGGGCAGGGTGCAGGATGTAAAGGTGGGGCATGTACTTATGTGTTTTACATGTCCTGACAGTGAAATATTGTAGTTTTTCACTATTGCAAGGCCTACCTCTCATAGGTTAACATGGGACCTACCTCTAAATATCATTAAAGTGCAGATTCCCTTTGGGAGTAGATAGAAAGTTGGGAGTTTAGGGTCTCTGAACGTACAATTCAAAAATACATCTTTTAGTTAAGTTAGTTTTTAGATTGTGTGTTTGAAAATGCCACTTTTAGAAAGTAGGCATGTTCTTGCTTAAACCATTCTGTGACTCTGCCTGTTTGTGGATTCCCTGTCTAGGTCAGTTTGACAGTTGGGCTGTTTGTACCTCTCCTCTAGACAGTGAAACAAAGGGAGCTGCGGTGTAGCCTGCATATCCTGATGGGTCATCTGGGCTGAGGGGAGGAGTGGTCACTTTCACATGAAAGGGCTGTGCCTGCCCTCACGCTATGCAGTGTCCAACCCCCTGGTGTGTGTCTGGGGCCTGGCTTGGTCAAGACAGGATCTTGTAAACAACAGAGACTTCTCTTTGAAGTAGGCCTACTTCACAGGCAGAAAAAGGTTTAAGAAGAGCACCCAAAACCCCCGAAAATCAGATTTCTTCTGAAACCAAAAGGAACCTCTGCCCAGGAGAAGAGCTGGAGAAGCTGGAGGAGGAGTACTGCCCCTTTGCCTGTTACTATGCTTTGCTGGGTTGGCCTGCAGTAGCTGCGAAAACCTGAGAGAGGACAAAGACTGACTTTTGTGTGACTTCAAACTGGTGAAGAATCTCCAAGGGCTTGAACTGAGCTTGCCTCCTGTTTTTGAAGTCTCAGGGACAACAAACACTTCTTTCTTCCAGCACCTGGGCTTTCGCTGAGAGTCCTGCCTGCCAAGTGGGTCCCTAACCTGTCTCTGGGCCCTTGAAAGGTGCAGCTGGTGGAAAAGGACAGAAATCCACGCAAAGACCGCCATGCGGTGAAACATTTGACGCACCACCCGTCTTGCGGCTGCTAAACGATGCGCTGCTGGCCTTGCAACTAAAATCGGCGCTTTGCCTTCATCACAGCTGGGAAATCAACACAACGCAGCTGGTGAAACAATGCGCAACACCGCTGCAGCTGCTGTTAACAACGCAAGACCCATGCAGCGCGGTTTCTTTACACCATGCAACCGAACTTCAACACAACATCGCTGGGCGTGGAAAATCAATGCAAAGCCTGCCCGGACCCGAGGAGCCTGTCCGTAATCGACGCATTGCGCTCTTGCGGGAGAGAAAAAATGATGCACGCCGACCCGACCGGATGAGGAATGACGCACGGTCTCACTTGCAAGTGAGAAATCGACGCACCACTAGCCTTTTCCGACGCACACTCGCCCGTGCGACTTTATTTTGATGCTACCCATGTACTTTTGTGCAATGACAGCATTCTCATTGTTTTCTAAAGGATTTAAGACTCTTTTTCTTTTTAAATTCATAAGTTGACTTGTGTATGTTGGATTTTGATCGTTTGGGTCTTGTTTTGTTTAGATTAATATTACCTGTTTTTCTAAACCTGTGTTGTGTCATTTTGTATTGTGTTCACTGGGTTACTGTGTGTGTTGGTACAAATACTTTACACATTGCTTCTGAATATAAGCCTGCTTTCTTGTGGCAAGTTACCAAGGGGATGAGCGGGTGTTAACTGAGGGTGAGTCTCCTTTACCCTGACGAGAGTGAGGGTCCTTTCTTGTACGGGGGGTAACCTGACTGCCAACCAAAGACCCCATGTCTAACGGGTATCATACCTACTTCAGCAATTTTCCTGTATTTATGAATACTGCTGTAGATGTATAGTAATGACCTATATGGCTTAGTACATTGAGCCTTATCCCATGTTTTTTTCCTCTGCAGGTCACATGTATGTTTGCAATCTACTTTCTGTAATACCTGTTGGCACCCTTGCCATTGGATGGTACCACCAAATGGATGTGCTTCCACACCTGATGGTGATTCCTGCAACATCTATCACCATGACATCGTTGTTGTCCAGATATCTGTATTTGATTGTGGCTTGTTAACACAGATGCCTCTTTAAACAATGACCACACATACACCATTACTTGTGCTCATTGGTGTTCATTGAGTGTTTCAAAAAAGTGACAGTTCAGGAGAGGGATCACTTCCTGACAGTGTGTTTGATCTTGGCCTCTGCAGGATGTCTGGATGGTCAACCTCTTTTACAGGAGTTCCTCAGCTGCAGGGGTGCTGGTGGCATGTGGGTCCTCTTGCTGGGCCTCCATTCCAGTAGCAGGTGCAGATGTTGAGGGTACAGGTGTTGTGTGACTACTGGATGGGGCCTGCTGTTGGGTGGAGGACAGCCGCAGGTTGGTGGTGTGTTCTTTGAACACCCCTAACATGGAGATCATGGTGACATTGTGTGCCTGCTACTGCTGCATGGTGGTATTCCCTCTGTAGCTTTTGGTTGTTCAGCAAAGTGGTTAGTATCTGGCCCATCGTGCCCTGGGATTGCTGGTAGGCTCCTAGGACTCTGGAGATGGCCTCCTGGCCAGCAGTGT
The DNA here is from genome assembly GCF_031143425.1 of Pleurodeles waltl. Taxonomy (NCBI): domain Eukaryota; kingdom Metazoa; phylum Chordata; class Amphibia; order Caudata; family Salamandridae; genus Pleurodeles; species Pleurodeles waltl. The sequence continues at coordinate 375,092,984 of NC_090447.1, forward strand.
CCAGTTGCTTCCTCATCCCTTGGCCCATGATAGCCCTCCCACTGGTCCTTGCCCTTGTGCCTGTGCCCCTGGTGCAGTGTGTCCCCTCCCATTGACACCAGGCCCTTCATTGTCTTGGGTTTGGAGTGTTGACTCATGGCCCTGTACCGTGGGGCACACTGATGTTTGATCTGTCCTTGGGACACAGGTTTGTGAAGGTGGGCTCTGATGTGCAATGGATGCCATAGGGGAGGGGGATTCTGTTGTCGGTAGGGTGAGGCCAGTGGTGGTGGACTGACCAGCCATGCCTGATGGGCCGGTAAGTCATCCCTAACTAGACATCCAGGGTATACCTCATCTATTGGACCTACATCCAGGGCTGGACTTTTAGTCTCTGGCATCCTCTGCTGTGTGGCAGTCCTTGGGATACCTGGTTAATGAGAGGTATTGTGTTACATAATGGTATTGTACTGGTGGTACACATGATTGTTTGTGATCATTGTCTGGATTTGCACAGACAGTTTCTTGATTACTGCTTGTTTTTGCATCAGTTGAAAGTTGCTATGGTACAATTTGGCTCAATATATGTTTTTGGTCTTGCCCAGTGTCATTGCCATGTTCTGATGTGCATTCCAATTTCTTGTTGGTGAAGGGGGGTGACATGGTTATAAGTGCAGGTGCTCAAATGTGGAGTAGATTTTGCAGTCATTCAAGGGTAGGGAGTGTTGCATTGTGGTAGTTGTAATAAGTGCTGCAGTGTGTGAAATACATGCACTAGGTGGGCCTATGAGGTAATGGTGTTAGTAAGGAAGTGTTGCATGGATGGGAGGGTATTGACTCCATGGAGTTTAGTGCACATGAGGGGGATGTGAGGGGATGACAGGGTGATGGGGGTACATGCTGTGCAGGAGTACATGGTGACAGGGAAGTGTTGTTGACTTACCAGAGTCCAGTCCTCCTGGTATTCCAATCAGCCCATCTGGGTGTAGGATGGCCAAGACCTTTTTCTCCCACAATGAGTAGTCTGGTCTATGTTGTCTGTATCATGATATCATGGCTCGTACCTTCCCCATAGGTTGTTCTACCTCTTCCTCATGTCGTCCCTTGTGCGTGGATGTATTCCCACTGTGTTCGCCCTGACAACGATCCTCTGCCTTAACTCAGTTTTCTGGGCTATGGATGTCTGCTTGATCTGTGCTCAAAACGGTTGTGGCTCCACTCTGACGATTTCGTCGACCATGACCCTCAACTCCTCGTCTGTGAATCATAGGTGTTTTGTAGTGACCTGGTGGTTGTGTTGTGGGTGGTGGGGTTTGTTATGTGCAGGAATGCTGGGTGTGCAGTTTGTTGGTGTAAGGTTGAGTCCCAGGGTGTGCGTGTAGTTTGTGTTAATTATGTGCAGTGGTGATGTTTGTGTTGTGTTGCTCTTGATGTTGTGTGTTGTGTGATGCATGTTCAGTGAGATGGTGGCTGTGATTTCTATGTGCAGTGCCTTCTGTCAGTGTGGTTTTGCCTCACTATGTCAGACTTTCTGAGTGCAAAGGATTATGGGTATGTGTGGGGGGGTGTTATATGGTGCTGTGATCAGGTATGTGTCTCAAGTGTGGGGTATTTGTATTGTCCAATGTGGTGCTGTGTTCTGGTGGAGATGTGCTTTTGTCCTCGGCGGTTTGGACCACCAATGGATTACCGCTGTGCAAAGACCTCAGCAGAGTGGTCTGTGACTTGTAATTTGGAGGGCGGGTGGTGTGGCAGTGCTGGTGGTGGAATCATCTCTCTCCCGCTATTGATCAAGCCAACGGTGTCAGATTTTTGTCTGTTTTCTGCCAGTGTTGTGTTGGTGACTCGTAATACGGCGATCTTTAGACCGCCATCACTGGCGGTCTTTTGGCACCCGCTTGCACAGCGGTCTTCAGAAAAGACCGCCAAACTCTTAATGAGCACCTAGGTCTTTGGAGCTAAAAACATTTGATGGATAGACACCAAAAAAATGAACCAAAGTCAACCTTAACATACAAAGACAATACCATTGAACTCAGACACCCTTGACTAACATGACTCTATTTTGGGCATCGTACAGATAGGAGAATAGCCCACCACCATCCCTTTATCGTGACCTTTAATACTCCTTTCTTCCCTTAACCTTCCTTTCAATTCACTCTTTACTATTGTGCTAACAGATTTGCTCACCGACTTAGGGTTAATAAATAATTCAGCTCTACCAATACAACCAAGCTTTTTATATACATACATGAGCTATATACAGTTATACATCTCATCAAGACTTAAATAGTCTTGAATCAGGGCTTGAGTCAGTACTGCTTCTGATCTCACCCATACTGAGAGCCATAATATTACGGGGCCAATTTAACTGTGTCCTTTATAAAGGGAAGACCCAATTCCTTGTGAACAATGGTAGCAGGAATACTACCTGGGAGTGACAGCACTGCCTCAAAGTTTTCACAATATACCCCCACAGTCCTGCGCCATATGTAGCTATATAAATTGTCCTGGCATTGTAGATCATATTAAATGCATAAAGCAATAGAGATAGCCTTAATGATTTTTAAATGGTCCCGGCCACTGCGATTATCAAAAGGTACTCCCAGGTTGGAAAATGTGGGGAGTGTTTTAAGTTGGGTCTCCTCAATAAGAACAAGCATTTGCAATGCAATAGGTCTTGCATTTGTGATTATTAGAGCTATTGGTCTTGTTTATGTTATTGTATTAGAATACAAATGGTATTGTGATTATAGAACGGTCTCTGTTAGTGATGTTTGTGAGACACAGTACTTGTGTCTAAAAGAGACCGCGTGTGTATGGGAGAAAGGATGTGTGTATGAGCGTGAGACCATGTATGTGTGAGAAAACTATGTGTATGTGTTATAAAAAGAGATAGTTGAGATAAACAAATAGTGACAGTGTCTGTGTGAGTGAAATAGTGCAGTGTATTAGGGAGGGGAGTGAGAGAGACAGAAAGAGAGAGAGTGCTGTGTAAATGAGACTGATTGAGAGAGACAGAAAGAAAGAAAGAGAAATAGAGTGTGCATGTGTTATAAAGAAAGAGAAAAAAACATAAGTGTTGAACAAAGGATGTGTGTATGTGTGTCACAGCATGCAACAACACAAAAAATTTGCATAATATTACTGTAAGGTAATTATTCATTAAAGCAGTGTAAACACGATCTGAAAGCTAATGAGTTCACTGCTAGATGTAATAATGTTTTGAAAATTACTAAGCAAAGGTGTGCAAACAGGACATCGTTAATAATGAGCGCACTGCTATATGTAATCATTTTAAGAAAATTTACGTAGCGAAATAGCTGTGCAAAGGTGAGATAAAATGAAAAGTGTTGACATACATGGCGGAAACACCGAATAAAATCTTTGTAAATGTTTTTGTAAGTATTGTCTGTGAGACAGAGTTTGTGTGTAAAAATGTGTGCTCGTATATGGAACAAAACATGTGTGTATGTGCATGTGAGCTTGTATGTGTGAGAGAGCCTGTGTGTATTTGTAAAAGTAAGAGGGTGGAGAAGTTGATAAATAGAGACAGTGTGTGTGTGAGATCAATAGTACTGTGTGTGAGGGAAGGAGAGCGAGAGAGAAAGAAAGAGAGAGAGTGCTGTGTGAATAACAGAGATACAGAGAGATAAATAGAAAGAAAAACAAAGAGTATATGTGTTATAGAATGAGGAAAACTGTATGTGTTAGAGAGAGAATGTGTGTATGTTTTTGAGAGCTTATATGTGTGAGAGAGCATGTATGTGTTATAATGATTAATGTAACAGTACAAAAACTGTGCTTGATATTGCTGTAATGTAATTAATATTTGAGAGTGTGTAAACATAAGATAAAAGGCAATGCACCACTTGTACCTTTAAACACGTCTAAAACATTTCTAAGCTAAATATCGGTGCAAACACGAGATAAAGACAAAGTGCACACTGCGGCGTTGATATAAAACTGTCAAACCTTACAATGAAATCTATGTGCATGTCTTTGTAAGTGATGTGTGTGAAACAGAGTATGTGTGTGTAAGAGAGAGCGCGTTTGTGTGGGAGAAAGGATGTGTGCAAGTGAGTGAAAGGTAGTATGTCTTAAAAAGTGTGTTTGTGCGTGAAAGGTTGTATGTTTTAGAAAGCGTGTGTGTGATTAAAAGAGAGAGGGAGGCCGAAGTAAGAAAAAAAGTAAATGTGTGTGGCAAAGAAATAGCGGTGTGTATGAGTACGGTGTGCGAGAAAAGTAGAGAATGCTGTATAAATGTGAGAGCTGAAGAGAGACAATGAGAAAGTCAGACAGAGAGTATGTGAGTAAAAGAGAGCGAAAGTCCGTTTGTGTGGAAAACAGAAAAGTTCATGTTTGTGAAAGTGTCTATGTTTGAGAGAGCGTATGTGGGTTATGCGGACCAATGTGACAGGACGGATACTTTGAATGAGATCGTGGAAAGCTAATTAATAACTGAAACTTGTCAACCTCAGGATAAAAGCTAATGTGCGCTCTGCTCTTTGTAATAATGGTTAAAAAATTACTAACTAAAGCTGTGCATACCGTAGATCAAAAGAAATGTGCACATTTAAATTGAAAAATAGGCATTTGTCACATTTTTAAAACTAAAACTGTTCAAAGACTAAGTAAAACACAACGCACACACTGGTTTTTTTATGAATGTATATAAAATTAGTAACCGAAACTGTGCAGAAAGTGTGTAGTGGTGTGATAATTAGAATAAATAGGCAGTATTCGTCAAGTATCCCAGTCGGCTTCAGAGAAGAATGAATTAGCATACTTGTAAACCTCACCGTCAACATCCACATATGGTGTTTAGGTTGATGATAACGATCTTTAAAGCTATGCTAATTGTCTACTGGACCCTGCCTGGCAACTGCAGACTCTGTGACTAAATTGCTTTTGTTCCTGGGAAAAAGGTAGCGGCAAATGCCTTTAAGGATCACATCCTTTAACTGTTTTTTTGTAATAATGAAGTTTAACAAAACTGTGCAATAGAAGCCTGTACTAGTAAGGTTTAAAATTAGGTAAGTTTATAATTAAAACTGTGCTGGAAGAGTTGAGATCTGTGAATTAACAACACGGAAACTCTGAATAATATGGCTGCAATGTAATTGTTAACCGAAACTGTTCAAATACAACATGAAAGGCAAAGCGCGCGCAGCGGTATTGTCCTAAAATGGTAAAAACGTAAAAAATAAAAGGAATATGAATGTCTCTGTGAGTGCTGTGTGTGACACTGAATACGTGTGTGTAACAGAAAACGCGTGTGTATGTAATAAAGGATGTATGAATGTGCGTGAGAGCTTGTATGGTTAAAACTGCGTGTGTGTGTGAAAAAAAAACGAAACAAGCACGTTTCGAAAACTACAAACCGAAGTAACATTGAAAACACAAGATACATTTGTGCAAACATTACATAAAAAGCAACGCGCGCACTGCTATATTTAAGCACGTTTAAAAAATAACCAAAACAGAGCAAACACACATTAAAGGCAACGCGCGCAAAGCACACAAAAAAACGTGAAACCGGCGCAAAACATACTGATCGCTACAGTGCAACTACAAAGAGTAAAAAAAATAGTTCCACTAACTTATTATTAAGGAAACCTGTGTAAGAAGATTGTACTTGGTCGCTGCGCTTTGGGAGGGATAAACATGAAAGGAGGCATGACAAATGCATGCCACAAACCAATAACAAACAAAGAAAAAGCAAACAGCCAATAAAAAGCCAGTAGGTGGGTATAGAGCCCACAGAGTAATTACAACAGTCCGAGAGACAGCGCATGCGCGCTGCCTAGGCTCGACCTAATAAGGGGGATCCTGCTTTTTGGCCGCCCCACAGTACGTATGATTTTGCCTTGTTGGTAGAGAGGCCTAAATTACACATGAAATCAGCAAAGTTGGCAATCAGTTTCTGGAGACCCAGATGGCACCATAAGGACACAGTCTTCAGCATAGATTAACACAGGTTGATGACGTGTCCTTCTCTTTGGGCGGTCTGCATCAAACTTTACAAAAAAATCCTCCTGGTCATTAATGTAGAAACTGAAGAAGAAGGGAGCCAAAACACACTTCACCTGACCCCCTTCCCAATCTTTATATGAGGAGTACAATCCCCATTGCAGCCATATCTGATCTTTGCTTCCACATCACTGTGCAGTTGCACCTTAAGGCACACTATTTTAGGGTTTGCTCCACAGTTTATCAAAATCTCTCAGAGTTTAATCCTGTTAACATTATCGAATGTGGTGCTTAGATCCATGAATGCCAAATAAAGCATTCACCCCATGCACTAACATATTTCTCTATCAACAGATGGAGATTTAGGGCCTCATTCTGAGGCCGGCGGGCGGCGGTCGCCGCCCGCCTGGCGGGAACCGCCATATGGCCGCTCCGCGGTCGAAAGACCGCGGAGGCCATTCTGGCTTTCCCGCTGGGCTGGCGGGCGACCGCCAGAAGGCTGCCCGCCAGAAGGCTGCCCGCCAGCCCAGCGGGAAACCCCTTCCCACGAGGAAGCAGGCTCCGAATGGAGCCGGCGGAGTGGGAATGCGACGGGTGCAGTTGCACCTGTCGCGAATTTCAGTGTCTCTTACGGGGGCCCCTGCAGTGCCCATGCCATTGGCATGGGCACTGCAGGGGCCCCCAGGGGCCCCACGACACCCCATACCGCCATCCTGTTCCTGGCGGGCGAACCGCCAGGAACAGGATGGCGGTATGGGGAGTCGGAATCCCCATGGCGGCGCAGCAAGCTGCGCCACCATGGAGGATTCCTGAGGGCAGCGGAAAACCAGCGGGAGACCGCCGGTTTTCCCTTTCTGACCGCGGCCAAACCGCCGTGGTCAGAATGCCCTTGAGAGCACCGCCAGCCTGTTGGCGGTGCTTTCGTGGTCGTTGACCCTGGCGGTCAATGACCGCCAGGGTCAGAATGACCCCCTTAGTCATTGTTTCTGTGTCCCCAATCCAGACTTAAATCCATACTGAGCAGATGATAGTATACAGTTATCCATAGCCCATACTCCAGAATGGTCCAAAATAATGCTGCCCATTATTTTGACAGTAGCATCTATCAGGGAGAGAGTGGTAACAGTGCAGGTCTTTGCGATCTCCTTTTTTAAAAATTGGCACAACAGTTCCTTTTGACCTAGCATTCAGGGGGGTTAAAATAACAGCACTTTTGAATATAGTCAGTAAATAGTGTCCATAGTTTTAAACTATCCTTAAAAATATCGACAGAGACCCCGTTGTAGCCAGGGGCTTTATTTGATGGTGATCTCTTAGTAGCTGAATCTACATCAGTAAGATTAATAACTAACTCATTGTTACTTTCTGTTAGAAATGGGGTCTCTACTTGGCAGAGGTATACACCCTTGTCCAATAGGGACCACAATCCTAGTCAGGATAAGTCACACACAATCTAAATTATCCTGTGCTCACCCTCTGGTAGCTTGGCACTGAGCAGTCAGGCTTAACTTAGAAGGTAATGTGTAAAGTATTTGTGCAATAAATCATGCAATAACACAGTGAAACATCACAAAAATACACCACACAGGTTTATAAAATTATATGATATTTATCTGAATGAATTAAGGTAAAAAACAATCAAGATTTGATGAGTACAAGTTGAAATTTCCCTTTTGCAATGATAAGAAATGTCTTTAGTCTTTAAAAAGCAACAATTGTCTCTTGTGTGCACAAAGTACCAGCTATGTGTCACAATTACATACACAGAGAGCTCAGAGGAGGAGATGCATGGAAAACCAAGAGTGTAAGTCAGATTACCGGTTGCGCACAGACGATGAGTCAAATCTTTTCCATGTGGCAAGGACTTTGCGTCGAATTCTGGTGCACAGACTTGAATCCTCTTTGCGATGCGGGGTCATTTGATACTCAGAGACGATGTGTGGAGGTCCTGGGCATGCTGGACGAAGTCGCAGGTGCTGCGTCGATCCAGTGGGCGATGCGGCAGAGTTTCTGTCGCACAGTAGATGCTGCATCGATTCCTCACGCAGGAAGCCGGGTTGTGTTGTTACAGCTTCGCAATGATTTGATCCAGTGGGCTGTGTGTCGAAGTTCCGGTTGCAAAACTGGAGCTGTGTCGATCTCCACTTGGGGAGGCAATGCAGTGATTCTTCCACTGCCATGCAGCCTGTGCATCAATTCCAGCAGGCTGTGTGTCAATTTTCACAGCACAAGGAGTTCCTTTGAAGAGAAGAAGTCTTTTTGGCCCTGAGACTTCAAAAAACAGGAGGCAAGCTCAATCCAACCCTTGGATAGCACTTCTCAGCAGAGCCAGAGGCCAAAAAGGCAGCAGGGCAACAGCAAGGCAGCAGTCCTTTACAGCAAAGCAGCCCAGGTGAGTCCTCTGGGAGCCAGGCAGTTCCTCTTGGCAGGTTGCAGTGTCTGGTTCAGAGTATCTGTCCCCCAAGTGTCTGAGTTGATAGGGCCAGGGACCCAGTTTATATACCCAAAAGTGCCTTTGAAGTGAGGGAGACTCAAAAAGTAGTTTTGAAGTACACAAGGTCCCCTTCCAGTACAGGTCTGTGTGCCAGGGTCCCAGTAGGGGGGGTGGCAGCCCTTTGTGTCAAGCCCCACCACCCTTCCAGCCCAGGAAGACATATTCATTATGCAGATGTTTGCAAGTGTGACTGAGCATCCTTTGTTTGTAGTTGTCCGGGTGAAATGCGCAAGGGAGCTGTCAATGAGCCCAGCCCAGATGTGGACTGGAGAAAGGCTGTACGGCACAGAAAGATTTTAACTGCAAAGAAATGCTCACCTTCTAAAAGGGGCATTTCTAAAATAGTAATATAAAATCCAACCTCACCAGTCAGCAGGATTTTCTATGACCATTCTGGTCATACTAAATATGACCTGTCTACTCCTTTCACATCAGAATCTACCACTCAAACAGTAAATGAGGGTAGCCCTTATGTTGGCCTATGAAAGCAGCAGGCCTCACAGCAGTGGAAAATGAATTGAGGTGTTTCCACTACAGGACATATAAAACACACAGGTATAAGTCTTGCCTTTTACCTATAAAGCAACCTGCCCTATGGGCTACCTAGGGGGTACCGTAGGGCTGACATATGTAGAAAAAGAGGTGATTGAGACTTGGCAAGTACTTTTAAATGCCAAGTCGAAGTGGCAGTGAAACTGCACACACAGGCCTTGCAATGGACGACCTGAGATACGGTTAAGGAGCTACTTATGTGGGTGGCACAACCAGTGCTGCAGGCCCACTAGTCGCATTCAATCTAAAGGCCCTGGGCACATGTAGTGCACTTTACTAGGGACTTACAAGTAGATCAAATATGCCAATTGGGTGTGAACCAGTGTTTTCATGTTTTAAAGAAGAGAGCATATGCAATTTAGCACTGATTAGCAGTGGTAAAGTGTGCAGAGTCCTGAAGCCAGCAAAAACAGTGTCAAAAAAGTGCAGGAAGGCAGGCAAAAAGTTGGGGGTGACCACCCTAAGGCTGTCAGGTCTAAAACTTTCAAACCTACGAAAGTCACAGGAGCATCTAGAAATCCCAGGTCCATCACATTCAAATACCTTAGTGAAATAATCAATCCAGGTGCTCTCTGTGATAGTAATTTTTCCCCTCATTGGTGTTATGAGCGAAACATTGCAAATTTACCACCTTCCAAAATTTAGATGATTCCCTTGATATAGCTGCGTGTACCATCTTCTCCCATTCCTCCCTTCTAATTTCAGCTTTCCTCACCCAGGTGGCTGCTTTATAGGCCAGCTTCTTAACTAGACCCAGACGCCCCTACCTCTGTAGCAGCAGATCCCCTCCCACACAAGCGGAGACATCTAGTGAAGAATCCAGGAGGTGTGGATGGCAAGACACCCACCACTACCAGAAAGTGACCTCTTCCTAAAGGACCTCCTTTGTGTGCACAAATTCACTCTGTTGACTGATCCTCAACCACCTACCAGTTCCGATGGGCGGAGTACTCTGGACCTTGGACTCACAAGTGTGTGGCATCTAATCCAATGATTTCATTCAACATTACTCACCCCTTCACTTTACTTTTTTGTTTCTTTATGTCCCAAGTGTATTTTCTGCATTAACAATGTAATAAATTCATGCATCACAAACTCATTGTCTGCTTGCTTAGTTTTCAACTTTTTGCTATGTAGAGATTTGAGACCATATGCACCATATGATGAAGATACAAGCTACTTGTGCAAGGAGGGATAAGTCACAGGTACACAGCGCCCAGCTCAGGATTACAACCATTACATATCAACACATTAGCAGAAGGGTCTGGTCAAACCAAAAATGTTATCCCAGTTTACAGCACATAGGCTGTCAATATGTAAGGACTTTTAGAACACAAGAATGTGTGATTCATACTGAGTCACAGTACATGTTTCAAGGTACAGACCACCAAAGGAAGAGATTTGTCAACCATTGTCCTGTAGAATAGGCAAACACTGAGGTGGTTGATGTCAGCAGCTTGAACCTTATCACATACCACACCAAAGTAATCCAACATCACATAATCCAAGATACAGACAGATGGCAGTACAACAGTCCTTGATCACAGACCCATCATAATCCAATGCCCACACATCTGAAGGTATGGCACAAACATATGTCAGTGCTGTGGCACAGGCACTGTGGCATACAATGATGAAACACATCCGCAGTTATACACAGGTCAGAGAAAAAAGTGTTTAGCCAATGTGAAGGTAAAATGACTTGGTCAAAAGGTAGGACTACATATCTTATGGCCACATGATGACACGGATGATGCTTCAGGCACACAATAAGTCCAATATGCATGTCTGTACCTCCACCTAAACACTGCAATCTCTCATGGTACAGGTCTCACACATCCAAAGTCTGCAACCCACATTATCTGGAACAATCCTTGACCACTTTATATGTAAGCACAGCATCAGATACCTGACAATGTCACAGCTCTGAAATTCCCACATGAAGATGCCATGGTGAAGGTGCCTGTACAAAGAACAAAAGAAGGAGTATATGTTTGAAACCATACCCGAGACACAAGTCACAAGCAACTGGAAAACAAAGTACATTGCAAGGAAACTGACACAAAAAAAGCAACATCATCAAGGTGGGGATGTGTCAAAAGCTATCTTATCACACAGCCTTTGGCCTAATATTTCAGAGTATCAGCTCCCTAGCTGTTTGTAAAACACTCAATTCTACACATTCTCACAACTACAGTTCGTTGTACAGTCATAGTCATTACATCACATGACATACTTACACTCATGAAAAGTAGCTGTTGATGAGATCTTATCGCAAGTCATCTCCTTCCTCTTCATCAGTGTTCTCCTCACTTGGTATTTCAAGAGTCTCACATAGTGGCACTGCAGGCTCTCCCTCCTCTGGGATGTATGGGATCATCCTCCACAGGGTGATTGTATGGAGCTTGCAGCGTACCACAGTGATCTGACACACTTTCCTGGGTGACTAGAGGAGGGCTCCACCAGTCCAGTCCAGACATCCACATCTGGCCTTCAGGAGCCCAAAAGCCTGCTCCACTGGGCACCACATTCTTCCATGGGTGTCATTGAAGCTGACTTCACCTGGCGTAGTTGAATTCCTCAGTGGCATCAATAACCAAGGACGGTTTGGAATGGGAATGGGACAGAAGTGCAACAATGAATCCCTCAATATATGATTGTAGCACCTGATATTGCACACACACAATCAGGACAGACTTGACTTCCAAACTAGCCAGGCTGGGTGCAGTTGTGACATCAGCTGAGGTATGGAGCTGTCCCGCATAATGAAGGAATCATGGACTGAACCTGGATAATGGGCACAGACATATGAGACGTAGAGATCCACCAAACAAATAACTTGCACGTTGATGGAATGGAGGTTCTTTCTGTTGTGATAGACTTATTCAGTGGCCTGTGGTGGCACCAATCTAACATGTGTGCCATCAATGGCCTCCACGATGTGTGGAAGGCAGCCAAATTTTTAAAAGTCTGCCTTCATATTAGCTAAAACCTCACATCGGGGGAACCTGATATAGCTGTCAATTTGTTTCAACATTGCTGAGAGTAGTTCCTTCAACACCAGTCAGAACATAGGTTGGGACATACCAGCAGATAGGGCCGTTGATGTTGGAAGGACCCTGTGGCCAGGAACAGCAATACTTACATGACTCACATAAAAGGTGGTATGCTGGTTGGACAACAAATAGCTGGCATCAGATCTGTCTCCAACTGACAGCATATGTCCACTATTGTTGGTTTGTTTAGACAGTAGTACATAATTATATGTCGTTCTTCCACGGTCTGAAGGTCTGGCAGTGGACGGTAGACAGGAGGTTGGTGCATCCTCCATCTCCCAGAGAACCTATGTGTGGCAAGACATGAGATGTGACATTTGTCAGTGAGCCCACAGCAAAATATATGATGCATGACAAAAATATCATGTGAAAATTTCTGACTGGATAGACATGACACCCAGTGCACATCAAAGCTGCAAACTACACCAGGGTCATATGTGACCCTATGGTTTACAGCATGTATCCAAAACATGGATTTGAATAAAACTCATAGATGTGATCACAATTGCCTCTCGAAATGTGACTGCATATTCCGACCGTCAAAATGATGATCAGCAGTGGTGGACCATGCACCTCTGTAAAATGCCTTCTGTGCCCTGCAACATACTACAATGGTGGGTGAGTAGAAGGACCTACATGACAAGACATGATAAGGATGTTTGTGAGGCAACAAAACAAGAATTGTAGGTATGATCGGTTTAGAAAGCCCAATACAGCATTTCAGGCTCCCAAAATGGTATATGCCTGACCTACTCCACTGGACATTAGGAACCGCCTGCGTCCACCAACGGAGGCCATCATGGCAGTAGGAGATGGCAACCATGGCAGACACAGCCATAGGCTAATGCTGTTGCCAGTGGCAGTCGCAGTCCACAGGCAGTGACCACTGTGTACATGGCGGACATGACCTCCATGTTGTGTAGATTCACTCACTTGACTCGACACTGTTGCCCGCAACACCTACATGACCTGAGCTGCTATGTGCTGCCTCTGGGAGCAATTATACCACTCCGAGCAGGTGAGAGAGACCCTGCCTTCTCTCCAGAGCTGGAGAGGTTTGTGAATGAGGTCCTACACCTGTATGGACAGCTCTATGGCTCACCAGTAGAGCAGGTAAGTACCTCATGTGCACAATTTTCTCTGATCCTCAGCATCCTTTCCCTCCTATAGGCTACAATCTGCCCCTGTGTGTCAGTTAGACTTCTTGTGTGCCTTTTATTGCAGTCTGTGTGGCATCAATGGGATATACAATGTTCAGGTATAAGTGGAGTAGAGTACTATGTGTTATGTTCAGTCACATTGTGTTGGGTGAGTTTTTTAGGATCCTAGATCCACCTTGTGTTGGATGCACATTACTAAGTAAGGAGACTTTACTGCCATCCAATGACATTTCTTTCTTCATGTTTGTGGTAAATGTTAGACCATATGCAAGTGCATGACAGCATGAGCTGTGAAAGCATCTTGCATAAGTCATTTGAGAATCTTGTAAGCAATGTGCATAGTACCATTGATCTTTCAACCCACATCTGGCCTTACCAAACTGTAGCCTGGAACTGATATCCCCACTCACTCTACACTTAAGGTTGCACACACACTACAGGCCAAATTGTTGATGGCCTCATGACGTGCTGCCATGCATGGAAGTGATGGAAATGGGGTGACATTTAGGCCCATATTTATACTTTGTTGTGCCACATTTGTGTCATTTTTTTATGCAAAAGCGGCACAAACTTACAAAATATAATAGTATTTTGTATGTTTGCGATGCTTTTGAGTCAAAAAGTGACGCAAATGCAGTGCAAAAAAAGTATAATTATGGGCCTTAGATTCTGTATGTTCAGCCTGCAGAGACCAGGACCTGTCAAACGTATCTCTTGGTATGGGTCCTAGTTTAGGCTGTGGGAGAGTCACTGTGGCTATGCAACTCTGGCACAGTGCTCACTCCCTGTACACCAACAGATACTGTCATGTGGAAAATATGATGGCTGAGTGGCAAAACTTGCCCTGAATGCCTCAGTCCATTGACTAGATTACAAATGGGTACTGAGGTACATCCCTGAAGTAGTCCATATGTACATTTTCCATCATTGTCAATGTGCGTCTTTGAATCATGACAGGTCCCTTACTCCCACAGCTCTGTTGTCACCTTCACTCAGTCCATATTTGTCCTATGCTGGCTTATTGCACAAATGACAGTTCTGCAGTGCAGACAGTGTGTTGATTCCTGGGAGGCCATTATATGTGAGTCAGTACCTTGGTCTCTTTGCAGTAATTGTACAATACATCCCTTTGTATGTTGGATGCCACCTCTGTAGGATGGACACATATGTCAAAGGAGTATTCTGTGGTACAGGTACATACAACAGAACCCACCCCCTAAAGTGGCATGAGTCTGCACTTATTAGGCCACATGTCTTCACATGGACTAGGAACACACTCTCTCCCCACCATGGAAGATCATTGATTGTCACTCAAGTATAATGGTGAAGTCTGTACTATGTTAGTTGCCTGTGGGACTGTATGCAGTGAGTCAATCTCACAGAGTGTGAATGTGTTGGTCCAGTCAGGCCTAAGGAGTTCACCTTTTAGAAGGCACAAATGTGTGTGGTGTTTCATTGTGGCTCACATCACAGTACATGTTTCTGGAGCATGGGCTACCTAATGTCAGTAAGCTTGTTTAGTCATTGTAGTCCATGAGCAGGGTAGTGGATGATTCTGCAGATGGAAATATATATATGTCTGGAATCATGTCCCCGTATTTATTGGCTTGTGTATTTCACTCTTTTAGAGTGTTAACAAATTGAGATGTTCTAGCTTGATATTTCTGACATGTATGTGACTCAACCATTTAGGTAAATATTTGTGATTGTAAATCTCTTCATTTGTCTTTTGCATTCACACAGAGTAATGCCCATCAGATGAAGGAGATAAGGAGAGACATCGACCAGAAAGTATGGACACTTAGGGTCCACAGCCGGTGGAGGGTCCACTGTCAGATGAGGTGGGAGGACCTGAGATGCTGGGCCCGGTAGACCGCTGAGGTCCAGATTGGGCTGTCCTCTCAAAGTGGACGGGGCGCACGTCAAACCATGCCCCCCCAACGTGGGCCGCATTCTGGTGGTGGCCTACCAAGACCTTGATGGGCATTTGAGGACAGCACACCAGCCACAAGTGGGCGAGTACTGGCCATATTCCTGCCTGTCACATTACCAAGTGAATGTGTTAGATTCTGTCAGCTCCTCCTGACAATTAAGGATGAGCCATGTGTAACACAGTAGATGAGTGATTGTTTGTGTAAACATGCCAGGTGGTGCATACTGATGTGCCTTGCCTATTGGCACAGAGACCTAGAACACAACTGTGTGCAATCCACAAACAATTTGCTCTCCAGGGACAACATAGGGCTGTGTACATTGATCAATCAAGTGTTGTTTGTTGTTGCAGTGGGTGTATTTTCTATGCAACAGACCACTACTCCACAGTGTTACAGGCTGAAAGAAAGGTAGTGATGGATCACTGTCCTCAGCCATGTGTCTGGTGAAAGAATATATTGGCATCTGCTACCCAGATGCTACTTGTCTTCAGCATGTGATGGGTGCTAGTGCCTCACTACTGTCTGTAATGTGATAATGGCCATCATACGTGTGACAGAGCATACTTTTATGGGGGGTGCAGCTACAGATCAAAACTTTTCCTTGGTAAGTGGGGAATGTCCATTTACATGATTTATCTGCCATCACTGTTGCCAACATTCATTGTGCCCACATGTCAGAATGTGTCCTTTGTCTTTTGGAAAACATTTGTAAACTGTTGTTTCATGCATGGTCTACCTGTGTTAATAGGGTAATTTCTATATTCCCTCACATATATGTGCATGCCAACCTGTGTGTGGAATAGGACATTTACAATGGGACTGCATTTCATGTGGTGCCCCATACAGGAGTGTGTCACCATTGCTTACTGGCTGACACATACCCTCACCTGTCATAGTATGTCATTTGGCATGTACATCTGCAGAAGCAATGAGGGACAAGACGTGTATGACTAGATGTTGTAGTCACAATGTTCATTTCCATGCCATTGATGTGGCATTATGTAGCAAAGTGCACTACACATGTGTAATGGAGAAGATTTGTAACATGGTTGGTGGCATGCATCATGGATTGACTTGCAGTTATATTGAAATCACATGTGGTTGGATACAACCATTCATCCACAGACATCTGGGTTTGGATGACCAAAATAGAGAAAGTGGTGTAACTTCCCATTGGGCAACATATTGAGGGACTTCTATAACTACTTGTTAGTCTCTGGGCCTCTCCAACACATAAAAGTCTAATGGCGTCTACTGATGCAATCAGGTTATGTCATTGTAGGGGGTGGCAGACATTAGTGGTGATTTCCCTGGGACTTGCTCATTCATTGTGTTTTGAATTTTATGGGCAATTCTCCCTGACATTTTGCACGTGGTGTCTGTAGTGTACATTTCCATTACAAATGTGTGGCATATCTGAGTAACATTAGTACTGCCTTCATGACTCCATTGGAATAAATTTCCCTTGGTGAAGTGTGCAGTAGGACATGAGAATTTCCATGCCACATTCTCTAGGCTATTGCACTGTTGTCAGCAACATGCCATGTTCTGGGAGCATCATTTTGTATTGTTGTGTTGTTGTGTTGTTGTGTATGTGACAAATGTATGTCTGCATGACCTTGTGTGGAAATGCAGTTGGCATTGGCCTACTATGGTATGAGAACAGGTAACTGAGGTATGCTCGATGAGGCAAAGCATTGAAGGTGATGTGGTCTCCTACTTCTTCAGTCATGCAATTGTAGTTGTCTAAGATCCTGATTTTCCTATGGGCAATTGTTGACAGTTCAGATGGCATGTATGCATATGATATGGTACATGTAGGGGGCCACTTAGGTGGAGTTTGTTGCTGGGGTCTACTTGACATCATGGTAATGGTTGCTAATCACAGCTGTTGTTCAAGTGTAAATATGGACATGTGATGACCCTTTTTCTCTTTGTGTTTGCAGCACCAGCCCAGAGAAGTAAAGGAGGCAGGGCACAGCCGAGTGTAGAAGCATCTGGCCATGGGACCTTGGATCAAGACACCACTGACAGAGAGAGACCCAGTGGATTGGTGGGTGATGTGAGTGCCATGGAGGAGATGGGATCTACTTATCCATTCATCAGATTCTTCTTGCAGTGGCCACTCCCTAGTGCTGGCAGACCCATTGGGAGATACTCCAGTACCACCCTTGTCCACCACCCCCAGTTCTATCTTCACCCTCTCTGTTGCTCCCCACCCAGTTGGCCATGCCTGATCACCCAAGAGCCAATCACTGTTTAAGATTGTTTTGGGAAATGTGGAATAGTCAAGACATTTTGTACTGCCTTCATTTTTGATTGGTTTAAGTTTGGTGAGGGAGATCCTTAGTATTTTGGCTCCCCAGAGGAAACTGGAGACCATGGGAGCATACCAGTTGGGAATTTGACAAGTGGGGTGATCATCATTTTGATCATTTCTAGGCGGCCCCACCAATTAATGTATTTGGGGGACCATTGAGATAGAAGGGATTTGATTTTCTTTGAGCACTTCTTCTCATTCAGAGGCAATGATTCAGCCTTGTCTTTTCCAAACCAGATACCTAAGTATATTAGTGATGAATTTTGCGATTTCAAGCCTGAGTCCTGAATTACTGAGTTATTGTAGAGGATGATCAGGGGTAAGACCTCTGTTCTATCCTGGTTGAGGGAATATCCAGTGATCTTAAAGTAGTCATAAATAACATTCAGAATTTTTGGGATAGCCTAGTCAGCTTTATCAGAGACTATCAGACTGTCAACTGCATATGCAGCAATCTTCTGAGGGTTTGAACGTAATGGTATCCTTTGAAGTAATTGTCTGCCCTGTTGTAGAAGTTCAATAGAGAGTAGAAAAAGTAGCTGTGAAAGGGAGTAACCCCGTCTGGCACCTCATAGAAGATTTTATGATTTGGAGGTAAAACCATAGATTTTCACTGAGGCAAAAGGATTGGAGTAGATTGAGAGGATCATTTCGAAAAATTGCTTTCAAAGTGATTGAAAAGTTAAATTTACAAAGGATTGCTTACAAGAAAGTTCATGAGAGTCTATCAGAAGCTTTTTCTGCATCTAGGGCTATAGCCGTGTCTGGGGACAGAAGGAGTTTGGCTTGTTTTAAGGACATGGCAAAACTTTCTGATCTTATCTCTGGTGAACCTTTTTTTAAGACATCCTGTTTGCACAGGGTGAATCAGCAGGTGCATTTTGAGTTTGTTTGCATGGATTTTGGCATATATTTATGGGGTGATCAATTTTAACATCAAGGGGGTGTTTGCCATCCTTGGGTAATACCACAATGGTGGCATTAGGGGCTATGCCCTCTGTTAAACTTATAGTGGCAAAATGAGTGACTAGGTTAAGGAGAGGGTTGATTTATAGGTCTTAAAATCTTTATAAAAACGACTATTAAAGCCATCAGGTCCTGGGGTTTGACCTGTCTCATGTCATGACTAGTGTTAGAAATGGGGTTTCTGGTTAGCTAGGGCGTGCACCTCAGCCAGGCAGAACCTGCCCACTCTAGTCAGGGCTAGGGAGTTACACGTCCAAGATAACCCCTGCTCACCCCCTTGGTAGCTTGGCATGAGCAGTAAGGCTTAACCCGGAGGCAATGTGTAAAGCGTTTGCACAACACACACAACACACGTGACGCAAAATGTACACCCCAAAGTAAACACAACACTGAGCTATGTAAAAATAATCTGTATTGCACAAAACATAATTAGACCAACATTACACGTAAGTAATACCCTGCTATCTTAGCAGTTGTCAGAATGTTACACAAGTTACTAGTACTCTGTAAGAATATGCAGTGGTCACATTAGCACACGTCAGTACTCAGGATTCTGCAACATAAGCAGTAGTCAGGAATTATAGAAAAAGATATATGCACTCGGCATGAACAATCCCTAAATAAAAGGAACATTAGAGAATATATCACAAGTCATATAATTACATATCAGCTAGACATGCCCATAAAAGGAACATTAGCACATATATGTAGAAACAGTAAACAGGTAGGAAACCTAAAACATCTATAAGTCTGTTCTAGGCTTCTAAAGCCTAAATTCCCTGAAATGTACCTGTTTCTGTAGCAGAGACACTCCCAGTGCCTAGAAGTTGAGGATTGGGGCCCCCGGTGCTCCTATGTGCAAAAACGGGGGCCACGCGGTGCTCTATGGGGGGGGAGGGGCGTTCAGCACCCTCGCTCTCTGGTGGTTAGAACGGGCCCCTCCAGGGTCCCGTGATCCTTGTAGGGCCACCCGGGCCTCGACTGGCCAGCCACAAAAGGTGGGGGAAGCCAAACAATCGTCCACAAGACGGAACGGGTGATCGTGCCCCTTAGGCAGTTGCTGGGGGGGAAAGGAACTCCCTTTCCGTACCCGGGCCCTGCAATGAGGGGGGCAGCCGCCCTTGTCCACGGCGCGGCTGCCAGACAGGAGAGATAGGATGGTGCCTGCCTGTGCCCCGGGGGCGCGTCAGAAAGTGCGCTTTGCTCCGGGGGCACGGTTGGAGCGTACTCGCTCCGGTCTTTGTCTTCTTGGGTGCCCCGAGGGGCACGAAGAACAGCGCGATCCTCGCACTGGCTGCAAATACGACCCCTGGGTCGCGGCGGTGACCTATCCGGCAGTGGAGAGCTTATCAAACCGCGGGGGCTTCTCCTATAAGCCCGGGCTGCGGTGGTGACTTTTTTAGGGCTCCCAATAAAGCGCTTTTCACAGTGCTAAGATCAAATCTGCAGCCTGGACTGCGGCGGTGATTTTTCCTCAGCAACAACCACAGCGCCCTTTGGAAAGCGCTGTGGGCCAAGTTTGATGAAGGGTTTGCAGGGGTGAGGGGCCACAGCACCCTGCCCCTGGGAGCAACCAAAACAAGAAGGAGCACAGGGCTGGTGGGCCCAACTACAGGCCAGCATAAGGGGTGCAGATGGTGGCAGTTCCACCTAGTGACCAGGCAGGTCACAGGTCAGCACAACAGCAGCAGTCCAAGGTGGTTTCCTGGTGAGTCCATTCATCAGTGCTCTGTGTCCAGTTTCAAGTTCCAAGAATGTTCAAATTGTGGGGAAAATTCCCCTGTACTTATAGTCAGTTCTTACAGTGTGTCACAATGGTAGGGAGAGGAGGTTCCAGTCAGTTACAACTGGTTCTGGGAGTGCCTCTCTCTCCTTTCAGCACAGGCTCCAAACATAAGTGGGGGATTAACGACCCTATTGTGTGAGGCCAGAGCACAGTCTTTACAAATGCAGGTGTGCCCCGCCTCTCCCATCTCTCAGCCCAGGAAGGCTTTACAATATGTAGATGCACCTCTGTGTCACCTCCACCCTCTCTGTGTTCAGGCTGTCTGAGAAGTATGCACAAAGCCCCAACTGTCAGTCTGCCCAGACGTTGATTGGAGACAAGCTGCATAACACCAAAGTTATAAGCACAGGTAAATGCGCACTTTCTAGAAGTGGCATTTCTGTGATAGTAATAGAAAATACACCTACACCAGTAAGCAGCATTTCTCACCACTATCACAACCATACCAAACCTGCCTACACTACCCCTCATAAATCAGACAATACCCCTTACACATAGGGCAGGGCATTTCCAATGCATTCCAATGAGAGGGCAGCACTCACAGCAGTGAGACACCAAGTTAGGCTGTTTGTCACTAACTGGACAGGCCATGCAACATGGCACATGTCCTGCCTTCTAAATACTTGGCACCCTGCCCAAAGGGCTAGCCAGGGCGTACCTTAGGGGTGACTTACATGTAGTAAAAGGGGAGTTCTGGGCCTGGCAAGTAGATTTAGATGCCAGGTCCCTGTGGCAGAAAACTGCGCACACAGGCTCTGCGCTAGCAGGCCTTAGATAGGTTAGACAGGCTACTTCAGTGGGTGGCGCAAGCAGCGCTGCAGGCCCACTAGTAGCATTTTATTTACAGGCCCTGGGTATAGGGATACCACTTTACAAGGGACTTATAGGTAAATTAAATATGCCAATCAGGTAGAATCCAATCATACCAAATTTGTAAGAGAGAGCACATGCACTTTAGCACTGGTTAGCAGTGAAAAAGTGCTCAGAGTCAAAACGTCAGCCAACAAAGGTCAGAACAATGAGGAGGCAAAAAGCAAAAAGTCTGGGGAATGACCCTGTAAAAGGGCCAGGTCCAACATGACCCCCTACCAGCCCAAAGCCAGGGAAGAATAATCAATACCTTGATGGACTTCCCTGATTAGGGCGATAGAAGCAGGTCCCTGGCCCGCAACTGCAGGGACATGATCCAGTTCTACGCCAATCTGATCCCAGTTGAATTCCTCTGTCTATGCTCCCAAGACAATCTAAGCTAACCCATGGAGGCATCCTAGTTGTCTGTGGCCAGAGCCAGGTCCGAGGCCAGCCCGTGGCCTCTGGCCTTTGAAACCTCTCAGAGTGGGGGGCAGGAGCCCCAGGTGTATAACATCCTGTTTCCACTCTCCTTCCCACCAGTTCAGGAGTTACCCCCTGCCACTGGTCTTCTAGCCTAGGGACTGGTCCCATAGCCTGAATAGGGTTCAGGGGAGAATCTCTCCTCCTGCCCTTCCTTCTAGGGTTCCGCCTCCTCCGAGGACGAATTGTACCCCCAGAATCTAGAACTGCCAGGGCGCTTGTTACAGTCGTCCTGGTCAGCTCACCCACCAGTTCATAGGATCCCCCCTGTAACTGGTCTCCCAACCCAGGGTCCTTCCCCTCTGGCTGAGCTGGGGTCAGGAAAGAGCCTTTCCTCCTCCTGCCCCTCCTTCTAGAGTTCCGCACCCTCCCATCAAGAGTGATACCCCCAGAAGTAATGGTAGAGAGACTGGGGACAGCCTTCTCCACCTCCAGGTCAAGGGGGCTACCCTGGACCTGGTTCTCCAACCTAGGGACGGTATCCTTGGGCTGGTCATGAGTCAGGGGAGTGTCCTCCCGCAAACTCTCCCTTACAGAAACTGAATCCCTAGGGCATGCATCTTCCAACCTAGGGACATTACCCTTTTGCTGGACAGGAGTCAGGGAAGTGTCTTCCAGTGAATCCTCCCTTGTAGGAACTGAATCCCTAGATGGTTACAGCAGTCTCTGTTCCCAGATCTAGGGGGTTGCACATGATCTGGTCTTCCAGCCTAGGGACGATACCCTTTTGCTGGACAGGAGTCAGGGGAGTGTCCTCCCTCAAACCCTCAAAAGGAAGCACCTGCACCCCCCTCTGCGGGGTGGTGCTGCTGATCTCCAGAGTTGGAGCAACCTTGTTCCCAGGTGTCCCCCCTTCTCCTTCAGACTCTAGGGCATTCTTTTTACAGGATTGGCCTTCGATAACGACTACCCTCCCGCCTTGGGGCCCCTCTCGGGTACCTTCCTAGACCTTCGGAGGAGGACAGGTCCCTGTGGATCCTGCACCCTTCCTGCTCAGAACGTTGTCGGGTTGGTTAAATTCTCGCCTTGGTGCACCGGGAAGGAGCCCTCCAAGGCATACGTAAGAGGATAGGTCCTTAACAATCCTACTTCCTCCCCGCTGAAAACTTTACCTGGAACAGTTCAATTCCAGCCTTGGGGCCCCTTCTGGGTGCCTTCCAAAACATGCGTAAGAAGACAGGTCCCTCTGGATCCTGCACCCTCCCCGCTCAGAATTTGGCCTGAATTACCCAGAACCTCCCCCACCCCTTCCAGGGGTGAACCTAAGACGGCCCTTGGTGTCTGACCAGCTCCCCTGGCACTAAGCCAGAGGTCAGCCTCCTTTGCAAGTTCACTGGGGTCAGAGAACTCACAGTAAGATAGGTGTTGGCGTAGCTCTGAAAAACAGCAACGGAACATGTGTTCTCTTAGAATTAGACTAAACAGCCCTTCATAAGGGGTTGCTCTGCTACCCTCCACCCATCCTGTTAGTTCTTTGCAACAAGTCCCCATGAAATCCTCCCAAGACTGGTGAGACCGCTTCCTGTTGCCTCTGAACCTCAACCTGTAGTCTTCAGGGGTGAGTCCATACTTTTCTATCAGGGCCTTTCTGATGTGGGGATACCCCTTCCTGTCACTCCCTTCTGGGGCCAGTAGGACATCCCTTTCCACCTCAGGAATATAGCTCTCTAGGACAGTTCCCCAATCTTTCTCAGGAATCCTGCGCGCAACTAGAGCTTCCTCATACTCCCTAAACCACTGATGTATGTCATCTCCCTCCTTGAACCCAGGTACCAAATCTGTGGGTAGGTAAGGATTGTGCCTAACACTACAAATGGTGCCACCACTGGACTCCACCTGCATTACTGGTGAGTCCAGATTTGTAAGACTGCGCTCTAGAGCGAGCCTTTCTCTGGCATAGGCCCTTTCAGCCTCTGCCATCCTCTCCTGGACTAATCAATCAATCAATCAATCAAAAGATTTATAAAGCGTGCTATGTACCCGTTAGGGTTTCGAGGTGCTGGGGGGGGGGAGGGGCTGCTAACGTTCGAAGAGCCATGTCTTGAGGAGTCTCCTGAAGGTGAGGAGGTCCTGGGTCTGGCGAAGAGAGGTGGGGAGAGAGTTCCAGGTCTTGGCGGCGAGGAAGGAGAAGGATCTGCCGCCAGAGGTCTTGCTCTGGATTCGGGGGACAATGGCGAGGGTGAGGTTGGCAGAGCGTAGTTGACGTGAGGGAACGTAGAAGTTGAGTCTGGAGTTCAGGTAGGTGGGTCCGGTGTTGTGGAGTGCCTTGTGTGCGTGGGTGAGGAGTTTAAAGGTGATCCTCTTTTCCACGGGGAGCCAGTGGAGGTTCTTCAGGTGGGGGGAGATGTGACCTCGGCGGGGTACGGCGAGGATCAGGCGGGCGGCTGCGTTCTGGATGCGTTGGAGTCGTTTGATGTCTTTCGTTGGGATGCCTGTGTAGAGTGCGTTGCCGTAGTCGAGTCTGCTACTGACGAGGGCTTGGGTCACCGTCTTTCTGGTTCCTGTTGGAATCCACTTGAAAATCCTGCGGAGCATGCGGAGGGTGTTGAAACAGGAAGAGGAGACAGCGTTGACCTGTTTGGACATGGTGAGAGCGGAGTCGAGGATGAAGCCCAGGTTTCGTGCTTGGCTGGCAGGGGTGGGTGGTGGGCCGAGGGCGGTGGGCCACCAGGAGTCGTTCCAGGCCGAGGGGGTGCATCCGAGGATGAGGACTTCCGTCTTGTCGGAGTTGAGTTTCAGGCGGCTGTTGCTCATCCACTCGGCGATGGATTTCAGTCCCTCGTGGAGGTTGGTTTTGGCGGTGAGAGGATCTTTGGTCAGGGAGAGGACGAGTTGGGTGTCGTCGGCGTAGGAGATGATGCTGAGATTGTGTTGGCGGGCCAGTTGTGCGAGGGGGGCCATGTAGACGTTGAACAACGTTGGGCTGAGTGAGGAGATTTGGGGGACGCCGCAGATGAGGTTGGTGGCTTTGGAGCGGAAGGGTGAGAGTCGGACTCTCTGAGTTCTGTCGGAGAGAAAGGATGAGATCCAGTTGAGGGCTTTGTCTTGGATGCCGGCCTCGTGGAGACGGTTTAGTAGGGTGCGGTGGCAGACTGTATCGAAAGCGGCTGATAGGTCTAAGAGGATCAGGGCTGAGGTTTCGCCGTTGTCCATTTGTTGTCTGATGTCATCTGTGGCGGCGAGGAGTGCGGTCTCAGTGCTGTGGTTTCGTCTGAAACCAGATTGAGAGGGGTCTAGGATGGAGTTGTCTTCTAGGAAGTGGGCGAGTTGTGTGTTGACGATCTTCTCGATGACTTTCGCTGGGAAAGGGAGGAGGGAGATCGGACGGAGGTTTTTGAGATCGTTGAGATCAGCCTTGGGTTTCTTGAGGAGGGGTTGGATTTCTGCGTGCTTCCAGCTGTTCGGGAAAGTAGCGTGTCGAAGGAGAGGTTGATGATCTTGCGGAGTTTGGGGGCGATGGTGGCGTCGGCTTTGTTGAACACGTGATGTGGGCAGGGGTCAGCGGGGGATCCTGAGTGAATGGAGTTCATGGTTTTTCGTGTTTCGGCGTCATCTACTTGAGTCCAGGTGGTGATGCGTTAGGCGTGGGAGGAGTTTCTGGGGGTGGGGTCCGGCGGAGGTGAGGTGTTGAAGCTGTCGTGGATTGTTGCGATTTTCTGGTAGAAGAAGGTGGAGAGCTCGTCGCAGAGTTCCTGGGAAGGAGGGACGTCATTGACGTTGGCGTTGGGGTTGGAAAGTTCCTTCACGATGCAGAAGAGTTCTTTGCAGTCGTGTGCGTTGTTATTGAGGCGTTCTGTGAAGTGGGAGCGCTTGGCGAGTCGGATCAGTTGGTGGTGTCTGCGGTTGGCTTCCTTGAGGGTGGCATGGTTATCGGGTGTACGCTCGAGGATCCAATTTTTCTTGAGTTTCTGACAGGTGCGTTTGGAGGTGGTCAGTTTGTCTGTGAACCAAGCTGGTTTTTTCTTATCTTGGTTGGCGGTGGGTCTCTTGAGTGGAGCTATGATGTTGGAGCAGTTGAGGATCCATTGATGGAGGTTGATGGCGGCGGAGTCCGGGTCGGTGGGGTCGGGTGGTGGGTTTTTGGCGAGGGTGCTGGCTAGTTGTTCTTCGGTGACTTTTCCCCAGCGGCGGTGAGGCGGTAGAGGGGTGCGGTGGTGTTCGGTGTTTTTCTTGAAGGTGAAGTGTACGCAGTGATGGTCAGTCCAATGGAGTTCGGAGGTGTGGCTGAAAGAGATGTGGTTGCTTGAAGTGAAGAGTGGGTCAAGGGTGTGTCCTGCGATGTGGGTGGGGTTGTTGACCAGTTGACGGAGTCCGAGGTTGGAGAGGTTGGTGGTCAGTGATGCGGTGTTGGCGTCATTGTTGTTCTCCAGGTGGAAATTGAGATCTCCCAGGAGGATGTAGTCTGGAGAGGCGAGGGCTTGGGTGCTTGCGAGGTCAGAGACGGTGTCGCTGAAGGGGGCTCTTGGTCCTGGCGGACGGTATATGAGGGTTCCTCTGAGGGTGGTGTTGGGGTCCGTGTGAATCTGGAAGTGGAGGTGTTCGGCTGACTTGAGGGTGTCGTCCGTGTGGGTGAGGATCTTGAGGGAAGATTTGTGGGCGATGGCTATTCCTCCGCCGATTCCGTTGGTGCGATCTCTTCTGGTGATCTTGTATCCGTCAGGGATGGCGATGGCGATGTCAGGGGCCGAGGAGTCGTTCCACCAGGTTTCGGTCAGGAAGGCCACGTCTGGGGCGGTGGTGTCGAGCAGGTCCCAGAGCTCGATGGCGTGTTTTCATGCGGAGCGTGTGTTGAGGAGGATGCAGTGCAGGTGGTTGGTGTTGGTTGTTGCTGGCTTCGTTGTTCTGTTGCAGGAGAAGTTGCAGGTGCGGCAGGAGAAAGGTCCTTTGGTGTGCTTCTGGGTGGTCTGGAAGCACTCTGTGGAGGGGCCAGAGTTGAGGGTGCGGAGTTCGCTGGCCGAGTAACGGAGGCAGGGGGTGCGGGGGTGTGAGGACCAGGGGGGGTGGTGCTGGGCGCGGTCCAGGCGCGGACGGGCGCAGACGGGCTTGCCTCTGGCGTGCCAGCGGCCCGTCCGCTGTGCGGCCGCGCAGCGCCAGCCATTAATAAGGGAGGGGGGAGGGACGAGCAGCTGGGAGGCGGGAGGCGGGAGGGAGCGGCGAATGGGGGCGCGAGGGGGGCGGGGCCGCAGGGAGGCCGCGGCAAGGGGAGATCAGCAAGGGGGAGCGCCCAAGAGGCGAAAAAACCAGGGAAAAAGGCACAAAACAGTAAGGAACAAGATTAAAAACAGGCACAAAATACAATTATGGCACAAGTTACACTCAGGGTACAGCAATCAGAGGGGCACAACGGGGGCAGAAGCGCAAGGAGGCAAGGCGCTGAAAGTTGGAAAAAACACTTATAGGACGGCTAAAAGCGTCACAATCAGAAGGGGCACAACGGGGGCAGACGCGCAAGGGGGCAAGGCGCTGAAATTAGAAAAACAACTTACAGGACGGCGAAAAGCGGCACACGGGTCAAGTGAAGCTTACAAGAGCCCACTAGACACCAGGGATGAGGCGCAGGAGGATGCCAGCGGGTGGAGGAGGGCCTCAAACACGCTAGCAGCAGCGTGGGCGGGGGTCAGAGGCATGAGACAGCAGGTTGGTGCTGCGGACGTGGGGGGCGAGCTCTAGACCTAAGGCAGGTCAGAGGTCGCTCACTCGCGACGCGCAGCGCCAGCCATTAAGAAGGGAGGGGGGAGGGAGGAGCAGCTGGGAGGCGGGAGGCGGGAGGGAGCGGAGGATGGGGGTACGAGGGGGGAGGGCCGCAGGGAGGCAGCGGCAAGGGGAGATCAGCAAGGGGGAGCGCCCAAGGGGCGAAAAAACCAGGGAAAAAGGCACAAAACAGTAAGGAACAAGATTAAAAACAGGCACAAAATACAATTATGGCACAAGTTACACTCGGGGTACAGCAATCAGAGGGGCACAACGGGGGCAGAAGCGCAAGGAGGCAAGGCGCTGAAAGTTGGAAAAAACACTTATAGGACGGCGAAAAGCGGCACAATCAGAAGGGGCACAACGGGGGCAGACGCGCAAGGGGGCAAGGCGCTGAAATTAGAAAAACAACTTACAGGACGGCGAAAAGTGGCACACGGGTCAAGTGAAGCTTACAAGAGCCCACTAGACACCAGGGATGAGGTGCAGGAGGATGCCTGCGGGTGGAGGAGGGCCTCAAACACACTAGCAGCAGCGTGGGCGGGGGTCAGAGGCAGGAGACAGCAGGTTGGTGCTGCGGACGTGGAGGGCGAGCTCTAGACCTAAGGCAGGTCAGAGGTCGCTCGCTCGCGACACGCAGCGCCAGCCATTAAGAAGGGAGGGGGGAGGGAGGAGCAGCTGGGAGGCGGGAGGTGGGAGGGAGCGGCGAATGGGGGCGCGAGGGGGACGGGGCCGCAGGGAGGCAGCGGCAAGGGGAGATCAGCAAGGGGGAGCGCCCAAGGGGCGAAAAAAACAGGGATAAAGGCACAAAACAGTAAGGAACAAGATTAAAAACAGGCACAAAATACAATTATGGCACAAGTTACACTCGGGGTACAGCAATCAGAGGGGCACAACGGGGGCAGAAGCGCAAGGAGGCAAGGTGCTGAAAGTTGGAAAAAACACTTATAGGACGGCGAAAAGCGGCACACGGGTCAAGTGAAGCTTACAAGAGCCCACTAGACACCAGGGATGAGGCGCAGGAGGATGCCTGCGGGTGGAGGAGGGCCTCGAACACGCTAGCAGCAGCGTGGGCGGGGGTCAGAGGCAGGAGACAGCAGATTGGTGCTGCGGACGTGGGGGGTGAGCTCTAGACCTAAGGCAGGTCAGAGGTCGCTCTGACTAAGGCTGTTTCAACCTCAGCCTGTCTCTCTTCTACAGCCAGCCTGGCTAGCTGCAGCCTCAGGTCCCTCTTTTCCTGCCTATCTCTGAGCTCCTCAGGTGACAGGGAATGGGAGGTGGTGCTGCTGCTACGCAAGGACCCAGTAAGGGACTCCCTATTCTTGGGGTCCTCTCTCTCTACTGGCGTCCCTGGCCAGTCATTTTCTCCCTCAGTGTCTAACTCTTCGGGTTCACTGTCCCCCTGGGGTGTGGACTGGGGACCCTCCTCTTCAGAGTCCTCACTAGTCTCGTGGGTCTCTCTAGGGTATCCCTCAGAACCATCCCTCTCTTGGGCCTCTTTTTGTGTTATGTAGTCTGCCTCCTCAAAATTAAACAGGGCTCTCCTGAGGATCCCTTCATGGGCTTCAACCTCTATAAAAGGTATACCTCTCTCCGTGCAGAATCCCCTTAACTCTTCTAGAGTGTAATACAACATATCATTCATTTCAAAGGTGGACTCCATTTTGTTAAGAGTACAACACTAGCGTAAACACAAGAGTCAATAGTGTGAGTATACAACACAGGAGTAAAAATAAAATGACTAGTTTGAGAGAACAGGAAAATAATTTAAGAAAGGAGAATTAAAACATGTAATGGTCTAAGTGCAATTTGCGGTGCAAAAATTAGTCACAAGGTACTGTGTAAGCGCAAGTCCTATCCTCACTGCTGACAACCAATGTTAGAAATGGGGTTTCTGGTTGGCTAGGGTATGCACCTCAGCCAGGCAGAACCTACCCACTCTAGTCAGGGCTAGGGAGTTACACGCCCAAGATAACCCCTGCTCACCCCCTTGGTAGCTTGGCACAAGCAGTCAGGCTTAACCCGGAGGCAATGTGTAAAGCGTTCGCACAACACACACAACACACGTGATGCAAAATGTACACCACAAAGTAAACACAACATTGAGCTATGTAAAAATAATCTGTATTGCACAAAACATAATTAGACCAACATTACACGTAAGTAATACCCTGCTATCTTAGCAATTGTCAGAATGTTACACAAGTTACTAATACTCTGCAAGAATATACTGTGTTCACATTAGCACACGTCAGTACTCAGGATTCTGCAACATAAGCAGTAGTCAGGAATTATAGAAAAAGAGATATGCACTTGGCATGAACAATCCCTAAATAAAAGGAACATTAGAGAATACATCACAAGTCATATAATTACATATCAGCTAGACATGCCCATAAAAGGAACATTAGCACATATATGTAGAAACAGTAAACAGGTAGGAAACCAAAAACATCTATAAGTCTGTTCTAGGCTTCTAGAGCCTAAATTCCCTGAAAAGTAACTGTTTCTGTAGCAGAGACACTCCCAGTGCCTAGAAGTTGAGCATTGGGGCCCCCGGCGCTCCTATGTGCAAAAACGGGGGCCACGCAGTGCTCTTTGGGGGGGGGGGAGGGGCGTTCAGCACCCTTGCTCTCTAGTGGTTAGAACAGGCCCCGTGATCCTTATAGGGCCCCCCGGACCTCAACTGGCCCTCCACAAAAGGGGGGGGGGGAAGCCAAACAATCGTCCACAAGACGGAACGGGGCGATCGTGCCCCTTAGGCAGTGGCCACGGGGTAAAGGAACTCCCTTTCCGTACCCGGGCCCTGCAATGAGGGAGGCAGCCGCTCTTGTCCACGGCGAGGCTGCCAGACAGGAGAGAGAGGAAGGTGCCTGCCTGTGCCCCGGGGGCGCATCAGAAAGTGCGCTTCGCCCCGGGGGCACGGTTGGAGCATATTTGCTCCGGTCTTTGTCTTCTTGGGTGCCCTGGGGGGCACGAAGAACAACGCAATCCTCGCGCTGGCTGCAAATACGACCCCCGGGTCGTGGCGGTGATCTAGCCGGCAGTGGAGCACTTATCAAAGCGTGGGGGCTTCTCCTATAAGCCCGGGCTGCGATGGTGACTTTTTTAGGGCTCCCAATAAAGCGCTTTTCACAGTGCTAAGATCAAATCTGCAGCCTGGACTGCGGCTGTGATTTTTCCTCAGCAACAACAACAACGCCCTTTGGAAAGCGCTGTGGGCCAAGTTTGAAGAAGGGTTTGCAGGAGTGAGGGGCGACAGCACCCTGCCCCTGGGAGCAACCAAAACAAGAAGGATCACAGGGCTGGTGGGCCCAGCTACAGGCCGGCACAAGGGGTGCAGACGGTGGCAGTTCCTCCTAGTGACCAGGCAGGTCACAGGTCAGCACAACAGCAGCAGTCCAAGGTGGTTTCCTGGTGAGTCCATTCATCAGTGCTCTGTGTCCAGTTTCAAGTTCCAAGAATGTTCAAATTGTGGGGAAAATTCCCCTGTACTTATAGTCAGTTCTTACAGTGTGTCACAATGGTAGGGAGAGGAGGTTCCAGTCAGTTACAACTGGTTCTGGGAGTGCCTCTCTCTCCTTTCAGCACAGGCTCCAAACATAAGTGGGGGGTTAACGACCCTATTGTGTGAGGCCAGGGCACAGTCTTTACAAATGCAGGTGTGCCCCGCCTCTCCCTTCTCTCAGCCCAGGAAGGCTTTACAATATGTAGATGCACCTCTGTGTCACCTCCACCCTCTCTGTGTTCAGGCTGTCTGAGAAGTATGCACATAGCCCCAACTGTCAGTCTGCCCAGACGTTGATTGGAGACAAGCTGCATAACACCAAAGTTATAAGCACAGGTAAATGCGCACTTTCTAGAAGTGGCATTTCTGTGATAGTAATAGAAAATACACCTACACCAGTAAGCAGCATTTCTCACCACTATCACAACCATACCAAACCTGCCTAAGCTACCCCTCATAAATCAGACAATACCCCTTACACATAGGGCAGGGCATTTCCAATGCAATCCTATGAGAGGGCAGCACTCACAGAAGTTAGACACCAAGGGCCATATTTATACTTTTTGACGCAAAACTGCGCTAACGCAGTTTTGCGTCAAATAAATTAGCGCCGGCTAACGCCATTTCGATGCGCCATGCGGGCGTCAAATTTATACTTCGACGCACGGCGGCGCAACAAACAGGTGGGAGTCATTATTTTGTAACGCACACAGCGGCGTCAAGTCGTAAAGGAAACCAACGTTAACGCGACGCAAATGACTATGGGTCGATTTACGACAGCGCAACCCGGAAAGCGCTGTTTATTTTGACGCAATTGCGTCAAATTTACCCGCGGAAACAGCCCTTTCAGCAGAGGAGAGCCAAAATGGATCCCAGATGCCACAACAGACCCCAGGAAGATGACAGCAGACCAGGAACCAGCCAGGATGATCCATACAGGAACCAGGACATGTTCAGAAAAAAAAGAAAGTGTCGCTTCAGTGCAGAGGAGCAGGAAATCCTGGTGAAAGAGGTGACGGAACACCAGCACCAATTGTTCATCACCTCTAAATTGCCTATCAGTAGGAGAGAGGCCATATGGAAACAAATTGTGGACAAGATCAACAGTGTGGCTGAAGAACGCAGAACAGTCACTGAGTGTAAGAAACGCTGGCATGACTGCAAACGTAGGACAAAAGAAAAAATGGCCAGGAACAGGAAGGCAGCACTGCAGACTGGAGGGGGGAGTCCAGCACACCAGGAGGCCCTGGACCACATGGAGGAGATGGTCGCAGCCGTCATCCCTGAGGAGATCGTCACAGGGATTCAAGGACAGGACAGCGCAGACTACCACGACACAATGCACATGCAGGGTAAGTCGCATGGGGAATCATAATACAATAATGATAACTGCAACCGGGGGGGGGAATACCTATTACACAATGCATGTAACTCAGCATGTATATGAAGTAGCATGGGTAAAGGGGCACGGCAGGGGGGCATGGCCAGCATAGACTGAAGGTGGGGCACGACAATATACAGCACCAGCAACAGTCCCATGGGGCCATCCTGTAATCACAACAATGGAGCCAAGGGAAGGCAGCGACAGGTGGGAAGGCCACTACGTCAAACTTAGACCCAGGCACTCGTCAGTCAAAATGTATCCTACATAAACTAGGTTCCCATCTGTAATCCAGTAGCCAAAACAACAACTGCAATGTAACTGCGACAACAGTTGACAATAACACCTCTGATCTCTGTGCAGCTATAGTAGCAAATGGCAGGAACCTCCCCATGGAACATACATACCTAAATTAGGGGGTGAGGATGACATCTGCAACTATTTATAGAAATAAGACAAAGGCGCCAGTACACTCAAATGCCAATGTCCATACTTGACACATACATCAGCCAAAATAAATAGCAATAGGAGCCACACAGCACTAAGGACACACACATGCTGCATACGTCAGGGTCCCTCACATGCCTGGCTAACAAGGCAACATCACTAATGTCATACTGCTCAGACAACAACATTGAGGAGGGGACACATGCAACTGGTCACTGAAACACACCTGCACAGTCTGAGAACCAAATAGGACCTTGATACGATAAACAGGGCAATACAATTAAACACACATTACCCAACATCATCTCGAAACATCAACAATGTGTACCACATCCTAACATTGCCATGCATAGGATATGCCACACAACATGTACATTTAGGTCAATGTGAATAAAAAGTGTTTGGGGCAGGTCCTGAGAGGCAAGTGTGCTGCCCGGGCATTCACAACACCCACAGCCAGTCAAAGTGTAGTGTGGTAAGTTTTACGTATACTTTGCGCATTAGCTTCAGGCTTTAGGCCTTTGTGCACCTTGCCCTGAATGTACTTTTACTCATTTGCTAACAGCTTAGAGCCTCTGTGCACTTTGCACAAAATGCTATTTATTAGGCTTCGTATCAGTAATTTTGTAAATAGCCAGTTCTACGGTGTTGTTTTTTAGTCATATCAGACTGTTTTGCCTACTTCAGCACTGCAGTTCTCCAGAACATATTCACTCTGTGCTCCAGTCAAGGATACAGTCTGGTACATTGCCAATAGACGTGGTAGGAGTTCAGATTTGGCGTTCCTACGTAGGGACACTTTGTCATCACGATGACATGTTAGTTATAAAATCACTTCCTTGTCACAATACACGCAAGAGGGAGTTTCCGAACAGTGAACCACAACTAGATGCTGCCTGCCTTGCTGCAGATGCTGAACCAGATCACAGGCCATTGCTCAGATATGAGGGCTGATGTCTCCCCAGTGATTCAGACAGGCAAGCTCCAAGCTAAACATGCTGTGCTCTAAATAGAACAAGCAGAGGGAGAGTAGAAACAGTTAGGCACCATGATAGCTTTGTTCAAATGTGTTGCACTCCTGGTGACTATTTCAATTCTACCATGTTGTATTGTTTGGGTTATTGTGGCTCACACCTAATTATCTAAAAGTCAGTTGTTTTATGTAATCATCACATAAAACCAATATGGTCTTTGTCATTTGTATATGAGATCGTACTGGAAAAGAGAGAATTGGTGACCACGACTTCCCAGAGAAGTTTCAAAGATGTCATGTGCTCAGCTGTCTAATCATTTCTTTGCCGTGGGAGACATGAGGCACTGCTAGTTAGCCAGAGCAACAAGAAAGAATTAGGGTGACAGAGTTATTTACAAGTGGGTCAGACTCAGTCCCCCACACCATTAGCTATCCTGCTGCCTAGAAATCCAGTAATCTCATGTAGGATAATGAGAGCCCACGTGACAAAATGTCTCTCCATAAGAATAGATATACACGGAGGGACGAGTAGGACAAAAAGATGGCTATTCCCACATTTGGACAAAGCAACACCTAGAGGCAATTAGGCGGACAAGTCTGATAACTCAATATCATACATGTGACACACAGGTGGGCCATAGGCCTATAACAATACCCATATGAAGGACAGCAGATACCAATACCAAACCAGAGCACAAAGTTAAGTCATCCAAAGGCTTGCATCTTATGGCAAAATTGTCACAACACAGACACACTAATTGTACCCTCTTTCATTGCAGAGGAACATGGATCTCCTGCAGATATGCCTGTACCTGATTTCCCTGATGACATGGATGACGAGCCCATAAATATGTCCCAGGAGACCATCCAAAAGGTCCTTGAAAGCCTCCAGACCCCACCTTCAGTCACAAGGAGGAGCACAGAAGAAGCAGCCATCACAGAAGAACCACCCACCACCCCAATTGTGAGACCTGCCAGCTCCAACACAGCTGAGGAGTCTGACGACACTGGCACCAGCTTTGAAAGAACTGTAGTTGGTGTCCAGCGGGAGCTGGCCAAGGAGGTGCGGGTGGGGATGCAAAACATGGCAGCCAGCCTTGTGGGGGTGCGTTCGTGCTTGACGTCATTTGCAGATCAGGCAGCTGCTACGGAAGCCCGAACATCTCTCTTGCAGGAACTTGCCAAAACACAGAAGGAAATCAGCACAGCTGTCATCCAGTTGACACAACACCTACAACTGCAATCCAGTCAACGTGTGCACGAATGCAACATTGAACCCCTAAGGGCCGACCTGGCTGCCTACCATCGTGATGTGGCTGCCATTGTCAAAAACCAGCAGGCCCTCCTTGCTGCAGTACTGCCCTTAATAACTCCACAGGGAGCAGCCCCCGGGGTGTCTGCCTCCACGTCTTCTAACACTGAGGGGTGTGTTGCCCCTTCACAACCAACAACAACAAGGACAAACCAGGCAACACACACATCAGAAGAAGAAGACATGGAACAGATCACATTCACACGGAAGAGTACCCGGAAGCACTAGTCCCTGCACCATGGCCTACTTTGACCAAGGTCCTACGTTTTGACAAATGCCAGTCTCACTACAACTACACTCAATGACTGTTCTGCAATCCACTGTATGACTTGTCAGCATTGCCAGTGAATGTCTCTCTACTACTATTTGCCAATTCCTGTCCCTCTGCACTGTCTGTGACATCACCCCAGCATGTCAGGAGCATCATCCACACACCTTCTGTAGGATCACTATGTAAGAATGCACCAGAACGGACCCAGCAATCATGGACAATGGACATTTTGCACTACAGCACCTATAAATAAATAGCACTTGCACACCTAATATGTCTCTGTGTTATTTCACACTTCAACTGTGCAGTACATAACTCCAAAGTGACTGTGTGGCAACCATGTAGCTTGTCAATACAACTGTCCTGACATCATGTAGTCTGATACATCTGTGCAGTGGCCAGGATTGCATCATAGCCTTACCATACTGAGGAGAATAACTGATGAAGGGACTAACCACACACAATCATTGTGTTTTGGACAGAATGATGCACCATCTATAGCAATTCTAGTCAACTAATGGTAGCTGAGATATGTAGGCACCATGCAATACTAAAACATGAAATTACGCTGCAAAATGTAAGCAAACATAAACAAATAACACTACATCAATCACCCTTTCTGAGTATACTTCCATGAAGTAAAGTCATGCAGAATTAGCACACACATGATGTAGGTCAGCAATGAAGGCAACAAGACAAGAGTGTTAACAACACCTCATCTACGATGATCTCCCTGAACATCACACTGCAGTCCGACCTATGAAATTACCCACAATAACAAGTCTGAAAGCACACTTTGCGAAGTAGAATACATACTCACCAACACAAAACCTTGGTGATCAATGCAAACTACCAATGGTGGGTCTCCCAAATGGTGGATACTTACCAAGTTAGCACACGGGTAGCTGGCATGTTAGACCTTCATTTTCTGGGGATGGCTAGCATAGGACACTAATGTCATACAAAAACATTCACCTACACTGATGTCAATGCCATGATAAAGTAGCACCTAACGCATCATGTAAAGGGTTAACTATATATTTATTACTATTTATTCACACAAGAGGCAACTAAGGGAAAAGTAATACCAACACTAATCTAACCTGACTACTACTAACCCACAACTGTCCCTAACTAACCTAAGCTAAACTAACTCTACACATATAACGAAACGATCTAAACATCAACCCCCCACCCACCATTATGAGACAGGACACATGCAGGACAACACTTACTAACCTACACACTTACTATACTATCCTAAACAAGCATATATTGTTTATTTTTTGTTTGATTTTTTTTTTTTTTTTTTTTTTTTTTTTTTAAAGAAACAGGAATCCCAACATTGACCCCCACCCACCCACCCACGCAAAAAATAAATATAAAAAGATTAAGGACCCCCCACCCTCTTCCCTAACACTAACTAAGCTAATTACCTATACTAACCTAATACTAATCCCCAAAACCCAACTATCAGCACAAAATAGGAAAGAGGAGAGAGGGGAGGGGTAAAAGTAAAACAAGGCAAATGTCCTAGAGGTTGGCCCTCCGTAGGGTCCGCCTGATGGAGCGAACCCTTTTTTTTATATACGCCACATCCTGGCTCAGCTTGTCCACCTTATTAAACACCTTGTCCAATTTACGGCTCAATGCCAGGAATGCGGCTGGGTCCACAGGAGGGGCTGATGCTGTCTGTGTGCCGGCCGAGGTGGACCTTGTGCCAGCAGTTGAATGCCCACTGGACTGTCCTGGTTGTTGAAGATGGCTGGGTCCAGGTCTGGATGAGGAGCCAGGGTCAACTGTGCCCGACGTTGCTGGGGCCACTTGGGGAGACCTGGTGGATGTGGTGTTGGTGGCTATTGTGGGCAATGTAGGCCCACCCTGTGGTGAGGCCCACCATGCCCCGGAGGCCCAATCTGATTGATATTTGCGGGCCATCCTCCAGTACCCCCGACTGCACCTGCAGGATGTGCCTGTATCACATGGCACGCCTCTCAAATTGGTGTCTATCTGCGGCACTCATGTTTGCAGCTGTGAAGAGAAATGGCAAATATTTACCTTTGGAATTGCATTGGGTGGAGTAGCACAATGGGTTATTTGTACATTACTTGTAATGTATTTGTTGCAGCAATTGTCACAACATAGTTCACTTAAAGTCTCAGAGGAAGTACATGTGAAGCCTGCATACATAAGGGCATCTCACACCTAGCATATCCATGTCTCTACATGATGGATGACATCAGCCTAAACTACTCATCCAAATAATGCCTAATGCATCTGACATTATGGCTGAACCTCTTTCACATACTGACTTCACTACATATGTCACTCTATGTGATAACTATCACAACCCTCACTCAATGCCATTTGTAAATTGTGGTTTGCTAATATTGAACCCATGGGCCATAACCAAATGTGTACACTAGGGGCCAGATGTAGGAAGACGGAAATTAGCGACTTTCAATTTGCTATGCAGAATGGTGTCTCCGACACCGTCTGCGAGTCGCTATGGGGTCGCAAAGACCCACCTCATTAATATCAATGAGGTGGGTCCCAATTTGCGCCCCCTTAGCGACTATGGGCACTCACGGGGATGGAGGCCTGCTGGGAACAGCAGACTTCCATGTCCATGACTGCTTTTAAATAAAGCAGTTTTTTTTTCCCCAAGTGTAGCCCGTTTTCCTTAAAGGAAAACGAGCTGCACTTAGAAAAATAAACCAAATCCTTTATTTTCGTTTTTTTTCAGGGCAGGTAGTGGTCCCTTGGACCACTGCCTGCTCTGCCAAAATATTTTTGGGTCCACTCACAAAGGGGAAGGGGTCCTATGGGGGCCCCTTCCAGTTTGCGAGTGGGTTACCATCCACCTCAAGTGGATGGTAACTGCCACTCCCTTTGCGACCACGTACTCGGTCGCAAATGGAATTGCATACCACTGCGAGTCACAATTAGGAAGGGAACTCCCCTTACTATTTGCGAGTCGGAAATGCATTTTGCGAATCGGTTCCGACTCACAAAATGCATTTCTGCATAGCAAACAGACGTTTGCCACTCGCAAAGGGCGATATTTGCCGTTTGCAACTTGAAAACTGTTTGCTACATCTGGCCCTAGGTTCCAAACAAAGTTGCAAAAGGTCACAAGTACGTGTAACATACTGGTTACTACAGTCCTAGGTACCCTATCCCCAATCACATGGCAGTCTTTGAGGGTGGGGTGGGAAGAACAACCAACAATCCCAGGTTCAATGCACACCCAGGAGTGTATAGAAAGGTCAACAAGTATGTGCCTTCACACACAACACCAATGAAGGGCTAGCAACACGTTGGAGTCAGCCAAACATTGTCATATCCAAGATCCACACATGTCAAAATGCTCTGACTCAGGCCAACATCACATACTATCATTGAGGCATGTTTTACGACACACACAGAGGAGCAAGAAAACCCATGATCATGAGTCGACTGAACACCTAGGACATTGCACTCTAGTCACACACACTTCTAGTTCAACTAGTGGAAGTACATGCCCCCGGAAGATCCAACCGACAGTGTACACAGTGCATCCTCAACTAGGAAGCTGCACATTTCATACAAGCCATTTGCCAAAGCTATCTGGGAGAATGTCAGTCTGATATGCATACTCAGTTCAAGCCAAGTCCCAGAGCAACTCTTACATTAACCAGTGTATTACACATGACTCATCCCATTCCCCATGGTGGCCCAACTGGAACAGCCCCTAAATCTGAGAGATGGCTAAGTATTGGTCTACAGAAACAGAAGTGATATTTGAAATCCCACTAAAGCAACAATGCCAATGAACGGCCAGCGCAACAAATCATGAATTCTGTGGAACACACAGTAGTCCATCATGCATCACTAGCAAACAATAAATATAGCACTCAGGCCACACTCACTGTAGGTATCGGGGTCCTCAAAATGTGCCACCTCTCCCACGGTGTACGGTGCTGGTCCACCTGTAAAGCATGAAAGGAAGAATATACTCAGACTCGGTGCACTGACAAATAATTGCAGTTACTATGACACTGTGTGAATATGACATGGTAATGATACACTTTACCACATGCTCATACTGCATGGATGAATGTTTATTCAACATTAACATTGGATGAGTCTCCTGCTACAGTTACACACCCTACTACACACATGCAGTGGCCAGGACAGTCAGGTGTTGTCAAAGATACCCCTCCATTAGAATACCCCAACAATAATGGCTTGCATACATCTCATCATGTGCATCCCAGAGAGACATCCAAAAGCTGGTTACTTGAGGACTGCATGACCCCTCACAATCAAACAGGCAAGGTGGACATTTTCAAAACACAGCAACCAGACACACATGTGACATATGTGTGGACAACATAGCTAACTTCATGTGACGTGAAGGCACCACACATTTATAGCATCATCATGGGTTTACAATTTTCTGTCTAGCTATGGCGTCAACATATGTAGGTATGTTGTTTCTCCATGACTTTCTCACTGGCCAATATGACCTGTAGAGTTCAAATAGAGGCATTAACGTGTTGCTTGTCTGACACAAAGGCAACACTACATTACATACAGCTACAGGCATCCGGTATGTGTTGAAAACATGAGCCATCTGACTGCTAGCATTGGTCTTCCTACACATTGTGCAACAAATACACATTAGGGCCCATATTTATACTTTTTTTGTGCCGCATTTGCATCATTTTTTGACGCAGAAACGGCCCAAACTTGCAAAATACAATTGTATTTCGTAAGTTTGCGCCGTTTTTGCGTAAAAAAGCAGCGCAAATTCAGTGCTAACAAAGTATAAATATGGGCCTAGGTTTCCCTAGTATTACACACAGTCAGCTACTTATCTAGCAGATTGGCTAACAATCATCACATGTCCCCACACAGATTTCTTTTATTCACATGTAATTGATTTGTACTCACCAACATGGCCACCAATCCGGATTCCCAGGTGGTCCAGCAGGTCCTGCTCCCTGGATATGAGATCAGCCCAGCGGTGCTTTAGTTGATGCTCATTCCTCATGCTCCCGTACACCCGGACCAGGTGATGGCGCACCTTTCCCACTGGACTTTACGTGCCTCCGTGTGATACCCCTGTATCACACGGCCCCCAGCCTCCAGCATGAGTGGGAGGAAATGGCAAACGAGCCAAATGAATCCCCCCAATTCCTTCTCACCCATCCTGCCAAGCCGAGGCCTACCTGACATATTAACTAATTTAAAGGAGAAAAATGAGATAAACAAGTAAAAGTGGGAAATGGGGAAAGGTACAGTAGTGAAGGAAAAAGAAAACTTAAGAAAAATAGCCCAACTAACCCCAAAGTTAAACTACCCAGAACAGATTCCCACAGACAATACAAACAAATACAGGATTGGACAAAAGTACACTAAACAGACTGAGACAATATTAGACAACAAGAGTAGGATCACAAAAAGACAAAATACAAGGTACACAGGACACAAAAGCAGTTAAACACAGGACTACACTTTTCACACAACCACACAGTCTAGATAAATCTGAGACTGCAAAGTGAAAGTGAAAGTTAACTCCCAGTACAGATTTTGTAAACAGGATATCCTATTACATCACTTCCTGCATAAAATGGCTGCCGTTTTTATTTTCCCGTTATGCGTCATATTTTCACGCATACACATTGTGCGTCATATTTTTTGACGCATAACATTGCACATAATGCAGAGTCAAAATTAATTTCTTCATTGTTCCCTTACATTATTGTGAGGGTGAGTTTACAGTTCTAGTGTAGAATTAATAAATTACTGAGGTACATGACATGTCCACCATATTGTCCATGTTGCGTCAAATTTCCACGCATACAGCATGGGCGTCATAATTTTTTCACGTACAGGAGTGCACAGAATGCAGAGTCAAAAATATGATATGAAAATTAATAAATTAATAAGGTACATGACATGTCCACCATATTGTCCATGTTGCGTCACATTTCCACGCATACAGCATGGGCGTCATAATTTTTTCACGTACAGGAGTGCACAGAATGCAGAGTCAAAAAATATGATATGAAAATTTATAAATTAATAAGGTACATGACATGTCCACCATATTGTCCATGTTGCGTCACATTTCCACGCATACAGCATGGGCGTCATCATTTTTTCACGTACAGGAGTGCACAGAATGCAGAGTCAAAAAATATGATATGAAAATTAATAAATTAATAAGGCACATGACATGTCCACCATATTGTCCATGTTGCGTCACATTTCCACGCATACAGCATGGGCGTCATCATTTTTTCACGTACAGGAGTGCACAGAATGCAGAGTCAAAAAATATGATATGAAAATTAATAAATTAATAAGGTACATGACATGTCCACCATATTGTCCATGTTGCGTCACATTTCCACGCATACAGCATGGGCGTCATAATTTTTTCACGTAGAGGAGTGCACAGAATGCAGAGTCAAAAAATATGATATGAAAATTAATAAATTAATAAGGTACATGACATGTCCACCATATTGTCCATGTTGCTTCACATTTCCACGCATACAGCATGGGCGTCATAATTTGTTCACGTACAGGAGTGCACAGGATGCAGAGTCAAAAATTATGATAGCAGTCTGTATTTTTATTTTCATAACAGTGTGCCCTCCCTTGACTTGTGACTTGTGATACAGGTGTCCGTGTGTCTTCACTGGGGGTGAGATGATAGTTCCATGCAGAGTTAACACATGAACGTGTAGTTAAGACGTTCATATGAAAGTACCCTGGACATCCCATACCTTAAGACTTATGCAATGTATTAATGTACAGGTTATTGTGACACTTCCAATTTGCAAGGTGACATTTAGGCAACCACACTCATTAATGTCTTCACATTCAGCTGTGGAGTACATTCCAATGTGTGACAGGTTCAATGGTGACTTCAGAAACATGGCTAGTGATGTGAGGACCTCAGTGTGTTCCTGGCTAGGTGTTGCTATTGTGGTGTATGTGATGTGTGTCCTAGAGGGTTGCTGTGCAGTGTGTATATAAGTTGGATTTTTTTACTTACCAACAAGTAGTCCATTGCCATACCGTCCATCCTGGAAGTGTTGGTTGATGGTAGAGTGACGGAAGATGAATGCGTCATGTACACTCCCAGGATATTTAGCCACAATGTTGCTGATCAATCCTTGGTGATCGACTATGGCCTGCACATTGATTGAATGTGTGTGCTTCCTGTTGCGGTAGAGGTGTTCTGTGGCAGCAGGTGGCACAAGGCGTACGTGTGTGCAGTCGATTGCACCAAGGACGTGTGGGAAGCCACTGATGGCGTAGAACCCCTGTTTTGTTTCCTGCTGCTTCTGCAGTGTGTTAGGGAAGCAGATGTGGAAGGGTGTCAGGCAAATGATGGCATCCAGTACTTTTGGCAGGAATGCGGAGAATGATGGTTGTGATATTCCACCAACCAGGGCACCAGTTGTCTGAAACGAGCCACTTGCCAGCAGGTGAAGTACGGCAAGCAGCTTTGTTTCTGTTGGGATGGTGTGGGGTGTCACCAAAGTGGGGGCCAACTGCTGTTCAATATTTCTCAGCAGCTGCTGAATGGCCTGCCAGTTCAACCGGAACCTCTGGATGATGTTGTGTTCCCTGAGGCCATGCAGGGTTGTTCTTGGGCGGAATATCCTCTCCTGCCTTCTGCGCTGCCTTTGGGG
Organism: Pleurodeles waltl; assembly: GCF_031143425.1. Lineage (NCBI taxonomy): Eukaryota > Metazoa > Chordata > Amphibia > Caudata > Salamandridae > Pleurodeles > Pleurodeles waltl. Next base: position 375,135,816 of record NC_090447.1, read on the forward strand.
TCCCTGCTGTTGTTGTTGTAGCTGCTGTTGTTGCTGCAGGGCTCTGCGTCGACGTGCACGCTGTATGAAAATCACCTCCAGGTCTCCCTGTTGCTGCTCTGATGCTCTGCTGCTCTGTTGTCTGTTCTGTGTGTTCTGATTAAATACAGGTGTGTTTGCCCCATTTTAACGCCTGCCCTGACCCAGGCGTTAAATTTTGACGCAAATCGGGCTTTGCGTCATTTTTTTGCGCCGCCTCCCGGCCGAGAGTAATTTTTGACCGGAAGCATTAATACGGCGCACGGCTGTGTGCGTCGTTTTTTGGACGGGAACGCCTACCCTGCATATCATTAACGCAGGGCGGGTTGCCGCATCCAGAAAATGGCGCACATTGCGGATTTTTCCCTTGCGCGGACTCGGGCTTCAGGGTTTAAATATGGGGCAACGTTTGCGCTGATTGTGCGTCAAAACTTTTGACGCACATTCTGGGCAAACGGAGTATAAATATGCCCCCAAGTTAGGCTGTTTGTCACTACCAGGACAGGCCATGCAACATGGCACATGTCCTGCCTTCTACATACATGGCACCCTGCCCAAAGGGCTAGCCAGGGCGTACCTTAGGGGTGACTTACATGTAGTAAAAGGGGAGTTCTGGGCCTGGCAAGTAAATTTAGATGCCAGGTCCCTGTGGCAGAAAACTGCGCACACAGGCTCTGCTCTAGCAGGCCTTAGATAGGTTTGACAGGCTACTTCAGTGGGTGGCGCAAGCAGCGCTGCAGGCCCACTAGTAGCATTTAATTTACAGGCCCTGGGTATACGGAAACCACTTTACAAGGGACTTATAGGTAAATTAAATATGCCAATCAGGTAGAATCCAATCATACCAAATGTGTAAGAAAGAGCACATGCACTGTAGCACTGGTTAGCAGTGAAAAAGTGCTCAGAGTCAAAACGCCAGCCAACAAAGGTCAGAAAAATAAGGAGGCAAAAAGCAAAAAGTCTGTGGAATGACCCTGTAAAAGGGCCAGGTCCAACAACTAGATTTAGTGATTTCCTCACAGTCCATGGGTTTCTTCACTACACTTCGTGAAGAAGCATCTAGAGAAGGAAGAGATAGCTTGTTAAGGTAATCTTTGCATTCTAGAGAATCTATGTAGGAGTCTGATGTGTTCAGGTTTTTATATATTTGAAAATCATCTAGTCTATCAAGAGTAAGATCTTAAATTATGCCCTATTTTATCGTTAATTGATGACGTGTAAGTCTATTTTTAATTGAATTTGTGTTAGTTGGCTTGGTATCAACCTGTTTTTTTTTTTGGATAAGAAATTTAGTGGCTTCGTTTGAATTGATCCAGTAAAGTGTTTTATTGTTAAGTATTTTATTATATTCATATTTAAGATGTTTCAGACCTGGGAAGGTGTCAGAGCCTTTAATATGGCTAACCTGGTGTTTGAGTGCTTTGATTTTTGTTTCAAGAGCATGCATCCTTATCTTATCTTTTTTTTTAGCAGAAATTAATTATGGAGCCTCTGATACATGCTCTGAGGTTGTCAGAAAGTTTCAGGTAAAATGGATTGAATGTGCTTTTCCTTAATGTAATTTGATAAATGTGCTTATATTTCATCTTTTTGGGTGGGCTCTTCAACTACAATATCATTCATCCTCCACAGTTTAGGTGGGGGGAGCGATCCAAGAAGGTTGAGCTCTATGGATATTTAGGCAGTGTCAAATACCAGGACTGATTACATTTTCAGGTTGAAGGCAGCTTTTAGCAAGTTAGCATCAATTAGTAGATAGAAGAGTAAAAGGTATGATCATTACCCAAGGATTTAAAACACGGCAGGGGTCAGTAATGTTGATAGACTTGTATAGCTGAGAGAGCTGTGAGTGAGCTCCAGTAGGTCTGAATTTGGTTTTCGAAATTCTATCTAGATTTCCATTCAGGGGACGATTGAGGTCTCCTCCTAGAATGAGCCCTTCTAGAATGAGCTCTGAGTTTGGGGGGAGATATGAAAAGTAATCGTGCAAGGATGATTGAAATGTCTAGTTGTCATTGCTTGGAGCATAACTGTTTATAATTTAGAATTCAATTGTGTTATTCTTAACAGAGATTATTGCCCACATACTTTCCTTATCCTGAGAAATAAGGGATGATACTAAGCTTGATTTTTTAGAGATTAAGGAAATAACACCATTCTTTTTGTAATGAGTAGGGGAGCAGACATGCTCTGCAATCCAGTGGGAGTTAACTTTCTTTGAGTCATTAATATCTAACCTGATTTCTTGCAGTAACACTGCATCTTCTCTCAACTTACAGCAGTTGCATTTGACCTCATGGTTTAGACCTTTGGTGGTAAGGGATAATATTTTAATTTTTGTTGTGTGTGAAGATGTCATTGATGGGGTCTTGTGGGTGATGTATGGGTGTAATGTTTAGAGAGGGAAGTTAGATTAACCAACCACAGGTTAGAGAGAAAAGGAGTGAGGATGAGGAAAAGAAGCAAATTGACAATGTTGGGGGCCAGAGAAATGAGGAGGGAGAGTAAGGGTAGACTTAGGAAAAAAATATAATAAAATCCCCAAAAGTGAAACTTGACCAAACCCATCCCCATGAGCAAGTATGCCCTCAAAACTACCCCGAGCAGACAGAATGGAGAAGCGAGAGGAGGAACACAACAAACAAGAATCTGCTGTAATGTAGCAAATATAAATACAATTAAATTAACTTGGGAACAGTCATAAAAGAAAACTGTCAACTGTGAGCTCTCAGTTTATGGATCAGTAATGGTTATTTAAAAGTATTTGCATACATTTAATAGCTAGGGCACATAACTAACAGAAAGTGCAGATGTGCCTTGAGATGGGAGTTGATAGCATATGATGTATAAGTAGAAGGTGCATCATAAGATGTATATTTTAGACATGACTAGAATTTAAAGAGAGACATATATTATTGAAAGCTTTGTATTGGTGTTTAATGACGACCATATGATGATACAGTTAGCGACAGTTCAAAGGGCCTGTAACTTGGACAGTTGCTATGTTAGCGCCACTGTTGGTTCCTTGTAATGGGCTACGGGGCTCAGCACCCTCCTCATTTCTGTACCATCTCGTTTTTTTATAAATACCATTCCACTGATGTTAACAGTGAGTTTTATTAATGAATATTCATGTGTTCTGAGTGTTGGATTTGCAAAGAAAATTTATTAACTTAGAAAAAAATAATGCACACATTTGATGTTGCACCCACGTGAGTGGCTGCCAATGTTCAAGAAGTGTACTTATTAATGTCTTAATAATATGAAATGTTGAGCTTTTGTTTGATTAATGTGGTAATATGCCATATTAAGGGATATGCATTATGCATTATATTTATTAATCATAGGCCTTAACTTAGCGAGGTCTTGCCTAGTTGCATGGCCTCATGTCAACCTGCATTTTTTGGCATTTTATGAATTGGTTGCTTAGAGAATTAAATTGTGATTTTCTACTGTACTGACCATGTGCTCATAGCTGAAGTTTGTTCTCATGAGAAACTGCTTGCTAGAAGATGCTGTACTAGCTAGGGAAACATTGTATATCGTAGTATGTGTAAAAGTGACCTTCCCAGGAGAAGACAATGGATGCACTGACTAGAGTATAAGTTGCAACAATATTGATACCTGACATGCGGAACGATGGGAACAGGAGAAGAGGAGCCAATCATTGACATGGGAACCATGTAGTAGTAAAACTTTAGATTTAGGGGTTTATTTTCATTGGATTAAATGTGAAGATGCGATTCTTTGACCAATAAGGAAGTGGGAAATAGTTTTAGGGAGTCTAACTTAGCCGGACTGCACTGAGAGGAGAGAAGCCATTCCGTGCATCTCTCCCTTTTCTTTCTGAACGTTGAGTTATTAGTCTTCACTGAACTGCATGAAGAGACTTTGCGTTTTTCTGAACTTTGATGCTGAATCTCGATGTCTTGCTGACCGAACTGATGTCCCATTGACACAGACTGTTACAGCTTGCTGAACCATATTGAGGCCAGGTATAAGACGATGTTACTGATTGTTATTCCTATTTACTTTTGTTTCTAGGTACCAACCGCTAATTTTGATAGAGCCATAGTTAGATTGTTTTTCCAAATTTGTGTTGACAAAATTGTTTTGCATGAAGCCCAAATATGCTATTCTAATCTGATGGTAGTTAGGGTTCTCCCTGATGAAGTTTGCTACATGTAACAACAGTTGATGTCTTTTCTTTGCTGAATCTAAATGTACGCTATTTCGTTTGCTATTAATTGTACTGGAACTTTAGAATGTGTGGTAGCTCAAGCTTTGATTAGATTGCGATTCTTTCACCGCTTTGGTTAACCAGTATTGTTACTGTATGTTTAAACATTCTAACTTTTACATAAAAGTGTGGCTATTTATGGCCGAGAGGTCATGGCATATGGAGATTACTGACTCCTATTGATTATTGATGTTATTGATTGTTGTTGTTATTGATCTGTGTTGGTACGGGGTTACATGGAGGGAACAACTCGAAGCGCAGTCAAAACGTTCATCTGGCTATACGCGTCTCCCTTGTAAGTTTACTTAATAAGGTCTGATGCGCTAACACTGACATTGCTAGCAGCCTTGCTACTAACTTAAGAGGCAGTCAGGCACTTTTTACAGACACATGCGCTAGTACCCACATGTCTAGCATTGCATTTTTGCCAGGCGTACTTTTTTTCAGCCTTGGTATACAGTGGCCTAATAGGCTTTAGCATCACACCCCATTTTAAGCCGTAGCAGGCGAGCTAATTCAACACAGCGCGGGCCCTTAGGCTTCAGCCCCGTGCTTCCTGAAGCTCCATGTCAATCAGCAAGGATGCACACCACCCTTCACCATCCCATCACAGGGTAGGGTGTGAGCAGTGAGACTCACTGATCTCACCTGTCCCTGCGACGAGATGGGAAAGGGGCAGGTTCATATGAGGCTCCATATACTTGTACTGAGTCATCGCTCTTGATTCAGCAGTGCGTGTTGTGTGTGTTGTGCTGCCTGCTCACCAGAAGGCTCAACCTGTCACTGAGTTGCCCGTCTTGCTGCTCTCAGTATCGCTCTTCAGCATGTCTGAAGCTGAATAAAGTTTATTAATTGGCTCTGTGCTGCTGCTAGACTTAAGGGCTAGAAGTCAATAATGCAGAGCACAAGTGCACCAGTGATGAGAATGCTTTCAGGTGAGGTTGTGTCTAAATAAATCTTGTAGAGACTCGGGCTTTGTAGCAAACTTTCTGCAGTCTACCTCAGCTTACCTCCACAGAGTCCGAAATTGGCACATTTCAGCAATAAGCAAAACACTAGTTATAAAGGGATTGTGTTTCACAAAAACAAGTTTAACAAGTTTAAAAAGAAGTAGACTGAATGTACCGGTTTTTAAATCAGTGTTGGAAAGCGCACATGTTATGCTACTTCAGTGTGGCATTATAAAAGAGATTTACTATGAAATAATATAAGCATTTCATTTTTAAACTGTATTACACCACTAGAATAATATGTGGCAAACATAATTATGTGTTTGTGAGGGGCGAGGATGATCAGAGAGGTAAAAAATAAGGATGATTGGGAGGCAGAGAAGCCAGAGTCAAAAGGAGTGGTTAAAGTCATGTGGGAGAGAAAAGGAAATAAGAAAAACAATGGAAGGAAAGTAAGTGCAACTGATGGAAAAGGAGGTGATTGAAAGAAGGTCCTGATGTGTATGTTTTGTGAAGGGAAAGCAGATCTGAAACAGATACCTGCACTATTCATGCAGCTAACTGGGTTAATGATATAAAGGTAAAGCAAGCAGTGGTTTGTTGAACTCAGTCCCAATATTTTGTACATTTATCTATTCATACAGTGACTTGTGCTCGCTTGTTACTCTCGCCTGGTCCTTGCAGTTCCAGACAAGGGACTACGCCCCGACACTTTCGCACTTCCCTAGACGTCACTTGTTAGCGCACAAGTACAACTCAGGCAAAATTACCATAACATTAACCTGTAAAAGAAAAGCAGTGAACAGACAGCTGAGGCGGCCCAATCTGTGGAAGGAAAATACCATTAGCAGAGAACAGGAGAAAAAACGGATAACTAAAAATATAACAAGTGGCTTATTTCAATGGTTCAACTCGGAGTGGTATACCATAAATATAAAGGAACAAAGGTCTTTGAGTTCCGTGTAGATTCTCGCTTTTCCATTGAACATGATTTTGAAGCGATATGGACCTACAAAGTGGAATGGTATGGAAAGATCAAAGAGCTTCCTATGAAGCGAAAAGAATTATGTTCTGAATTGTACAGCATCTTTAGAGTAGTCTTGTTTCATTCTGATGTGATACTCTGTATTTTCTTCATATGGTTTATGAGCTCCTTAATATGTTTGCTCATCAGGAAATGCAGACTCCACCCCAGCTCCTTTTGTGTCACTGTCTAGTGTGAGGTGCAACCAGCCCAACTGTCAAACTGACTCAGACAGGGAATCCACAAGCAGGCAGAGTCACAGAAATGGTGTAAGCAAGAAAGTGCTCACTTTCTAAAAGTGGCATTTTCAAACACACAATCTTAAAATCAACTTTACTAAAAGATGTATTTTTAAATTGTGAGCTCTGAGACCCCAAACGCCTCATGTCCATCCACTCCCAAAGGGAATCTACACTTTCATCAGATTTAAAGGTAGCCCCCATGTTAACCTATGAGAGGGACAGGCCTTGCAACGTTGAAAAACAAATTTAGCAATATTTCTCTGTCAGAACATAAAAAACACATTACTATATGTCCTACCTTAACCATACACTGCACTCTGCCCTTGGGGCTACTCAGGGACTACCTTAGGGGTGTCTGACATGTAAGAAAAGGAAAGGTTTAGGCCAAGTCGAATTTACAGTTAAAACTGCACACACAGACACTGCAATGGCAGGTCTGAGACATGATTACAGAGCTACTTATGAGGGTGGCATAACCAGTGCTGTAGGCCCACTAGTAGCATTTGATTTACAGGCCCTGGCACCTCCAGTGCACTTTACTAGGGACTTACTAGTAAATCAAACATACCAATCATGGATAAACCAACCAACAATACAATTTACTCAGAGAGCATATGCACTTTAGCACTGGTTAGCAGTGGTACAGTGCTCAGAGTTAAAAAACCAACAGCAACAGGTCAGAGAAAAATAGGAGGGAGGAGGCAAAAAGATTGGGGATGACCCTGCATAAGCAAAAAAGTCCAAAAGTATGCATGTACACAGATAAAGCACCCAGGTAGGGTGTCACTTCACATGCCGGTACTTAGTGAAGCAGAGTAAATTTAAGTAGAGTAAAGGTCCCATTGAAAGAATGACTGACAGAGAGTTAGGTAAGTCAATCAGGTAAAACAGAGTATCCGGTGCACATGCCAATGGTCATTTAGAGAAAGGAAGAATTCAAATCCAAATGTGTGTAGGTTGCAGAGAGCAGATGAATGATGCAGTTATGATGAAAAGCATCAATACAGCATTGCGATGGTTCAGTGGCTAAGATTAGGCTTATAAATAGATGACTTAGCAAGTGGAGATAGGTTGCATTAGTGGCAGGACTTTTGCTATAGCCAACATTAATTCCTCACTGGGTGAAAGATCTATGTCATGAGGTAGCATGTCAGCCATTTTCAAGTACGTCTGACCTTGTCTTATGCACATAAGATGGCGAATAATCAGGCAAACACTTTTAATTAAGGTAAGGCTTGTAGTTTTGGTCTCTTCTTGGAGTTCTGGTGTATCGCTCCTTAGTGCTTCACAGCACACAGCTGCAGGGCTATTCTGAGGTGCTGCTGGAGCCAATCTGGCATGCACCAGGGAGGAGAGCACTGGAGCTCTTTGGAGCACTGCCTACATTTTGGACAATTAAAAGAGAAAGGCCCACATTTAAGTTAGGCCAGAGCTGCCTTAGTTCCAAACCCAAAGGCACAGCTGGTTTTAGATTGAAGTGGTGGCATGGGAGTCTTTCGGGTGAGTTCCAAGGAGTGTTGTGTCAGGGTCCCAGATGCATTGCTCCCGTTATGTTGCAGGAGGCAGAGAGGATCCTGCTCAGCCTTCCAGACTGGTACTGGGTCGGCGCAGCTACAATCAGCCCAGGAAAAATCATCCTTTTGGTCACTGGAGTTTTATCTCCCAAAATCTATGATGCATAGTGCAGCGGGTGTGGAAGGAGAGGCAGAACAACCAAATGATCAGATGATTCATAGCAGAGCTGCATAGTTAGGTGGCCATGCTGTTTGGGTTCTAGCCTCAACCCACCTTTGTGCTACATTCTTAATGAGGTTTTCACAATTTGAAAAAATGGGGCAGTGTAATGGGACGAGGCAAATGTGAAGTTTGTCTTTTGCTGAAAGCACCTTTTGCGCCACAAGCACACATTCATTGAGAAAGCTAAGAATTTAATTCATGTGCAATGTTTATTTTGTTTATGACACAGATTTACTAAGGCTTTGTGCTGGTGCTATTGCAGTACAAGACACAGCACACTACTTCCTATTGAGTGCAAAAGTGTTTTGCAATGGAAAGGTGTGTTGTTCACAGTGCCAAATACCCTTTGCATTACTTTACATCATGGAGGATATTGCTAGAGCAGACCAACACAAACACAGCTAGGTTTTGAGGCAAAGCTCGTTCTACTAAAAGAGCCAGGTGGGACTTTGCATAAAAAATATCAGCCCTAACTTATAAAACACCTTGTGTATGGTTTGCGTTACTGATTTTTACGCAAACCCAATGCAAAGTGTTGTGGTGGGATTTACAATCCAATGCAAATGGCAATATGGGTTGTATTGTTACCCGAAGTAATATAATTCTGAGCAATGAGCTGCCTTGCATTTGAATCAAGGGGTCCTTCCAAGGGTGCATGGATGTTCCTATTTGACACAAATCCCAATCTACAAAGAACTTAATATTAAACTATTTTAATTTAAGGTCATTTTAAACTTTATTTTGGGACTAGGGCTGAGGTTGTTACCAGTGCTAGGAGGCGCGTTGGATAGCCATGCACTACATAAATCTCACAGAATAGATCTGTAGACACGGATTTGCCCAAAATCTGGTGCCTCGTCAAGGCTAGGGTAATAAGGAAAAATGTTTTCATTCTTCCTAATTGTTTCCACCTTGCATGTGTACAGCACACATACATTGTGGGAACACCTTAAAGCATAGGTTTTGTAATGGAATGGACCCCTTCCAGCACAAAACCTATGCGTACCACAATGCTTACACCCTTGCTGTATGGAGCAAGGGTGTTGGCTACGGCACATGGCAGGCAAAGGTGTGCCAGTGCAGGGAGAGAGCAGAACAGCACCACATCTTAGTAGATAGGGCTCTTTTGTACTTTCATCCTTTCATTCAACGCAGCTCAGCAACTTTACTTGCTGCATTAGTTAAATGACTTCTACATAAATGTGGGGCAGCGTCTAAGTGAAGAAGATGCAAACAAGAGCAAATATGGTTATTTCTAAAAAAAATATATGCTTTATTTGTTTATTAGAGTGCACATTACTCATTCATAACATGGGGACCTTCAGGGCTTGTCTATGCATAGGAATTTATACTGGAAGGAATGCCTCCAGCGCACATGTTATGCTAGACAATGCACACTCACCTCTACACAATGATGTGAGGCTGTGTGCCACACAATGCAGCCTTGCTTGAGCGCCAGTGCAGGGATAACACCTGCACCAGGCCAATCTTTCTAGAACTGGTGCTGCAGCATTTGTCCTCCCTCTTGCGCAATACATTTCAGCAAATCTGTGTGTTTCACTGCATTGCACGAAAAATAAGTACATCTGGGTCTAAATATGAACTTACGAGCTAATGTGGACGCGAGTTAATATAACCCTTTAAAGTGAATCATTGTTGTGCTGGAGCTAATAGATTTTGCGTACGTGAATATGAAATAAATGCAGAGCACTACAGACGAATTTCCGTGATATATAAGGGAAAAAAGTTCCTGCTGAGATATACGTTAAAAGTCTTATGCACATACGCACCTTCTGCGCACCATTCCCTCTTTTATTTCCTGCCATTTGAAGTGCCATTCCGAACACCAACTTTTCAAGTAACAATATTTTAGGTTGGTATAAACTTAACCTCACAATGTAGACCTTATTAAAAGCCAGGAGTTTTATATCCTTTTAACTCTAAAATTTGTTGATAGAACACTTGTAACACCTTGGCATTACCCACCCACCATGAGCATGAAATAAAAAACTGCTTTTATCCTGACTTTACATGATGCTGTCTTAATCCATCGCTTGCTGCAGCAATGAGAAGCTCTAAAAACTCAAATCAACAAATCTCTTTCATGAACAAAATAATTCGTTTTTCTGTGCAATGTTTGGACCGTGCTCCAACCTGCAACAGCTGTATTTGAAACATTTTGTTGGAGCAGAAACAGCATGAAGGTGGTTAGATGTCAACTTATTGGTTTGGCTTGCTTTTGCTTCCTAAGCAAACTCTCCAATGGAAGTCTGGCATTGAGAAGCAGCCTACTAGCATATTTGTGTTAGAGGTTAACTCTCTGCTTTCTTGAAGACGTGACAGTAATACAGGTATGAAAAAACATGAGTGTTGAGATATGAATCTGCTCACGGCTCATGATTGAGAACATTCTGCCCTCAGACTGACCCTGAAAGAATGTTTGTTCCCTTTTGATGTTTGGCGTTTACATTGATAACTAGAATTTTCAGATGGCTCCTTTCAAAGGATTTAAATTATACTCATCATCACCGCCATCAACTGAAATAACATGCCCTGTGCGGTGATATTGCGCGTGCTGAGAATTATCCTTCACAGGTGAAAACATTCATTAGTGGAATTTCAAAATACTTGAAGCGTTTCTTAAAATAATATATGGGTGCACCACGTGGATAGCTTGACCAAGATAGGGCGCTCCATGCACAAAAGACTTTGCAATCACCTTGCCAATTCAAAGTCTTAAGGCATGAAATATTATCTGAATGCGCAAACCATGGATGTGAAATTTGCAAACTGACTGGTTTGCGGATGGGAATTCTATTTACAATGTGACTTACATACCATTAGGGCAGGATGCAAACCTTCTAAATGCAACGGATTTAAAAACAGCGTGCATAATTAATATTAATTAGGCAAGTCACCGATCCTGACCACTCCGTGTGACTAGCTGCAAATGTAAGGATAGAGATTTGCAGGGGACAGCAGACCCTCAACCCCTTGCTAGCTTTCCCAAATAGGAAACATTTTTGTTAGAAGCAGACCATGTCCTTCAAGGGACGTATGCTAATTAAAAAAAAAAAAAATCATTTGGAAAAACATTGGTGTAACATTGTAACATGCACTTGTCCTCTAAGCCTTGAAGCCACCCACGTGATTCCTAAAGAGGTAGACATTTTCTCCTATGGGAATCAGTTATCATCCTAAATCGAGGGTTAAAAACTTGTGATTTTTTTGAAACCAGAATTGCGGTAAACAAAATTCATACATATCTTTCTGAATGGCAAATAATACAAGGATACCCCTTTGAGACGCCCACCTATTTGGAAAAAGTTACACAAATCCTTTCTCTGAGTCAGAACTATCTTTCTGACTTATTAAATATTTCTGCACATTGTGAAACTTCCTTCTGTGGTCAGAAACATTGTGATTTTGCAATTCAGGCCCCACATTCCAACTGCACAACAGTGCTTCACAATTCATGTTCATCATTATGAATTGCAATACCCACATTGTGAGTCACAAGTGAAAAGGACGGGGAAGGGAAATTCCTTTCTTAGTGAACTCACGTTAATATACGCACGCATAGGCGGTAATAGTTTAGGCTGTCAGTACTTTACAGTGGATGCTGTGCTTTTTCAGGGTTGCTGAAGAAGACATGAGCCACATGGTTTAGTACATGTATTCTACAATGTTAAATTCACAGTGCAGCACTGTTTCTGACTTTTTGTCACCTGTACTTGTAGGAAATTGGGTTGTTGGTTGACTGGGATGTGAGCCGTGGTTAAGCAGCAACCACAATCCTTGTTGGGGTAAGGCACAAGCAAACCCCAAATTAACCTGTGCTCACCCTTTGGTAGCTTGGCACGGAGCAGTCAGGCTTAACCTAGAGGCAAAGGTAAAGTATCCGTGCAGCACTTCAAACTGTAACAGTGAAAACACCACAAACAAACAAACCCATACCAGCTTAGAAAAATAGACCTGACTTTAGGGAAAAGCGCCCGCCCCGAAGTGGGGGGGGCGCGGCCCGTTAGGGGTCGGGGCCTTCAAGGCCCTGGGGCACTCCCCCCCCTTTCCTGTCCGGTCGGCACCTCTCGCCGGGGATACGCAGAATCGGCCGCGTTTCCGCCCTGACACCTCGCGAGGTGTTTAGGGCAGAAGTGGGCAGGGGAGGCGCGTCGTGGGGCCGACGTTGGTTGCTTGGGCTGGTTCCGGCCGCCGCATACCGGTGGGGGGCTATTTAAGAGCCCCCCAAAGAAGGATAATCCTTCTTTACCTGCGTGCGGCGGCCGGGACCTGCTCGGCAACCCGCTTTTGTGGTTCTTTTTTATCTCCTTTCTGCTTGGAGGTGCAATCCGTCGCCGGGCTCGGGCCCTCGTGGAGGCGGCTGGTGCTGGGGGCATGCGTGAGGTAAGGGGGGATGCGCTGGGGTGGGTGACGGGGGAGAGCGGCGTTTCTTTTGGGGGAGGTGGCGCAATGTTTGCTTGTTGGCTCACCGTTTGTTTTGGATTGTCGGTTTTGATCGGCTCTGCGCGGACGTGGGCTTTAGGTGCATAATACATGAAGAGGAGCGAACGCGCGGAGGCTTGACCGAGAGTAGAGTTCTGCCTTTTCAGAGTGCGCATATGCATGCCTCTTTAATGATGTAATGCATGGCTTGCGGTCAAGCGGTGGGTCTAGGTTGTCCTTTCAGAACCAGATTTCGTGATAGTTTCTTGTTTTGTTCGGCCTTCTTGGCCGTGTTTTGCTCGGGATTCGACGAGTGCCTTAATTACCAGTTATCTCCGTAGAGCCTATACTGGGGAAATAAGCGCTTTTGAAAGTGCTTTTCTGGAAAATCCCTGTTCTTAAGCTGGGCATGCAGCGATCGGCTAGAATGGTAGCGAGGTGGAGTAATGAAGTGGTTGTGCCTCTTTTCGTGCGGGCAAGATCCACTGGGAACTATGTATTTTATTTGTTTTGTGTGGTTAATATGCCGCGTTTTTCTGGGGACCTCGGAGTCCATGCAGAAGAGTGAGATTGTTCAGTTATGTTTGTTTAGATTAACCATTAGATGGCACCCACATGTCATGCAACGATTATCATGGCGAAGACAGCATGAGACGCTGCACAGAAGCTTTAAATCGTTAACTAAAATTAAATTAACGTTTGGGTCGTGCAAGGTCCACAAAAATAATAAAAAAATAAATATATTTAAAAAAACGGTGTTTAAAATTTAATAAAACTCTTTTGGTGGACGTAACATGTAGCTTTTGGGAATTTAGGCCTCCAGAGATGTTTAATAATGTTTTGAAGACTTCATTCCTTTATTCTCGGTTTCGCCTGGGATTGTTTGGAAATATGCAGCATGCTTCAAATTTTCACATTGGCAACCTTAGGTCGGCATTTACTGTGTGTGAGCTGCTCGATAGCCTGGTCTGTGGCGGTGGATTTTCTCTTAACTGATCAGAAATTTGGGTATTTTTCACCCCTGGGGCCTTTTTCTAGGGGTGTATGTAGTATGTAGTATGTAGTGCGAACTTGCCGTGGGTTGATACAAGGGAGATTTATTTGTTTGGCAATTCAGCAAAGGCACATTTGTCACTGTTTATATCTAGCATTTACCTCTTTTGCACATCTACTTGTGTTATTTCTGCCAGAGATTAGTCTTTGGCGTGCTCAGTTTGAACATTCTCTTGGACCTCTCATCTGCTCGTGTTGAGCCTTTGTTCAACTCAGGTACTTCATTTTGGAGCTAGCACAGCTCAGGACTTTGCTTTCTTTGGTCGTGAACCGGTTTGTCTTGGGTACATAGCGTAGTACCCTGGCTGGGAATCGGGTGTGCCTTGAAAAGAGGTTCGCGCCCTGCTGATGGGTCTTAGTTATTGACTGGTTCGTGTGTACTTAGGTTGGTACACCTGCTGGCACAGGGATGTGCCGTGCATGGATTCAGGTGCTGCCCGTTGTGTGTATTCCACGGCGTGCACTTGCAAGCATGGGGTGCGCTGCGCATTCATTCAGACACTGTCTCTTGTCTGTACTTTATGTGGTCCTCTTGCATGCTCTGGGCAGTGCCCTTTATTGATTCACATGCGGGGCTGATTAGTCCTAGACTTGTTTGTTGTGTGTACTCAGTGTGGATCACAGGCTGCCACTAGGGGGTGCAGTGTATCGAATCACACATGGTGTACGGGTCCTATCTGGCTCATGGCATTGAGGGTTTTTGGATTTTGACCCTTCTTAAAGTTGGTGACATCTGTCTTGGGGGCACACTTAGGGTTGGTCTTGTGTGGTTTTGGCTATACTTGCACTCACTGTGTGTCCACTTTTTTCATACATGTGCTTGGTTGCTCGTATTGTTTCCCTTTGGGTGGTGCATGCCCTCGCCTCTAGTATGCTTGTTTGTGTTTACTTTATATTTTATGACATCTCTTTTCTTGAAGATCAACGTGCGGGCACCCTCTCCTGTTGACTTTCAGTAGGGCATTCACTCGCCCTGAGCGCACCTCTGTGCAACAGTCTGTTTCACTTCCTTTCAAGATCTAAGCCACACACACACTCCAGGAATCATTGTAGTAATCCATGGATGCGATACAGTCCGCGTTTTATTACATTTTTACTTTGTCTTGCATGCTCTTAAAGCAGTCTTTTCCGCATATGTTTTCTCCCTATTCCTTGGTTGAGCAGCATGCAACTCTTTCCAAATCGCTTGCGTTCTGACTTCACCCAGATGTGGCCTGGGCTGCAAAAAAGTCTGCTCTCACTGCCCATGCCTGTCCTGCTGGTGCTAAGTATTGTTATATTCACATCTCCTGGCATTATCGACTAAGGCATTTGAATGGATACAGTGACCTTTTTTAGTCGTGCTAGCTAGTACCAGGTATCCTCATACTGTTCAACCACTGGTCAGATCGCAGTGAAAACTGAATGTCAGTTAAATACCAAAGCATGGGTCCAACTTTCTGAAATTTTGTGCACCTTGTTACGCAGTGGTACGTCTCTTTTCAGTTTTTCGGGTCTGGAAGGTTGCATCTCAAAGAGCCATCAACTCTAGAACCGTTAGGACTGCTGAAATAGGGGGCGGAGCCTTGATTAGGGTTCTCAACAGCCTCCATGGGCCCCAGGACTCTGTGGCCGGAGCCTCTGTTCTTGAGGTTATACGCTCTGGTATAGTTCAACAAAACCTATGTCATTTTCAGGGTACAGCCTTAATGTAAGTTAAAGTGCAGATGTTGATAAGGCGGAATCCTCATGGCATGAATCAGTTTTTCGGTCCCACCAACTAACGGTGGTCCTCCTGGGAGAGTGGCAAGCAGTAGGAGGTAATTATTGTGCAGGGTGTATGATCCACAAAGAAACAGCATGATCTCTGCGTGGCATAGTATTGGTCCTGGTGGGTCATATATTGTATTGTAATGGTATTTAAAATATTGATTGCTAACCATGATACAGAACTGAAGCGCTTTACACTGCCCCAGTGCTGGGGATGTTCAACTTTATTCAAACATTCGTTATTACCCATCCATGAAAAGCTTCACACCAGGCACCTAGTTGGTGCAGAGATTTTTGTGGGAACAGGAATTGATGAACCCTGCATATTCATTCTAACGTGATACCTTTGCATTTGCTTGCCCTTATGGTGATAGGTATGTATTTCAAGTACATATCTTAGTTCCGTCAGTGGGCATGCTTTATCATTGCTGGGTTGGGTGAAGGGCATCGGAGTGCGCCAGTAGTGCTGCACTCACATCTCAGGTGCCAATGCACAGTGTGCACATGACACTCCCATCTCGGGGCCGCGTGGCTCCTCCCCTCCAATGCACGCCTGGCGTGGGGACAGATTGCAACTTTACAATCGCATATAAATAAGTTTCAATCCGTCGTGTGTCCTCTCTGTGTTGGTTAAACGAGTACACACATTTTCTAGACACACAATCGATCACACAAGTTAATGTTCTGCGCTAGTTCGCATGCTGGCTCGTGGCAATGACACTCGCACTAATGCGGGTTATACTGGGTCGGTGTAACCCAGCGCCTCACACCCCTCCCAGCCAGAGTCTGGAACTCGCACCCCTAGAAGCGCTGCTTCCTAGCGCTATGGAGCTCGCCCCCCCTAGCTGTTTCCTGGCGCTCTGGAGCTAGTGCCCCTCGCAGCGCTGCTTCCCAGCACTCTGGAGATCGCACCCCTCGCACCCCTCTGGAGCTCGCAAAAAAGAGCCGACATATCCAACTCGTTTGCAAGTTAACTTGAATCCTGGCATCCACTGACCATGCGCTGAGTGCTCAATATGCACACGGAAGTAGGCCTAAAACTGGCACGTCTCGCGTTTACATTCCTACCTGTCTTTTTGGAGTTCTTCTTTCTGAAAATGGCCAACATTTGTGTGGCGCATAGCCATGGAGCAAGCGGCCCAGGAGACATCCAATGCACGCCTGGCGTGGGGACATATCAAACCCTAATAATCTGCTCTTCCCCGGCGGAGGCGGCGCTCTTTTTTCCACGGCATTCTCTTTGGCTTTCTACGGGGCTTTTTCGCGTTAGCGAGTTGGTGGGTTCTTCCAAGGGGGATCATCTTGGGGGTTTGCAGCAGAGCGACGTGCTGGTAGGCGCCGGGTCATTATCCATAACACTGCGCAAATCAAAGACGAACCAGCTCAGGAAAGGGACACGAATTATGCTATATGCGGCACCGGGCTCCCCCGTCTGCCTGTGACACTTACAAACAGGTATCTAGCGGTCTGTGCGACGGCAGGCTCCTCGGCCTTGTTCGTCCACCCCGGGGGGAATGCCTTTCACGCTACCAATTCGCAGAAGTTTTTAAGTTAGCCATGAAAGCAAGTGGGGTGGACCCAGAAGGATACTCGTCACATTAATTTAGAATAGGGGCAGCCACGGTAGCGGCGGCAGCGGGCCTTTCAGCGAACGCGGTGAAAGGCGTAGGTCGCTGGTCTTCGGAGTGTTACAAGCGATACATCAGGCCAGAACTGGTGTAATGGTAATTTAGATGCTTGTTGGTGATGTCTCACGCTCCTATCTTTCTCTTTCAATTCAATGTCTCAACGCGTGGTCTGGGTTTTGGGGCATTCATTTATTCGTCGGGCGGCGTACCGGTTGCAACTGCTCCGTGGGTCGAAGCCGGCAGACATGCAGAACATAGCATTTCGCTGGTGCGGAGTTGGTGGAGGGAGCATCACGCAATTACAGCATCTGATCGAAATGGTGAGAGGATGTGTGGGACTGCAGTCTCCGGATCTAATCATCATTCACTTGGGGGGCAACGATTTGGTCCATTTAGGCCGGAAGGCCCTGAGGGAGACGATATTCCTGGAGATCACCAGGGTAGCAAAGCATTTCCCAGGGGCAGCATTTGCCTGGTCCCACATGGTGCCTCGTCGTAAATGGGGACCGGGGATTAGATCCAGGACCATCAATGTGTCAGTACGCTGGCTTAATGCCGAGATGGCAAAACTTTGCCCGGGGCCAGGGCGCCTATGGAACATTCCCCACAAACTGTTGAAGGGTGCCCACGTGTTTCATAAGGACCGGGTGCATCCGTCTGATCAAGGAACGGATCAGTTTATCCGCGACATGTGGGGTTTTGCCCGCAGCCACTTTTTGGGTGGGGAGGGCGAAGGACCTTTTGGGCCCTGGTCGCCCTTGTGGCGGAAATTGAGATATAAATGTGACTAGAAACAATAGGAGGGGGTCCCCAAGGTGGGGCCCCCGGGAGGACATCTGGGATGGGATCCTGAAGTTCTGAGCCAACCAGCGGATGGATACACCAGATCAGGGGGTAAGAGACCTCAGATCGCTGGGGGAACATAGGGCTTCAGCTCTTAGCTCCTCCCATTACACCCCAGGGCTGATTGGTGGTTGGAGGGGGGGGTGGAACCCTAAGCAGGAGGACAAGGTACGGTGTAGACAGGGTAACCGCCCCTCCTACGGATACAGGTGAGGCACAGGTCACCTGTGTGGTCCAATGGTGGTTCAGGACAGGAAGGGATCCTGTCAGGTTGATTTATGGTCACAATAAATTCTCGTTAACATGTAAATAAAATGTTTGCTGAAATGATTAATTTTTCTACACTTGACGTGTTGAATTTATGATATGCTTTATTAATATGTCTTTGTGAATAAAGATAACCTCTTCCAACGATAACAATCTTGTTGCTCCGTGTGTTCCTGGCGGGGGGAGCATGGGCCGTTTTGGGGGCCTCCGGACCCTAGGGAAAAGCGCCCGCCCCGAAGTGGGGGGGCGCGGCCCGTTAGGGGTCGGGGCCTCCAAGGCCCTGGGGCACTCCCCCCCCCTTTCCTGTCCGGTCGGCACCTCTCGCAGGGGATACGCGGAATCGGCCGCGTTTCCGCCCTGACACCTCGCGAGGTGTTTAGGGAGGAAGTGGGCAGGGGAGGCGCATCGTGGGGCCGACGTTGGTTGCTTGGGCTGGTTCCGGCCGCCGCATACCGGTGGGGGGCTATTTAAGAGCCCCCCAAAGAAGGATAATCCTTCTTTACTTGCGTGCGGTGGCCGGGACCTGCTCGGCGACCCGCTTTTGTCCCACACACCCTCTCCTGTACATTAGCAGTTGGAAGTAAGGTTTGGAAATTGAGATATAAATGTGACTAGAAACAATAGGAGGGGGTCCCTAAGGTGGGGCCCCCGGGAGGACATCTGGGATGGGATCCTGAAGTTCTGAGCCAACCAGCGGATGGATACACCAGATCAGGGGGTAAGAGACCTCAGATCGCTGGGGGGAACATAGGGCTTCAGCTCTTAGCTCCTCCCATTACACCCCAGGGCTGATTGGTGGTTGGAGGGGGGGCGGAACCCTAAGCAGGAGGACAAGGTACGGTGTAGACAGGGTAACCGCCCCTCCTACGGATACAGGTGAGGCACAGGTCACCTGTGTGGTCCAATGGTGGTTCAGGACAGGAAGGGATCCTGTCAGGTTGATTTATGGTCACAATAAATTCTCGTTAACATGTAAATAAAATGTTTGCTGAAATGATTAATTTTTCTACACTTGATGTGTTGAATTTATGATATGCTTTATTAATATGTCTTTGTGAATAAAGATAACCTCTTCCAACGATAACAATCTTGTCGCTCCGTGTGTTCCTGGCGGGGGGAGCATGGGCCGTTTTGGGGTCCTCCGGACCCTAATAAATAAAACAAGACTAAAATGACAATTAGTAGACCTAGCGATATTGAAGTTCAACATTTTAGGTTATAACAGCCTTATAAAGCGCAGAGTGCTATTAGGGATAACTGGTCGTGCTAGACCGCGCAAAGTCACAAGTTCATGCCGATCACGATGGAGCACTACCCAGATAGAGTGATCCAGTTAGACCCTCTGAACAAAAATACCTTTGTTACACCTGGCAGCCTTAGGGTGGTCTTCCCCTCAACCTTTTGCCTTCCTCCTTCCATTTTCTGACCTCGTTTTTGCTGGCTTTAGGACTCTGTGTATTTTACCAATGCTAACCACTTCTAAGGTGCTTGTACTTGCTCCCCTAAATCATTGTAACATTGGCTTAATCCCAATGGCATACTTAATGTACTAATCAGTCCCTATAAGATTGCACTGCATGTGCCCAGGGCATGTAAATTAAATGCTACTAGTGAGCCTGAAGCACTGATTGTGCCACCCATTGAAGTAAGCCTCTAACCATCGCTCAGGCCTGGCAATGCAGACCATGTCTGTACAGTCTACACTGCCACTTTGACCTGGTAACATAAACTCCTTGCCAGTACTAAACCTTCTCTTGGCATACATATAAGACACTCCTAAGGTATGCCCTATATGACCCACAGGGTAGGCTGCAATATTTTTAAAGGGCAGGGCAGGTACTTTTAAGCTTTATATGGCTTGATGGTGGAAAACTCCCAAAGTTGTTTTTACTAGAACAAGGCCTACCTATTCCATAGAATAACATTAGGATTACCCTATTACATTTTATAAGCGTAATTCACGATCTGAAAGAGATAGGTTTGTCAAGTTTGGTTTCTCTGGACTCACAATTTAAAATCACAATTGATGATGACTTTGGATTTTAAATTGCAGTTCTAAGAATGCCACATTTTGGAAAGTTGGTGCCTGCTTTCTGTCTCCAATACACGTCTGGGGTGGGGTGACAGCTGGGCTTGTGCATTCCCTCTGGACAGCCACACAAAGGGAAACTTAGGTGTGACTCATGGGCCATCCACAGCCTGATGGGTCATCCTGGGCAGGAAGGGAGAGGCTGACAAGTACATCTGAATGGGCAGTGTCTTGTCCCACACAAAGGGCTGTATACCCACCTGTAGTGAGTCTGGAGCCAGGGCAGAAAGAGAGGACTTCTGTGCCCATGAAAGAACTTTCTTTGCAGTCAACCCCACTTGAAAGGCACCACTGAGTCTAAGGACTGGACCTCTAAAACCACAAACTCAGTACACTTCTGGACCTGGGGATACTCTTTTCAGGAAGAAGGTCTACTGTGCTGCTACAGGGACTGCCACTCTGCTAAGCTGCTACTCTGCTGGACTCCAGCTTTGTTGAGCTGATCTGCTGCATGCTGCCCTCTTGACATGGAAATAAGAGGTACTAGACCTGCATCTCTACATCCCAAAACCAAAGTGACTCCAAGGGCTTCCTGGCTTGCCTCCTGTTTTCTGAAGTCTCAGGGACAAAACATACTTCACATTCACCTGCTACAGCTCCTGGACCCATCTTTAACCATCTCCTGCCCCCCAAGAAGCACCTTTCTAATCTTGGACCCTTGGAAGTGTTTTCTGGCTCCTGAACTCAAGCTTTGGTGCTCTTTGCCACTGTTAAAGGATCCACTCACACAAGAACTGCTCTGCTTGCCTGAAGAATACGTGTGAGCTACCTCAGATTTGTCCCACAGCAAGTATCACCACTCATGACCCTGAGGCTCCATCTCACTTGACCTGATGTCCAGCCGAGTCTTTGTGCCTGTACACCAAACAAGGCACTCAATTGAGAATTACAACTATATTGCAAAAGTGGACAATGAGACTTCTCAAATTAAAGTTTAAACCAGGATTTTTAAATCTGGTGTAAAGGCCCTATCAGTGACCTGGATATGTAAGTGAACAAATATAATGCTCAGCACTGGCAAGATCTATATTATGCAACACTTCCTCCAAAATTTTTAGAATGAAAATTGCCTTAAAAAGAGAACGAAAAGTTTAAAGCTTTAATCTATCTTTTTATATATCTAACAGTATAAAATAAATTGCCTATTTTTAGAGACCTAGAACATTGCATGTGGATTTTAAAATACGTTGCCCTTTATATTGGTTTCTGCTGGCAATATCCAGGACTACATTTGGGTAATTTACAGAATATTGTTTCACAAATGTCTGTTGATTGGGATTCCCAATATGATAAGTGTGGCATGGTTAACTTTGTTTATGCTTCACAACCTTGTGTTAATGAATAGCTCAGCCTCACTGATAAGAAATGCTACAGATACCAGACATCAGCACAGCTGTGTTCCCTCGAGCTGGGATAGTTAGAGCGTAATCTTCTAGTGATGAAGTGGGCTGTTTTCTTCAAGGTCAGGGAAAAAGTCACTGAAGGGGCAGGGAATGTCCGCTATTGCAATATAGTTATATTTCTCAATTGAATGCCTCGTTTAGTGTATGAGAGAATATTTACTTTAACATTTTCGTATTTAGAAAACTGCATGGAGAGTCCCGCTAGGAAAGCACAGAGAAGGTAACATGGTGACTGGGGAGGACTAATCAGTTATTGTATTACGACACAATAGAAATAGTTTAATTGATTGACAAATTAAAGTGACCTTTGAAAGGATGAATCACTGACTCCTCGTATGCATGCTGTGTGCTTGAAGACAAGCACATCGCCCTTAACAATTCATTTGATAGACTAGGCAGGGGCTGATCCTCCATTTGGGAGCGTTATCCCCCCGCTAGTAGCAGCAGCTGCAAATCTTTAACTAAAAAACGATAATAAACTATGGGGCCACGAGGTGCACAGCACTCCCCATCATTGCGCATGTGTGTTTGGCTGGCTGTCTTGGGCCGGCCAAACACACATGCACACAGGGCTCTCTCAAGCCCAGCAACTCAGTTGCCCGGCTGGAGAGAGCCTGCACAGGCTCCCAGTCTGCCTGGGAGTGCCCTGGCTGGGCGAGCAGCGTCATGATTGGCCACAAGGCAGGCTGGGAGCCTGTGCCCGCCTGCAGCCAGCAGACGAGCTGAGTGGGGTTGGGAACTGCAGCGAGAAGGTGTTTATTTTACTCTTATGTTAAATTAATTTAATTTGTATTCCCCCCGTGCAGTGCCCCGCCCTGTTCTGCATGCTGCAAACTGCCACTGAGAGTAGGTACATCTTTTGTGTAAAATGGAATGTGATTTAGAATAGTATGCATAAAATTGTAATTATATTTATATAGCCCTTACTACCCTTGACGTGGCGTCAAAGCGCTTTTTGCCGATTAGCACCCTACTCCGGAACCCAAGAGGAATTAGTGGTGGATTAGTATAGGGAAATATGAGTACAGCATTAGTATTATTATGAGTTAAGTTGAGCAGAGGATATGTGAGTTTGTTAGTTGGATTTACTAGAGTAATGGAGGGATAGAGGAGGGAAGAATCCAGAAGTGTTAAATGGGTGTTTATACTAATAGGATGAGGCTTGGGATGATTAAAGGAGACATGGAGGAAGGAAGAGTCTGTGGAAAGGAGTTAGGCGGATCATAGTAGCAGTAGGTGTTTTGGATGAATCAAATATGAGGTAAATGAGGGAGAATTCAGTAGAGTGGTTTTGGAGATCCTAGCAGTAAACTGAGGTGTGGGGTGAGCTAGGTGTGGTAGAGGAGGGAAGAGCTTAGGCAGGGTTATTTTTGGAGATGAAAGTAGTAGAATGGGTTGGGATGAGTCAGAGTGGGGATTGAGGATAGATTGATAGAGACATAAGGTGATGGGGAGACAGAGTATAGCTTACAAGAGAGTAAAATGTATATTATTTTTTATTTATTTATTATATATATATATATATATATACATATATACATATATTTTGTTTTTTAATTTAGTTATATTTTAAATTTTCACTTATAGATTTAATTGCATTTATTTTTATTGATTTTGTTCTCTAGTACAGTAGGGCTAGCATAATAAGTAAATAGATATGTAAATACATAGTGAGGAAATATATGTGCAAGGAATATAATGATGGGTATAATAATAAGAGAAGCAAAGTAGTATTGCATAAACACAGACTTTCAAGATTTTTTGTATTTGATGTTAATCAATAAGTGTACTTTTCTAACAGTCATTTACCTTTCCTCATTGTTTCAATAGTGAAATGCTTGCTGTTAAATAGTTAAGATAACATTTGATCATTGTGATATTAAAAAAACAGGGATTCATAAGTATCTATATACCAACTTATCTAGGATGCAATGACCTATGAACATGTTAAGCATAGAATAATATCCATATATATATATATATATATATATATATATATATATATGTATACACACACACATACACACACACACATATATATATATATATATATATATATATATATATATATATATATTTAACTCTGAGTAAATGTACATTTGTTAAACAGGCTTAAAGAGTATGTGTACAATTTATTATTATGAAATAGTAATTACACATATTTGTTAAAGAACTATACATATTTAGAATATACACATAATCAGATTATAAGTATATTTATCAACACAGGCATATGTAGTTCATTGCTGTTTGAATATGGTGGTTATGAAGGAATGAACCAACACTTGAGTAGTCTTCTGAAGGCAAGATGGTTATCAGTGGATCTTATACTTTTGGGTAATAAATTCCATAATTTGGCTGCTTGAACAGAGAAGGATGTCCCACCTATTGAATTTTTCTTGTAAGGTGGTGTTTTGAGGCAGGGTGCCAGTCTTGAGTGGAGGTTTCTTTGTTGAATGTATTTTTTTTTTTTTTTTGTTTCTGATGAAAAGCGGTCCTGTTCCATTGAAAGTGGAACTTCTGGCAGTGGGTAACCAGTGTAGTGCTCTCAAGGCAGGAGCTATGTGGCCTTGTGGCTTTGCATGTAATAGACATCTGGCAGCTGAGTTCTAAATATGTTGTAGTTTTTTCACAATAGATAGAGATGACCCATGGTAGAGGCCATTGGCATAATCCAGTTTGGATAGTACAAGAGAGATAGTAGCCTGCACCTTGTGTGGAAATCTGAGGTGGGGGAGATGCATCGCAGAGTCTTCAAGGTGATAAAGCTTGATAGTGCTAATTTGTACACATGGGCATTCATTGTTAACTTTTAGTCCATGGAAATTCCAAGGTTTTAAACTTTCTTGGATACTTGAGGAGGTGGTCCCAGATCGTCAGGCCAGGCGCACAGTAGGTCATATTTTTTCCAGTCGCCACATGTGAGTATTTCTGTTTTGGAAGTATTCAGTTTGAGATGGCTCAAAGTCCTCGATTGATCAATGGCTCTGAGGCAACTGAGGATTTGTGAGTTTTCAAGGTCTTTGTGATTCCAATTTAAGTAGTATTTGTGTGTCATCTGCGTAGTTGTAGCATGTGAGTTGAAAATCATTGATCAATTCTGTAATGACATGTAGATGTTGAAAAGCATAGGTAAGATGATTGACCCTTGGGGGACCCCTGCTTTTGTGAGGTAGGGTTTAGACAAGAAGGAGGGAGAATAGGTAATATTAGTTCCGTTTTGAAAACAGGATGCAATCCAGTCGAGAGCAGTCCCATCTATGCCAGCTTCATTGAGTCTTTGAATTAGGATGTCATGATCAACAGTATCAAAGGCAGCTGAGAGGTCCAAGAGAAGTAGTGCAGCAACTTCATTGCGGTCAACTGTGCTTTTAAGATCAACCCAGATTGCTATGAGTGCCGATTCAGAAGGGCAACCAGAAAGCCTGCTTGTTTTGACCAAATCCATAAATTTACCTTGTAATATTTGTTTGAAGGAGTGCAGAGGCTGGGTTGTTACTCTTGGAGGGGAATTTAGGAAACAGGTTGGTCCTGATGGTTTTCTTCTGTTTTAAATAGGAGTCCAATGTGTCTGCCTTGGTTGTATAATGAGTTGTCAGTTTGTTTGTGAAATCTTGAGTAGTGGGATGACTTTCTTCCACGCATTTAGGTTTTCAAAATGAATCGAAAATGTTTTAAAATTTTGTTTTTACAGTAGTTTGCCTTTGATTTCTTTGTATAATTTGATGTTGAAAGGGCGGATGAAAAGCATTCACAGACAAACACACATACACAAGAACACACACATCATGAATGTCAATTCCCCAAACTACTAGGTTTAGCGGAAGTGACATCACATACCCTTTGACCTTCAGTTTTACACACACACACATTCTTACACATACAAACATTGACACACACATACTCTCTCACATAAACACACACTCATCTGCAAGCAAGCACATACATTTAGGAACACACATTTTTTACTTACCTCACCTGCAAGGAAGCCTATATTGAAGCTGATTGCACTTCATTTTATTATTATATTAATAGTGAATAATGAAACAATATTCACTGATAGTGTAATTTAAAAAATTGAAAGAAAACAGAGTGGAGCCCCCACCAATGTTCATAATGACCAATGGCGTAACAAAAATTTAAGGGGCCACCCTGCAAAAGTACTCAGTAAGGGCTGTCCTCCCTTGCCCAAAACCTACCACTTTTGTTTAAGGACGAGCTGACACTGTGCTCCTGGCACTGATTTTGCCACCTCTGATGCCAAAGGTTGCACAGAAAGTGCCTGTGGTCACAAAGGGCAAGCTGGGGGTCACAGCTACAACCCCTGGCAACCCCTAAATGATGTCGATGATGCACACTCCACAAAAGAAACACACACAGTGGAAAATTCTATACATATGAGAAGAAGCACTGGAATCTAACATTTCAACAAGTACTTTACCATCTTCCTTTTCATCACGTGCTGGTGATGTAAAAATGGCCATAATCGAATGAAGAATAAGAGAAGCTATTGCACCCGGTAATTTTTACATAACCAATAGAAGTAATATTAAGAACATTTGCTCTCATTACTAAAATTGGAACATTAAGCTAGTGTCTAAGGCAACAGTCCACTTCTGTTCAGGATTTTCTTTCCTACCCAATAACATATGAGGTTTGCGTGGCCTAATGAAGGCATGGTAGAATGGACTGCAAAAACACTAGGTTAGTGTTATGTTGAAAGAATTGAAACACAAAGCAAGTTACTTATTAAAGGTTGATCTTTTATCTACTAAAATGCTAATATGATTGTCATTTTAAGTCTTATGTTTCGTTATAGTAATTGCAGTTTCCGTGACACAATGGGACTTATATATAAGTCATGCCACCAATGGTACTACAGTTTCTGAAATGATGGAAAAACATGTAACAATGATTTCTCTCTCATATTTTGCCAAATTAAATATGGCTTTATGTAGCCACAGTCAGTATTTGCAAAATAAGATAAATATGTTGTCGGAGGGTGCCTTTAGTGTATTTCGAGATGGATCTATTCATAATAATAATATTTTTGTGAATAAGTGAACATCAACACCACTCAGTCTGATTTCAGACCCAACCACAGCACGGAAACTGTCCTCATCCCTCCACGGATGACAGTTGCATGACTCTGGATGGAGAAGACAGACAGCACCTCGCATCCTCTTCGATTTCTCCATAGTATTTGAGATGGTCTCCCACCTCATCCTCATCTGACACCTATACAACATTGAAATCCAAGGATATACTACAGTGGATCTGCTCCTACCTGACTGGAAGGTCCCAGTCAGTCAACCTGGCACCATACATCTCGTACACCTTCGACCACATCTGTGGAGTTTCACAGGCATCCTCACTGAGCCCGATCCTCTTCAAGGAATACATGATCCCTCTAACCAGAATCATCAAAAATCATAACATCAATGTCCTTTCCAATGCCAATGACAAGCAACTCATTCTCTGCTTCACGGACAAGATGCTCAGTGTGTAGATCAAGTTCAATTCCTGCATGACTGAAATCGCCCACTAGATGAATACCAACTGTCTAAAGCTGAGAATTGACAAAACTAAAACTGTGATCTTCAGGAAGAGCACATCACCATGGGACTCCACATGGTGGCCAGCAGAGATAGCACTGACCCCCTGGAGAAGTGTGGCTCAATGGTTAGAGCGGCAGACCCTGAGGCAGAGATCTGGCTCAAGACCAGAGTTCAAGTCCCGCTTCGGCAGGTCTTGGGCTCAATTCTCCTTGACCAGATAATTCTCGCCTCAGTGCCTAATCTAATTCATGGGTCCCACTCTGCAACTCTGGGCAATAGCTTGCTTAATCTCCACAACGGCCCCAACAGCACTTGGATGCCTGGCTTCACCCTGGGGGTGCTCAGGAGTGGGCGCCTCACAGGGAAAAGCCAGGAGGGGTTCCATAGCGGTATGATTACAGCGCCTTGAGACCCTAACGGGTGAGTAGTGCGCTATACAAGTGCTAATTTACATTTACACCACCACATACCCCAAAAACCTCAAAACCCTTGGGGTTGTCATTGACAGCAAAGTCTCCAAAGACTGCCCAAAACAATGCTTTTGCCAACTTATGTTTCAATACACTAATGATGCTGAGGAGGATTTTTAAATTACTTCCTGTCAGAACTGGAAATCCCTCACACACGTCCTCATCACAAGCAAGCTGGGCTACAGGAACGCTGTCTAGACTGAGATAAAATACAACTCACCAGAAGGCTACAGACCATACAGAACATGGTGGCTAGAATCACTCTTAACCCCCTACACTGCACTCACACTACACCACACATAAAGGAGCTCCACTGGCTTCCCATACTCAAACGAGCAAATTTCAAACTCCTCGCCCACATATTCAAAGTACTCATTAACAGTAACCCATCATACCTCAACAATACCATCAGCTTTAACAAACCTTCCAGACACCTCTGCTCATTCAGACTTCTACTTGCACACATCCAATGTATACGGAAAACCAGATCCAGCATTTGAGCCTTTTCTTACATCCCTCCTAAAGTATAGAAAGACATTCTGCTACATGTAAAAGCCTTCTCATGTCTTGAATTCCACAAAAAGCTGAAGACCTGGCTTTTTGGGGTGTCCCAACAGGCCCTAGGTTTGGCTAGGCTTACACCTGCTTAGCACCAGAATCCTCTTTGGGGGTTACTGGAGTCTACAGGACATAACCCAGCACAAATTTAACATAACTTCTGTTTTGAATATTTAAACCACCAAAGCCTATGTTACACTTCTATTTTAATTTCTGTCTTACCAATTGAGATGCTCAAACTAAGTACCTCTTGGTAAAATGTATTTAGTGAGAAGGGATTGCCGTGCATGATTTACCTTGTGAATTCTCATGTTTTCTGCTTTTCTCCCTATCCCATGGTCCCAGTCACATTTTCCCCTTTTCACTCTGTTTGTGCCTTTTACTTCTGTCCTTCACCACTTGTCTCCCATAACTTCTAACGTTGTTTCACCAGTGTAGGAGGCTGGCCTGGCTTGTAGTGGGTACCATAGGTACTTACACCTTGTGCCAGGTCCAGTTATCCCTTATTAGTAGAATAGAGGTGTTTATAGCAGCTTAGACTGATAGAAGGTAGCTATGGCAAAGCAGCTTAGGCTGAACTAGGAGACATGCAAAGCTCCTACTATACCACTTATATCATATGCACAATATCATAAGAAAACACAATACACAGAGTTACTAAAAATAAAGGTACTTTATTTTTTATGACAATATGCCACAAGTATCTCAGTGAGTACCCTCAGTAAGAAGGTAAGTACTATACACAAGTTATATGTACACAAACCACAAATAGATAAGTAAGAGTCAGAAAAGTAATGCAAAAAGTGTAGAATTACAATAGGTTGTAATAGGCAAGCATAGGTCTAGGGGCAACACAAAACATATACTCCAAAAGTGGAATGCGAATCATGAATGGACCCCAGACCTATGGGAGCTTCTAGAGGGTCGCTGGGACTGTAATAAAACAGTCAGGGTGTCCAAGATACCCCACGACCCTGAGAAGTAGGAGTAAAGTACACCTACTACCCCAAAAGAACACAATAGTTGTGATAGGTGGATTCTGCAAGAACAACAAACACCAGCAGTGTACTGAAAATGGATTCCTGGACCTGAGGACCTGCAAAGCAAGGGGACCAAGTCTAATAGTCGCGGCACTGTCCAGGGGGGGCAGGAGCCCAGGAAACCCCAGATAAAGGTGCAAGGAAGCTGCCTCTGGATGGAAGAAGCTTGGATTTCTGCAAGAACGAAGAGGACTAGGAACTTCTCCTTTGGATGGAAGATGTCCCACGTCGCAATGAAGGTTGCAGAAGTGTTCCCACGCTGAAATACTGCAAACATGCCTTGCTAGCTGCAAGGGTTGCGGTAGAGGTTTTTGGGTGCTGCTGAGGACCAGGAAGGACCAGGATGTCACCCCTTGGAGGAGGAGACAGAGGGGGCATTCAGCAATGCAGAGAGCTCTCACAAAAGCAGGCAGCACCCGCAGAAGTACCAGAAAAGGTACTTGGAAGATTTGTGAACCGGAGTCCATGCAGAGTTACAAAAGGTGGTCCCATGACGTCGGAGGCCAACTCAGCGGGTTGAGCACGGCAGGACGGAGTGTTGGGGACCCATGCTAGGCTGTGCATGAAGGAAATGCTGGAAGAGTGCACAGAAGCCGGAGCAGCTGCAAATCATGCAGTACACAGGTTTGCAGTCTAGCGTGTGGAGGCAAGAACTCACCTCCACCAAACTTGGACTGAAGGGCCACTGGACTGTGGGAGTCACTTGGATAGAGTTCCTGTGTTCCAGGGCCCACACTCGTCAGGATGAGAGGGAACTCAGAGGACCGGTGATGCAGTCTTTTGGTGCCTGCGTTAGCAGGGGGAAGATTCCGTCAACACATGGGAGATTTCTTCTGAGCTTCTGGTGCAGGGTGAAGGCAGGCGACCCCCAGAGCATGCACCACCAGGAAACAGTCGCTAAAGCCGTCAGGATGAGGCGCTACAATGTTGCTGGTCGTCGTCTCGCTACTTTGTTTTGCGGTTTTGCAGGCGTCCTGGAGCAGTCAGCGGTCGATCCTTAGTAGAAGTCGAAGAGGGAGATGCAGAGGAACTCTGGTGAGCTCTTGCATTCGTTATCTGAAGAATTCCCCAAAGCAGAGACCCTAAATAGCCAGAAAAGGAGGTTTGGCTTCCAAGGAAGGAGGATTGGCTACCAAGAAAGGTAAGAGCCTATCAGAGGGGGTCTCTGACGTCACCTGCTGGCACTGGCCACTCCGAGCAGTCCAGTGTGCCCCCAACACCTCTGTTTCCAAGATGGCAGAGGTCTGGGACACACTGGAGGAGCTCTGGGCACCTCCCCTGGGAGGTAATGGTCAGGGGAGTGGTCACTCCCCTTTCCTTTATCCAGTTTCGCACCAGAGCAGGGCTGGGGGATCCATGAACCAGTGTGGACTGGCTTATGCAGAGATGGGCACCATCTGTGCCCATCAAAGCATTTCCAGAGTCTGGGGGAGGCTACTCCTCCCCAGCCCTTCACACCTATTTCCAAAGGGAGTGGGTGTAACACCCTCTCTCAGAGGAAATCCTTTGTTCTGCCTTCCTGAGCCAGGGCTGCCTGGACCCCAGGAGGGCAGAAACCTGTCTGAGGGGTTGGCAGCAGTAGCTGCTGCAGTTGAAACCCCAGAAAGGCAGTTTGGCAGTACCCGGGTTCTGTGCTAGAGACCCAGGGGATCATGGAATTGTCCCCCCAATACCAGAATGGTATTTGGGTGACAATTCCATGATCTTAGACATGTTACATGGCCATGTTCGGAGTTACCATTGTGACGCTATACATAGGTAGTGACCTATGTATAGTGCCCATGTGTAATGGTGTCCCCGCACTCACAAAGTCCGGGGAATTTGCCCTGAACGATGTGGGGGCACCTTGGCTAGTGCCAGGGTGCCCACACACTAAGTAACTTGGCACCTAACCTTCACCAGGTGAAGGTTAGACATATAGGTGACTTATAAGTTACTTATGTGCAGTGTAAAATGGCTGTGAAATAACGTGGACGTTATTTTACTCAGGCTGCAGTGGCAGGCCTGTGTAAGAATTGTCTGAGCTCCCTATGGGTGGCAAAAGAAATGCTGCAGCCCATAGGGATCTCCTGAAACCCCAATAACCTGGGTACCCAAGTACCATATACAAGGGAATTATATGGGTGTACCAGTGTGCCAATGAGAATTGGTAAATGTAGTCACTAGCCTTCAGTGACAAATTTAGAAAGCAGAGAGAGCATAAACACTGAGGTTATGGGTAGCAGAGCCTCAGTGATACAGTTAGGCACCACACAGGGAACACATATAGGTCACAAACTTATGAGCACTGGGGTCCTGGCTAGCAGGATCCCAGTGACACATAACAAACACACTGACAACATAGGGTTTTCACTATGAGCACTGGGCCCTGGCTAGCAGGATCCCAGTAAGACAGTGAAAACATCCTGACATATGCTCACAAACAGGCCAAAAATGGAGGTAACAAGGCTAGAAAGAGGCTACCTTCCTACAACCAGTATCTCAAATTACCATCTACATAGCTTCTTTTTATCTCTATTAGGGCGTCTGACCTTAATAAGTAAACTCACAAGGGGACGCGAATAGGTTGATGAACCTTTTGACTTGTATTTAAGATATTCCTACCATAGCTCCAGTACATAATCAATACACAATAATCAATAATCAACATCAATCAATAACACCAATAATCAATTCAGTCAGTTATCGTCACGCTCCATGACCTTTCAGTCATGAATAACCACATCTTTTAGTAAAAGTTTGAATATTTATTTCCCTATATTAACAATGCTAAGGTCATGTAGATTCATCTAAAAATCAAATGAAACACATACAGAAACAATACTGGCTGTCCAAAGCGGTGGAAGAAACATAATCTAATCAAAGCGTGTACCACAACACATTCTAAAGTTATGGTGCAAATTAATAACAAAAGTCAACTGTGTCAAAGTAATTACATACATGAAGTTTAGCAGAGGAATTCATCAAGCATTAGTGTCCCTATTAACCTGATTTCATAAGTGAGAATCCTTAACTAACATCAGATTAGTATCAGCATGTTGGGCTTCATGGAAAACAATTTAGTAACACAAAATTGGAAAACATCTAACTATGGCCCTATCAAAACAATGCAGTTGGTACTTAGAATGTAAAGGCAAATATGTATAATAATCAACAGTCTATTGGTTATACATATCCTCAGTGTGGATCAGCAAGCAGAGTCAATCTTCATCCTCAGGACATCACTCGATCAGCAAGGCATCAGGATTCAGAATCAAAGTTCAGAAAACGCAAAGTCTTTTAAGCATTAAAGTTAAGCACGCCTTTTGCCAAGACACACAAGAAATATTGACCTTTCGGCCAGCAAGAAAATGGGCAATGACGGGGTCTTCTCTCAATGCACTATTGTTACTACTAAAACTACTTCCCAAATCCCTAGTGGTCAGTTAATCGCATGTTCACACTTTGTCCAATAAAACTAAAACTCTAAATCTATGAATTCTACTATTACTTCGTTCACATGTCGTTGCTTGTTTTTTCCTGCAATGTCCTCATCATCCAGCTTGTCAGGTAACAATACTGTTGCAGTTTCCACTCAAGTCAGTATCTCCATTGTTCTTCTCCTCAGGAAGTCAGTCTCACACACATTACACACAAAATGTTACATTAATAGAAACAGCATCTTCTAGCAGTCGATTCTCATGAGAAGCAAGCCTCAGCTACATGCACACAATGTAAAATGGAAAATCACAGTTTAACTCTCTAGGACAGCCATTTTATTAAATGTTAAGAAAAACAGCTTTAACAATAGGCCTGGAAAGTAGGCCATGACACTTGCTAAGTTAAGGCCTACAATTAATAAAGCTAAAGCATACTGCAAAACCCTCAATATGACTAATTACTACATTAGTCAAACATATATTCAAACTTGATCATTAACATTAGTGGCCATTTTTCGTAATCACGTTTTCAAATGTGTACATTATTTTTCTATTTTATTACATTTTCTACACAAATGTATTACTCAAAATACATGAACACTCATTAATAATTTGTATTAACATAACTGAGCTAGCACCATCTGTCTATTTACCATTCCCTTCTTTTATTCAGTATTCATCTTTTAAATAGATAGTAGTTTTTTGTTTTCTTCAACAACATTGGCTTTGATGTTTTAAAGCATGCAAAAAACAGGCATGCAAAAATTGTATTTTCTTCGGTTAGCATATTTTAAGTCAGACATATTGGATCGTTTTAATAAGCTTGCTGGATTGCTTTTGCAGCACTGCTTCCTATGATTGGCTTTCTCCTAAATCCGCCTGAACTGACATTGATTCATCAGTTATTTAGCTCATCACAACGTATCTAGATAACAACCATTGGTTAAAGACGCTGTGGCTAAGATTTACTGAACCTTCATCCAACGCCCAACATGTAATGCACTTTGAGAAGGGCAAATTTACTTGCTTTAGTGTCAAAATGCATGGGTGGATGCATTGGATTATCCATGCTCCACCCAAGGAAGACATCCTAAACACACTGAATTGCAATGCAAGCCAAGGGGCTGCATTACATTACATTTTCTTCATCAAACCAACAAGACGACACAAGCCAGCCTTTGCGTGGCTTAGTAAATACCAACTAACATTTTGTGTCATGACTGTGCCACAAAGCAGTACAACCACAATGCAAAACATTAGTAAATCTGGGCCTTTGACACTGGGAGATGACCTATTGGCTTGGTCATTTTTTTTCTCCACATGGTTGGGTGAATAATAAAATGGCACTGTGCCATCTTGTCATATACTTTGTTAAGTTACTTGAAAAAAAATTACACAATATTTTCAATGAAGGCATGTGCAGCAAATTAGCACAGTCTATACCTGGAGAATTTATGATTAGAATATTTGAGTGAATAAAAGGGTTCTGATGTGAAATAATTCTTCTGGATCCCAATTGCATCAACTGCATGCTATCTATTTGCCTGATTTCATGTTTCCTAGCTATTCCCAGGATCCGTACGCCTATGAGTTGAGGGCTATGAAATATCTTCTATTTGCTGCAGAGCCAGTAGAAAAATATGCCTGGTATTAGGCCCCTTGGGAGTGATTCTATAGCCTACTGCAAAATTCTATATCATGTCTATGCTATTTTATCTTATGTATGTTTTATATAATTGAGTAGATTTAATTTGCAAACTTCTGTGAGAGACACAATGATTACTAATTTGAATTACAACGCGCTTGCAATCAGTGTTATAAAATGCAGCAACAGAGAAAAGAATTTCTGAAATCTTTTATTCATGTTTTTATATTACGATTTGAATATATGTATGCTTCAGACATCAGTGCCGTGAAACTGCTACGTGTAGAGTGATTTCTTAATACCAAATCCTTTTAACCAATCAGTTATTTATTGTGTTTCTGGCAATGTCTGAAATGAGATGCCATTAAAATGTAGTGCTCCCACTGACTAAATAATTCTGCAGCATTTTCAGCCTAAAGTGTGCTGTGAAATACTAATTTGATTAGGCCTAAATCAAATGCTGCTTCTCTCATGAGCATTATAATCAGACAATTGTTAGCATGAATCACTGATTCGTATTATGCACGCTAGGGGCTTGATGCCAAGCTCATAGCCCTTAACAATATGTTTGAGAGACTAGTTGCATCGTTGGAGTAAAATGGAAAGTGATTTAGAGTTTATAGAAAATATCTGCTTTTACAGTACAATTCACTTAGGATGTTCGTAGAATATGGTGTTGAAATTGCACATGGTAAGCATCCACAAACACACAAGAATATATACACATTACAAGCTACATGCACAAAGGAAAACTGTAAGAAATTGGGTTACTGGTTAACAGCGGTGAAGATTTTTAGCTTGGTTAATCCATATATTTTTCATATGAGATCAGAATTTGTTTGTCAAGCTTTAGAAATAGTTTTTTTTTTATTGAGCATGGTGAAAACCTTCTGAAGCAACAACCACAATCTTTGTCAGGGTAAATCATAAAAGTCACTAAATTAACCTCTGCTTACCCCTGTTGTAGCTTGACACAAGAGCAGTCAGGCTTAGTTTAGAGATACTGTATTAAGTATTTATGCAGCTAACAAACAGTTAAAAGTGAAAACACAACAACAGAAAAATCGCACACCAATTTAGAAAAATAAGAGAAAATTGAAATAAAATTTTCTCTATTTTTCTAAATTGGACAAAAATCCAATCAATAGAACCAAAGTTTTGAATTTTTAAAGTTTTCATTAAAAACTAATAGCTAAAAGATCAATTACCAACCGTGGCCTGCTGATCATGCGAGACTGGTGCAAGTCAAAAGTTATGGTTGACAGTGATGGAGTGTGGTTCGAATAGACAAGATGGATTGGGTCCGGTCTCGGCTTACCTTTGCACTTAGAAGACATTTTGAAGAGAAAGGTCTGCGAATGTTAAGTTCAGTGGGATACGGCAGCTGGTTGTGGACGAGGAGGAGGAACTGTCATCGGGAGATGCTGGACGAAGTCACTGTGAAGTTGTTTACATTCAGATGTTGTCACTTTCTTGGAAGTTGAAATTTTCAGTGGGACAAAGCAGCAGACTGTAGCTGAAGAGGGCTCCACGAGGCCCGATACCTTCACCAAGAGTTTCCACTGAACAGGATTTTCTGCTACAGAAAAGAACGTCCCGGGAGATACTGCAAAGCCAGGTCAACATGCGATGCACCTGGAGCAGATCGCCTGGCAGGTTTCCCTGAGCTGTCAGTTCTGAGGGAACTTTTTGGTTAAAAAAATTGTCGAAGTCCCAAGTTTTAGGGTTAGACAGGAGCAGCACCTCTAAAACCACCTCCAAGGGTCCAGGACCTGGGGCACCACTTGTGGGGTTAGGACTCACACCAGCAGAATGCAGGTGCAGGGATCAAGGTCTATGAAACTTGCTATGTCTCTGTAGCTCACACTGGAGGCCAGCCAACTAGCTCTTAGAAGCACTTCTGGTGGCCCTGGGTGCAAGAGGATGGTCCTGAATCTCATTCAACCAGCAAAGAAAGCCTGACAACATCAGGGCAGTTCTCTGGCAACATTAGGGCAGTCCTCTTGGGGCCCAGGCAGTCCTTCTGAAGTCTTCCACAGGTCCAGGAGTGTACTCAAGAGTTGTTCTGAGGGTTGAATATTTATACCTAGTGCCAGCATTATAAGTGGGCAGACATCCTGGGCTACCCCACATATAGTCCTGGAAAATTCTTCTTTTCCCCTGTCAAGAGTTCTGGGCTGCAAAAGAGGTTGGTGTCAGATTCCTCTCTGTGAGCTGGAGGTAAGCCCTTTGAAGTGTAATTGGGGCAGGGAAAAGCTCTTCCTCCTGCCATCCTGGCCCATTCTGGCCACACCCACTACCCTTTTTCTCACTGTCTGGAAGGAATACACAAACCCAAAAATTAGAGCTACTCACAGTCATGTGATCCAAGAGACTGGAAGCAGGCACCAAATGCTAAGGTCAAGAAAGTGCCAACTTTCTAAGAGTGGCATTTTCAGAATTGTGACCTAATCCTGACCTTACCATTAAAGAGGATGTTAAATTACATTTCATGAAAATCCAAAAATGATATTTCTACCTGCTCCCACTCAAACATTAGCACTTATTACATGTAATAAGGTAACCCAATGCTATACAATGAGAGAGATAGACATTAAGTAGTAACAAATATAGGTCTTTTTCACTACCAGGACATACAGAACTTTCGCCAACATGTCTTATATTTTTTATACAATATACCCTGCCATATGGGCCTTTGGGCCTACCTTAGCGGTGACTTATGTATTAAAAAGGGAGGTTTACACTTAGCAAAAGGTTTATGTGCCACGTCGTATTGGCAGTTTACAACTGCACTACATGCTGCTACATGCTGCAGTGGTGGGCCTGAGGCAAGTTTTAAAGTGATATTTCAGACGGTGGCACAGTAACTGCTGCGGGCCAACTAACAACATTCAATTTACAGGCTCTGGTTATTATGTAGTGCCATATACTAGGGATTCATAAATAAATATGCCAATCAAGTGTAGGTCAATTTTACCATTCAGGGAGAGAGCACAAACCCTTAAGCACTATTTAGCTGTGACAAAGTGCAGAGAATCCTAATGCTAACAAAAATAATTCAGAAAAACAGAGTGGGGGGGCAAAATGTCTGGGGCTGACCCTGCAGAAGGGGACATGTCCAACAAAATCTATATGCATAAAAGGTAAAGCCTTGAAACTTATTTTTCCAATTAGTACTTTGAAGTCCATGTTCGAGGGACACAAGACTGGGGACTTACACATTGTTTTTGAAAGTATTTGCTACGGGCATACTAGCATCTATCCTACTATGGGTCTGAAAAATGGGCCAAGTACAATACTTTCTGCTCTTGGCTCCTGAAGGCAGTCTTCCCAGAGAGCTAGTTAGGAGGGAGCATGAGCTCAGAACTGAACGATGAGCTAACAAACACAATAATTTAATGTCCAATTCACTACT
Organism: Pleurodeles waltl; assembly: GCF_031143425.1. Classification (NCBI taxonomy): domain Eukaryota; kingdom Metazoa; phylum Chordata; class Amphibia; order Caudata; family Salamandridae; genus Pleurodeles; species Pleurodeles waltl. Next base: position 375,173,607 of record NC_090447.1, read on the forward strand.
TGTCATTTGTAAAAGAAGGTACTGTTAGTCGTACAGCAGGACTGTATATTACACAGTCCAATTTGCAAATACAGGGAGATACCCCTCTTTGCAATTTTCCTGTGAGCAGATCACCAACCCAGGTGCTTCCCCACATGACCCTTTTTGAAATAGTCCCAAGTAGTCTTTTGCAGAAGCATGATTTAGTAACAGGGAAATACCATGTTTCTCACAGGTTCAGATGCACAGTCAGTTAACTTCTTCTTGCCCCCATTGTGGATATGGGAAGAAACAGTCTCAAGTTCTTCCTCTCAAGTCAATGTGTGGCAGCTTCTCAGTTCTGACAACAGGTGTAGGGCTGCAGTACTCACACTTTGGTTCTGTAGTAGTCAAGTGGGCAGCCGGGCTTAGCCAATGTCATCAGCAGGAACAGGGTACATGTGAATGTAGCTTGGTGGGTCTTGCTGATATTGATGCCTTCAGAAGTTGCAGCCCTCTGCTGGCTCATTATAGATGAGTCCTATGCTAAGGCAGCTGGAGCCCCCACCAGGCTGAGGAGTCAGCAGATGTGTGTTCCTGGCAGATAAAGCTTTGCCTCACTGATCTGCACTCCCTCAATAGCATGGTGGCTTCTCACACCATTGGCAATAGCAGAACCAATTTGTGACTCAAATTGGCCACCAGGTGCACACAAAGGTTTTGGAATGTAAGTTGTTTTTAGGTGCAGTGCTCTAAAGGGACTTCAGAGAGAAAGCCTACATATCTGAAGACCTCTGCACATATAATTATAATGTTTAGTAGTAACTGTGGAAGAAACCTCAGTAGTGATTGAAAAATTTAGAAAATGTAGTACAAAGTGTGAGGGCACAAGGAAGGTGTTTAAGGAGAGGTATGCAAAAACAAACACTCACACAAAAGACACAAAAGAGTAAATCCATTGCTGTTGACGAACCACACTGCTAAAATTACTACAGATAAAAAGGACCCAATAGAGTCGTATATGTACTCCAATCCATCAGTAAATCTGGCACCACACATGGCCACTCATAGGTACTGCAGCACTCTCCCCAAGAAAATAATCAAGGAAGAGACACCACAGGAAATAATGGTAAATAAATACATTATTTAGATTATTAACATATTTTTAAGTAGTAAGATATAATACATTTGATTTTTAATTAAACACATTATTATTTAACAGTTTGTTTAAAAAGAATTAAAAGTAAACACATACCCTATAAAAAAAATCAAATTAATAAAACAAATAAGTGGCAATAATACTACTACGACCACTAGTACTACTACTACTACTACTACTCATAATAATAATAATATTAATAATAATAATAATAAAATATAAATAGTGTTATTTACAGAAATAGGCAGATATCTTATTTAGTTAATTTTTTTAAATATTTAATTTGATGGGTTAATTTGCTGGAAATATGCGTTTTCAGTTCTAGGTTATTGGTTATTTTAAAATAATTTTTATTTTTACTTTTCATTACTATATTTTTAATATGTTTTCAATATTGGTTAAACTTTACTATGTTTTCCTATATTTTCGCATAGGGAAATCTCTGCTCCAGTGGTGGAGACCACAGACTGTGTTTACTAGCAGTACCTTTATCCTTTATATTCGTATATCTTGTTCTAGCAGGCTTTATCCCGCCAGTTGTGAGAAGGTGGAGAAGTGTAAGTCTGCACCTAGTAATAAATTTACACATTGAATATGAATAGCAAAAAGTGTAAAGTTACTACTCAGTACAGTAGTAGGTTTGCACATGAGTTAATCTGCAGGTATAAATTTAATTTTTGTGAATTTGCTACATGAAACGTTACTATTACACATGTACTACATGCACAGTATAAAAGTACAGTGTAGGGAATTTGGTTACTGGTTGAGGGGGGTGAAACTCCTCTCAAGCAACAGCCACAATATCTGTCAGGAAACCCAAAATTAACCTGTTGTCAAACCACTGGAAGCTTGAGACAAAGCAGTCAGGCTTAACTGAGAGGCAATGTGTGAAATATTTATACAGCACTTCAAGCAGTAATAAAGTTTAAACACAACTCAAGTAAAATCCCACACATATCTACAAAAAGGAGTAAAATCTAGTAAATAATTTGAGAGCAAAATGACAAAGTTTCAATCAGTTGGACCAGAGATTTTCAATTTCAAAGTTTTAAGTAAAAACCGTGCATAGAAGCACAAACCACCAACTGTGAATATCTGGCCATGCTGGCCTGGGACAAAGTCAGAAGCTTAGGTCAACCGGGCTGAAGCATGGACCGATATAAGAACCAAGTTAGGCCCACTGAACAAAGTACCTTGAATCCTGTTTTGCAGATCTTTGCAAGATCAAGTGTCAAGGATGCGTTGTACAGTGAGGGATTCAGAGGAACTGTGCAGCTGCAATGTAGAGACCTGTGTCATTGTTGAGGATACGGTCGACAAGGGTCTTGCTAGGTGAAGTCGTGCCTCAAAGATGCATGGTTTACCAGTGAATCCTACAGAATCTGTGGGGCTGCAATGCAGAGTATAGCCTCTTTGTCGAGGATGCCATTGATAAAGGGTTTGCGATACGAAGGCCTGCATGGAGAATGCATTGCCCAGTGGCAGTTCTGAGGACACCATGGGTTGTGATACGAGTGCCAGGGATGCATCACGGTCACACCCATCCAGCTGTACACGATCCATAAGACCAAAGCAGTTGTTCGAGGTATGCTGCCTTCCTACAGTGAGAGCAGTGATTGCACTCACACTGCAGCACTGGTGGACCAGCACTTCTCACTCCTATACCTACCTTGCACATGGCACACTAGTGCCCACTCTTCAAAGGATCTCCTAGCCTCTTGAAATCCTGACAGTTCCCCTGGAGCCATTTTCCTGGCCAGTCTTCTTCCCAGGATCTCTCTGTAGGGATTCTGGAAACCTTTGTAATAGCACGACCCAAGATGAGTACCTCCAATCTAACTCCCTTATCTTCCCAAACAGATATGGAGGGTTCTTGTAATTCTATTTAGAAAAAACCAAGGCACACCAAAGTAGTCCACAGCATTTGTAGTATGAAGAACAAGTCAATGAGAGTCCCGGATACGTCTTGTTGTTGACTATAGTTTATTCGGCCCACACTATAATGATTCCAAAAGCAACAGCTGACACATGTTTCATCATCTACACTTTTTCAAGGCTGGAAACTGGAACTACTATGCCCTTTGCAAGAATATATTCTCACTCAAAATCTGAGAAAGATGTCCTTAAATATACTTAAAGGACAATTTACAGAATGGTCTTATCAGGCGATCTTCCTACCTGGCATGAGCCTTAATGTTTTTCGTACCAAAGAAATCTAATTAATTAAGACCCTGCACAGGCTTTTGCAGTCTGAATAAAATTACCATCAAGGATCACAATGGGCAGTCTGAGAGGCTGTACTGACAGTGCTATTCAAGGCTTTGAACAGCATCTTTGATGTTTTTGTAACACTACCCAAAGTGATTGGTTTTCTTATCTGGTATTAGCTCAGTTTTCCTACTACAATCCTATCCATAGCGCTGTTCAGATCTCTCCTTTTTTCTGTCTACAAGCCTTTCATGCCAGGATCTCCCCTTCTGCTTCTCCATCATTGGTTTAAGCACCTGCTGCAGGGAGTTTTTTCCATCACTTACATGAAGTACAACAGAAAATCACATTTAACCTTCAGGACACCAAATGAGGATGCAGTGCTCTGGTAATACTCATCCCTATTTTTCTCCTCCTTACAAGATTGGTGATAAGGAGTGGCTCTCTTCTGTTCTTTTTCATTTCTTGACTTTCCATTGCTAAGTTCCATCCTCGATTTTATGGTCCTTTTATGATCATTCATGTTGTTAGTTATGTTGCCTTCAAATTACAGTTACCACTTTCTAGGAAGATTCACCCTGTCTTTCATTCATTGCAGATAAAACCCCATAGTGCAGATCCTTATTATCGTATTTATGTCCCAACCTCCGCCTTTAGTGGTGAAAACGTTCCTGAATTTTAGGCCCAGGATATTCTTGATTCTTGTTTTTTCTGGCAGAAATTTCAATTCCTCATTCATTGGAAGGGTTATCCTCCTGGTGAGGACTCCCGAGAAGATGCTGATACTGTTCTTTCTCCCATGTTAGTTCAACATCTTTTCAGTCGGTATCTTGAAAAACCTGGGGCTTCGAGAGGGGGGATGCAGTCATGCTGCTCTAGCTTTGCATAATCCACCTGGCCAAAGCAGGAGGGTGAGATGCGTTGCTTTCCAACAGCACAAGTGGCAGTGGCACTAACATGGCAGCATCAGCAGGCTGGAGCATCTCCCTCAACACTTACCTTGCGTTTAGTTCACTGCTGCCTGCTCTCCAGAGGACTCTTCAAGCCTTAGGAGGTCTAGACTGTTCTGGGGCCATTTTCCTGCCCAGTCTTCTTCCCAGAATCCCTCTGAAGGGTTTCTGGAAACCTATTTATTAGCCCAACCCATGATGGCCACCACAATTCCAACTCTCATATCATCCCAAACAGTTATGGAGGGGTTGTTGTGAATCTGTTTCCTCTTTCTGAGTTAAGCCTATTTAAATAAGGTTCTTCCTGATGTTCAATGCGTCACAACGCTTCAAGTATCTTCATAGTGGTTTCTCGCTTCTGAATTCAGCTTCTGCTGTTACTTTAGTTTCTATCCTTTTCAGTTCTTCGCCCTTTCTCATTCCTGTGCCTGGTAATTGCTGTTGCAATCTGATTCACCTTCTTTTCTGAGACCTGACAACTGCTTCTGGGAGCATCATCTTCTTAGCAGGTTTTTTGCCTGCTAGTTTCTTCCTCTTTGGGGCACCTTCTGGAGGTCACTTTTCTGCAGGTCGCTCGCAGGTGTTGGCAGGGATCTGGTGACCCGCATGGGTCCACCCTTACCTCTGGCATACCAAGATCTGGACAATCAGATGCCAAAACCACTCAGGGGACCCCATCAGATGTTTTCAGTTGTGACAGTCATGCTTCAATGATTCCGAAATGAAGCTTGGACAGGTGCATTGAACTACATCAGTTCTGCCCAGAGGTCCTCATCTGGGGTTGCAGAGCACCTTCAGGCCACTTTCAAGGGATCAGGACTTGGGTGGCACCACATGGGGGGGAAAGACTCTCAGCAGACAGAATCCAAGTGCTGCGTTCCAGATGGTATGAGCCTTTCCTGTCCCTGAGGCGCTGATCAGAAGGCCAGACAACTAGCCCCTGGAGCCACTCTGGTGGTCCTGGGTTCAAGATGCAGGCAGCAGGGCAGTAAAGGAATTGACCTTCTTATAGAGCTGCACAGCAGTCCTCATGAGTGTTCCACAGGTCCAGCGATATCCTGAAGTTTTAGGTCTGAGGGCCCATTATTTATACCTGGTGCCAACTTTGAAGCAGGAGAAGTTTTTAGAGGCTTCCATCCCCAGAGGTGTTTGGAATTCTGTGCCTATCTGCCCTGGTCCTAGCTTATCTGGGTGTCACAAAGACCATTGTGAAACCCTTTGTGACAGTGCACAGGCAGAGCCTTTGTGATGTACAGGTGTGGTAGGTGACAGCTCCTACCCTTCACCAAGTTAGAGATGGCCCTCCCTGCCATACCTATTCCCCTTTGTCATACTCTTTGGTAGCAGTGCACAAAGACCAACTGCCAGTTGCAGCACGTCATGTGTCCCAGGATACAGACTGCAGGGACCAAATGGTTGAGACAAGAAAATTCCAACTTTCTAAAAGTGCCATTTTGAGAATTGTGCCTTAAAATCTGACTTTACCATTAAAGAAGGTTTTAAATGACATTCTGAATTCATAAATTAAATTGTTTAGACAGCAAACTTGATATTTCTACCTGCTCCCAAGTGAAAGTTATCACTCATTAAACATAATAAAGTAACCCAGTGTTATCCTATGGCGAGAGGTAGGCCTTGTAGTATTAAAAAAAACAAATTTAAGAGGTATTCACTACCAGGACATGTAAACGTTTAAAGTACACTTCAACTTGCCCTATGGACTCTTAAGACCTTACCTAAGGGTTTCTTAGGGCCTGATTTAGATCTTGGCAATAATAGTCCTGCTGTCAACTTTTTGACTGGAAACCCATCCGCCGCTATGAAGGATCGCCTGCTGGATTTAGATGTTGGCAGTCCCATAGTGAAAGTCCGCTTTGGAACCAATGTCTCCGCCAAGAAATACCACCCACGTTGATTGTGGGAGAGGGAAAAGAGGATGCCGGCAGGAACCCAGACACATTTCCCCCCATACAGATATGGATGTGTCAGACCGCTAAGAAAAAAGTGTCGTCTGACCTCCATATATAAGTTGGCAGATTGGCGGAGAAAACTATCGTTTTTTCCCGATTCCACTCCATCTCTGACTGGACATGACTGGTCAACACCTGCCTTCACTGCTGCCACCGACCCTTGGAGAAAGCACGCCCCCACCCATTGCCAGACTCTAAGGTAGGGATGCCGCATTGCCAGTGTACATTGGGTGGGCACTGCATGTGAGGTCAGGACCACTGCAGGCATATACATTTCACAGTAATTTATTTAAATCACTGTGCAATGCATACGTTAGAGACACGAGTGGGTCAGACATGGATGGCGACATAGTGGTACAAAAAAGATATTGCACACACACCTAACTGTCATTATGGTGCCAGTATTCATTGGCAAATGAATACTGGCACCACAATGACGGTACATTCACACTTGTCAACTATGTCCATGTGTGCACATTGACAGGGGACCTGTACCTGTCATGTTGTGCTGTGAGTTGTGTGTGTGAGTCAGTAGGTGTATGTGTGTATGCAATGGGATCAGCTAGTTGAGGTGGAGGGAGCTGGAATGGGGAATGTGGTTGTGTCTGTATGTGTGTCACTTGAATGTGATATCAATGTTGTTGTGTATGTTGTGTTGCCATGTGACACATTCAGGTCAATGTGATCATTGTGTAGTGGATGTTGTTGTGATGTGTGTGGTTGTGCAGGTGTGTGAGTGTATTTGTGTAGCTGAGTATGTAGTTGTGTTGGTTGCTGTGGTTGTGTCATGTGTGGGTGCAGTGTCAATTGTGTGTTAATGTGGTGGCATGGATGCATGTCAGTGTGTGCTTTTTCGGGATGTATGGGTTGTGTTGTATTTGAAGGGAAATGTGTTGGTGTGTTGTGTAGTGTGTAGTTGGGGGGTACATCTATGGCTAAGGGACAGTGTGTGTGTGTGTGTGTGTGTTTGTGTGTGTAACTTACCGCTCTTCCATAGCCCATGCCATTGTATAAAATCCATTGGGTCCCACTGTCAGAAATCTGTCGCCAGTCAACCTGCTTACAGAGTTGTAACATCTAAATACCGTGGGTGGAAGACCATCAACTTGACAGTCTTTTTGGGACTGCGACCAACACGGCTTGGCATCGCTGCTGCCAAGATCTAAATCAGGCCCTTCAATGAATTATAAAGGAAGGTTAAGGCCTGGCAAAAAGTTTTTTTTGCCAGGCTGAAATGGTGGTTTAAAACTGCACACACATGTTGCAGTGGCAGGCCTAATACATGTTTAAACGGCTAGTTAGGTGGGTGGCACAATCACTGATGCAGGCTCACTAGTGGCATTTACGTTAGAAGCTCTGGGTACCTAAAACCCTTTACTAGGGTCTTACAAGTAAATTTGGTATAAGCCAATGTCACCATGTTTAAATGAGAGAGCACAAGTACTTTGGCAATGGTTAGCAGTATTGAAGTGTGCAGAGTCCTAAAGCCAGCAAAAACAAAGTCAGCAGATTTTATTAGGGTCAGCACAAATCAAGACACTTTACTTAGTGATGTGCAAATGATGAATATTTACTGAAAAATGATTATCACAAATGATCGTTGTTGCCCTATATAGTGTTACCAATAAAACTGAAAGTTCATGGAGCTTTAGTGAGAATTTCAACTGAAAATGTGCTGCCTGTAAATGACAGCGCACTACTACACGAGTGTTACAAAATGCATCACCAGCTAGACACCACACCCTTACCAGTCTCCTGCTGAATAGGCATGGCAAATTTGCTACACTGGCTTTTTTGTATGATGCTTGCATTTTTCACAATCCCTATAACCTCAGTGATATAACATTAATAACTGCCCCCTCGCCCTGCAAATTGTTCCAGCACCATTGTTTATGGCACTTGTTTCCACCAAGTAGTTTACTTCATAAACCTTAGATACTATCCTGTAAGGCCCACACCACTCATTATCCAAGGCTCGTGGACAGATGGGCGTGAGCACCAACACTTCTGAACTCTCCTGGAACCCACTGAGTGTCACTTTTTGGTTGCATCACTCTTTCATCAGCTCTTGGCTTGCCTGGAGGTTTTCTTCACTTAATCCAATTACATATTCCACTACATTCTTCTGAGAAGACTCTGAAGTTCCCCCCATCCTTATCTGACTAAGGTGAGTGGGTCATGCACTGCGTGCCCAAACAGAAGTATGCAATGAGGGAACCCTTCCCTTTCTGTGATGTTTCTCTGTAGGTGAAAAAGAGGCATAGCAGAAACAGATCCCACTTCCTCCTGATGATCTCTGCAGTTTACCTCACTTTTTTTAAGGGTCTTATCAAACCTTTCATCCAACCCATTTATTTGCAAGTGGTAAACCACAGAGAAGCAACACACAGCTCACTCCTAAAACTTTCTCAATAGTTTTGCTTCATAGTTGGAAATCAATACCTTTGAAACGATCCCTAAAGGTTCCCTGGCCACCATCTTTGCAATTGTGCCCCTCACAGATACTGCCTCTGGATAACTGGAGTCATGGTTGACCGCAACCAAGATATACTTGTTCCTAATTCCAATTCCCAACCACTCAAATGGAACACCTACAGCTGGCAGTGAAACTAACAGTATCTAGGTCTTTCCTCCTAGTTCCCCACTCAGTTCTCCAGTAGGATAGGGTCCACAAACCTTCTCTATGTTGAGGTGCATCCCTAGACAGTAGAGCAAGGAGGTTAATCTATTCTGAGTCTTTCTTATACCCTAATGTCTAGCTATGAGTGTCTGGTGGGCCAATGACAGGAGATCTCTGTGCAGTAGGAGAACCACAGGGTTTTTGCTAACGCTTGCTTCGGGATTCATGGGTTCACAGTAAAGTGGTCCTGATTCTGATGCTGACCTTTTCCTGGGCTTCCTTTTGAAGTCCCAAAGTGTAGGGCACTCAACTTGTGCTTGGCCAAATTACTCAGGGGTAAGTATTCCACCAGCTAACAAACTCCAGGCAGTGATCCAGACTCCAACACCTGTTCTACTTCAAGTATCTTGACTGTCTTTACCTTTGGAGCAGGGCTGTGGATACTATGGCTTGAGCCTTCTCTGACCGTGCCCTGATCCACTCACTAGCTTCTTATAGCACTTGCCAACTTTGGATGAACCCAGTCTCTTAATGAAACTGACATGCAACCTGTTCCCTGGCCAACACAGCTGTTGTGGTCTAAGCCATGAAAGCTTCAAGTGTGGTGCAAACGGGGGGCAATTAAATCATTGCCAATATGCACAGTACAAAATGTACAACTAATTGCTCATTTTTTTCATAAAAGAAAGTTCTTTTAATCACACAACAATACTAAATACTACACAATCCAATTTGCAAATACAGGGTGAAAGCCCTGATTACAACACCCCATGGGCTCTACACCACCCACCTTTATCCAGTGTTTTTTCCACCCCGGTGACCCTAATAGGAATGCCCCAAAAGTCATTGGAAGAGGCAGAAATTAGGCACAGGAGAAGATTACATTCTTGACAGGTCTAGGTGCACATTCAGCTCACTCATTCCCAGTATCATTGTTAATGAGGGCAGAAACAGTCTGAAGCCCTTCTGCTTGAGTCAGCACCTGTTCCAACCACAGTACCTGTGGTACTCATGTGTTGGTTCTATAGTGGTTGAGAAGGAGGTTGGAAGTAGCCTGTGACTTTGACATGAAGCAGGGATACCAGGGGAACGTAGCTTGCAGGGTCTTGTACTAGCGAATATAGCATCTTCAGGATTTGTGGGCCATCCCTGGCTGATTGCAGACAAGTCCAAGGACAAGGCAGTTACCGCGCACTCTAGGTTGATGGTTCAGCTTGTGTGTGTTACTTCCAATGGTGGTCTTCCAAAAGAGATCAGTTCTGTCTAAACAGTGTTGCAGATTTTATAACTGCAGTGGTGTCAGAAGCAATCTACGGCCCATAGTGGCTGCCAAGTAGATTCATGGTTTGTGGAATAAGAGCAGAATATGAGCCACAGCCCCTTCTGGCTATGCTCTTTCAGGCAGTTTGCTTTTCCAGGGGGTGTAGCTAACATTAGGAAAATTATGGACTTCTCTACGTGTCCCTTCTCCTGCAGGATCAGCATGTCTCCTTCCCTCTTTCAGCAGGTAGGCAGACTTCTAGGAACTTGACAGACCCTTAATTCCTCCAGCATAAAGTGCTGACTTCAGTTGATGTCCCTTGCCTCTAGGAGACTGGGTCTCAGGTGAATATAAACCCGGCCACACAGCAGTCTGAGTACTCCATGGGCTCTCCCTTCCTTGCTCATGAATAAATTGGAATTGAAATAAAATGGGGTGATCTGAATTCTACTTTTATATACAATTTCTAGACAGAGGATGTGCATTTATTGTCCCAACTTTCAGAATATTTTGGGTTGGTTGGTTTTAACATTTCTTTGAGGAGCTGCTCTCCAGGCACAGCCTTTGTATAAAGTGATGTTTCTCACAGCAGATAGCAGTGGGGTTATCTCCAATCAGAAGTGGCCACAGCATGGGCACAGTTTCTGACCTTGGCTGTCATCAGCCTGTCTGAAGCAGTGATCAAGGTCAGATAAAATACAGGCTTGGCCTGGAAATGTCCAAGCCTTGAACAATAGAAACTACAGTCCCACCACTCACCTGCTCTGTCAACCAAATGGCAGTTTTTAGAATGAACTAATGAGCCTTTCCTTGCTAACAAGGGCTTCTTGGAATTTCTAATGGTAGCTCTGTCTCCACCCTTTTCACTTCATTGTCTGGCTGTCCAGCCTCAGGAATGAAGCCAATATACTGCCACTGTTTGGGGAAGCTGTCTTCATCCTCCATCTCGTGCACCCTGGTGCACCAGAAAAACTAGTCAAGGGTGCTGCAGACCCATTGTTTATGCCTAGTACACTCTTTGTGGAGTTGTTCCTGTGTGTTGGTGTACCTTTGAGTCCTGCCACCAAACGGGGGAACAGGGCCGGCATACAGTAACAGTGAGTGTTCAGGGAGGGGCTGGAAAGGACTGGGTATTAAGGTAGAAACAGAAGGGAAAAAAAATCTGACTTTCCACCCATTTGTTTTACAAATTTGTGAAGTTACGTAATGATAGGCAAGTAGTGTATCCTGCTGCTTGTGAGCTGTACTGCATCCCTCCCAACCAAACCCTCATTCTGGAGCTGTCAGGAAGAGATATTTTGTGAACATTGGGCTCGGTGACATGCCCACCTTAAGTATTCTGTTGTCTTAAAAGAACTAGACACTGGAGTAGTTATAATATGAGGAGATGATAAGGAATGAGGTTTGAGCATTAAGCATAATTAGTGGAGAGTAAGTTGTCCAGTTACATCAAATCTCCGTCCTCCAATAAAACTAGCAGATTATTCAGGGAAGTGAGCATCCATCAACCTTCTAATTCTTGAAGATGCTAATTCAGAGACAATTTGATGTGTGCTACCTTGTGTGGGCACTGGCTTGTCTCCACTAAAAGCAACAAAGTGTTTGCTGTATACATGGAATTGCTGTACACATTTCTATTTCAGGACCGGAGGCTTCAGATTATGCTTATCTCTCTCTTTACTGCAAAAAAACGCAGCCAATTAAAACACTTAAAACAAAAAAACTACATTTCCCGTGAAACCTGTAGTCAACAAACTATCCAATCACAGGCCTGAGCCTCATATATCTGACACTGCAAACATAGTCCTTTCTCTTTCTTTGCTGCTCTCAGCCCTCAGATAAGTGATTTCCTCAGTTTTATCGCATTTAGATGTGTTTTAAATGGTATATATTTAAGTCTCTGCAGCGTGGAGTGGGAGCGGGGCTTCCTAGCATCATGGTGCTTATTGCCCCGTCAGCGCTGTGCACGTGATCATGAGTCTATTTTTGATAAGGTCCTAGTACTTGTGGTTTCGGCGTAGCGCTCCTTAGGGGCTCTACTTGGGCAGGGCTTCGCTCCGTCAAGCGCGCTAGCCCTTGAAACGTCCTTTCGGATGAAAATAAAACTTCGGAGTCTCTGACTCTGAGACCACGTTTGCTTCTCGAGAGGACTAGTCCTCTCTCTATTTCTGGCGTCACGCATGCGCTCCCTCCGATCCTCATTAGCGTGGAATCTATCGAAGGAAGCGCAGTGCGTTCTCTGGAGTTTTTTTGCTGGCTTAAGACCGGAAAAAGTCTATATATAGCCCCAGAATGCCCGACAGGGCGAATAATCTTGATTTGGCTCTGCCTGGGGAAATAGCAGGAGCTCCCTCCACATTCTAACCTGCAGTAAACATTTTTAAAGTATTTTTAAATACTTGGATTAACTCGTTGGAGTTTTTCTTCCTGCTGAACACTTGGGCCCGTATTTATACTTTTTGACGCTAAACTGCGCTAACGTAGTTTAGCGTCAAAACATTTAGCGCCGTCTAACGCCATTCCGAAGCGCCATGCGGGCGCCGTATTTATGGAATGGCGTTAGCCGGCGCAAGCAGACCGGCGCTGCCTGGTGTGCGTGGAAAAAAACCACGTAGACCAGGCAGCGCCGGCGTAGGGGGAAAACGGCGCTAGGGCGTCTTAAAATGGCGCAAGTCGGGTTGACGCTAAAAAATCCTCTTAACCCGATTAGCGCCATTTTTTCGACACCCAGACGCCATTTAAATGACTCCTGTCTTAGTAAAGACAGGAGTCATGCCCCCTTGCTCAATGGCCATGCCCAGGGGACTTATGTCCCCTGGGCATGGTCATTGGGCATAGTGGCATGAAGGGGGGCACAAATAAGGCCCCCCTATGCCACCCAAAAAAAATTGAAAAATAACAAAAATTATACTTACGTGAACTTACCTGAATGTCCCTGGGGTGGGTCCCTCCATCCTTGGGTGTCCTCCTGGGGTGGGCAGGGGTGGCAGGGGGGGTCCCTGGGGGCAGGGGAGGGCACCTGTGGTCTCATTTTGAGCCCACAGGCCCCTTAACGCCTACCCTGACCCAGGCGTTAAAATGTGGCGCAAATGCAGGGTTTTTTGACCCGCCACCTCCCGGGCGTGATTTTTGCCCGGGAGTATAAATACGACGCATTTGCGTCGCCGTCATTTTTTTAGACGGGAACGCCTTCCTTGCATCTCATTAACGCAAGGAAGGCGTTCACGCTAAAAAATTACGCGCTTTGCCAATACTTTGGCGCTAGACGCGTCTCACGCCAAAGTATAAATATGGCGTTAGTTTTGCGCCGAATTTGCGTCGAAAAAAACGACGCAAATTCAGCGCAAACGGAGTATAAATACGGGCCTTGGTACCCCATAGAACTCCTTCATCCATCCTCAAAGAAATTATGGCGCACTACGCTGAAGAGGATGAGTACGAACAGGGTCTCCCTGAGAGTGCTGAAGAACATCATATGAAGGAGAGACTAGTGGAAGCCTTGGATTTCCATGTCCAGGACTCCGTGGATCAGGCTCTCATAAAGGCTTTAAAGCCCTTTACTAAATCTCTGACTAAATTTGGACAACGTGAAATGCAAGGACGTTCACTACCTGATACTGGTTCCCGACCGGACCACAATACGAATATGGGTTTTCCCAGACGAGCCTTGAAAGGACCAGCCTCGTCCGCAGAGATCCTAGCATATATGGCTGCGTCCGTCTTACAAGACCACGAATATGGTTCTCTTTCAAACCCAGAGACCCCAGAGACCGGCATGGATCCCTCGATGCTCACAGGGCTCTATCACTCATCAAACTCAATATCAACTGATTCTGATAATGACCATAGTGAGCCCAAACCTTCTGGTAAGCGCAAACGCAAGGTGCATAAAACTCAAGAGAGTGATCAGACTCTCCGTACTTTATCCTTTGATCCAGAAAGTTTAATTCACCCGTGATCTACTGAATGGGTACCATGTGCAGAGGTAGCACATTATGTGCAGGATCGTATCAGAAAGGGTTTTGATCGGGTTCGTTCGCAACACCTTACGGTCGGAATGTCCACACCCTTCATTGCAAAGCAAGATGTGGGAGACGCCAGAACCTGAACCCAATATGGCCACCTTCATTAGGAGGTTCTCCAAGGACCCTAAAAAAGGCTTAGATCGATCCTGGAAAAGCTGTCAAGACAAACTCTTGGACATTTCTGGTCCCTTAACGAAGATCTTGGAGCTAGCTGTCCAAGCTAAGGAAACTAACTCCCCCATTGACCCGCAAATCATGTTAGAATGGGCTCAGCGAGCCGTGTGTTTATTAGGCAATGCTAATTATGCTATGTCCATGGAGCGCAGATGCTCCTTCCTAATGAGAATCGACCCGAAGCTAGCAGAGTTAGCGACTAATGAGGCAGGGTCTCTGGCGAATGGATTACTCTTTGGAGACAAGTTTGTCAAAGATCTGGGGAAGTATGTGGCTACCTTTTCGGTGCTGGACAAAGCCCAATTTTCTACAAAAAAGATGTTCAGCAGGGGCCTTTATGCCAAGGCCGGACGCTATTTAGGTCGAGCGCCAGGCCGCGGTTCCTACCAGACCTCTGGAGGATACAATCAGCAGGGTCAATCCTCCTACTCCAGATCAGGATTCTACCCCTCTAGAGCCCAAAGGGACAGAGGCCGTGGGTTCCGAGGTAATCGAGGTGGCTTCAATTCTACCGATGGAGCAACTACAGGTGAGAATCATCCCATTCTCAGAAGTTTTTCTGGGGGAAAGATTGAAAGAACATATCAGTGCTTGGGAATGCATTTCCCAAGACCCCTGGGTTCTACAGACAGATGGAATTCTACTCTCGTCCCCAACAGACTTTCTCTCCTCTACCCATTCTTTTTTCCCAGAAAGAGAGTTCTTTCATAGATGCAGAGGTTCAAGCCCTACTTCTCAAACGCGCCATCATCAAATCGAAGTATCACCCTTCCTGGTTTGTAAGTTCTCTTTTCCTAATACAAAAAAAGGGAGGCAGTTCCCGCCTTGTGCTCAATTTAAAAGATTTCAATTCCTGGGTAGTTTATCGCCATTTCAAAATGGAGGGTATTCACCTGTTAAGAGACCTTCTACAGGAAGGAGATTACATGGTACGTCTGGATCTCAAGGACGCATACCTCACAGTCCCCGTATTCGAACCTCATTGAAGGTTTCTTCAATTCCAGTGGCGAGACAGTTGGTACAAGTTTTCCGTTCTTCCGTTCGGACTGTCTTCCGCCCCTTGGTGTTTCACCAAGCTTCTAAGACCAGTGGGGCAATTCCTCAGAGAAAGGGGCATGCACCTGATCATTTATATGGACGACATTCTGATCATGGCACAGACAGTAGACTCAGTATTGTTACACCTTTCTTGGACAATTCATCTCTTGCACGACCTAGGATTTCTAATCAATTCGAGCAAATCAGTTTTGATTCCGTCCAAAGATATAGAATTCTTAGGTTTTCAAGTGGACTCAGTCAAAGCCCAGCTGTTGCTTCCCTCCTCAAAAAGGAAGTCTATCAAGAAAGAGTTGAAGAGAGCCCTTGCCTCTCCGACTATATCCTCGAAGACCCTGGTGACTAGTCGGTCTATTAGCCTCTTCTATTCAAGCAATTTTTCCGGGTCCCCTTCGCTTCCGTGCTCTGCAACGCTTGAAGATCATGCATCTTCGCAGGGGTCTGGCCTACATGGAACAGATTGGCTTATCGGAGGAAGCCAGAGCGGAAATAGCCTGGTTGCTAGCTCACATGGATGCATGGAATGGCAGAGCCATTTTTGCATCAGTTCCGGAGATGATAATCGAGTCGGATGCCAGCAGGTGGGGCATGGGGGATCATTGTGGTTCAGTCCAGACAGGAGGCCGCTGGTCGACAGACGAGTTGAAATTGCATATCAATTGCCTGGAACTTCTAGCGGGAGCCTTTGCAATCCGCTCCCTTTACCCCCGACAAGCAAAGTGTTGCATACTTCTTCGTATGGACAACATTTCGGCGGTCCAGTATATCAATCGGTTGGGGGAACCAGATCTCGTGTTCTGGTAGAGATAGCAAAGGAGTTTTGGCAATTTTGTCTTCAACATCACATTTCGGTGACGGCGGAATACTTACCGGGTCGAGCCAATCTAGTAGCAGATTGGAACTCTTGATTCCTCAGGGATGGCAGCGATTGGAAACTCAATCATCTAGTATTTCAACAACTGAATCTTCAGTGGGGCCCCTGTTCAATGGACCTCTTTGCCTCGAGGCTCAATACCCAACTGACTCGATTTTTCAGTTGGAGACCGGATCCACAAGCGTTGGGTACAGACGCTTTTCTGCAGTCATGGGACAAGGGGATTCTTTATGCCTTTCTGCCTTTTTCCATGATTCAGAGAACGTTATCTCAAGCGAGGAGACAGAGGTCAGAATTAATTCTAGTGACCCCAATTTGGAAAGCTCAACCCTGGTTTCCAGTCGCAATGTCAATGTCTTGTGCAAAACCTTTAGCACTTCCCAAGAATCCGAACCTATTTGGGATCTTGTCATCCCCTAATGATTCTGGGACAGTTGCCGCTCATGGCGTGGAGAGTTTCCGGAGACGATGGCAAGTGCCAGGAGTTTCAGACAAAGCTTTCTTTTTCTTATCCCGATCTTGGACCCCCTCCACTCACAAGAGATATGAATCATCTTGGAAAAGATGGGTTGGTTGGTGTAGTGAACAAGGTATTAATCCCCTGGGGACAGACATAACAATATTTGTTAATTTTCTTTCTGACTTAGCTTCTCAAGGTTTAGCGTACAGAACCATTAACAATTTCAGATCCGCAATTTCTGCGGGCCATCCTCATTTAGAAGGGAAACCTATTGGTGAACATCCATTGGTTTTTAAACTGTTGCGAGGACTAAAAATGGTGAAACCTCGTCAGCCTAAATACTCAGTGTTATGGGATGTGGCTGTGGTCCTACAATTCTTAAAGAATTGGCCATGTAATGAAGATCTTTCACGTAGACAGTTGTCTGCTAAGCTTACTGTATTACTTTGCCTTTTGTCTTGTTGAAGGGTATCAGATGTTAGAGCTCTAGACTTATCAGGTAGAGTATTTACTCCTTCGGGAGTCTCATTTACTATTTCTAATCATATGAAAACAGCTTCCAGATGTGTATCTTATCCAGCTTTTCCCCACAAAAATTGTGTATTGTCAAATGTTTGAAGGCGTATGAAGAATGTACACTCATACATCATAGAGATATTCAAGGTCAGTTGCTCATTTCTCTACAGAAACCTTTTGGCCCAGTGTCAGTGGCTACCCTAGCCAGATGGGTCAGGTGGATTATTGGGGAAGCTGGAATAGATGTCTCTATGTTTGGCCCTCATTCAGTGCATGGTGCTATGGCTTCTAAAGCATTATCAATGGTTTCTCATTTAGAAGATATTATGAGAGCAGCTGATTGGTCTTCAGATTCCACATTTAAGGTTTTTTATCACAAACCAATTGTTGATGTTGTTACCGCAGTGGTAGATCAGCTTTAAACTAGCATAATCTGACGCCTCCAGTCCTGACATAGAATAAAATAATGGCTAGCTTACGCGTTAAGAATTTTCAATTCTATTAAGGACACGCAGGCGAGGATTATCCCACCCTGCAAATAATGATGAATGTATTCTGTTATATTGTTTGAAGATATTATGGATGTTTGTAATTTTATATGTCCTCCCATTTATTGGAATATTTTATAATATTATCTTATTCAGGATTGGATATTATTGTACATTCTGCTTTCATTTTCTCCAGGTACGGATAACAAAGCTACCTGATTTTGGTTGTGGCTTAAAGGAAGAAAGTGGATCTTCAGTCTAGAGGTCTGTTGATGTTCTCCGGTGGCAGTCCAGTGTTCCAAGGATTCCAAGTTCATGGGAGTCAAGTATTGTTGGACGTTGATTGTAAAGAAAGAGGAAGGACTATGGGAGTCATTCCTACCCTGGCGGTCATCGACCGCCAGGGTGGATGACCACGGAAGCACCGCCAACAGGCTGGCGGTGCTTCATTTGGGATTCCGACCGCGGCTGTAAAGCCGCGGTCACCCAGCCGGGTCCGGCGGTTTCCCGCCGGATTTCCCCCGGCTGGGAGAATCTTCCATGGCGGCGCTGCAAGCAGCGTTGCCATGGGGATTCCGACCCCCTTCCCGCCAGCCTGTTTCTGGCGTGTTTACTGCCAGGAACAGGATGGCGGGAACGGGTGTTGTGGGGCCCCTGGGGGCCCCTGCACTGCCCATGCCACTGGAATGGGCAGTGCAGGGGCCCCCTAACAGGGCCCCAGCATAATTTTCACTGTCTGCATAGCAGACAGTGAAAATCGCGACAGGTGCAACTGCACCCGTCGCACCCCTGCAACACCGCCGGCTCCATTCGGAGCCGGCTTCTGTGTTGCAGGGCCTTTCCCGCTGGGCCGGCGGGCGGTCCCTTGGTGGGCGCCCGCCGGCCCAGCGGGAAAGTCTGAATGGCCCCCGCGGTCTTCTGACCGCGGAGCGGTCATTTGACGGGGTAAGTTTGGCGGGCGCCAACCGCCGCCCGCCAAACTTGGAATGACCCCCTATGTTTGCAGTGTCAGATATATGAGGCTCAGGCCTGTGACTGGATAGTTTGTGGACTACAGGTTTCATGGGAAATGTAGTTTTTTCGTTTTTAGTGTTTTAATTGGCTGCTGTTTTTTGCAGTAAAGAGAGAGATAAGCATAATCCTCTCCTCCGTGTCCTTAATAGAAATGAAAATTCTTGACGCGTAAGCTAGAATTTTTTTTATTCTTCCCTGCTTTGATACATGTATTCTAGTTTGAATTTCCCTTGGGATAAAAATGTATTTTAGATAGTATAACAATGTTACAGTCCAAAAAAAGTGTAAGTAGCCGGTGAGTAACTTTAGCTTTCTGTTTTGACCGCTCAACCTGCTGAGCCATCCTCTAGATTTGTCTAATGCTTGTTAGTTTGACACAATGCCCGAATTCTAACTCCCAAAAACAAAACTCGTTGCTAGCTTCTAATGCTCATACTAAAAATTCCCCTCATTGACAATCTTTTTCTATCCCGGGCAGAAGTTCTGTAGTGTTTGCAACCTTAAACTTCAATTAAATAAAGAAAACAGAAGCACACAGATTCAGGTACATTTCCTTTCCAGATTACTTTTTTTTAGAGGAATACACAATAGTTTTTTAACAAAAATTCTGTATAGGGGTGGCTCCTCCATAAGGGCGGAGGAGCGTTGCGTCCCCTCGCCAGCAGCAGTAGCTGCAAACCTTTCCCCCAAAAAACGACGGAGGTGACGAGCAATGAGGTCAGAGCGCATGTGTGTTTGGCCGGCCGTCTTTTGCCAGCCAAACACCCATGCGCACAGGGCTCTCACCAGCCCAGCAACGCAGTTGCTGGGCTGGTGAGAGCCTGCACCGACTCCCAGTCTGTCTGGGGGCACTGTGGCTGGGCACTCCAAGCCAATCCTAACATCCTCTAAGCAGTGTCAGGATTGGTGCAGGGCAGGCTGGGAGCCTGCCTGCAACAAGGAGATGGAGGAGTGGAGCGGCGCGCGGCGGTAATGTAAGTATTTTTGTAAAAAAATCTATTATTTTTAATTTAATTTAATTCCCCCACGCCCTGCCCCTCACCTTCTGCTTCGCACGAGCGCCGACTGATTCAGTAGATATGTTACAAAACCTTGTTTCTTTTTCTCCGAATTTTCAAAGGCACTGGACCCATTTCAGTAGAACTCTGTTCTGCATGCTTTCTTAAAGTGGTGCTAAAAATTGCATTTTTGTGGATATTTGTGTGCACATGCAGCAAGAAATATACCTTTGTTCTTTAATGAGCATTGCAAACTCAAGTATTTTTTTAAAGACAGTATATCTGTCATTGGCACGCTTGAGCTTTTTATTTATTCATTTACTTGCAAACATATGTAACATGACGAAATATAAACAATACAAACATATATGATTGACCCAGCAGCCAAGGAGCACCAGCTGTGGCTAAAAAAAGTAACATAATGGGGATACGTGGTCCACGGCCAATAGGTCAAGGAAGCCGCAGGTCAAAAAATGAACTAGACCTCTGACAGCACCACTTCAGTTCCCTTCTGTATTGTGGACACTATGCCAGGAAAGAAAGGACTGCTGTGCTACTGAAGGACTATCACTTTTCTGGACTGCTACTCTGGTGGACTCCTGCTTTGCTGTGCTAACCTGCTACCCACTTGCCTGGGATCTCTCTAAACCAGAACCCAACCACGCATTTGCCCCTAGTGTAAGCCATCTGTCAGTCTACCCTGACAAGTGGCGCACCCAAGTTGTGGACCCTTGTAAGTGGTCTTAAGGTGCTTACCAGTGGAATCGATGCTTGTTCTCTGCTGAGAAGCTCATCCCCGAACTAAGCCAACACATCTTCTTGGTTGAGAGGCGCATCCTCAAGCAGAACCGACACATCACTACTTTTGCGTGGATTGGACCAAGTGCAGAAGGCCTGAACCACCCTCACAGTCCTCAGAACTGACACATCATTGATGATGCGGAGCATCTCCAGTCCAGATCCTCGCATCCCTCATCAACAGAAGCTCGTTGACTGCTGTTGACTGCTTGGAATGTTGCACAAATACTTTACACATAGCCTTCAAGATAAGCCTGACTGCTCTATGCCAAACTATCAGAGGGAGAGCACAGGTTAATTTGGGGTGTGCTTGTGCCTTACCCTGACAAGGATTGTGGTTGCTGCTTGACCAAGCCTCACACCCCTGTCAAGCAACAACCAAATTTCTCACAATGTGGAAACGTGGCACACTGTAGGTGGGGTGGCGAGAGGCCCTATTGGATGTTGTGTACATCTAGGTCTGTTAAGTCACGAGGGACCAGACTAGGCAATGTGTGCCACTGTAGTATGGATATATATGCTTAAAAGATACATTCACTTTTTCTTTCCTTCCTGCTTTGTCTCTGAGAGATCAGGGAGCTGTGTGGTTGTACATACTCTGTAGTGTTTGTGAAAATATAACCCAATAAGGAAATGTTAAAACTGCTTTCAGTGGCAATAGTACAATCCTCTATAAGGGTTTCCGTCGGCAGGATGTATTAGAACCAACTATATAATCTTACTAGGGCTATAAAAGGGTGCAAGTGAGTATGTAAGTGTCAAAGTGTGAGGCTGGAATGCAAGCTGTGGACAGGCTAGAACTGTATCTATGAGGGATCCAGTTTAAGTGTTTGGGTCTGTTATGAGTGAGTCCAAATGAGGAAGTTAAGCCAATAGCACATCGTGTACTGTTGGTACAAAGGAATTCAGAACTAAAATGTGGGAATGTGGGAGAGAGGTTTGGCAGATATTTGCATAGAAAATTGTGAATGGGAGAGAGAGTCCAGGTGGGAGGCTAAAAGCTACTCCAGATGAACTTCAGGTACTGGCGGTAATTAGTACAGTTATGGTAGAGAAGTGAAAGGTGAGGTAAGGGGGTCAGAGATAAGCCTCCATCTCCAAGATAAGTTGTACAAGAGTGATCACTAGTCAGATACCATTATGACCTCTTAATATGCATAACAGTAAATAGGAGGATTTTACACTGTATCTTGAAATCATGACACGTACAGAAAGAGATCATACTGTATCCATAGTCATGTCATTCATAATTTGAATGGTAAGTTAATATGTCATAAAACGATGGGACTAGTGAAATATTTTATATCTTTTGTGAAGTCATCTGCTTTATCAATGTTGAGATGGCAAAAAAATTGTGCCATTCAATGGTGACGTTTTTCATCTTAATTCTCATTTTGTTCCCCCATATGAATAAACTGTTCAATAGAACTACACCAAACTTGGAATGAAAGTTGATTTATTAAAGGGTGTGCTTTTGTTTGGTGTGGTATACATTTGATTAGTTGTTATGAAATTAACATTTAATCAGTGCTGTGGATTGGACATAAAAAGGATATATTTTAATCATATATAAACAATAAATCCACAGTTCGTCTGAGGATTTGAAAATCCAGTTAAACAATAAATGCACACCCTTAGGTTAGAGGGCTTTTTCTCCCATCATCCAATGAGGATTCTTGAATCTGACTGCAACTCAATGAAACAAATAAGCTCTGATTGGTTGGCCTTCACAGAAAAAATCTTTTGTTGCTGCCATTACCTAATATGGTTAACTGAACACCATTTTGGGAAAAGTAAAGGAAAACACCATAAGTGGCAGGGGGGTCCTGTTCAGACCCCCTAGCCCAAGTGGGACACCAAAGGTAACCCCATGCATTGAAATTATTATTAAAAATGAGTTTTATAATGGGATTTCCAAATCCTATGTTGGATTTGTGAAGTCTAGACCCTCTCTGGGACCCGTGGACCCTTCTATGGTCTGAGGATTTGTAAATCCTACACAGAACATAAAAAGCCTGAAAAAAAACGAAATATTAATTTGGAGCATAATAGCAGCAATTGATCAACCCTGTTTGGGTACCGGGCTACGCCTTACTACACATGGCCAATTGCCACGCGCAATGCCTCATTCCACATTTTATTTCAGGACACAGTAACTGAGCCCAGCATCCTGTAATAGACGTCACAGCACATTGCACTCTATTGTTGTTAGAAATCACTAAATGTGGGTCCAGAGACCTGGTTTGTGCTAAATGGATCCCTAATAGATGATATGAATAAAAGATCCATCATCAAAACAGATGCAATTAGATTTTTTAATTTAGTCTGAATATGGTACATGAACTCTGGCTCGTGGAGCATGATTATACTATCTTACACTTATGTTATAATCATACTTATCTCTAACGTTTTAAATCCTTCAAACCCACCAGAAAACTTTTTTGAAATGCTAATTTCTATTAAAATACTGAATGACTTTATACCATAATATGGCACTTCCTTGCGGAAAAAAAAATGTACTTTAATGTCATGATCAGTTTAAATTCATTCAGCTGTTTTCTGTAACAGAGCACAATAAATCCTTTAAAATTAAAACTGGAATTGCTTCGTTTTAGCACCCCCACTGCTTAACAGATCTGCACAAAGCTTGCCATGATAAAGCCAAATCAGTTGGACTGTGTTTCTTTGGGAAAAATGTGTGTAGGTTCATCAAACAGCATCACAGTTACGAATAAATCAAAAATGTCTTTTATCGGAAACTCTGACCAAAGCATAACTCCAGAATCACTATCAGCTACACCATGTTGTGTCTAAAAAGTGGGAATTGGTAATAACTGAATCAACTCCAATATTTTATTTTATTATCACAGGTCTGTAACAAAAAGTGACATCACAAGTTTCTTGCAATAAATGATTACAAACAGCTTGTTCCTCTTACCAATTGCAGCACCTTTGTCCCCTTTCCCTTAGAAGACATTAGACATGAAAGTAGGGAGCCCTGCAATACCTATGAGGTGTTCCCCAGAAACGTAGCCAGCCATTGACCTGCCTTCACACCCCTACTGACACTGCATGTGCTACTGCTCTCTTAAAAAGGAGATGACAGAATTCTGCATTCACAGGAAGTTGTCAATGTGCAGGATTCTTCCAAAGCAAGCTCACATTTCCAACAAAGATGAGGTCCTAATTCTGGCAGAAGCCACCTCATAGAATGCAAAGCATTACCAATGAAAGACCTTCAGGGGAAGGAAAGCCTTTTCGATTGTTTTTCTCAATGAATTAACAGAGCTTACAAAAGATATCTACAAGTCCCAGACTTTAAATAAAAAACACAACTGGGGAAACAGACACCTTATCCAGAACATCTACTGGCAAACCCATTATGTCTTGCCTTTGAGACCTACTGGCTTTGCCAATGCCTTTCAATGATGGTGTGCAGCATGGCCAACAAAAGTACAATGATGCAGCCCCAGGGGCCATATTATTTTGTAGGTGCAGGCATGTATGATGAAGTGCACATGCATGCATTATTACCCATGCATGTGCCTATAAAACAAACCTGGCACCTTAGTTTTTTTACGCACAGTTCCAGGATGAATCAGTAAAAAATTTAAGAGAAGTAGCACAAAATACTTTTTTTTCAATGCGGAGTAGCTGGCAGCACATTGCTGTGTGGTCCATCCCTCTCCCAAAACAATAATAAAAAATACAAATATTTGAATGTAGGGTGGGTGGCAACAGAAAGAGTGGTTGGGGGAGAAAAGGGGAGTGGGTGATCAGGGGAAATGCACCACACAAGGGAGAATAACAAAGTGGGGGAAAACCAGACTAGTAAGAAACCAACAAATAGCAAGGGATATTTGCAAGAGATAGCTTGCAGCATGAAAAAGACTGTAACACTGAGTGGGGAGTGGTTCATATTTGGTGAGAGGACAAGCACGTGCGAGAGAACTGGCAAACACATACACTCTCATTGAATGCTTCCACACAAATAAAACGTAATTCCCTTTAGGAAGTAGTTGACAGATACACGTCACCCTCTAAACGAAGGACAAAGGCTGTGCTCCATGTGGACAAGGGAAGCCACTGAATAAATAGCAGGCACATGAGATTGACAACAAAGCAACCCAACAGTAAGCAGTGGGTGGGTAGTAAGGCCACTATAAGTTCTTTGTAAGCCCATGATGTTATCACAGGGCACTAAGATCACACGCACACCAGGTATGTGTCTAGTCACTGGACACAGCTTCCAGTCACCAGCGACAGATGCGGGATTCCAGGCGGAACTGGACACTATACAGCCAGCATCATCCATGTGGCAGAAATAAAGAATATCCAGCTACACTCTTACCGGTTTACTGCGAGATCCTTGTGTGAGTGGTGCACTATGACTTGACATCTGGTGACGATGGTGAGGCTGGACTGATGCATCCATAGCCACACACCACTTCATGTCACCAGCGCAACGTCTCCACCTCCTGCCTCAACTGCGCAATGTCATTCTCCAATCAAGGGACGAGACGGGCCCACAACAAGCAAGCAGTAAGCATCGCTTGGCCCTGCATAGTTGATTGATCCACCTGCCTCCTGCTTCTGATCTTTGATCTATGCGATATCTCACGA
Source organism: Pleurodeles waltl (assembly GCF_031143425.1). NCBI lineage: Eukaryota > Metazoa > Chordata > Amphibia > Caudata > Salamandridae > Pleurodeles > Pleurodeles waltl. The sequence continues at coordinate 375,198,759 of NC_090447.1, forward strand.
GGATTGGACTCCTTAGGGGCCATCTTTAAGTCAAGCGTGGGAGGCCAATGAGCTGTGAGGAAGCTATGGTGGCCATCTTAGAGTCAGACATACATACTGACTGGACACCACATCACAAACAGCGGCCATTTTGAAGTCAGGTAACCCCATGATAGAGTGGATACATAGAAAACACAAAAGGCTAAAAGTGATACTAAAAGAACTGCAACAGGAAAAGCAAGTTCAGCGATATACACTGCAAGTGAGACAACAAAAAGACACTCATGCATAACAGCGATCACAACAGCCTATACCCGATTCACAACCAGTGGACGTAACCATTACTGAAGAGCTCAATGAGAGCATAATCCCAAGCACGATTTTTAGGCACCCTCTGCTGTTTGACCTCTCTGACTCACAAACAAAGTGTGGTCACTGGGAGAAATGGATCAGGTGGTTTGAGCGAAACCTGCGTCCTATTTGAAAGAATCACACTAATACACAGGTGAAGGACCTGTTTCTAAATTTGGTAAGGGATGACGCAGAAGACCTACTCATGACTTTCCTGCCACTCCATAAAAAGGCCTCATGAAATGCCTCACAGAGAGTTTTAACCCCCAGAGAAATGTTGACTTCGAATGCTACATGTTCATCACAGCTTGCCAAAGAGCAGATGAATCACTGCATGACTTTGCGACTCAACTGTGCAAATTAGTCACCTACTGAGAATTCAATAAATTTGACAATGAGGCAGCTATCCGGCTGCGCATCATCGAAGGATGCCACTTGACTGGATTTCGCATGAAAATACTGAAAGATACATGCTAGACACAATACTGACCATGGCAATGTACAAATGGTGGAACAGGCTCACCGCATGGCCGGCAGCCACAGCAGACATGACAAACTACCGCTGCCCCTGGAAAGGATGTGCTATAGCTGCGGCCTGGAATACCTTTATGTTGGCACCTGCTGGGCCACGGGACACAAATACCGGAAATGCAACTGCAACAACCACTTTGCAAGAGTCTACATGTGCGGACGTATCCAGGCGGAGTGGGGGTGACCTGATCAACCAAGAATGACGTTAAGTCGTCATGTGTGACAGATGGAAGCACGCAATCGTAATTCTTCCACTGACTCAGATGACTCAAACGCACAGGAAACCAATGAACATCTATATCTCATGACATGCAGCAGCCCAGGAACGAGCACCAGAACATGTCCAGCTAGTTGACAAATGACAAATAAAGAGGACAGCAATAGTAAATCTCTAGGTCGGGAGTCACACAACATGCTTTATACTTGACAGTGGAGCCTCATCCAATATCATGTGTGTGTTGGAGTATGACAAAATGACATACAAGCCTCTGCTGTCACCTTCCACTGTTGACATTGTTACATGGGGTGAGAATCGCTTCATAGTAAATGTGGGGAAGTCCACGGAGACGCTCACGTACAATAGCACATCTATGAAGGAAGAGATACATGTCCTACGTGGAGACGTTCCAGCGCTGTGTCTGCTCAGCAACATCACTTCAAAAGTGATGGTCCTCCTAGCCATGACATATAACATGGCTGAGCATCACAACATCCTAAGAGAACACCATGTGATCCTCAAATGGTTTGGAAGGCTCAATGAAACACAGGTCACCCCTCACATGATAGAAGCAATCAAGCCCTTGACTCAAAATCAACGCAGAGTCCCTGTGCACCTACAGCAGCAGGTGAAGGAAAAACTAAATGGTCTGCTAGCAAAGGACATCAACGGGCCCGCAGAATAACCAACTTCATTGGTGTCTCCTTCATGGCTGTGCCAAAGACAAATATGCAGAAAATCTGACTTGTGTCGACATGCACTTACCAAACACAGCTATAGAAAGAGAACAACACACAGGCCCTCACCTTAATGTATTGAGCAGCTACCTCACAGGGCCTCTGTTTACTCCAAGCTCGACCTATTCAAGGGCTACCATCAACTGGAACTAAACCTGCAGTCCGCTACATCACCATATTTTCCACTCACATACGACTATTTTGTTACAAATGATTAAGCTTTGGGGTGTCAAAAGCAGCAGAAATATTGCAATACATGGTGAGACTAATGATCTGGCCCATAAGGAACTGTCAAAACTACATCGCTGACACCCTACTATTTGGCTGCACAAATGATGAACACGACTCAGCACTGTGGGAGGTATGCAAGCAGTTGGAAACAGCTGGCCTGACACTGAACAAAGACATCTTCTCCCAAAAAGGGATGCGACCAGACCCCAGCCAGAAAGAAGCACTCTGCAAAACACGGCCTCCAGTGGATTGTAGCAGAAGTGAGGTTATTTCTGGGTTTCGAGGCGTTCGAAGACATTTGGAATACTGTCACAGCTGTGGACCACCTCATATATTTTGATGCATCCCTTTACACAGAGCTCACCATGGCCACTAGCCCAGTGGGGTCCCGAGCCATCCTTGCACAACATAAGCCCGAAAGTAACTCACCAAGACACATCGTTGGATATGCAAGCAGGAGCCTGTTGGAAGTAGAACAAACATTATCCCCACCAGAGAAGGAAAGTCTAGTGACGGACTGGGCATGCGAGCACTACTACATGTTCATCAATGGGAAGCCATTCACCATCGTGACAACCACCAGGCACTGGTCACAGTCTACGGCATCCCCAAAGCAAAAATTCCACCGCATATTGAAAGGTTGATATGCCTGATGGACTATAATTTCAAAATAGGGCACAAACCAGGGAAGGAGCACAACCCTGCCGATTACTTGTTGAGACATCCCTTACCTCAGACAACAGAGACATCCTCAATGTCTTAGTAATACCTTGACTTTGCGCTGAGACAAAATACACTCACCTCAATCATGTTGGAAAAACTGGGGCATGAAACGGCTGCTGACGTCATGCTACAAACTGCCAAAACACTCATGCAACAACAGAGTTGGAGACATGTGACTTACGGCAGCTCAGTAGATGAGGGAGTCAGGGGCGAAGAAGTATTTGAGTTCAAACGTATACAGGAGGAACTATCAGAAACAGAGCCAGGGATACTGCAGCAATGCACCAGTGTAGTCATACCCAAGACACTTTGAAAATGGACAGTTAGTCTTGCACATGAGTTTCACAGAAGCATGGTGGCAACAACAAAAATGCTGATAGAGAGAAAGTATGGTTCCCGGTACTTGATCATCTTGTAGAATACATTGTCATGAGCTGCTACCTCTGCCAGCTGATGAGCAGGCCACCCAAACCAGAACAGCTAAGCATGTCTGACCTTCCCAAGGCTGTATCTACAACGCTGGCCACAGACTTCTATGGTCCTCTAGACACTGGTGTCTATCTGCTGGTCATCATTGATGAATACTCTTGTTTTCCCATAGTGCGGCAGGTGTCATCAACATCGGCCACTGCCACGTTACCAATCCTGGATGACATTTTCACTCTAGGGGCACACCTCTGACACTGAAGACAGACAATGGATCCCCATTCTCAGGAGAAGAGTTTCACAAGTTTATAGTATACCTGGGAATACATCACAGGAAAATAACTCTGCTGTAGCCACAAGCAAATGGCATGGTAGAAAGATTTATGAGTAATATAAAGAAGGTTGTCCAATGGGCAAAGCTGGTGCAAATCTCGGTGGGACAAGCACTGTGTCAGGTGCTTCAGGATTACTGCAATACCCAATATAGCTCCATAGGGAAGGCACATCAGAACTGGTGCTAGGGAAGGCATACAGGACCCGTTTGCCTCAACTTTAACCTAAGGCTCCATCAAATCACAGTGACATTGTCGGATGCGACCAAGAGGCCAAGAGGAAAATGAAACGACAAGCTGACGCACAATGTCATGCTGTCTGGGCTAAATCTGACAGCCCATTCTTGAGCCAACCTCTTAAGATAACCAACATCAAATGGTCAATGATCACAGCAGCAGCATGCTCTTACTTCACAACCAGGAACAGATAACACTTCAGAGAGTTCAGAATGCCAGACGAGGAAGAAGGTGAGGCATGGCTGGATGGTGAATGGATATCTCTGAGCGAAGACATGGGAGAGCAAATGGAAGTGACTATGCCCAACAGGGAGGACCCCCTCTAGGCCAAAGACGTAGGAGAAGAAAAGGACCAGGAAAGGGAGAGCTCCAATTAAAGCCCAAGAGACTGATTGAAGAACTATTAGTGAGGACTTAATAAAGAACAACTGCTGAAACTGTCTCTCTCTATCTCTCGCTCCCTCCCTCGTTCTCTCTCTCTCTCACTCTCCCACCCCCTCTTAATTCTGCATCTTGATGCATTAGTGGCCCAAGGAGGGCATAGAACATGCGCAGCAAAGGTGACTGTGGGGAATGGGCATATTTATTCAACAATTGGGGGTAGATGTCGGCATGGAGCCTTAGGATCACACGCACACCAGGTGTACGTGTGGTCACTGGATGTCCCTTCTGATCACCAACAACCAAGGCAGGGTTACGGGTGGAACTGGACAGTAAACAGCCAGCACCACGTGAGGACTGACGTGCCTGTTTGTATGGCAGAAATAAAGAATACCCATCTACACCCCTACCGGTCTCCTGTGGGATGGTATTGTGAGTGGTGCACCACAACTCAACACACAATGAGTCTTTTTTCTGACTAGACAGTTTTCTCTGTTTATTAGAGAAGGCCTAAAAATAGGTGCCCTCTGGGAGATGCTATAGGAAAAAAAGTTGCACTTTCTTTTTGATATAATGTACCAAGAATTATATATTGAAAAAGGATATTGCAAGTCCCCTCAGAGTTTTGTGGACACATAAAGGCCTTCATCTTGTGGCCTCATGCCTCAGACATTTAGTCAAACACTACAATGAGGCAAATCACACAGAGGAGATGCTACGCTGGTATGTCTTGGAAATAATGAGGTTGGGCACAAGAGGAGGAAACCTGGGGGATCTTCTGGTCACTTGTGAATGTAGGTGGATGGACTGGCTATGGAGTACAGATAAAGAAAAAGGTCTAAACAAAAGTTGTGAATTGAGAGGGATTGTGGCCTGCCTATCATGCGCAAACGATACGATGTAACTACGGACTCTTCCTACTTGTTGCCTGTGGCTAGCTAGGTTTTGTTTATATTATCTGTAAAGGACCCGTTACAAGAGTAATATGAGGATATGAGAAGAGTTATGTATTATGTTCATGATAAACATTATTGGTGTTAGGTTGTTTTAACTTAAGAGCAACATTATTGGTACTAGGTTGGCTCCTTACATTATTGGACTGATGTGACATACATCGCAATCACACTAAGCAGCTCACATACCTGTGAGTTAATACCTTTCAATATATCTACAGATGTAATTACACTCATTCTATAGAGAATATTGAGCATAGGACTAGTTATGAGGTGACATGTATGGTAATCACGTCTTCTGTAATGTATCTCTCATTTGTTCATTGATCTCTCATTATACACATTAAGTCATATTTCTGGTGGACTTTCTGTTTCACGGTCATCAATGTAATTACACGCTTACTAGAGGGCTTCTTTAATGTAGTGCTATGTTTGTTTAGGCCCCCTCTAGTGTAAACAACATATATACTAGGATGTGCAGACAGCACACATCCAGGACATCCAAGATGGCGGTAGTGGTGTATAGTTGTTCGACCAGGACTGCAGAAGATGAGAGCATGCTCCTACCTTCGCATCTCATTTTGAGTGGAGGTGCCGCAGTGAGAAGACGTGGCCCTCTAATTGACGAGGCGACCTGTGGGGCATGTTATAGTATAATCTGTGCACCTATATCACGTATTTTGTCAGGTCCTGTTCTACAATTGAAACGAGCCTGTTATGTTTATACTACTTGGTTTTACAGGGGCTGTGGGAGACAAGATCTAGCTTTTCTCTGCTCTTGGTGTTACTGCCCTAGCAAGCGGACATATCACAAGGGGACCAAGGGGCCATGTTCTAACCCCCAGTGAGTACATCAAGAGGTCCGAGCAGATCAAGTGCATGGATTCATTATAGGATGAAGGTTTGTAATTTCATTTAACAGTGGGAGACATGAGTGAGCTCTTCTCCAGGCGTGTCAGTCATGTTTTCATAACGCGGCTTTGGTTGAGCTCAAGACAACCCGGTGGGCGTTCGTTGGTGTAGTTTTCAACACATGATTTTGGAGAAGTTTCAGGCCCGATTCACCACAGGAAGGGGTTCAAATAGTTGACCTTACTATGCTGTGTATAGTGTATTCCCAGTGACTATGACATTGCTTGAAGGCAGGCACCATATCCTGGTGACAGGACTTAGGGAACTATTTCAATTCATGTTCATTCCACTGCTATAAGCATTCTGTACAAGATGGGTATATGCGAGCCCATCATCTACCTATGTGATGAGGTACAGCAGAAGGGCCACGTATCAGACTGGCCCTGTACTGGGTAGAGATTATACGATACACACCACCAGATGAAGGTGAGATTAAGGAGTGGGGAGGAGTACCCATGTATGGCATGTGGCAGATGGTAGAATCCACATTATGATACAGGATTTGTACATAAGTGGGACATGTGGCAACAGTGACACGTCATGTTTCATATTTCACAATATTGATGCATATACCTAAGTTTTACCTCAGCAGAGAATACACACAAGCTGTTTGGAGGAATACCACATATCATTATGTGAGTTCTATTTGTAAATTATTGTCTAATATAAAGGAGATGGTACCAGCCTCTTTCCACTTATATGTTTTGAAGTGGTAGATGAAAGATCAGATGGTACATTTGTCCTGAAGAGAGCCCTGTGAATTAATACAAGGGTCAAAACGTTGACTGTTTAATAGGGATTGTTGGATCGTTCTTTTTTTGTACAGTAAACAATTATTGTATCTTGGACTGGTTTATTTACTGTAAATCCTCAGACATCCCTTTGCATATATAGATCATTGTAAATAATTGACCCCTCTGCACTTTTTTTAGCTCTGCGCCGTCTGCACTCCACTTGATTTTGGATTTCATATGATGGTTTATGAATAAAGAGAGCATTACTGATAAATGATGTAGAGGGTGAAATTTGGGTTTGGTTTAAACATAGACGAAAAGAGACCCACTAAACCACTGTTGTTTTATTGTTTATCATCCATTTATGTAGTCACATAAATTCTCAGTGAGTTTTGACATTCTTATAATGTAACAGTGAGAGTATTTACAATATACATTTGTTACCGTGTAGTTATTGTTCAGCAACACTTTACATTTAAAAAGCCCATAGAAATTCACAAAAAAATACAGGCAAAAGGTAGTTATGTTTCAGCAAATATAGATCCGTAAGTCTTGAAACTCACTCACAGAGCATGGCCTAACTCACACCACTTGCTACATTTTGCTCAAGTTAAATAGCTCTTTGTCATGTAAGATTACCTAAGGGGTGCACTCAGGAATGGTTGTTTGGGTAAGGCTTGATTGTGTGTAGTGAATTCTACAGTTTTTAAGGTTCGCATTCACTGAACCATGAGAAAATGCTGGTGTGTTTCGGAGTAAATATATATAGATAGATAGATAGATAGATAGATAGATAGATAGATAGATAGATAGATAGATAGATAGATAGATAGATATTTCAAATATGGTTGACACAGTGGGGAATAATGAGTGTTGTATCTATAGTGCTACGGGGGTTCCCGCTGTGACAGGAAACATTTAAAGCAAAGTGAATATGTAAGTCATTATTTATAAATACATACATTCAATAAAAAAAGGTGAAAATGACAGATATAGTCAGGTATTAAAAAATTTACTGAAAAAATAAAGATTAACTTGGCATTATCGTTAGGTGACATTAACATTTGCCACATTACATTTTAAACTACAAAAACTACTACAGTACTACTACACTGCTATTAAAAACACTGAAATTCACGAGTTATAGTTACCTGAAGTTCCTATTGTTCGAGCCCTGAAATAACTATAGTTCATGCTCCCACAATGCACAGTGCTGCCATCAATGATGTTGTTAGAAATGGGGTCTTAGGTTGGCAGTCATGTTGCCTTCTGTCCAAGCAATGAACCTCACCCTAGTCAGGGTAAAGGAGAATCACCCTCAGTTAACCCCCACTCACCCCCTTGGGAGCTTGGCACAAGCAGGCAGGCTTAACTTCAGAGTCTAGGTGTAAAGAATTTGTACCAAAACACACAGTAATTCAGTGAAAACACTACAAAATGACACAACACAGGTTTAGAAAAATAGGAAATATTTATGTAATCAAAACAAGACCAAAATGACAAAAATCCAAAATATATAAGCCAAGTTATTAATTTTAAAAGCAAAAGAGTCTCAAATCCTTTTGTAAACAGTAAACACGCTGTTAGCATTGAAAAGTACCTGGGTAGCGTCAAAATAACATGCATGGGAAAGTGTGCATCGGAAAAGGTTAGCAATGCGTTGATTTCTGACCCGCAAGCGAGACCGTGCGTTCTTTCTCCTTCTCTGGGCGAGTCGGCATGCATCGTTTTTCCTCTCCACAGGAGAGCGATGCATCGATCTGGGCAAGCACTCGGGTCTGAGAAGGTGTTGCGTCGTTTTTCCGTGCCCAGCAAGGTTTGCATCAAAAATCCTGCTGCATGGTATCAGCAAAACCGCTCTGTGTGGGTTGCGATGTTGCCAGCCTCCGTTAGTGATGTAGCATGTTGTTTCTCCAGCCGCGTGCATCGATCTTACAGCCGCGCTGCAGACAGAGCATCGATTTCAGCCGCGAAGTCAGCGGTGCATCGTTTCTTCAGCCACGTCTCGGAGGTTGCGTCGGAAATTTCCCCGCACAGCGGTCTGTGAGTGGATTTTTAGTCTTGGTCTGCCAGCTTCACCTGTCAAGGCCCCGAGAACCACATGGGCACCACATTGCAGGGCAGGAGTCTCAGCAGAAAGCCCAGGTGCTGGCAGGGGAAGTCTTTGATGGCCCTGAGACTTCAACAACAGGAAGCAAGCTCAGGAAAAGCCCTTGGAGATTTCTTCACAGGCAGGAATGCACAACAAAGTCCAGTCTTTGTCCCCTTGCACAGGCAGAAGCAGCAACTGCAGGATAGCCCCACAAAGCACAGTCACAGGCAGGGCAGCACTTCTCTGCAGCTCTACAGCTCTTCTCCAGGCAGAGGTTCCTGTTGATGAACAGAACTGATCTAATTGTTCAGGAGTTTGGGTGCTCTTCTTATACCCATTTTGATCTTTGAAGTAGGTCTACTTCAAAGGAAAGTCTCTCTTGTTTGTGAAATCCTGCTATGTTCAGGCCAGGCCCCGGACACTCACCATGGGGTTGGAGACTGCATTGTGTGAGGGCAGGCACAGCCTTTTCAGGTGTAAGTGACCACTCCTTCCCTCCCTCCTAGCACAGATGTGCAGGACATGCAGGCTACACCCCAGCTCCCTTTGTATCACTGTCTAGAAAGAGGTGCAAACGGTCCAACTGTCAAACTAACCCAGACAGGTAATCCAGAAACAGGCAGAGTCACAGAATGGTTTAAGCAAGAAAATGCCTACTTTCTAAAAGTGACATTTTCAAAAACACAATCTCAAAACCAACTTTACTAAAAGATGTATTTTTAAATTGTGAGTTCAGAGATCCCAAACATCATATGTCTATCCACTCCCAAAGGGAATTTACGCTTTAATCATATTTAAAGTTAGCCCCCATGTTAACCTATGAGAGGGATAGGCCTTGCAACAATGAAAAAACACATTTGGCAGTATTTCACTGTCAGGACATATAACACACATTATATATATGTCCTACCTTAAACATACACTGCACCCTGCCCATGGGGCTACCTAGGGCCTACATTAGGGGTGTCTTACATGTATGAAAAGAGGTTTAGGCCTGGCAAGTGGGTACACTTGCCAAGTTGAATTGGCAGTTTAAAACTGCACACACAGACACTGCAGTGGCAGGTCTGAGACATGATAACAGGGCTAATAATGTGGGTGACACAACCAGTGCTGCAGGCTCATTAGTAGCATTTGATATACAGGCCTTAGGAACCTCTAGTGCACTGTACTAGGGACTTACCAGTAAATCAAATATGCCAATCATGGATAAACCAATCAACAATACAATTTAATCAAATCAATCAAACAATCAATCAGAATTTTATAAAGTGCACTAATCAAGGCGCTGAGGTGGGGATGGGGGTTGCTGCTACTGCTCGAACAGCCACGTCTTGAGAAGTTTCCTGAAGGTAAGGAGGTCTTTGGAGGTCTTTGGTCTGACGTTGAGAGCATATGCACTTTAGCACTGGATAACAGTGGTAAAGTGCTCAGAGTTCAAAAGCCAACAAAAACAGGTCAGTAAAAATAGGAGCCTGTGATGCCATTAATTGTGTTTGACCAATGACTTTGTTTTTCACCACTGCGCATATTAGTTGCTCAATGTTCACCAGTAGCACATTACATGTTGTATTCAGTTTAGCTGCCTATTGGCTTTAACATGGAGTTAGCCATTACATTCTGTATTCAGGTCAGTTGCCTATTGGCTTTAACATGGCATTAGCCATTACATTCTGTATTCAGTTAAGCTGCTCATTGGCTTTGACATGGCATTAGCCATTACATTCTGTATTCAGTTTAGCTGCCTGTTGGCTTTGACATGACGTTAGACATTACATTTGATATTTAGGTTAGCTGCCTATTGGCTTTAACGTGGGGTTAGACATTGCAGTTGAGACATTGCAGATGAGCTGTGTTTTTTCCAAGCTGTTTTTCCACATGGTGGACCAAGCAGTGTTTTTCATACCAGACCTTAGCTGATAAGAGCACGTAGATTTTGTGTTTACCTCGCAATCCATTCTGAGAGTGAGTGAGCTCAGGAGAATTGGCCACTCTCCAGGGTTCTTCGGTTCTCACACTGAGTTTGCTTTTAAGGATGACTCTGGGCTACAGCAGGGGTAGATTGAATCTGCTTGACTTCAGACAGGAACAGAGACGTCAGTTGCCTGTCTCCCGTTTGGGTGGAAAATCTCTTTCTCGCAGTTGACCGGAGTCATCAACATGCAGACCCCAGAAAGATGAAGCTGAGCTATAGGCCCTACGGTGATTAATTTTGACTTTTATGCTTTGCTTTGAAGTTACGCTATAATATAATCACATCTATTTGCTGTGTACATTGCAACTGAGAAATACTTTGATATATTTTGCTTTTATTGCTGCGACTACTTTGGAACGTGTGCTTCCAATCTACTAATTTTGTCTCTCAAGAACCTTGCGGTGAAGTAATAATAACAATAAATGTCTTCTTTAAACTCAGAAGTGCATTCCAGAGAGGTTCTGTAAGCTTGGTTATGAGATAAGAGCAGGAAAGCAGAACAGAGGCAGGAGGCAAAAAGGTTGAAGATGACCCTTCAAAAGGAAAATAAGTCCAACAGATGGAATGTCAGAAGTGATGTTAGCAATGATGTCATAAAACATATTATGAGTGTTGTACTGTGTGGTTGCAAGGAGACATGTATGTTTCTGCCCTCTGAGAGCAGATTTTTACTCTGATCCTGCAGCAGGAGCAAACATTCTTCAAACAAAAGCCCTCCCTCCCCCAAACATTGAAAAAAAAACCCATCTGGCCCTTGTCCATCCAGAAGAGATTAATAATGAAAAGGTTGAGACTCCACCTATTTATTTGGGGGTGAGGGGTCACAGATCCTCCTCAGATTCGCAGTCCCATCCAAACAAAAAACAGTTTTTGTCCCCAGTGATCCTCCAACAAGCCTGGGGGCCATCACGTTGTCCCTACCCATTCCCCCCTATATGTTTTATTTTTTAAGGTGATGAGGCCTGAGTCCCAGGGTCCTAAAATGACTGTTCTACACCTCTATTCATGTGGGGACAGCTCATCAAATCTTATCTTTTGATCTGTTGCATTACAGATCCTTCACGGAGTGAAATATACATACATTTTGAACATCAATTTCTCCAAAACTACTGGATGGATTTACACCAAATCACAAAATGTACACTCTGAATCAAAATCTAGCCTTCTGCCAAATTTGGTGTAATGTAATTGAGAAATGTTTTTGTTGTATCACTGTACAATTTTCCTATGGAAAATTGCATGGGGAAAATGCATTTTGGGACCCCCTCCTTTTTCTCAGGGCCCACATGACAGATCATCCGGAAACTTTCCAGGAGGGAGTTGAGGTGGAGGAGACTTTTTTGTGAAGATTCGTCAAACAGCACCAAAGTTATAAATATACCAAAAAAATACATTTTCTATTGAGACATGGTCCTAACTCCAGCTACCCAGTGTCAATACATATAGCATTAATTAAAGAAAACAATGGAATTTTGTAACGTACAGAATAGCATTTTCTATAACTCATGTTTGAATAACCATTAGTTTTTACAAATAACTGCACTAATCATTCAGAGATATAATATATACATATTTCGAAGTAAGCATTTCATGAATTGGGTAGAAAACAAAGAGGTATATAACTATATAGTAACATTTGTTTGAGTTATGTTGTAAATTCCTTGGAAAACTACATATTCAAAAAGAATATGTCTTATTTTAAAATGGTAATATTTAAAGACATTAGGCATTCGATAACATGTAAAATCGAAATCCGGTAATACTCAACTTCTGTGATTCTTCATTGGGGTTGTGAAAGATTTGCAGACCGTTTCAGTTTCGCTTCAAGTGATCTCTGTGGCAGCACATCCATTAAGTCGAACGGGTGAAATGTTTTTCGCACTATGCAGGCGATGTCAAAACACTTGCACTTTCAACACATGAGCTCGAAGCTCATAATGTGAGAAGTATTTACCTCTTGCCGGTGGATGACGTGTTGGGATCTTGTCAGAGTTTTTTTTTTTTTTTTTTTAATTGAGTACAGAGGCTTTCATTAGCCTTCTTCCTCTCGTAAGGGATTTCAGGGCATTTTCAAGGGTCCTGAGAATAAGAATGGAAAAATGTATTGGCATGACTAATGAATTTACAACTGTGACCTTCGTGAAAAAGCGCCCTTCATTCCAGCGCTGCATGCTGTTTCATGAATGCCTTAAAAGTGAGTTAAAAAGGGTTTATTGAAAGTGTCTGCTTAGTAAAGCCATTTATGCACACACAAAAAAAATATTCCAATATGTATACAGCTATTTTACTTTTACACTAGGAAAGTCATTATAAAAGACAGACCCAAAAACAAAAAATAAAACATGTGTGAAGCCGAAGTCCCAGCCAAGCAAAACAATAAGCAGGTTTCCAGCATGCAAAGGTGCTTACTTGTGCAACGCAGCTATCATGTAAATTTGGCATCTGTAGACAAACTAGAAATGTCAGTACTTACATACAATGGCAGCTCTCTAATTCTTTCTTGGACATTTTTAACTGTCCTTCAGGCTTTAAAACATATTTGCAACACATATTAATTACACTCTTTGGGCCAATTCACAAAATAATTAAGCGTACTGGAAATACTACAAAAGGAGTACTGTTTTATGTGTTCCTCTTGTACTCTTACATGGCTTTGTGAACCGGCCCAAAACACCTTACTACTTATTAGTAAGAATGCAAAGACGGCACTGTTTTTCTATCTGTACTAAACGTATATTAATATTCCCTGAATATTCGAATTGGCAAAGGCATACGATTACAAAAATGTTTATTTCATATATACTAACCATTTTAAGTACTCCATAATTCACTTGTGAATAGACGCTGATGGATTCATGATTTCGACCAGTTTGCAAAAGAAACTACACATCTGTTTTTTTTATTTTTGTGTTTAAATCTCTTATTGGGATTTGAAAATGGCATGGACAGAAACAAATTAGGAACGATAAATACAAATATGACACCCAGAGATATTATACCACGAAAGGACAAAGCCATCTCATATGTATTTGTTGTAGAATTTTTTTTTTATGGGTACACTAAAATGTTAAGACACTTTAGGTAGCTTTCACCATTTCTCCATCTCCAATAAAAAAATCTGAGAAATAGGATTCAATTGGAATTACACAGAAATGGGAACAGAAACAACTGTGTTTGAACTATGATAACGCCTATTTGAAATACCCAAGCACAATTTTACAATTAATAATATAAAACAAGAGGTGTGTATCTGTGAAAACCAGTGCGACAAAAGAAATCGGAGAGGAGTCTTCAGTATCCTCACTCACTACCTTAATTCTATGTTCTAAAACAAAATAACTATCTCATTAAGTTTAATCAATGAATGTAATTGGTATTTCGAAATCACCAGGGTAATCACAAATGCTTGCCAATTCTTCAGATAATCATAGAAACCCCATTTCAGGGTTTGAGCCACAAACATGTCTAGAACCATGCGAGAAACATAGGGCCTCATTTACAAGGCCTTTGCACCATTGTTATGTCATTTGTTTTTTAACACAGCAGTGGTTCTAGTAGTGCTTTACACTGCTCCAGATTTACAAACTGACGTATTGGGCCCAGTGCATCAGTTAGTGAACCCTTGTGTCACATTCAACCTGCGCCAGGTAAAATATATGCAGGGTAGGCGCTCCATGAAAAAGGCCACGCAGAACTGACACAGTGAAATTTTCAACATTTCACTGTGTCATTCTGTGACTTCACTGCATCAGAATTTTACTGCCTACTCAGAGTATGCATAAACTTGAGGGGCTTTTCTCTATGGGGGCCTTCTCGCATTGCTGGAGTAGCGTCATTTTTTGATGTCCAGCAATGCGTGAGTTTAACGCCAACAGATGTATTAGAATTTCTGATGCATCTGTGAGAGCATGTGCCATGGAGCTTTGCATTGTAAATACTGAGCATCCATGGAGTCCTTAGGGGATCTCAGGACAGTACAAGAAATCTGAAGCATGCGGCCATTGCATCAGATTCTTGTAATGAGGCTCACAGTGTGGCTTCTTCCAGAAAAGTGGTATGGTAAAAGTAAAAAAAAAAGGTAAACCAATTTAGGTTTTGTTTGAACTGGCCTTTCTGGCAGGGTTACCCCAAAGATTTTCCTTCCTCCTCCTCATTTTCTGACCTTTTTTTATTTGGCCTTAGGACTCTGAGCACATTGCCACTGCTGACCAGTGCTAAAGTGGATGTGCTTCTCCCTTAAAGATGATAACATTGGTATACATACTATTGGCATATTTAATTTATGTGTAAGTCTCTTGTAAAGTGTTATACCATATACCAAGGATCTATAGCTTAAATGCTACTAGTGGGCCCAGAGCACTGACTGTGCCACCCACTCGAGTAGCCCTTAAACATGACTCCGGTCTGCCATTGCAGAGCCTGTGTGTGAAGTTTCACTGCCACTTCAACTTGGCACTTAAAACCTCTTGTCAAGCGTTCAACTCCCCTTTCTTTCCATGTACGTCACCACTATGGTAGGCTCTAGGTAGGCCATAGTGCTGAGTGCTAAGTAAAATGTAGGACATGTAATTTTAAGCTTTACATGTCCTGCAATTGAAACACTACCAAAATCATTTTTCGCTACTGAGAGGCCTACTCCTCTCATAGGCTAACAATGGGAATTTCTTAATATATGTTTAGGCTGTAATTCCTGATCAGAGAGATGTAGCTACATCATGTTTCATCTCATTGGAAAAGTAGTGACAAATCCTCTTTACCAGTGAAATCAGTTGTAACATTACTATTTTAGAAATGCAACTTTAGAAAGTGGGTATTTCACTGCTCTTACTGTTCTGTGTGGTGCCAGACAGCCTGTCTCCATTACTCATCTGGACTGGGCTGGGTGACAGCTACATTTGTTTATTCCCTCCACACAGCCAAAACACAGGACACTCATCTGCATCTGCATTCACTGGCATGCTGAAAAGTCTTCCTGGGCCGGCGGGGGTTCACATTTACACTTCAAGGGTAGTAACACCACTAAAAGGACGTATTACTCCCCCAAAGACAACCTAGCAGACAGGGCTGGGTTGAAAGGGATCTTTGTGCACTTCTCAGGGTTCCTCTGAAGGCCCCACCCTACATCAAAGGCACTTGTGGGTATAAGTACTTGGTCTCAGACCACCTAAAATCAGACACTTCTCGATCTTGAACTGCAACTCTGTCAGAAGGACTGCCATGCTGCTTAAAGGGCACAACTGGACTTCTTTTCTGGAAGGACTGTTTTTCTGCTTGTTGCTCTGCTGCTCCCTGACTCTGCTGGAAGGATGCTGCCTTCCTTCCAAGTGATCTCCAAGGGCTTGCAGGCTTACTCACTGTTCCCAGGACAATCAAAGACTTAATTGCTCTACCCTCTCCATGGGGCTCTGCAACCTGTCAGTCTGGCCTTCAACAGAGCATGCCTGAACACCAACTGACCTGCCTAATGATTGAATGCTCTTTCTTGCTAAGGATCAGTACTACACAGGACCAGGAGCAGAGCATTCTTGATCACCAGTGGTATTGTGTATTGACAAGTGCTCTGCTTGCTCAACGACCAGTGCATCAGGTTCAACCCACGCTGCAACCCTTCACGGCTGTGTGTGCCAACCAGTACCAAAGCTGCGGCAGCGCCTCCCAATACAGCCCTTCAGCAACATGCTGCATGGGAAATCACGGGCGTACTCGAGGCACAGGCCTGGCTAGCCCATCTCTGCCCCATGGCCAACACTGTGTGCTCTACGATGGGGATTCCCTGCTTGGGAAGATGAGACAATGCAGTACCCACTTTTGAGGTCACTGACACCCCTGCAAAGGTATTGGGGCTGAGCCACTGGGTGGAAACTTCTAGAGAGGATGCCAGCTTGGATATTGGTTGCTGTCACGTGGTCCAGTGAGACTGTCAATATTCCTTGGAAGGCATAGAGCGTGTTGAGCATTATTTTTTATCTGCAATCTCTGAAAGTTACATCTTACAATGTAGTACTTGTATTTTTATTGTTTTTGCCTCAATTTATTTAGCTCCTGGATTTATGGTATTTATTTTTTAACATTTATGTCTGCCTGTATTTATTTTTTGGCCATCTTAATGGTATTTATCCATATACAATGGAATATTTGCACATTTATTTGATTCTTACTTAAGCACTCATATGTGGATGGCTGTTGCATTTTCACAAAGCATCTACATATAACAAAACACTTCACTCACGGGTGCATATTTGTGTAATACTATAAATGTATTGTTAGAAATGGGGTTTCTGGTTGGCTAGGGTATGCACCTCAGCCAGGCAAAACTTACCCACTCTAGTCAGGGCAAGGGAGTTACACGTCCAAGATAACCCCTGCTCACCCCCTTGGTAGCTTGGCACGAGCAGTCAGGCTTAACCTGGAGGCAATGTGTAAAGCGTTTGCACAACACACACAACACATGTGACGCAATATCCCCACCACAAAGGAAACACAACACCAGATTATATGAAAATATACTCTTATTGTACACAAGGAAATTATCAGACCAAACATCACATATCAGTACTATCCTGCTACCTTAGCAGTTGTCAGAACGTTACACATTAGTTACTCTGCAACATAGCAGTAGTCACACATAACACACAGGTTACTCAGTATTCTTCAACATAAGCAGTAGTCAGGAAAACACGTTATTACATCACAGCACTTGTCATAAGAATATCATAAAATGCCCATAGTAGGAACATTAGAAAACATATGGCAAGTTAGAAACACATACTAGCAAGCATGTCCATAAAAGGAACATTTGCATACACATATGTAAAAACATCAAACGCAGGTAGGTAATATATGAATCATACAAAAGTCTGTAGAAAGAACTTTGGATTGCAACTATATTGGTCCTTTAAACAGTACCTGGTTGGATGAAGGCACCTCCAGTGCCTAGAAGTCGAACAATGGGGCCCCGGCACTCCTATGCGCAAAACGAGGGCCTCCCTTATACTCTGGAGTCAGAGGAGGGCGACATGCACCTCCTCTCTTTTATAGACAGGCCCCTCTGGGGACTGTGATTATTGGGGGCCCTCCAGGGCCTCAACCGGCCCTCACGAGGGGGGGCCAAAGCCAGCAAAAACAACTTAGGGCAGGAGGGGGGCACCACGCACCCCCTCTGGTTTAATGACAGGCCCCTCCCGGGACCTGCAATCTCTGGGGGCCCCCCCGGGCCTCCACTGGCCCTTCCACCAAGGGGGGGCCCACAATAATGCCTGTTTTACCTAATAGCAGAAAAGGAGCGTCCTGCTCCTAACGCAGAGGCCGAGGGGGAAGGGGGCACTCCCCGCGCCTTCCCCTGGTCCTGCCGTGAAGCCACAAAAAGATCGGACCCCTCCTGGGGCCCGAGCAGACACTCGCCTGCACCCGATGCGGTGTGCAAGTGTTCTTCCAGCTTCCCGGGCCGCTGTGGTGATCTTATTTAAAGGGGCACAATGCAGCAAGGAGCCTACGAGCTCCCAAGGCTCCATAAGCGCGCTGCAATCAGCGCTATGGAAGCCGCAACCATGGAGAAGCACCCCTCGTGAAGAAATGGATGCAGGGGTCAGGGGCCACAGCACCCTGCCCCTGGGGAGCAGAATCTTAAGACAAGGTCCTCAGGTGGAGGGCCCAGCTACAGGCCAGCACAAGGGAAAGGCAGCAAGTGGCAAGTCCTTCACAGTGACCAGGCAGGTCACAGGTCAGCACAGCAGCAGCAGTCCATGGCGGTTCCTGGTAAGTCCTTTCAGCCTTTGGTGTCCAGTTCCAAGATGATTCCAAGAGTCTCCAAATTGTGGGGAAAATTCCCCTGTACTTATAGTCAGTTCTTACACTGTTTTACAATGGTAGGGAGAGGAGGTTCCAGCCAGTTACAACCGGTTCTGGGAGTGCCCCCTCTCTCCTTTCAGCACAGGCTCCAAACATCAGTGAGGGGGTTAACGACCCTATTGTGTGAGGCCAGGGCACAGTTTTTACAAATGCAGGTGTGCCCCGCCTCTCGCTTCTCTCAGCCCAGGAAGACTATTCAGTATGCAGATGCACCTCTGTGACACCTCCGCCCTCCCTGTGTGCAGGCTGTCTGAAAAGTATGCACAAAGCCCCAACTGTCACTCTGCCCAGATGTGGATTGGAGTCAAGCTGCAAAACACCAGAGTCATAAGCACAGTTCAATGCGCACTTCTAGAAGTGGCATTTCTGTGATAGTAATAAAAAATACACCCACACCAGTAAGCAGCATTTATTATCACCATCACAACCATACCAAACACGCCTACGCTACCCCTCATAAATCAGACAATACCCCTTACACATAAGGCAGGGCATTTCTAATGCAATCCTATGAGAAGGCAGCACTCACAGCAGTGAGACACCAAGTTAGGCTGTTTGTTACTATTAGGACAGGCCATGCAATATGGCACATGTCCGGCCTTTCTACATACATGGCACCCGGCCCATAGGTCTAGCTACTGCGTACCTTAGGGGTGACTTACATGTAGTAAAAGGGGAGTTCTGGGCCTGGCAAGTAAATTTAGATGCCAGGTCCCTGTGGCAGAAAACTGCGCACACAGGCCCTGCGCTAGCAAGCCTGAGACAGGTTTGAAAGTCTACTTCAGTGGGTGGCGCAAGCAGCGCTGCAGGCCCACTAGTAGTATTTAATTTACAGGCCCTGGGTATAGAGATACCACTGTACAAGGGACTTATACGTAAATTAAATATGTCAATTAGGTATAAGCCAATCATAACAACTTTAGATGGGAGTGCACCTGCAATTTAGCACTGGTCAGCAGTGATAAAGTGATCAGAGTCCTAGAGCCAACAGCAAGAGGTCAGAAAAACCAGGAGGAAGGAGGCAAAAAGACTGGGGATGACCCTGCGTAAGGCAAAAAGTCCAACACAACCCCCTACCAGCCAAAAAGCCAGGGGAGAACAATCAATACCTTGATGTACTTCCCTGATTGGGGCAATAGAACAAGGACCCAGGCCCACAACAGCAGGGGCATGTTCTAGTTCTACGCCTTCCTGACTCCACTTGGATCTCTCTGTCAATGCTTCCCAGGCAGCCTAGACCAACCCACGGGGGTTCTCTAGCTCTCAATGGCCAGAACCAGGCCTCCAGGTCATCTAGGAGCCTCTGTTCTCTGAAACCATAACGAGTGGGGGGCCACCAGAAGTTTCACACAGGGGGGGTGAGCACACTAACCGCCCCCCCAACCAGGTCAGAGTTTACCCCCTGAACCTGTCTATCTAGTCCAGGGACGACACCCTTAGACTGGACCATTGCCCAGCGAACCAGGACTTCCTTGGGAGCACACCTACCCCCTACCAGATCAGAGCTTACCCCCTGAATCTGGCTATCCAACCCAGGGTCACTACCCTGCGGTTGAACCACTGCCTGGCGCACCAAGACTTCCTTGGGAGCACACCTACTCCCCATCAGGTCAGAGTTTACCCCCTGAACCTGATCATCCAACCCAAAGTCACCACCCTGCGGTTGAATCATTGCCTGGCGCACCAGGACTTCCTGGGGGGCACACCTACCCCCCACCTGGGAAACACCTTCCCCAAGGGCCACACAAGAGTCTGGCTGGCCTGGTCTCCTGACCTCTGCCCTTCTGACAGAGTCTGGATTCCCCCCAGCCCAGAAATGGTCTCACCAAGGTCATTCCTGGGGGGCTCTGCTCTCAGAGCAGACCCCTGACCCTCCAGGTTCTCCACTGGGGCCCGCAGCCCCCTCTCAACCCTAGGCCTGGATTTCCGCCTCCTCCGCTGTAGAGCAAGACTACCAGACACCAGGACCGGCGGAACGCTATCCCCAGCCACCCGCCAAAGTCCTAATGACAAAATGGGATCCTTCTGAACAGCTGGCCCTACGGCACAGGCTAGGCTCACCTCCTGGCGTTCACTCATGGAACCCTCCAGGACCTGGGACTGGAGCTCGGATACCCTGGGCCTCAGCCCAACCCCATTCCCTCTCCTCTGAGACTGGACATGGGGTGCCTTACCCGCCCCAATA
The DNA here is from genome assembly GCF_031143425.1 of Pleurodeles waltl. NCBI lineage: Eukaryota > Metazoa > Chordata > Amphibia > Caudata > Salamandridae > Pleurodeles > Pleurodeles waltl. The sequence continues at coordinate 375,219,603 of NC_090447.1, forward strand.
CACTGGGACCTACCTGGGACACCAGCCTTTCCCACCACACCTGGTTTGGAAACACCTAGCCCACTCTCATTAGGAACACCCCCTAATGCCACACCAGACCCTCTGGTACGCAACCAGAAGTCTGCCTCTTTTGCAAGCTCCCTGGGGTCAGAGAGCTCACACACTGACAAGTGTTGGCGTAACTCTGAAAAACAACAACGAAGCAGGTGCTCTCTGACGATCAGATTAAACAGCCCTTCAAAATTGTTTACTATGCTACCCTTCACCCATCCATCTAGTGCAATGCAGCAATCTTCCACAAACTCCTCCCAAGACTGGTGGGGCAGTTTCTTACCACCCCTAAACCTTTTTCTGTATTCCTCAGGGGAAAAACCATACTTCACAATCAGTGCATTCTTCACAGCGGAGTACGCCTTCCTGTCACTCTCTTCTAGAATCAGTAGGGCATCCCTCCCCTCCTCAGGAATAAAGCTCCCTAGGCCAGTTTCCCAATCCTTCTCAGGGATCCTGCGCTCTACCAGAGCCCTCTCATATTCCTTTAACCACTGACGTATGTCACCCCCCTCTTGGAACCTAGGTACCAGATCTATGGGTATGTGAGGAACATCTTTGCTACAGCACTGTACATTGCTGCCACCAATGGACTCCACCTGCAGCTCTGGTGAGTCCAGAACCTTCAGACTGCGCTCTAGAGCGAGTCTTTCTCTGGCAAAGGCCCTCTCCGCCTCTGCCATCCTCTCCTGTACTAAGGCCTTCTCTGTCTCAGCCCTTCTCTCCTCAACAGCTAGGTGCGCTAACTGCAACTTCAGGTCCCTCTCTTCCCACCTATCTCTTAGCTCATCAGGCGTCAAGGAATGAGAGGTAGCCCTGCTTCTTACACTGGACCCAGCAAGGGACTCCCTATCACTGGGGCCTTCCCTGTCAACTGGCGTCCCCAACCGGTCATTCTCACCCTCCTGATCAGTCTCTCTACCACTCTCTAGGGATGAGGTCTGGGAGCCCTCCCATTGGGAACCCTCGCTACACTCAGGATCCTCTGGGTACTCCCTAAGCACACTCGCTCCCTGGGTATATGTCACAAACCTTTCAAAGAAATTCAGAGATCTCCTGAGGTCGCCTTCTACAGGCAGCCCTCTCTCTCTACAGAACCCCTCCAATTCCTCCTGCGTGTAAAACGGCAGGTCCTCTAAATCAAAGGTAAGTCCCATCTTGAAAAGGTACAAATAACTCAAATGTGACAACCACAATACCCAAGCGTGAGAACTGAAAACAGGAAAAATTACCAAAGAGAGAAAGTTAAGAGAAGCCAACCATGTGATGGTCTAAACGCAATCCTTGTTGTGAAATAATGAGTCACAATGGTATTGTGCAAGCGCAAGTCCTATCCTCACCGCTGATGACCAATGTTAGAAATGGGGTTTCTGGTTGGCTAGGGTATGCACCTGAGCCAGGCAGAACTTACCCACTCTAGTCAGGGCAAGGGAGTTACACGTCCAAGATAACCCCTGCTCACCCCCTTGGTAGCTTGGCACGAGCAGTCAGACTTAACCTGGAGGCAATGTGTAAAGCGTTTGCACAACACACACAACACACGTGACGCAATATCCCCACCACAAAGGAAACACAACACCAGATTATATGAAAATATACTGTTATTGTACACAAGGAAATTATCAGACCAAACATCACATATCAGTACTATCCTGCTACCTTAGCAGTTGTCAGAACGTTACACATTAGTTACTCTGCAACCTAGCAGTAGTCACACATAACACACAGGTTACTCAGAATTCTTCAACACAAGCAGTAGTCAGGAAAAGACGTTATTACATCACAGCACTTGTCATAAGAATATCATAAAATGCCCATAGTAGGAACATTAGAAAACATATGGCAAGTTAGAAACACATAATAGCAAGCATGTCCATAAAAGGAACATTTGCATACACATATGTAAAAACATCAAACACAGGTAGGTAATATATGAATCAAACAAAAGTCTGTAGAAAGAACTTTGGATTGCAACTATATTGGTCCTTTAAACAGTACCTAGTTGGATGAAGGCACCTCCAGTGCCTAGAAGGCGAACAATGGGGCCCCCGGCGCTCCTATGCGCAAAACGGGGGCCTCCCTTATGCTCTGGGGTCAGAGGAGGGTGACATGCACCTCCTCTCTTTTATAGACAGGCCCCTCTGTGGACCGTGATTACTGTGGGCCCCCCAGGGCCTCAACCGGCCCTCACAAGGGGGGGGGCAAAGGCAGCAAAAACAACTTAGGGCAGGAGGGGGGCACCACGCACCCCCTCCGGTTTAATGACAGGCCCCTCCCGGGATCTGCGATCTCTGGGGGCCCAACCCGGGCCTCCGCTGGCCCTTCCACCAAGGCGGGGGGGGGGCAAAATAATGCCAGTTTTGCCTAATAGCAGAAAAGGAGCGTCCTGCTCCTAACTCAGAGGCCAGGGGGAAGGGGGCACTCCCCGCGCCTTCCCCTGGTCCTGCCAAGAAGCCACAAGAAGATCGGACCCCTCCTGGGGCCCGAGCAGACACTCGCCTGCACCCGATGCGGTGCGCAAGTGTTCTTCCAGCTTCCAGGGCCGCTGCGGTGATCTAATTTAAAGGGGCACAATGCAGCAAGGAGCCTACGAGCTCCCAAGGCTCCATAAGCGAGCTGCAATCAGCGCTATGGCAGCCGCAACCACGGAGAAGCACCCCTCGTGAAGAAATGGATGCAAGGGTCAGGGGCCATAGCACCCTGCCCCTGGGGAGCAGAATCTTAAGACAAGGTCCTCAGGTGGAGGGCCCAGCTACAGGCCAGCACAAGGGAAAGGCAGCAAGTGGCAAGTCCTTCACAGTGACCAGGCAGGTCACAGGTCAGCACAGCAGCAGCAGTTCTTGGCGGTTCCTGGTGAGTCCTTTCAGCCTTTGGTGTCCAGTTCCAAGATGATTCCAAGGGTCTCCAATTTGTGGAGAAAATTCCCATGTACTTATAGTCAGTTCTTACAGTGTTTTACAATGGTAGGGAGAGGAGGTTCCAGCCAGTTACAACTGGTTCTGGGAGTGCCCCCTCTCTCCTTTCAGCACAGGCTCCAAACATCAGTGGGGGGTTAACGACCTTATTGTGTGAGGCCAGGGCACAGTCTTTACAAATGCGGGTGTGCCCCGCCTCTCCCTTCTCTCAGCCCAGGAAGACTATTCAGTATGCAGATGCACCTCTGTGACACCTCCACCCTCCCTGTGTACAGGCTGTCTGAAAAGTATGCACAAAGCCCCAACTGTCACTCTGCCCAGACGTGGAGTGGAGTCAAACTGCAAAACACCAGAGTCATAAGCACAGATAAATGGGCACTTTCTAGAATTGGCATTTCTGTGATAGTAACAAAAAATACACCCACACCAGTAAGCAACATTTATTATCACCATCACAACCATACCAAACACACCTACGCTACCCCTCATAAATCAGACAATACCCCTTACACATAAGGCAGGGCATTTCTAATGCAATCCTATGAGACGGCAGCATTCACAGCAGTGAGACACCAAGTTAGGCTGTTTGTCACTACTAGGACAGGCCATGCAAGATGGCACATGTCCTGCCTTTCTACATACATGGCACCCTGCCCATAGGGCTAGCTACGGCGTACCTTAGCGGTGACTTACATGTAGTAAAAGGGACGTTCTGGGCCTGGCAAGTAAATTTAGATACCAGGTCCCTGTGGCAGAAAACTGCGCACACAGGCCCTGTGCTAGCAGGCCTGAGACAGGTTTGAAAGTCTACTTCAGTGGGTGGCGCAAGCAGCGCTGCAGGCCCACTAGTAGTATTTAATTTACAGGCCCTGGGTATAGAGATACCACTGTACAAGGGACTTATAGGTAAATTAAATATGCCAATTAGCTATAAGCCAATCATACCAACTTTAGACGGGAGAGCACCTGCACTTTAGCACTGGACAGCAGTGATAAAGTGCTCAGAGTCCTAGAGCCAACAGCGAGAGGTCAGAAAAACCAGGAGGAAGGAGGCAAAAAGACTGGGGATGACCCTGCGTAAGGCAAAAAGTCCAACATGTATGTTAACATATGCCTGAATTCTCATCATGTTTTTTAACTCTCCATACTGTCTATCTGTGGAGCTTTTGCCTCAAATTCATGAAAGACAGCGTTTTACCGATTTTATAAATAAATACAGGCAGAAAATCCATTGTTTGCTGTCTGTATTTATTTGTAAAAATCAGGAAAAATGGAAAACGAGGAACCTTCTTTATAATGTAATCACCTATTTTTTTTAATCTCTGTGGAGTTTTTGTGGTGCAGTGATTGTGTGTGTGTGTGTTTTGCAAAGGTACTTTACATATTGCCTTTTTAGATAATCCTGACTGCTCTGTGCCAAGCTACCAGAGGCTGAGCACAGGTTATCTTTTGGTGTGTACAAAGCTTACCCCTACTAGAGTGGTGGCCTGAGTGCATACCTCAGCAAACAAGGACTCGCATTTCTAGAAGGTTTGTCAAAGGAGAAAGTTATGTAGTCTGTCAGTGGCATGGCAATTATCACTGGCAGTATTTACCACCAGCAGAAAAGCCACAAATACATTCTGGTAATATTACCAGTCCAGTGGAGTATCAAGCTCTTTAGAGTGGTCATTTACCAACTGATAACTTTTTAGTGCTGCAGTAGAAATGTATTTGATGAGGTAATACATTAAAATAACTTAGCTGGTTAAAAGAAAACATTACTCAGTATCGGTACTGTTGTAGAAACTACCAGTGGCAGTATTTACTACCAGTTAGAATGCCACACCACCAACTATAATATAGAAACTCATAACTGCAGGAAAAAAATAAATCACTACTCAAGTGCTGTATAAATATCTGTAGAGTAGTAATTTACCTATCACTGATTTTATTTCTGGAATAAGGTCCAGTGCATTACAACAAATACAGTACAAGATAGTTGAGAACCTTTTTTGTAAAAGTTACTGTCCTAAATCTCACAAGTACCATGCTCTAAATTAGCCAATAATGTTATATCCTAACATTTTATTTCAAACCCATAGGTCACAGAAGGTATGTCTTCTACGGCTTTAAAGTGAGATTAACAATTCCCTGAATAGATCGAAACTACCATTGAATAGTAATTACTAACGTGGCAAAAACCCTTTGCTCTTCCTGGTGCTGAAGGTCAGAAGGAATTTACAGTTTATCCTTACACAACAAACTTTGTGACTCTTTGTTTGACAGTCGCAGACCCAATGGATCATTTATGTATACTACAGCAAAACAATACCCCTGTTTATTTAATTTCCAAATTAATTAATTAATTAATTAAATGTAATTTATTAAGCTTTATGGGACAATCTATTTCTAAGGAATTTGACAGATTATTGTTCTACTAATAAGAGTCACTATGAGTTGAAAGTGTGAAGGAATGATGTTATGTGAGTTAGAGTTACTTGAAACAACTCCAACTATAACTGCAGAATTTCTCTGGTTTTGAGTGAGGAAACTCAGAACCTAACTACAATGTCCCTGTAACCTTTGTTTTTTTAAGTGAATTTCTATGTCATTTTTAATTTTATTTCCTAACTATAATGTCCTTAGAACTCTTGTTTGTTTTCAGTACATGTCTATGTTTTTTTTACCGTAAAGTAATTTTCATTGCTATATGCTAATTCAACCACCACCACCACTGCGGCCAACCCCCTCCATCCACTTAACCCTGTGCCTCACATGGCCTTTGGCAGTGTGCAGCAAGAGTTGGCCGCAGGGCCTGTCTTTCTGGGTGTGAGAATAAGTGTGAGATGGTGTCTCTGGATGTGAGAGTGGTTGTGAGAGTGTCTATGAGAGAGGATATATGAGTATGTCTCTGGGAGTGACCATGGGTATGAGACTGTCCCCGTGAGTGGATGCATGAGTGTCTAAGTGGGTCTGTGAGTGATTGCATGAGTCTGAATGGGTCTGTGAGTGTCTTAGTGGATCTCTGAGTGGGTGCATGAGTCTTAGTGGGTCTGTGAGTGGGTGTGTAAGTGTGTGAGCGGGTCTTTGAATGGGTGCTTGAGTCTTTGAGTGGGTCTGTGTGTGTGTGTGAGTGTGTAAGTGGGTCTGTGAGTGGTTGAGTGAGTGTCTGAGTGGGCTTGTGAGTGGGTGCATAAGTCTCTGAGTGGTCTGTGGCAAACACCCTATAACCAGCCAACCCGATGCCACTCACAGCGAAAGGCTGTGTCTGGTGGGGATTGCCACCCAACTACGCACTGCACATAGGGGGGTTGGCTGCAGGTTCAGGCCACAGGTGGGGCCCGAAGCTGACTCCCACAACACACAGTCATATACGGCACTGGTTGGATTAACGTATAGTAATGAAAATTACTTTACATTCAAAAAATCATCGAAATTCACTAAAACAAATAACAGTTACAGGGATGTTATAGGTAGTATATAGAATTTTTTTTAAACATAGAAGATCACTTAAAAAACTAAAGTTGGGTTCTGAATTTCCTCACACAAAACCAGAGAAATTCAGCAGTTTTAGTTAGAGGTATTTCAAGTGACTATAACTCACAGCCTAAGGTAACTATAACTGGCACCCTCACCATGACCTGCTAATTACCCCAGATATCACACCACTGAGAACTTTTATAATGTCAATAAAAATATCAATGAATTAGAAGTCAAATTATTGAGGACGTGCATGGTGGGGGCATGAGTTATAGTTACATTGTGCCGCAAGTTACAGTTCCTTGACATAACTTTAACTACAACTGCTGAATTTCACAAAAACATTTTGAACCTAACTATAACGTCCTGATAACCTTTGTTTTTTTAAAGATTATATATATATATATATATATATATATATAAAACCTAGTGGCGGTCGCAACTTGGTACTTATAGTTAGAAGCTAGTTTCTATAGAAAGAGTTTTTTTACCTGCCTATATTTTAGCACCCTTTGACAAATCTTCACAAAATGTACCCATATAATTTGACTGTCACGTCAGCTGCTGATACATCAAGCGGGGGGGCTCAGTAAAAGAGGGGAGGTCCCAAAATGCATCGTCACAATTCATTTATCCGTAGGCATTTCGAACAGCCATAGTGTCGAAATTACTGGATGGAATCACATCAAATTTGGCAGACATTTAGGTACTGGTCCAGAAAGAGCCCTTTTTGTTATTTGATGTAAGTCCATTCAGTAGCTTTGTAGTTATTAAGTCAAAAACAAATCTGTATACATAGGGACGCGGATCTGTTGCGGCCACTAAGTTAAGCATCACTACTCCGTGCACCACAAGCAATACTGTGATTGGCTGGCCGTAACCTGTTCAGAAACTTGCAACCACCATTTTATTGGTCGACAACAGTACTGGAGGATGAAATTTGAGTGAGAAATGGATAGAAGGGGTAAGGGTAGACAGGTACCCTGACCCCATGGTGGTTACTAATGGGGTTGTTATTGACCCACTCAGACACTGATGCACCCACTTACAGACCCACTCAGACACTCATGAACCCACAAACAGACACACACAAACACACAAACACTCATACACTCACTCACAGACCCACTCAGACACTCATGGACTAACTCACAGACCCATACAGACACTGACGTACCCACTCACAGCCGGAATCGGACACTCATGCACCAACTCATAGACCCACTGAGACACTGATGCACCGAGTCACAAACCCACTTAGACACTGACACACCCACTCAAATACCCACTCAAACACCGAAACACTCACTCACAGGCCAACTCAGACACTCATGTTCCCACTCACAGACCCACATAGACACTGAGACAACCACTCATACTCCCAATCAGACACTCAAGCACCCACTCAGAGACCCACTCAGACACTGATGTACCCAATCAAATATCCACTCAGACTCTCATGCGTCCACTCATAGGTCCACTCATACACTCATGCACATACTCATAGACCCACTCAGAAACTGATGCACCCACTCACAGACCCACTCAGAAACTTATGTCCCACTCACAAACCTACTCAGACAGTCATGCACCCACTCACAGACACAGTCAGACACAGATGCACCCACTCATACACTGGTGCACCCACTCAAAGACCCACTCAGAAACTCATGTCTCACTCACACACTCACAGACCAACTCAGTCACTCATGCACCCATTCAGAGACATACTCAGATACTCATGCACCCACTCACAGATCCACTCAGACACTGACGCACCCACTCACAGACCCTCTCAGACACTCATGCACCCACTCATAGACCCTATCAGACACTGATGTACCCACTCACAGACCCACTCAGACTCTCATGCACTTACTCACAGACCCACTCACACACTGATGCAGAAACTCACAGACCCACTCAGACACTCATGCCCCAATCACAGACCTACTCAGACACTCATGCACCCACTCACAGAAACACTAAGATACTGATGCACCCACTCACAGACCGACTCAGACACTGATGCACCCCATCAGAGACTCATTCAGAAACCCATGCCCCTCTCACAGATTAACTCAGACACTCATGCACCCACTCAGAGGCACACTCAGATACTGATGCACCCACTCACAGACCCATATAGACACTGATGCACCCATTCACAGACCCACTCAGACACTGAGGCATCCACTCACAGACCAACTCAGACAGTCATTCCCCACTCACAGACCTACTCAGACATTTATGCACCAACTCACAGACCCACTCAGACACTGATGCACCCACTCACAGACCCACTCAGACACTGATGCACCCACTCACAGAACCACTCAGACACTCATGCCCCACTCACAGACTAGCTCACACACTCATTCCCCACTCACAAAACAACTCGTCACGCACCCACTCACAGACCCACTCAGATATTGATATACCCACTCACAAACCCACTTAGATACTGATGCACCCACCCACAGATTCACTCAAACACTTGTGTACTCACTCATACACCCACTCAGATGCTCATGCACCCACTCACAGACACCCTCAGACACTCATGCCCCAGTGACAGACCAACACCAGACACTCAAGCACCCAATCACAGAACCACTCTGACTCTCACACACCCACTCACAGACCCAGTCAGTGAGTCATGAATCCACTTAAACACTCCATTAGACTTTCAAAGAAGTAATTAGAAACATAGAGAGAGAGTGAAAGAAAAACATATGAACAATACGTTGATGTTGTGCATTTAATGTGAGCTTTTGTTTTGGGAATCCAAGATGGAGTTGTGACTTCAAAATTTAAAACAAATCACATTTTGTTTGGAATTTAACAAGTGTTTTTGATATCGGGTGACTTTAAAAAGAGTCTTTGTGTTTATTGTGTGCATATCTTTAGTACAGTTAGGAGCGGATGCAGAGTGTTAAGTTGGTGAGAAACTTTCTGTTGCCTTTATCTGTGAACTGTACACCATGGTATACATGCCATCCACATGAAACTTCAGGTTATTGTTGTAGAAAGCGCCCATGTTCTGGTCTCTGAAGAAGTGCTGAAACAGTTTTATTTACATGTTTTCAGGCTTTGTCAATCTGTAGACCAAACTGATTTGACCATTTCCATTTCTGCATATGTTAGAGAACAGAAAGGTAGTGCGAGGTGAAAGTGTCATAAACCCTTTAGCTGCTGGGCCTTACCCCCCCCCCAATGCTGCACCCTTTTTTGGCTATTTGGGGTATTTTGCGCTTAGGCCTTCATAACTTTTTGTCCACAAAAGCTATCTATGACAAATTTGTGTCCTTTTTTCCAACATCCTGGGGATTCTAAAGTTACCCAGAGGGGAAGCAGCCTAAACCACGACTCCTGAACAACAAAGTCATGGACAACGAAAGCGGAACAACTCTTTTGTTAACCACAACTTCCTTGTTCGGGCAGTGGTGGGGGATCACGGTAATGTTAGGGGACGGGTGGGCGGTTAGGGTGGTTTTAGGTTTTAGGGATGGGGGTTGCAGTAGTTTAAGGGGCGGGTAGGGGTTGGGATAGTTGAGATTTTAGGGGTGGGGAGGGGTGGTTTTAGGGGCAGGGTGGGGAGTCGCAGTAATTTAGGGGCGGGGTTGGGATGGTTTTAGGCTTTAGGGGTGGAGTGGGGGTCTCAGTAAATTTTGGGGCAGGTGGGGGGTTGGGGTAGTTTTAGGGGCAGGGTTGGGGAGTTAGGGTAGTTTTAGGTCTTAGGGGCTGGGTGGGGGGGTTGCAGTAATTTTAGGGGTCGGCTGGGGGCCAGGGGGGTTGCATGCTGGAACCATCCATGCCATTCATGCATGCATGCCCTTACCAGGAATGACTTTACAACAAAAAATCGTTGTTAAGGCATTTGTGTTAAAGGCATTAGTGGTAACAACGCAGTCGTTGTTCTGACCATGTTGTTCAGGCATGCGTGGTTCCAGCATGCGTTGTTCCAACATACATTCTATGCAGAGTTATGGGTTTCCCTGGAGGAGACCAAGAAATTAGCCAGAAAACATCTAAAATTTCAATTTTTTTCAGAAAAATTAGAAAAAAGGACTGCAGAAGAAAGCATGTGTTTTTCCCATGCAAATTACATCAATAAAGGGTTTGCAATGCTAAAATCACCATCTACCCAGCTTTCAGGAACAGCGGACTTGAATCAGAAAACCATATTTTTCAACATAATGTTGACATTTTACTAGGACATACCCATTTTTACTATTTTTTGGTGCTTTCAGCCTCCTTCCAGTTAGTGACAGAAATAGGTGTGAATTCACTGCTGGATTCCTACTTTGTGTAGATCCTCCAAGGTTTTCCTACAGATAGTAACAGATAAAATAACAGCTAATAATGAAATTGAGGTAAAAAAGGAGCATTTCTGTCCATGTTTTCTTCTATAACTTTTTCCAGCTATGGCAGATTTTTAAAAGCAATATATTGTGACATCTGCTAGACTCTTCTGATTGCGGATATATATAAGGCTTGTAGATGAGCTGCACCGTGAAATGGGTTTTCATTGTATACCTGGTATACAGCAATTCATTTGGAGAAATATGAAGAGTCAAAAATAGATATAAAGGAAACCTTTGTATTTCCAAAATCAGCACAAGATAAGGTGTTGAAAAGCTGTGGTTATTTGCACATCTCTGAATTCAGGGGGTCCCCAAACTACAGGGCATTTCTCAAATAGACTTCTTTTTCAAACACTGTCTTACATTTGGAACGATCAAATGTAGAGAAAGACAAGGGGCAATAACACTAGTTCTTCTATTCTGTGTTCCCCCAAGCATCCTCATACAAATAGTACCTCACTTGTGTGGGTAGGCATACTGCCCGTGACAGGAAACACACCATTGCACATCTCATTTTTACATTGAAATCTGACATGTTGTTTGCAAAGTGCCTAGCTCTGGATTTTGACCTCTAACTCGGCCAGCAGAAGGGAAACCTACCAAACATGGGAATTTTTAAAAATTAGACACCTAGGGAAATCAAAGATGGGGTGACTTGTGGGACTCTCACCAGGTTCTGTTACCCAGAATCCTTTGCGAATCTCAGAATTTGGCAAAAAAAAAACTTTTCCCTCAGATTTCAGTGTGACATTGTTCTGGAATCTGAAAGGAGCCACAAATTTCTTCAACCTTGCATTCCCACAAGTCTCCTGATAAAAATGGTACCTCACTTGGGGGGTCATTACAACCCTGGCGGACGGTGTTAAAGTGGCAGTAAGACCGCAAACAGGCCGGCGAAAAAAAAAAGGGAATTATGACCGTGGCGGAAACCGCAAACAAACACAGCCACTTTAACACTCCGACCGCCACGGCGGTACAGACAAGCAGCGCGGCGGTCACCGCCAACAGACAGGCGGAAGACAAAGTACCGCCCACAGTATCACAACCTACCAATCCGCCACCTTTTCCGGGGCGGATTCACCGTGGATAAAAACACGGCGTAAACAGCCATTTCAAAGGGAAAACGCTCACCTCAAACACTCCACGAGGAAGGAGGGCACCATGGAGCCGGAACTCCAAATACTCCCTGCGATAGTCTTCCTGCTCCTGTACGATGACCATCAACGGCAGCGCCGAAGACAACGGTGAATACTGTACCTACGACATAGGGGAGGGGGGAAGCAAAAGTCAGGGACACACACACGCAACACCCCCAACCTCACCACCACCCTCACCCACTACAACACACACACCAATGCATATCCAAACATTACAGTAACAACCCCCCAGGAAGAATGCAAAGACAAAAGGAAATGAGTGCAACCATTGTAATGTATAAAAATGCAGTAAGCTAATATATACAGATATAATTACACATTCTACAAAATATACATCACGATTAGAAGTGCAGGTATGCACCATTCAATGTCCGTGGACCACTGGCCCCAAAATGCATGGGCGAGGCCCACACTAGATACCTGAGCAAAACGGAGAGAACACTGCTGGGGCATCAGATCGAAATACAACAGGCACCTCAGGGGTAAGGGTAAGGGGGGCACCTCAGCCGGATGACAGCACCACACCAGAACCACGAGGGGGCTCCATGCCCATTGATGTATCCTGGGGAGTGCAAAGCCACAGTCTCACAAGTCTTTTCAGTGGGTGGTTTGCCCACTGTACCATCCTGGGGAGTGCAAAGCCACAGTCTCACTAGTCTTTTCAGTGGATGGTTTGCCCACTGTATCATCCTGGGGAGTGCAAAGCCACAGTCTCACAAGTCTCTATAGTGGGTGGTTTGCCCACTGCTTTATCCTGGGAGTGCAAAGCCACAGTCTGACAAGTCTCTTCAGTGGGTGGTTTGCCCACTGCTTTATCCTGGGGAGTGCAAAGCCACAGTCTCACAAGTCTTTTCAGTGGATGGTTTGCCCACTGTACCATCCTGGGGAGTGCAAAGCCACAGTCTCACAAGTCTCTATAGTGGGTGGTTTGCCCACTGCTTTATCCTGGGGAGTGCAAAGCCACAGTCTCACAAGTCTCTATAGTGGGTGGTTTGCCCACTGCTTTATCCTGGGGAGTGCAAAGCCACAGTCTCACAAGTCTTTTCAGTGGGTGGTGTGCCCACTGCTTTATCCTGGGGAGTGCAAAGCCACAGTCTCACAAGTCGATAACAGGCTCCACTGGTTCTGGAGGGGGACTGGTGCCCAGAGTGCTTCATCCTGTTAAGGACAGACGGAGTGGATGCATGTCTCCACTGGTTCTGGAGGAGAACTGGTGCCCAGAGTGCTTCATCCTGTTAAGGACAGACGGAGTGGATGCATGTCTCCAGTGGTTCTGGAGGGGGACTGGTGCCCAGAGTGCATCACTCTCCCCGTGACGGTCCCAGTTCCGTCACTGCCCCTGCCACACATGGGCTAGCGGTGCTAGAGTTGGCGGTGCTTGCCCTGTTCAGCGGTGCTTGACTTTGCAGTTTCTGACCAGTTCAGCGGTGCTTGCCATGGCGGTCTCTGCCCTGTTCAGCGGTGCTTGACTTTGCAGTTTCTGACCTGTTCAGCGGTGCTTGCCCTGTTCAGCGGTGCTTGCCATGGCGGTCTTTGCCCTGTTCAGCGGTGCTTGCCCTGTTCAGCTGTGCTTGACTTTGCAGTTTCTGACCTGTTCAGCGGTGCTTGCCATGGCGGTCTTTGCCCTGTTCAGCGGTGCTTGCCCTGTTCAGCGGTGCTTGACTTTTGCAGTTTCTGACCTGTTCAGCGGTGCTTGCCATGGCGGTCTTTGCCCTGTTCAGCGGTGCTTGCCCTGTTCAGCGGTGCTTGACTTTGCAGTTTTTGACCTGTTCAGCGGTGTTTGCCATGGCGGTCTTTGCCCTGTTCAGCGGTGCTTGCCCTGTTCAGTGGTGCTTCACTTTGCAGTTTCTGACCTGTTCAGCGGTGTTTGCCATGGCGGTCTTTGCCCTGTTCAGTGGTGCTTGACTTTGCTGTCTCTGACCTGTGCAGCGGTGTTTGCCATGGCGGTCCCTCATTGCCCAGCGGGGCTGTGGCTGCTGGGGCCCTCCTGGGCACTGACTCTGGCGGTGGTCTCCTGACCAGTGACGATGGGACTGCCCTCCTGGGCACTGACTCTGGCGGTGGTCTCCTGACCACTGACGATGGGACTGCCCTCCTGGGCACTGACTCTGGTGGTGGTCTCCTGACCAGTGACGATGGGACTGCCCTCCTGGCCACTGACTCTGGCAGTGGTCTCCGGACCACTGACAATGGGACTGCCCTCCTGGGCACTGACTCTGGCGGTGGCGTCCTGGCCAGTGACGATCGGGCTGGCGGAGGCCTCCTGGGCAGCGGGGATGATGGCGGCCTTCTCCGCCGTGCTGCTCTTCCCAGACTTTGGCGCTTTCTTCTGCCCCTTCCCCACCTTGGGAGGAGTCACAGCTAACTCGACACTCCCCCCGGGACCCTTGTGAGTGGCTTTGCCGGCTGGAGTCTTCCCCCTATCCCGTCGGGCACTGTCCAACTTCTGGTGCTTCACAGGGGGGGGGACTGGCTGTGCTTTGGCTCCGTGTCACACTGGCTGCCCTGGTGCCCGGTGCACTCCACATACCTATAACAGGCACCACTGGTACAGGAGATTTTTTGGCTGAGGTGCTAGTACGGGACCTATGAATTGGAGGGGGTGGTGGTGGGAAAGAGGTCAACGTTGCTCAGGAAAAGTTTCTGACGAACACTGGGACGGGTAGCTGGAGGGGGTCTGGGAGTGGAGGGAGAGGAGGTGGTTGTAGGAGGTGTAACTTAGGATGATTTGGGTGCAAGTGCATGTTCTGGAGGCTGTCTTGAGGTGGATGGATGTTGGATGTGTGCCCGCTTTTGTATACTTTGGGAGGGGGTGTCACAGACACACTGGGAGAGGACACAAGGGACGTTTAAATGGTAGTGGGGGTGGTGAGTGCAGGTGAGGGTTGTGTGGTGGTGGGTGTGCTGGTGCAAGTCCTAGTGGCTGTAGTGGTAGTGCATGCAGGTGAGAGTGTAGACAACACTGGGAGGGAGGAGGGAGACGACGAGGAGGGGGACACAGTGGAGGCAGTGGATGTTGCTGTGTCTGTATGTGGGTGATGCTTGTGTGAGCGCCTGTGGGATGTGTGGTGCCTATGTTTGCCTGAGCTTCCCTTGTGTGTTGACATGTGTGCAGGCTGGTCTGATGGTGTGCTTGGGATAGGCAGAGGTGCAGGGGATTGGGTCTGGGTGGAGGAAGTTGGAGGGGGGAGGCTTGACACAGGGACAATGGCTGCCATCAGTGCTGAGGCCAGAGATTGCAGGGTTCGATGATGGGCAGCCTGACCAGAATGAATGCCCTCCAGGAATGCATTAGTGTGTTGCAACTCCCTTTCTACACCCTGGATGGCATTCACAATGGTAGACTGCCCAACAGTGAGTGACCTGAGGAGGTCGATGGCCTCCTCACTGAGGGCAGCAGAGGTGACAGGGGCAGGGGCTGAGGTGCCTGGGGCGAAGGTGATGCCCACCCTCCTGGGTGAGCAGGCACGGGGCGAAGGCTGAGGGGCTGCTGGGAGGGCGGTGCTGGTAGGGGGGGTGGCGGCTGTACCTGTTGAAGTGGGGGGCACAGATTTTGCCGCCACCACAAGGGAGCTCCCATCGGAGGACGAGTCCGTGTTGTTGGTTGCTGATCTGGTGACCGCCGTGAAGCTCCCCTCGCCCTCCGTCCCACTGGTGTATTCGGAGTCCGTGGTGTGGCCCTCCATGGCCATGTGGGATGCAGCCCTCTCGTGCTCCGGTGCCACTGTACCTCCGCCTGATGATGCTGATGCAAAAAAGAACAGGGAGAGCACAAAAAGGGGTGGGGGGATGACAGAAGAAAGACAGGTTGAGTGCATGGCTTACCGCTACTGTTGGCGGATAATACAGACACAGCAGCCCCCTGCACTACGCTGCCCTGTTGGGATCTACAGATGCAGTTCCTGGGATATGGCCTACATGGCTATGGCCGACATCTGCACACATAGATGACACAGGGGCATGTATACCTGTACTTGGCACTCTACAGAGGTAGGGTTGAGTGGCACTTGGCCTGCATTACGGAGGGGTCTAGCCTACGGAACTCGCCCTGGCCTAGGCAAACCCACAGCCCTCCTCCCCCACTCAGACCATTCACTGCGCACAAAGTCAGCAGAATGAGAGTGTACTCACCCCCTTGTGGCTGCTGTGATGCCCTCAAGTGCCCATCCAACTCAGGGTAGGCCACCGCCAGGATCCGGAACATCAGGGGGGTCATGGTGCGATGGGCACCCCTCCCACATTGGGAGGCCATCCCCAGCTGAGCCTCCGCCGTCTTCTTGCTCCAGCGGCGAATGTCCTCCCATCTTTTACGGTAGTGGGTGCTCCGTCTCTGGTGGACCCCCAGGGTCCAGACGTCCTTGGCGATGGCACGCCAAATATCCTTCTTCTGGTGGGCGCTGACCTACATGACATGGACAGGAGAAGAAGTGAAGAAGAGAAGTCATTACCAACTGCACCGTCGACATGAGTGGCCCACATCCCTGCCCTTGCCATGTGGCACATGCATTCACAGTCCTTCATGCTCACAGAACTCTGCCCCCTTCCTTCTTACGAACAGCCCTCTCCACCCAGGCATAGCCCATACAACTTGCACCCTATGTACTCACCTGTTGGTCTGGAGGACCGTAGAGTTGCGTGTACTGGGGGAGGACCCCGTCCACAAGCTTCTCCTACTCCTGTGCAGTGAAGGCAGGGGCCCTTTCCCGAGACGCACGTGCCATTGTTTCTTCAAGACCGAGGTCACAACAGCACTTGCAGTATAGGTCCTCTCCTGTCGAAGATCAGGTATCGAGTGATTCAACAGATAGAAAATGGCGGTGACGTCCGCGGCGGTGCGTATCATCACCGCCGGTGCACTTCGTCATTGGCTCCTGGGACCCATAGGGTCCAATGTTAACCAATGCAGCATTGCGCTGCGGTCTTCGACAGCCTACCGCGAGGGTGTACAACGCCAGCGCAGTTACCTCACATCCCATTGTCCCAGGTTAGAGGTCAGGCAGCCGCCATTTCAGGGGCCCACATGGCTTCATTTACAATTGCGTCACACATACCTAGGCCTGGACTCAACACTCTTACAGATAACTTTTTGGATTATGTTTCGTGTTCTGTGTAGCTGTGGATACATATCTCTGAGTTGCTTGACTCTGTGGTCGCTTTTGTCCTTCCTAGGCACCGTCAGCTGGGACATGTGAGGAGATGGCGGAATCCTCCGGTGTACCGACCGCTGGTGGACCTGTTGACAATGGAGGAGCGACATTTAATCATCACCTACAGGTTTGACCATGCCACAATCCAGGAACTGTGTACCCAGTTGGAGCCAGACCTGATGTCAGCAATCCGCCATCCCACAGGAATTCCCCCTCAAGTGCAAGTGCTATCAGTGCTCCATTTCCTTGCAAGTGGGTCATTTCAAACAACAGTGGCCATGGCATCAGGAATGTCCCACTCTATGTTTTCCAACGTGTTGTCCAGAATGTTGTCTGCCCTGCTGAAACACATGAGGAGCTACATCGTTTTCCCTCAGGTGGAGGATTTGCCTACAGTGAAAGGTGACTTCTATGCCCTTGGACATATCCCTAACATCATAGGTGCCATTGATGGGACCCATGTAGCTCTGGTCCCCCCCACAGAAGTGAACAGGTGTACAGGAACCAGGAGAGTTTTCATTCCATGAATGTACAGATGGTATGTTTGGCAGACCAATACATCTCCCAGGTAAATGCTATGTTCCCTGGCTCTGTGCATGACACCTACATCCTGCGGAATAGCAGCATCCCTTATGTGATGGGTCAACTCCAGAGGCACCGTGTGTGGCTATTAGGGGACTCTGGTTACCCCAACCTGTCATGGCTATTGACCCCAGTGAGGAATCCCAGGACAAGGGCAGAGGAACGCTACAATGAGGCCCATGGGCGGACTAGGAGGGTGATCGAACGCACCTTCGGCCTCCTGAAGGCCAGGTTTAGGTGCCTCCATATGACAGGTGGTTCCCTATTCTACTCACCAAGGAAGGTGTGTTAGATCATCATCGCATGCTGTATGCTTCACAATCTTGCTTTGCGACGCCAGGTGCCTTTTCTGCAGGAGGATGGTCCAGATGACGGTGTTGTGGCAGCTGTGGAGCCTGTGGACAGTGATGAGGAGGAAGCAGAGGAAGAAGACATTGACAACAGGGACTCTGTCATACAGAAATATTTCCAGTGACACACAGGTGAGAACACTTTCTTGACTACTACAAGTACTTTCACACTTCTACCTCTATCCTGTCTGTCAATTTCAACCAGTATTTGGTAACTGAGTTGTACATTTCCATTACGGTTTCACAGGTGTGGTTACCAACGTGTGTCATATGCTTGCATCCTTCATGGACTTGTGATGTGTGACATAGGTATGTTGACATTACTATTGAGAACGGATTTTGTCACTGTCATAGCTAATACACATTTTCTCAATCACAGACTGACTCCAGATTGTTTTGTGGTTCAAGGGTGTTTATTGAATTGCTAAATATTGGAGGGGGTGGTAAAATGGTGAGGGATGATGGTGGAGGAATGTCCATGGCAGAGTCCAGTCTATTAGTCTCACAGGTGCACTGCCCATATGGGCATAGGAAGTGGAGCTGGGGCAGTTCCAATATGGACAGGGTTACAAAGTGGGACAGTGGGATAACAATCAGGGTAGTCTCATTTCTTGGCGGGGGTCTTGCCTTCGTGCTCTGTCCTGTTCCTGGATCTCAGGGACCTCTTGCGGGGTGGTTCTCCTTCTGCAGGGGGTGGGGTGCTGGTGTGGTGGTCCTGTGGCGGTGCCTCCTGTCCAATAGCGCCGGCGGAGGTGGTGGGCATTTCATCATCCATGCTAGTGTCAGGGGCCCCTTAGAGTGCCACGGTGTCCCTCATGGTGTTCTGTATGTCCTTCAGCACCCCTACGATGGTGCCCAGGGCAGAGCTGATGGTTCTGAGTTCCTCCCTGAAGCCCAAATACTGTTCCTCCTGCAGGTCGCTGGGTCTCCCGAAACTTGGCCAGGACCATAGCCATTGTCTCCTGGGAGTAGTGGTATGCTCCCATGATGGAGGAGAGGGCCTCGTGGAGAGTGGGTTCCCTTGACCTGTCTGCCCCCTGTCGCACGGCAGCCCTCCCAGTTCCCCTGTGTTCCTGTGCCTCCGTCCCCTGGACTGTGTTCCCACTACCACTGTCCCCAGGTCCCTGTTGTTGTTGGGGTTGTGGGTTATCCTGGGTTCCCTGTAGTGGTGGACACACAGCTGATTGATGTGTCCTGGGTACGGAGGTATGGGCCCGCTGGGTGGGTGCTGTGCTGGTGTTTCCAGAGGGTGGAAGGTCTGTGTTGGTCTGTGCCTGTGTGAGGGGAACCGACTGTCCAGAGGCCCACGATGGTCCGGGCTGGTCATATGGATTCAGTTGGCCAGAGCTGCTGTCATCACTGTGGGCCTCTTCTGTGGGTGGGGTAGAGATGTCTGGACCCTCCTGTCTGGTGACGTTAGGTAGAGGTCCTGCAGGGGTGTAAAAGTATGATTATTGCATGTGTGTGTGTCATGGTGTGCAATGGGTGGGTGAGTGTGCACCCCAGTGCTAGCATTCCTGTGTGGGGGCTTGTGTGATGATGGTTGGGGGGGTGTTATGGGTATGTGCCGTGGGCATGCTTTAGTGATGGGTGTCAATGCTTTGTTGTGTCATGCAGGGCTTGGTGTTGGGATGGGTGGTTTGTGTTATTAGTACATTAGTGAGGACTTGGAGTGATAGGGGAGGGGGTGAGGGTGGGGGTATGTGATGGCATGCAGGTAGGGTGGGGGATATGATAGTTAAGATTTGACTTACCAGTGTCCATTCCTCCACCGACTCCTCCGAGGCCCTCAGGATGCATAATGGTCAAGACCTGCTCCTCCCATGTTGTTAGTTGTGGGGGAGGAGGTGGGGGCCCGCCGCCAGTCCGCTGTACCGCGATGTTGTGCCTGGAGACCACGGAACGCACCTTCCCCCGTAGGTCGTTCCACCTCTTCCTGATGTCGTCCCGATTTCTTGGGTGCTGTCCCACTACGTTGACCCTGTCGACTATTCTTCGCCATAGCTCCATATTCCTAGCTATGGAGGTGTGCTGCACCTGTGCTCCAAATAGCTGTGGCTCTACCCGTACGATTTCCTCCACCATGACCGTGAGTTCCACCTCAGAGAACCTGGGGTGTCTTTGCCGTGCCATGGGGTGGTGTAGGTGATGTGTGGGTTGGTGTATGTGG
Source organism: Pleurodeles waltl (assembly GCF_031143425.1). NCBI lineage: Eukaryota > Metazoa > Chordata > Amphibia > Caudata > Salamandridae > Pleurodeles > Pleurodeles waltl. Next base: position 375,239,804 of record NC_090447.1, read on the forward strand.
TGATGAGTGTGGTGATGTGTAGTGGTGTGTGGTGTTTTGTGCGTGGATGTTGTGTGGGTGTTGATGTTGTGTGCCTCTGTGTGGTGGGGTTGTCTATTCTGTGCTCGCTCTCTGGCCTTCGTCAATAATTTTGGGTCGTAGGGGTTTGTGTGTGATGTTGGTGTGTGTTTTATATTGTAATGGGTGTGTGGGAGTGGTGTTTGTATGTGTATCAGGTGTGTGTCTTTCGAATTGTCCAATGTGGCGGTGTTTTGGAGATGTGTGTGTATTTTGAGTGCGGCGGTGTGTACCGCCAATGGAATACCGCGGTTGAAAGACCGCCACGTGGATTCGTGGGTCGTGATAGCATGGGCGTGTTTCTGTCGGCGTGACAGTGGAGGTTTTGGTATCGCCAGTTTATCACTGACCTTTGGTGTGGCGGACTTGTGTGGGTGTCTGAATTTCGGCAGATTCCGAGATGTGGGTCATAATAGCTGTGGCGGATTTCCGTGGCCGCGGCGGTGTATTGGCGGTCTTCTGCACGGCGGTAAGCGGCTTTTACCGCCAATGTTGTAATGACCCCCTTGTTTTGGTAGGCCTAGTGCTCGCAACAGGAAATGCCCCAAAACACAAAGTGGACACATCACATTTTCCCAAAGTAAACTGACAATTTTTTTTGCAAAGTGCCTAGCTGTGTCTTTGGCCTCTAGCTCAGCCATCACCTAGGGAAACCTAGCAAACCTATACATTTTTTTAAACTAGACATCCCTGGGAATTTAGAACGGGGTGACTTGTTGCGCTCTCAACTGGTTCTGTTACCCAGAAACCTCAACATTTGGCAAAAAAACACTTTTTCCTCACATTTCGGTGATAGAAAGTTCTGGAATTCCTTCCACCCAGCATTTCTCCAAGTCTCCGGATAAAAATGGTACCTCACTTGTGTAGGTAGGCCTCGTGCCTGTGTCTGGAATGGATCACACTATGGTCAATTTTAGTCCTTACATGAGGACAACTGTTGACCCTAGGGTGATCCGTTCCTCACACAAGCACAAGGTACAGGCACTCAAGTGGGTTAGCATTTTTATCAGGGCAGGTGGGGAAACACTAGGTGGTAGAAATTCTGTGGATCCCGGCAATTTTCTGTAGTTTGTGTGACAGAATTGCAATAAAAAATAGAGTTTTTATTCAAAATTTCACATTTGCAGGGTATTCTGGGTGCAAAATCTTTGGGGAATCCACACAAGTCACACCTCAGTGGACTCCACTGGGTGTCTAGTTTCCAGAAATGTCTGGGTTTGGTAGGTTTCCCTATATGGCCGCCGAGCCCGAGACCAAAAGCGCAGGTGCCTGCCTTACAAAACAAGGTTGTTTTGTGATAGATATTATTGATGTCTCCACAATACAATTTGGATGGTGGAATTTGGGGCTGAACTAAATTGGGGAGCTCCCAAGAGAGCACTCTCTCTGTGCTTACCACCACATCCACCTGCTCTCTGGGTTGGGCTAACCCGCTATTGTCCCACTGCACAGACTGTGCTTGCGGAGGGTCAGCAGGACTGTCATCATCACCTCCCTCAGAATCACTGGAAGAGGAGTTGTCGGAAAACATCACTCCCAGAGTCTGTGCCCTTGTCCTGTGTCTCAGATACTGTCTCAGTATCTGCTGTCTCAGTCTCAAATCCTACATCAGAGCTGTCCTCTGTAACCTGAGTTAGAGCTTGAGCAGCAGTCATCCAATGAAACGCTATCTCTGCTACTGGCTCAACTCTTGCTCAAAAAACACTAGCCTACATAGACAGTCACAAAATTTCTGGTGTGTGTGTGTGTGTGTGAGATGCGTGCAACAGTAAAGGTCAGTCACCTTACCTTCACTTCTTCCCTCAGTCAGCACGTTCACTCAGGACGCTAAAAAAAACAAAAAAGACACACTATTACTTCACCTTGTCACATACCATTCGTCACAGTCTTTTGTGCCTCTGGTGCCCAGTCCAGTAATCTTTATTGGTGCTCCCACTCCCATGAACTCCTCCTCGGATTCCCTGACTACCACCCAGCAAAAGTGCCCTTCATCTCTCCATAGACCCCCGTGCACGTACATTTCATTTGTATTAAAGTGCAAGAAATGGCTGGCTTTACTTATCTACTCAGCTATTTATATAAAATACAGATTTGATCTTTGAAGTAGGCATATACACCTTCTGCACTACATTATGGCATCAAAACTGCCACTAGGCAAAATTCTGATCATTTTGTACCAGAAACATAATCACAAGAGTTACTTGACTTTTTTATTGCTGACTAAAAGCTACAGTTGAAACGTATCAGTTGAAGTATGTGCATTGCTTTGAGGATGCAAACTGCAACTACAAGAGAACTGGTGGCGAATATATATATATATAACCTATATATATATATATATATATACATATATATATATATATATATATATATTTATTTATTTTTTGGAAATTATGAAGTACAATGTGAAACTATTTTGATGTTTTCTGTTCATGTTAGTATTTTTTCAATGTTCATGAACTGGGTGTATTTAAGCTTAAAGGGGATTGAGCACAGATTTTTTAGATTGGGCCGTGATGAAGACACTTTGGTGTTGAAACGCGTAGCCATATCAGATGTAAACTTTGGATTGCCAAATCAAATAAAGCCTTTGGTTTCAGAAGCTTTTACGCTGGGTGCAACCCTCTTTTCTGCTATTTGAAATAATGTGGCAGAAATATCAGATTGATTTGTAATGGGTGCCACGACCATTAGTCAGCACCAGCCTCGCATGGTGGAACTCTATTTTTTTAAATAAATATATATATATATATATATATATATATATATATATATATATATATATATATATAGATATCATTTTTATATGTGGGTGTGGTTTTTCTAGGGGTCAATCGCAGTCCCCAGGGAAACCACACGCATTGACAAAAGTGGTCTCTCTGTCTCCCTCTCTCTATGTATATAAATATATCTATATATAAATCTATACATAGATATAGAACTATATATTTTTTTAATAGCTGTATGGTTTCCCTGGGGGCCACTATAAACCATATAACTATAAGAAAAGTTGCCCCCACAGGGGGTTGCCCTGCTCATGGGCACACCCCTGTCATTTTCATTTAAAAAAAATATATATTTTTTTTTTTAACCCCTGTGGGCCGTGATCTTCTGCCACCAGGGGTAAACTCACTTAAAATAAATAAATAAATATATATATATATATATATATATATATATATATATATATATAATCCTCAACAGATGGAACGATAACCATCTGGTGGCTGCACCAATCCCATTAATTAAATCCCGACCATTTGAACGAAGTCGTATTCAACAACGCCAAATTCAATTATATTGAATTTATTCCTTGTAATGGTTACACAGAGTCCTGCAGTGAAATTTCAACGCGTTTCAGCAGAACGCCTTCTACTGGACAAATCCGCTCAACAAACCGGCACCATATATATTCAAGTTAAAATCCATCATTATTTATTCATAGCATTCTAATGTGATCTACTACAGCGGCCATCTTAAAGCATGCAAGAACCTAAAAACAGTCAACATATCTATGCCCAGTTTTAAGTCAGCAATCTTGACATGAACTACTTTCGATGGTTTGGGCATAGAAGCATTATATAAACCTTACATATTTCATAAATACAAAATACATATCCATAATTTAATATAATAAAAATAAAATTATGTGTTAATACATTATTTTGACCAGTGTCATCAATCCTTCTGGTCAACAATCATCACTCTAATTAATCAAATATTTATAGGATAAATTCTCCAATGTGGGTTTCTGTATATAAATATAAATATTTCAAATATTGCAATCATTGTAAATATTACGAAATGCTATAAAATATTAGTACATATAAACCAATCAGCAAAATAGCTACTATTCTATGATTCAATGTAAAAATGACATCCAATGTGGTTATACTTTACAATGAATAAGAACTTATTCATTGTTAGATCCAAAATTTAAAACCAATTATAAAATGTCAAATACGTCTCATATAATAACTAATTACAATATCAAGCTAGAATCCATTGGAATTTGATCTTCTGTGTAGTCTACATCTTCAATGTATACATATCCTTCTTCACTCCTTCAACGTAACAGGAGAACCAGGACACCTCCGATGTAAAGAATTCAATTTATTACAGCAAAAATCCAACGCGTTTCGGCACCAGCCTTTATCATGGATAAATTGTTGCCATATTGTTGCAAATAAATAACCCACATTCATCATAAACATAAAAAATTGACACAACACCAAATACCACATCATAGAGAATGCAACAACGGCGGCCATCTTAAAATATTCAATCTTTGCATAAATAAGCAATAATTTATGTAATACTTTATGTAATAACCTCTGTCTGTGTGTTTTTTAAAATAAAATATTAAATAAATTCATCACTGATATTCAATGAAGCGTTCATAAACCATCAGTTAAACTCTACACAAAAGTTCCACATAAATACTCTCTATTTCATTGAATTATAAACACATGTTCTCTAATTATGTCTGAACATTTCTAACAGACTTAATCATGCCCAAGTGGGTATGTGTATTCAATAAAAAAGATTTTAAGTAAAGGGAATTCCATTTCTTTATAAAGGAACTCCTAATCCGTCTGACGTCCTATTAGAAATTAACACTTCTATACTTGCATATCAAATCAATGATACCAAAAAATAATAAACATATCAACTTACTGGTTATGCACAAAACTAACTATAAAAACCCACACCCTCTCCAAGACAGACATCAATTTGCATAAATGTGCTAAATATCCTAATACCATAAATATTACATAATATTACTCTCATAGAAAAGACCACCGTATTACCTCAACCTACTAAAAGTGAATGATATTAATCCCAGATGGATACTTAACTCCTTACTAGAGTTCAACCCCACAGGTTCCAACGTTTCAAAATCTATAATGTATTTTGATTCCATTATACGTAATAGTCTCTCTCTATTGCCGCCCCTCTTACTCATCAGCACCTGGTCAATAACTACAAACTTCAAGAAATTCTCATTACTAAAATGCTGGTAAAAGAAATGTCTAGCTACCGGATAGTTTTTATCATAGTTTTTGATAGCTCGTCTATGCTCCAGAACTCTCTTCTTCGCACTGTGGATCGTACTTTCCATGTACAATTTGTCGCACGGACAAATCAAGCAGTACACACAATACGTTGTATTGCAGTCAAACCTTCCATTGATCACACAACCTTCTTTTTTCCCTGGAATTTTCAGTTTCCTACAACTGTTACTGATTTTACACGCTTTGCATTTCATACAGCAAGAGAAGCCCCTTCCTGCAGTGTTCTTCATAGTCCCTTTTGGTGTTATGTCATTGCGACACAAATCGTCCTTTAAAGACCTATTCCTCCTGAACGTTACTTGGGGGTTATCATTGATCCAATTATTTAAAACTGGATCAGTCAGTAAGATATGCCAACTCTTTTTTAGGATGGATCGTACTTTATGAGATTGATCACTGAACGTTGTGATAAATCTAATAACATCCTTATCCTTCTTCTGGATTTTATTTGTCCCATATAGAGCATCATCCCTGCTCAAATTCTTCACTTTATATCTTGCTTGGTCTATAGCTTTAGCTCCATAACCTCTGCTTTTGAATCTTTCACACATCACTTCACACTCCTGATGAGGGATACTCTGAATCAGAGTTGCTTAATGAGCACTAAGAGCAGATAACAAGCTATTCCCAGCTGTTGCCTTTCTATACAATTTTGACGCTAAACTTTTGTTCCTTACAGAGATTTCCACATCTAAAAACTCTATATGGCCGGAGCTCAAGAGTTCTGTAAATCTCAGGTTAAAGTCATTGTCATTCAAATCCCGCATAAATTGCACAGCTGTTCTCTCATCACCCCTCCAAATAACAAAAATATCATCGATAAAACAACACCATAAAACTACATTATTTTCAAACCTGATAATCATCTCAGACACCTGTTCCTCCCACCAGCCCATGAACAAATTTGCATAGCTGGGGGCGAAACAAGTGCCCATAGCTGTCCCCTGCAATTGTTTATACAATTGATTATCAAAGATAAACAAATTATTCTTGAGACAGAATTCAATCATAGTGCACAACATTTCTGAATGGAAGAACAAAGATAGTGATCTCGCTCTAAGGAAGTGTCTCATAGCCCTAACCCCCAGGTCATGATCTATACTTGTGTATAAACTGGTAACATCAAGGGTTAGTAATAAAAAATAATCTTCCCATTGAATGTCCTCTATGATTTTCAAAAAATGTGTGGAATCTCTCACTTAAGATGGTATTGATTCTACAAAGGGACGCAGGAAATAGTCAATATACTTTGATGTATTCTCCAAAAGAGAATCCATAGCCGAAACTATGGGTCTACCTGGTGGATTGCCCATATCCTTGTGGATCTTAGGTAGAAGATATAATATTAGAATTTTCGGATGATCGCATTTGAGGAATAAATATTCCTCACACTCGATCATTCCCTGATCTTCCCAATCCAACAGCATATCATAATACCTCTCATTCATTACTTTTACATCTTCCCAACTCACTTCTTCATAACATTGAGCATCGCTGAGCTGTCTTACTCCTTCTGCCACATATTTGGTGGTATCCTGGATAACCACATTGCCCCCCTTATCAGATTGTCTAATGGCAATAGCCTGGTCTCTCTTCAAATCTTGAAGGGCTTGCCATTGTTCACCAGATAGATTCCTATTACTCACATCCCTATTACCATATCTCATTGCTTTTAACTGTTTAGACATTTCACGTTCAAAAACATCGACGGCATCACAGTGGATAGAGGGTGTGAAAGAGGATCTGGGTTTAAAGTTGCTTGGGCAGGTATTGCCCAAAGCAATGCCTGATCCTGCTAGATTTAAAATTGGATCTCCATGAGCGACCACCCCATCACATAAATCCGTTAATGTCTGCAACACCTCTATATCAGAAATACACAGATTACTATCATCCTTCATCCCCGACGGCTTCTCACTACATTTAACCTTCGTATGGTACCATTTTTTCAATTTCAATTTCCTAATTAACTTAAAGGTATCTATCCTAGTTTGAGTGTAATTGAAACATCCTATTGGGCAGAATTAAAGGCCCAGAGATAAGAGGTCCTCCTCAACAGCAGACAATACTCTGCTGGAGAGATTCACAACATTCGTAGTTTTTACTTGCGTGCAGGAGCTACCACTCCCAAAGATCTTGCATCTTCTCCTACGGCCCCTCTTCTTGGCCTGTCTGTTCCTTTTCCTCTTCCTCTGAATCCTCGACCCCTACCCCTCTGAGGGAAGGTTTCTTTTTGTTGATCCATCCGTCCCTGATTCAAAAGTCGAAATTGCTTAAAAAAATTCTATCTATGTGTTTCTTTATCCGATATCACATCCTTAGATAGTATTGTGTCCGATACATCATAAAGATTCCCATCCGAGATGTCACTCTCTTCACGTTCTTCCACAATTTGTTAGCTGGTTCTAAATCCTTAGCTTTTAGTTCAGTAACCTCTTCATTATACATGTGATCAAACTTCCGTGAAAAGTTAAAATACGCCCCGCCTGATAATCCTTGAAATCACGTATACATTTTCTTTGTTTTTTGCTGGTAATCTCTTCCTCCAACTTCAGAAGTTTTTTCTCTAAATTTTTCATAAACTCTTCTAATATATCCTGTGTAACAATTGTTAGCAACTCCAGTTTTACTTTCTCGATTTTATCCAAAATCTTGATTCTATCCTTCATGGCATAGCTCTGCTTGGAATTCTCAGCCCATTCCTCCAACATTTCCGGGTCAGGGTCATCATAAGTAGGTATAGTATAAATTCTTAGTCCTCTAGGGACTCGTTCCACATCAATATATCTCTGTAATGACTCAACCTCCCACCATTTGGACAGTTCTTTTCTATATAACTTCTCCAATTTGTCATATAGAGTTTGTAGTTTGACTTCGGTTTTCATACTACCCCGACCAGGCTGGGCAGATTGTCCCTCCTCCGTCTGTGTAAAATAACTTATTCGATTTTTCCTTCCGTCGAGCTTCCCACCCGGAAGCCATACTTGCTGAAGTAAATTGAAATTCCTTAATTTGAACACTCCAATACTTTTTATTTCTTAATCTCGTCTCGGACGTGGATAGAAAAATATCAAATATAATGTAATACCCACTCTGTTCCTGTATCTGGTTGCAACTGGGAAATGCTCACGATCGAACAATTCTTAGAATGCTTAATTGCTCGTAAGAAAGTCATCTAAATATGCCTTTTGCATCGTCTATGTCTGGTGTCAGTCAAAATAGATGGCTCAAAAAGTATCAGTTTATTCCACTCATTTCCTTGGACACAAATTTTCATTAAAAAAAAAATATTTTTTTTTTTAACCCCTGTGGGGCGTGATCTCCTGCCACCAGGGGTAAACTCAATTAAAAAAAAAAAAAAAAGTATATATATATATATATATATATATATATATATATATACACACACATATATATATATGCTCGTGGGGGCTGTTTTCAGAAGGGGTGACCCCTCCAAGTGAAATCCCCGGTGTCTAGTGGGGTTTTCTGGCACTGGATCACAGCTGTGCTGCAATCCAGGGCCAGGAAACCGTTTCAGGAAGGCCTCGTTTGAAAGGGGAGAATCTCCCCTTTCAAACAAGGCCTTGGCAAATGGTGGGGAGCTCCGTTTGGGCCCATTTTACCCACCAGAGCAGGAAGTGGCCTTACCTTCGCTTCTTGCTCCGGTGGGGAAAACAGATTGTGACGTCAGTGGGAATTAAATAAAACAAATGATCCGGTGGGACGCACCAGAGGATTTTTTTAACCCCCTCCCTGGTGTCGGCTACTGGTTGTGACCCACACCAGAGAGGTAGAGTGGGTGTGGGCCAGTGGCCAACGCCCGCACTCATGGGATTAATTGAACAAAGATATCGTTCATTAGTATTTCCAGTCCTAACTTGATTAGTGAACCCAGATCATTACCACCACAGTGCAGTGAAGGAGGTTGGCTATCTCTAATGCTTTCTACCAATAGAAGCATCTGATCCACTTTAACCCTCAACCATCAACTCAAGTAATATCCATATTAGGCAAACCCAAGTCCCTGTGAATGTCACTCTTTCTTGCATACTCACAAGCTCAAAAACATAGATGTGCCACACTCTGAAAATTTAGAAGGGAAGGAGCAGTAGAACACAGGAGTAGCTAAATGAGGGAATTTGCAAAATGTGAGGTGGTTAAAATGGAAGGAGCAATGGAATAAAAAAGACAATTTCAATTGGATAATGTTGAAACATCGGTAGGTAAAAATAGGTTGAGATAAAAATGTAATAAATATGAAGACAGTGAATCACTGATTGGTTGTTATACGTATTTTATAAAGCAGTAATCCCATTTTGGAGATGCTTACATTCTGTTATAGTCAACCACACCTGCTACAGTAAATATTAAAGCTAGTCTGCTGCTAAGAAACAATGCTGTGATCTTTTAAACTATTGGTGCAATACAGTGCTCTGGATGAGGTTGCTGTGGCAGCTGTTGAAAAAGAGTGTGGGAGAAAGGGGAGCATTTAAAGTACACATACCTTTTTTAAATAAGACATGTTTTAGTAGACATAGATCTGGGGGAAAAAGATTTTCCCAGTTCAGTATTATTAGAAAACTTAAAATGTAGCTAAAACTGTAGTGACAAATAGTGGTAAGTATATTTTCAAAACCCCGACTGGCGTAGAGACTTTAGCAGCACACAGTAGCAAATTGGGCTTCTTACCAAATAAAGTAAAAATGTTTAACAGTGACTAACCATTCAGATGTGGGATTAGATAAATAAAAGATGAAGGGTAGTTTCTGTTTTAATGACTAGGACAGTGTCACAGAGAGCAAAGGTGAACAGGTTGCCGTGCTGGTTCCTTGGTCTAAGAGTGCTGTGCCTTTATTATTCTGAGATTTCATTGTGATATAAAGAAAACAACGAAAGTGATACTTTGATATTACTTTACCTGCCATAAAAACCTATTAACAGGTATGTGAATGAGTGTATTAGCTGAAAACAAGAAAACAAGTTGTGTTTGTAAATAGGAGTGATAAAAGTGCATATAATATACATAAAATGATATTAAGTGTGCTGTACGTCGACAGTTATTGAACGTTATATTGATATATTTAGTAATCTACTTACAATTTTAGGAAATGTTTAATAGTAGAAACTTTAAAATAGATGACCTTTTTGTTTGGTAGTGTAGGTTTTACATGCATACTTTATGAAGCTTGTTGAGGCAGTATTCATGTCCACTTAGTGAACAAAACAGTTACCTTTTCATTAGATGCAGGTTATATGTGAATGGGAATGCATATTTGTTATGGTAAGGGTGTTATACGTTAGTACTTTTAAACCTATAGGATCTCATATATGAGGCCCATGGCACAGGGTGGTGTAATAAGCTTGTTTTTGTGCTGCGCTGGGTACTAGGAAAGGGAAGAAATGTGCTGTATGTAAAAGATGCTGTGCATTTCAGTTGTCTCCACTGCGGTGCTGCATAAATTGATAGGTACTGCCAACAAGGGTATTGCTTATTATGATTATGGTGGAATGGTAGCTGTGTTGTGGTGATGATTGCTGTTGTAAAGGAAGGGACAGCTTGCTGCACAAAAAACAATCATTAGAGGTGCTTTTCCGTTTGTATGTGTGCTATAGAATCACATACAGACCAATAGTATCAGGTACACAGTAATGCATACAGTGTTTGGTTCACTATAACACTTATGTACACACTAATAGGTACAAATATATATTTCTGCAAACAAAACTGTTTGAAAGACACATTGATAGATATGGTCCGATAGGCAGGTCAATAATAAAAAATAGATGTATAGTGCCTACAATATTATTATGTTGTTGATTGTACGAAGAATACATTTTAACAAAATATAATTGCACTGTTAGGTTAATGGAAATCTGGAATACTTTTTGTATTTCAGATATTCTTTTTCAGTAAGGAGAGATATTGAAGATGCCAAAAAAACAGAAAGGAAACAAAAAGGAGGAAATCCTACTATGTACCTGCAACACAGAAACAAAAAGCAGAACATGAAGAGATTTCAGTTAAAGAGAAAATAGTCGCTAGTTAGAAAAACAGAAAGTTTCTAAAAGATGTACGTAGGAAACTGAAAACTGTGAAAAATTATATAAATTAAAAGGAAAGCTTGAAGTCAATAAACAAAGGAGAAAAATATGTCACTAATAGTAAGAGATCATTAAAGCATCCAGATAGGTTGAAAGGAAGAGAGCAACAGTTCAGAGAAATTAGAGATAGAATTTTCCATGGCAGGTTAATTCTGAGTCTTTTTAAAAATATGAAGAAGTACAAAAGGAGAAGAGATGTACTAAAGCAAAAATAACGTGTTGAGGTTGAAGTTAATAAGGCATTTGCCTTAAAGAAGAAGCTTTTTATTTTGGTCCTCACTAAAATTAAGACACTGGACAAAACAATGTGATGTATAAAGAAATGCAGCCAAAGGAAACAACTTGTTAATAAAACTAATTTTTGTAAAAGATTTAGTGGTAAATGGAGCAAAACCCCAGTACAGAACCTTTCTTTAATAAAGAAGGTTATTTTGAAGAGACCACATTAGTACATGCAGTTGATTCAACTGGTCGATGTCATGAGATAAAGGATGGAAGTCCCATTGAAAAAGAGGACATTGTTCCTAGAAATATGGAAGAGATAATAGCTGAAGAAGTTCACGGAAGATGTAGACAGTGCCCTGTTTACAAAAGGAACAGTAGCAGTATTTGTAGCATTCAGCAGTACTCTATTGATGTACAACAAACTTTTGTATGTGACTTTCCATGTACAAGTCTCCAGCTAACAATGTCAATGTTTCAAGGTTTAGATCTATGCAAAGCAATCATAGCAATTTACAAGGACATTTGTTAGCATGTTTATCCAATAAATTGTGCTAAAGCACCTTTCATCACTTTAGAATGTTGGCAAATCACCATTCAAAAATATGACGTCAGCTAGGAGACTTTGTATGTGAAGACTCCAGTATTATGTTTAGGAGAGATGAATTGAGTACTTTTACATGATACTGTACAACATGTAGAAACAAGTTTGTGAGGATGTGCAGTTTTAGTTCTTTGGTCCTGAAGAGGATTCTAGGGTGAATGAAGAATTTGTAAGTACAGGTATTGAGGAAGAGACTACAGGTATTGCTACTGAGAATTTTGAACAAGAAATCATAAAGTTTAATGCAGCTTTTTCTACGAAAACAAACTATGTTTGCATTTGCTGCAGACGCACTCACTACAAAAGTCAAACATGAAATGTGGATGTATTTCCCAAAACTGAAGGGGAAAGCAGAGAAAAATGGCAAGAATCTGCTGCACATTTATTTGTAAAGGAGAGTTTTGACTTGTCCATTAGGCAAGTTATATGTAAGTACTGCTATGATAAGTTAGAGGACCATAAAACTGTCAGGTGTTAGCCGCGGCGCCTACATTGCCGATCGGGATAATGTAGTCCTTTTGGACTACATATCCCATGACGCCTAGAGGGGAAGAGGTCGCTTAAAAATCAAGCACATACAGGAAGTAATGTGCGTTATTCGTTTCCTAGAACCCAGTCGGATGGACAACGAGGGCTCTTGTTGACGGCGTTTCCGAGGTTGAGTTGTTTGCTTGGGAGGTATAATTCCTCCTCCGGTTTTCCTTGAAGCCTGGGACCTTCCCGATATCAGCGGGAGTGTCGAGTTATTTTCCCTGGGGAACCTGACACGAAGGAGAGGTGGTAAGCGGTGAGACGATTTGGTGCCGGAATCCCTCGCCTTTCTTTTTCCCATTATTACAGTTCGACAAGGACACTGGTAACTTCTGAAGCACGGCGGTCTTTTGTTTGAGTTACCAATAAAGCACGAACGATTATCTTTGGGGCCAGAGAACATTATATGTTTGGCTACGACAGAAGGTTAATGTTTGTTTTTGAGGGAATTGAACTGCCGGGACTATTTTTATTTTCAATACGTAAGGAAACAACACAGGGTTATTCCTACAAATTGCGTGACTATGACAGGGGGCTTAGTGGATTAACTGAGTCATAGAAAGGACTACGAGATAGGTTCTTATCGTCGTTTCTTTTTCCTCATGATTTCGTGACTATCTTGTATAAAAGTGGGTGTTGAGCAACCCATTAGAGATCATCGGTGTTAATTGTTGGCTTGTGGCGTCCGTCTATGATTCAGATGGAGCACAGATAGGCGTTGGACTAGTTCTGCCCTCATGAGTTATTGGGCAGGTACGGTCGTTGGTACTTTAGCGAGACATTGCGAGAGTAGACAGGCAATGTGATATTAACACTGTGTATTCCTCTCTTTACAGATATCCCGTCCCTGCTGTTCCTTCCCCTTCCTTCCCTCACCTGATTACTTCAAATGCACCGTGGTTTATATAGGTGACTTGGTGGTGTCAGGAGGTGGACCTTGTTTGCATCACACCGAGTCTGAGGAGCATCTACAACGTGACAGAATAACGCACCCACGAATAACGCTCCTCCCGCCCGGTGTGATGTAAAGATGGCGTCTATGGATGATGTATTACAGGCGTTAGTAGTAGTGCAACAAGAGTTGGCTAATTCTAGGGTGGAGGCAGCAGCGTTAAAGGAAAAGGTAGAAAGGCTTACTAGGAATCCCTTCGATGCTTCAGCATCCACCCCACAGGTAACCGTGAATGTCTCCCCTCCTATCCCTTTGGCCAGCCCGGAACGGTATTCAGGGGACCCCAGGAAAGTTCAGGCCTTTCTAACTCAGTTGTCTCTACAATTCTCTTGTAGACCCGGGTCTTTTCCCTCTAACCTTTCCAGGGTAATGTTCACTATTTCTTATCTCTCTGGAGACGCAGCCAATTGGGCCGTACCATTAGTCAGGAACGATGACCCCTTGTTATCAGACTGGAATGCCTTTCGGACGGCTTTCGAGAGGGTGTTTGATCATAGAACAACCACTTTTAGTGCTGACAGGGAATTACTGGAGTTGAGACAGGGGAGGTCTGATCTGGTCTCTTATCTCACGACCTTTAATAGATTGGTGGCAGAATCAGGGTGGCCAGAGGAGAAGAGAATGTCTCTCTATTATCAAGGTTTACGAGACGACATGAAGGATATACTCGCTCAAATAGACCCGCAGCCTTCCACTTGTACAGATCTTGTGAACCTTACCCTGAGACTGAACCACAGATTAGCAGAAAGAAGGGGAGAGCGTAGAGCGGGGGATAGGCGACCAGGCATTCCAGAAAGGGAAGTGCGATCTGTTTCTACTCCCAATGATATAGGTGGGGAGCCTATGGACGTGGGAGCCGTTAGGGCACCCTTGTCGAAGTCCGAGAAGGAGAGTAGGAGGGTACAGGGGTTGTGCATGTATTGCGGCAGGAAGGGTCATTATGTAAGAGAGTGTCCCCAAAAACCACGTAAGAGATTCTCCTACTCCCCCACTCAAAAGGCAGCGGTTACGGCAGGAAAAACATCGGAGAAAGAGGATTTGCCCGTTATAGAACCCCAACCGGTGTTACGGTTAACTTCCTTAGCCCTTTTTCCACAGGAGGAAAAGGCGTCCCACCTTTTGTTAGCAGTGGAGCTGGTGTCCAAAGAACAAAAGTTTCCAGTATGGGCGATGATAGACTCCGGAGCCACGGGAAATTTCATAGATGCAGGGGTGGTTAGGAGATTGGGACTTCCTAGCATTCCAAGAAAGGACCCCGAAATAGTGTTGGCGGTTGATGGTACACTGCTGAAATCTGGGCCCCTTACAGAACATACTGAGGACGTTGGGTTGATCTTCAATGGGGTATCTCCGGAACATAAAGAAAGAATTAGACTGGATATAATAGAGGCTCCTCAGTATGAAATTATTTTAGGAATGCCCTGGTTAAGAAAACACAATCCTGTTATAGATTGGCAAACCAAGACGGTTAGTTTTCAGTCCTCGAGGTGTGAGAATATCTGCTTCTTGTATGACAAATCCCCTATGTTAGCATTGGCTCAAGGGTTACAGTTGGCCACAGTGATGGAGAAAACATTGATATTGCCCTCTGTTTATGCCGAGTTCAAGGATGTGTTCGACGAAGGTCAGGCTGAGACATTGCCACCCCATCGTATATATGATTGCAAGATAGATCTGATTCCTGGAGCTCTCCTTCCTTCCTGTAGGGTATATGCTCTATCAGACCCAGAAACCAAGCATTTGAGAAAATACTTGGATCACTTCCTGGAGATCGGGTTCATTAGATCATCTTGTTCTCCGGCAGCCTCTCCACTCTTTTTTATAGCTAAAGCTAATAAAGAGTTGAGAACCTGCATCGATTATCGAATGCTGAACAAGAATACAGTGAGGAATAGATACCCTCTTCCTCTCATTCCTGTGTTATTGGAACAGGTGAAAGAGGCGGTAATCTATACAAGGTTGGACCTGAAGGGAGCTTACCATCTGGTCAGAATCCGCGAAGGGGACGAGTGGAAAACAGCGTTCAAAACCCGTTATGGTCTGTTTGAGTACTTGGTAATGCCGTTCGGGTTGTGTAACGCCCCGGCGGCATTCCAGTATTTTCTGAACGATGTTCTCAAGGAATACGTAGACCGTTTCGTGATCGTTTATATAGATGACATTCTGGTGTATTCCACATCCCTGGAGCGCCACCTTGACCATGTTTCCTTAGTACTCCTAGCATTGCGACAGCATAGTCTTTTTTGCAAACTGAGCAAATGCGAGTTCCATGTTCGGAAGGTTGAGTTCTTGGGGGTGGATTTAAGCCCTGAAGGGTTCTGCATGTCGACAAGAAAAATACAGGCTGTTCAGGAGTGGCCAGTACCCACTAGTGTGAGAGACGTGCAATGTTTCCTTGGGTTTTCCAATTACTATAGGAGATTCATCTTTCATTTTTCTCACATTGTGTCACCTATAACAAGGTTACTAAGAAAGGGGGTGTCTTTTGTTTGGTCAGAGGAAGCAGAGGAGGCCTTTTGCTTTTTGAAACAGGCCTTCTGCTCCGCTCCTATACTTCAACATCCACAGCCGGATGCCCCTTTTATCGTCGAAGCGGATGCCTCGAATATAGCGATTGGGGCCGTGTTATCACAAAGAAACAAAACCACCGGACAGCTTCATCCTGTTGCGTTTTTATCTAGGAAACTATCGGCTGCGGAACTTAACTATACGGTGGCAGAAAAGGAATTGTTAGACATCAAAAAGGCATTCCAGGAATGGCGACACTACCTATGGGGAGCTCAACACCCGGTCACGGTATATACTGATCACCGAAATCTGCAGTATATGAAGGAGGCAAGACAACTTACCCAGCGGCAAATGAGGTGGATGCTGTTTTTTCAGAATACGAGTTTGTGGTGACCTTCCGTCCTGGGGTTGACAATCGCAAGGCAGATTCACTGTCTCGACAAGAGGACGTGAGAACCATCGCTTCAAGACCTGAGGAAGCAATCATCAAACCTGAAAGAGTGCTTTGTGCCCTTCATATCTCCCATTTCTTAGAAAAGGTTTCTAAGCATAAGTCTGCTGCTCAATGGAAGAAATGGGCAGAGTTAAGTCAGGACCGTACCCTTAAGCATGGAATACCATTGCAAGGTAATCGTTTGTATTTGCCAACACGTGAACTCCGAGTGCAAGCCTTTAATTGGTGTCATGATGCGGTCACGGCTGGTCATCCTGGTTACACCAAAATGGCGCAAATAGTTCAACGACATTTCAGGTGGGAAGGTTGGGCTAAAGACGTTGCGGCCTGGGTGGCTCGGTGTGAGATATGTGCACGGGACAAGGGAGAAAACGCGAAGAGCCAGGGCAGACTGATACCTTTGCCCACTCCGGATAAACCATGGCAAACCATTAGCGTGGACTTTGTGGTAGGATTACCAATGGATCAGGGGTACAACGCTATCATGGTGGTAATCGACAGCCTTACCAAGATGGGTCATTTCCTCCCTTGTAGAAATCTGCCTACAGCCAGTCAAACCGCCCATCTAATTTTGTCTCAAGTGGTGCGGTTACATGGTCTACCGAGAACCATTATTTCGGACAGAGGCCCCCAGTTTGTTGCTAGGTTTTGGCGTATGTGGTGCAAGGTGCTGCGCATTGAATCCGCACTGTCCACCAGTTTCCACCCACAAACAGATGGCCAGACGGAGCGCCTCAATCAAACCCTGAAAAAATATCTGAGGTGCTATGCAAAGGACGCTCAAGAATCCTGGGTTTCGTTGCTATGGCTGGCAGAACTATCATACAACAATGCTTGGCATAGCTCGATACGGGAATCTCCTTTTCGTGCTAACACGGGGTTCCACGCGGAAATGTTGCCCATAAACATACCTAGGGAAGTCACGGATCAACCTACGGTTCATGCCATGATTAAGAATCTCCAATCCGTGCAAAAGAAGATACGACTCAATCTGGAGAAGGCCAAAGAACAGTATAAAAAGTGGGGTGATGAACATCGGCGTGAGGGGCCGGCATATCAGCCAGGCGATAGAGTGTGGATTTCCACCAAGTATATACGCTTCAAGATGCGTAGCGTCTTTCATCCTCGTTACATTGGTCCCTATGAGGTGTTACGCCAGATAAACCCTGTGGCTTACCGTCTCAACTTACCTGCTTCCTTAAGGATCCATCCGGTATTTCATTGCAGCCTTTTGAAACCGGCTCTTTCAGCGACCCGGCAGGCGGTGCCTCCGGTGGTCAGAGATGGGCAGCTGGAGTACGAGGTTGGATTCCAAACGACGGGGGGGGTAAGCTGTGGTACTTGGTTTCATGGAAGGGGTACAATGCTGAGGATGATTCATGGGAGCCGGAAAGCAATATCCATGCCCCTAGGGCGGTTCGGCTGTTTCATGCCCGTCATCCCTCTAAACCTGGTCCTAGGAGGCGCTTTGGAGGTGGGCGTACTGTCAGGTGTTAGCCGCGGCGCCTACATTGCCGATCGGGATAATGTAGTCCTTTTGGACTACATATCCCATGACGCCTAGAGGGGAAGAGGTCGCTTAAAAATCAAGCACATACAGGAAGTAATGTGCGTTATTCGTTTCCTAGAACCCAGTCGGATGGACAACGAGGGCTCTTGTTGACGGCGTTTCCGAGGTTGAGTTGTTTGCTTGGGAGGTATAATTCCTCCTCCGGTTTTCCTTGAAGCCTGGGACCTTCCCGATATCAGCGGGAGTGTCGAGTTATTTTCCCTGGGGAACCTGACACGAAGGAGAGGTGGTAAGCGGTGAGACGATTTGGTGCCGGAATCCCTCGCCTTTCTTTTTCCCATTATTACAGTTCGACAAGGACACTGGTAACTTCTGAAGCACGGCGGTCTTTTGTTTGAGTTACCAATAAAGCACGAACGATTATCTTTGGGGCCAGAGAACATTATATGTTTGGCTACGACAGAAGGTTAATGTTTGTTTTTGAGGGAATTGAACTGCCGGGACTATTTTTATTTTCAATACGTAAGGAAACAACACAGGGTTATTCCTACAAATTGTGTGACTATGACAGGGGGCTTAGTGGATTAACTGAGTCATAGAAAGGACTACGAGATAGGTTCTTATCGTCGTTTCTTTTTCCTCATGATTTCGTGACTATCTTGTATAAAAGTGGGTGTTGAGCAACCCATTAGAGATCATCGGTGTTAATTGTTGGCTTGTGGCGTCCGTCTATGATTCAGATGGAGCACAGATAGGCGTTGGACTAGTTCTGCCCTCATGAGTTATTGGGCAGGTACGGTCGTTGGTACTTTAGCGAGACATTGCGAGAGTAGACAGGCAATGTGATATTAACACTGTGTATTCCTCTCTTTACAGATATCCCGTCCCTGCTGTTCCTTCCCCTTCCTTCCCTCACCTGATTACTCCAATGCACCGTGGTTTATATAGGTGACTTGGTGGTGTCAGGAGGTGGACCTTGTTTGCATCACACCGAGTCTGAGGAGCATCTACAACGTGACAAAAACACCAGCTAGGGCAGTTTATAACAGATTAGAACTTGTGACTATTCCAGAACAACTATGACACTTAAATATATATGAATGTATACGTATACAATCTGTACATCCATTTCAAGCAATTATACATTTGGAACCAAAGACAAGTAAATTGCATTTAACAAAGTTTTTGAAAGGCCTTAAAGGAAGAGTTGTGTATTTGCCATTAGACTTTACAAAAAATGTAGGAGTAGACAAAGAATGAAGAACCACTTATTATTCTGGTAATTGGTGTACCAAATAAGAATAAAACAATTTGGCAAGAGTTAATTGATGTTAATAAAGGTAAATAAGCAAAGTTATACCAGGTACAAAATAATGTTTATTATAAAAATGTTGATGAGGAACTTGATGTACCAAATATTGATGAGGACAGTTTGCCAGGCAATGGACAAATGCAAAAAGTAGATCCATCCCGATCAGAGAAAAGTTGTGAGCACTACAGCATTCATCTGCTACATTCCAAAGAAGTCATTGGTGATGATATAGACCTTTTCCGAATGAAGCAAGCTAAAGGAGCTCTGATGAGTTGGTGGGGAGAAAGGTTTAGGGGCTCGCTGTTTTCTCCACTTGTTTCCCACTGGAGTAGGAGGTCAGTTTGATGACCGGACAACTTAAATATCAGCATCTAAATACCGATCAACATTATTGTATTCAGAGGATCCAAGATCCAGACAGTGTATCCCAGACATATCTTACTTTCTATTTGAGAGTGGCTTGTCTGGACTTTCGTATACAGTGAATCACTTTCTAAAAACAGGCGTTAATCTTCAAAATATGCCTGCAAGAGATAACAAAGTTCGGAAAAGAATGAAAACATAGATTATAACCTAATTTAATTACGTGCCAATGTGACATCAACGAATATTGGTTCCATCGTCATGAAGAACTGAAGTGTATGCTGAGAAACCTAGGACCACCAACCTGGTTTTTGACATTGAGCTGAGCAGAGTATCCGTAGGATGATTTCATTCAATTCTTGAGAGAAGCAAACTCAATTTGAAGACAGCTGGAAAACTGTGCTCATTAGCTCCTGCTAATGTTTGTAGATATTTCAACCACAGGTTCCAAACTATACTTGTGTTTATCTGCAACAAAAGCAATCCTCCTTTTGGAGGAGTAAGTGATTTCTTTTGGCGGAAAGAGTACTAGGCAAGAAGTACTCCTCACATTCACATGCTGTTATGGATGAAAGACACACCCACATTTTAAGCAGAAAGGGATGAGTCTGTGTTGTCTTTTATGCAACAGTATGTCACATGTACTATACCAAAACAGACCAGTCAAAAAGGTGTTAGGGAAAATGTTTTGCTTTTTCAAACAGATAGATGTGGCAAGTACTGTTGTCATACATAAAGGTCCAAAGACATTTTTTATATGAGATGTCGATTTGGATTTCAAAGAACTGCAATTTCAAAAGGAAGGGCAAATAGCTTCATGTCTTCAGTCAGACATACATTAACATGGAAATCACCAAAGAACATACACAACTTAAAAAGAGGTGAAGATTCCAAATATATTAATGACTACAATCTTGTGATTTTAAAAATGTGGAATACTAATATGGATATTCAATTTTCTGCAGACAACTCCATCCATCACTGTGGCTCAGTATGTTACATCATACATCCCAAAATCTGAAAAAAAATAGATGCAGGAGATGGGGGAGGACATTTCTGCAGAGAAGACACTTAGGCCCTCATTCCAACCCTGGCGGTCTGTGACCGCCAGGGCGGAGGGCAGTGGAAGCACCGCCAACAGGCTGGCGGTGCTTCCTGGGCTATTCTGACCGCGGCGGTAAAGCCGCGGTCAGAAAAGGGGAACCAGCGGTTTCCCTCCGGTTTTCCCCTGGCCCAGGGAATCCTCCATGGCGGTGCTGCTTGCTTGCTGATTTCGACCCCCTTCCCGCCAGCCTGTTTCTAGCGGTTGTCACCGCCAGAACCAGGATGGCGGGAACGGGTGTCGTGGGGCCCCTGGGGCCACTGGCATGGGCAGTGCAGGGGCCCCCTAACAGGGCCCCATACAGATTTTCACTGTCTGCTTTGCAGACAGTGAAAATCACGACGGGTGCCACTGCACCCGTTGCACCCCTGCAACTCCGCCGGCTCCATTCGGAGCCGGCTTCCTCGTTGCAGGGGCTTTTCCGCTGGGCCGGCGGGCGGCCTTTTGGCGGTCGCCCGCCGGCCCAGCGGGAAAGTTGGAATAGCCGCCGCGGTCTTTTGACCGTTGGGCGGTCATTCGGCGGTAACCGCATGGCGGGCGGCGACCGCCGCCAGCCGCGGTCAGAATGACCGCCTTAGTGTCACGGTGTCCTTTCCTTGGGATCTGCACGTCGCTGAACAAAAAGGCCCACCTTCCGGCGTCACCAACTCAGAAAGCTATTATAGCACAGAGTTATGATGAAGCCAGTTGAGGGGAAGGGAATTAGGGTAGGGAACAGCAGGCAGAGAGATCTGAAAAGTAAAGGTTAGAACAAATATGCATTTACTCATTCATAGAAATGTAACTCATCTATAGACTCTTGATTAAATGCGTCTCCAAGATATCAGATGGAAACCCCTTTTGAAATGAGGGCAAAGCCCCGTCTTTGAAACATGGAACAAGGGTAGACTATAACCTCAGAATCAAGAGATGGCAAGAACTTTGGACTACGATTATACTCAGAATATCAATCCTGTAACATCTATGCCTTCACAACATAAAACTTTGATCATGACGTAGAAAATCTCAAAGAATTAAACATGCTTTTAACATCTTAAGCTTTTCAAAGAACAATGAAAACTATAATTTGCTTATCTCCAGAAATACTTTTACATTTACAACAATAAAGGCCAAAACGTTTTACTCATTGAACTAGAATTGCTTTACTTAATAATACCAGGAAGCAGTTTTACTCAAGTGGCCTGAATCACTTAGATTGTCGTGCCAAGAGCGCTTTAAACCTGTAAACTGAAGCACTTGAATTGCTTTGCCAAGAGCGCTTTACATCTGTGAACTAAAGCGCTTGAATTGTTGTGCCAAGAGCGTTTTACATCTGTGAACTGAAGCGCCTGAATTGTCCTGCCAGGAGTGCTTTACATCTGTGAACTGAAGCACTTGAATTATCGTGCCAAGAGTGCTTTACATCTGTGAACAAAACGCTTTGCATTGTTGTGCAAAAGAGCACTTTACATCTATGAACTGAAACGCTTTGAATTGTTGTGCAAAAGAGTGCCTTACATCTATGAACTGATATGCTTTGAATTGCTGTGCACAAGAGCGCTTTACATCTGTGAATGAAACGCTTAGAATTGCTGTGCAAAAGAGCACTTTTCCTTTTGGAAGTAACAACTTCCTCCAAACTTGGATTCAGCAAGGCCTTACCGCTACGAGTACGACCTTCTCATTTTTTAATGCACCATGGAAGCAAGGATACTATGGTTGGCCGACACTCTACCATTCAGGAACTCTGCTCTTCTCCAGAGAAACCCCCACGAGGTCTGGCTGGATTGAAGTCTTCAAAATAGTGAGCAACGTGCTTGAGTGTGGCTGGGCTTTATAGGCCTGCCACACCCAAAGATGGCTGCTGCCTCTAAAAACATGGGAATTGTAGTCCCTTCATGGAATAGCACTGGTAAGTGCATCTTGTCCACCAATGTCCTGAACCTGCAGCTCTATGAGCTTTTCCACAGGGCAGACGACACTGATGGTTACCTTTGGAGCAAGAGGGGATGACAAGTGGTGCTCAGAAAGTGCAGCAGAGCCACGCAGTGGAGTTTCAGGCGAGACCTGGACCATGCATGGCCTTATTCCTGACGCTTACAAAAAACTGTATTCTTTCAGCTTGAAAATGATTTCCCAGAGGGAAATGGGGGTCCTATGAAGCCTGTGACAGATTGAGTTCGGCAAGTTTGTTTTCAAAATAAAAAGGAATTGTCTGGGTAAGGGTTGGGCTATCTACTACAAGAAACAGAGTATTGAAGTATTTTCCTGAAATTAAGTACCTGGCAAAGTTTGACCCTGAAAGTACAGATATTGTAAAATCAAATATCCAAGAAGAAGTCCACATCTAGAAGACAGGTGCCTTTTTGAAATTTTTCAAAATTACAGCTATAGAAGTAATGTAAGTGAAAACCTAGAAGAAGGAAAATATGCAGTTTAATTTAATTAACCATTTAAAACTTAGTTGTCAAACTCCTGGGAAAATAGAATTCTTCCATTTAGCACGTCTTCAACTGTTCAACCCTTAGCATACTGATCTGGAATTACTTGAAGATTATGACTCATACGAAGATTCTTTTAATGCTGTTAAAGGCAGTATTCAGTGTCCCATGTTCAATAACCACGTACAAATGTTAAATCATGAGAAACAACAGGAAGAAATAATTGCTTCTGAGGTACCTAAAAATAGTTCTCAAAGCTGCCAAAGTTCAGCACCTTCAAGTCAGGATCCTCTAGGAAAACCTATTATTGAAAATGAAGCTGCAATAGCTATGAATGAAGTGGAAACTGCTATGGAACAAGCTAGACAGAAATCAGTAAATCTGGAACAGTTCGTTGGACAACTGAACAACAAACACAAAGAGATTTACATTGAACTAAAAGATAAAATAGAACCTGGATTGCGACATGAGAAAAAGAAATACAATTGTTCATCATTCAAGCCAATACTATTATATGTTAGTGGTGAGGCTAGTACGGGAAAAAAATCTTTTTAATCAAAATTATCTCTACTTCCTTACAGGAAACTACAGATCCAACTTATTGTGTACTAACAGCACCTACTGGATTAGCTTCACACAATAACAGGAGAATAACATTACATAGATGACTTATGCTATCGGTAGAACAGGACAATAAACTGGAACACCAGGCGTTTTCTGGTGTAGCTTGTCATGAGGTAGCTAGAGTTTTGAAGAAACTGAATCTTTTGATTATTGATTTGGTGAGAATCGTTTCAAATGTAATGCTTGCCTACAAAGGCAAGAGATTTTAAAAACTGAATATGTCTTGTTTGGAGACCTACTACAACTTACCCCTGTAAAGGAACAGCCTGTTTTCAAAACTCTTTACATTAAGAGACTCAAAACTCATTGGGAGATATTGGCAATGTGAACATGTGGCAATATTTTCAATACAAGAAACTTGTGAAAACTATGCATCAGACTTCTGACATGGAGTATGCAAACATTCTAGTTGACATTAGAGTAGGAGTTCTGACAGAGGAGGGCAATCTCATGCTGGAAAACTGAGCTAGAGTATAACTTTTGCAAAGAGGGGAAACATAGAGTTGGTTTGATGCCTATACTTCAAGAGTGTGCTGCATTAAATGGAGAATTACTAAAACTTGAGCATGAAGACATTTTTGTGATTACTTCTATTGACAAAATGGAACAAAAAGGAGGAACTGAATTGCAGAGTGAAAAATGACAAGATAAATTGAACTCTTTGGAGAAATCTTTATCCTAGACTGCTGGGCAAGATAAGTGTTTATGTGCCTGTAAAGACTGTTGAAAAAATGTAAGACTGTAGAAGAAGGATTGGTAAATGGTGCCATTATAAAATTGTTGATTTAATTGATTTTCCTAAAAGTGATCAGGTCAAATTCCTAGCTATAAAGTTTGATCAGGTCAATGGAGTGAAACAAACTGGACAATGTGTTTAATGTTTTTTCTTTGTGATAGATTTGTATGTCCAACAGAAACAGTTTCCAGTTTGTATTGGATGTTCCATAACCATCCACAAGTCTCAAGGTTTCAGTGTTGATGCTACATTTATTAATATTGGAAGTACAGTTTTAAAGAAAGGAATGTCATATGTAGCATTGTTACGAGTTTGAATGTTATCTGGTTTGTTTCTAGCTGATTTTGATGAGAAGAAACTTAATGCAGATGTAAATTGCATGAGAGAGTACAACAGGTTAAGAAGTAAATATGCCCTTTATTTAGGACAATATCCTATTTATGAAAAACAGGTATTATGTCCTAAGCAGAAACTGAAAAAAGAATAAAAAACGATTATAGATAAGACAGAAAGCAAAGGTAAACAACAAGGTGTGAAGAAAGGAAAACTGGAAAAGGATGGTGATATTGTAGGTTACCAGGCGGAGAACACTTGTGGTGTTAACGTCTATGCTATTGTTGTTCTTAATGTTCTCTTCCATCTACCACACATAAATGCAATCCAAAAAAAACACAAAACACATTGTGCACATCAGTATTTCATTGCCTTCAATGCTTTTCTCTTGACAGAAGTGTAATACATTCTGCTTCAGGTTTTCAGGAACTAGCAGATAAATATAGTCGATCTGTAGTATTTACTTTAAATGCTCAACAGGATGCACAGGAATTTCTTATGGTGATCCTACGACTTTTAGAAGATTAAATATCTGGATTGATTTACATATGGTACCATGGAGATGAAGATTGCTCTTTCTCATCTACTACTAAACTCCAATCTGAGCCATTTATGTTCTTACCTCTGCTGCATACTAAAGTTGTGTCTTTTGATACATTAGTAAAAAAGAGTATTCAAAATATGACCTGTCCAACCTGTAACTCAAATGTATTCTCCACATTGGTTATACAGAGGAGTGGCAAATAAATCATAGCAATGTCTCAATGATGCAGAGCCAATGGAAAAAAATTGGACACTGAGTTTACAAACTTTAAAGCTGGACAGATATCATTTTCTGGTAGAACATATTGTACTTTGGCTATCATCTTCCACAAAGGCTTAAATATTACATCTGGACATTATGCTATATATTTAAGGACTCAAAGTGGATGGGCATAATTCAATGACAGCAGTCTGCAATTCAAACAAAAACTAAATTTCAAAATTCCTAATTCTTATTTATTGCTTCTTCAAACAAGGTTCTAAGGTGGTTGAGTGGGGTAGAATTGGAAACAGTCTTCTTTCTATGTGCATCATTACTACTGAAGCCATCATTTGGTCTTACAAGGGTGAAGTCTTCAAAAAGATGTCAAAAGTAGTCAGTGCATGAAATGTATTCAAATAGTTTTCAGGAAACAAATTGGGTAAACAGCCTTCTCTGTACACCGATCATTACTGGTTAAGATATCATTCGGCCTATCCGGGTGATGACAAGAAGAGCTAAGGAAAAATGAACTGTGGATAAATATGTTCATACTATTTCTATGGAAAAATACCTATATAGTATTCTGTGTACATAGATAATATCTCTTTAAGACAATATTCAGCCTACTGGGACTCATGTAAAAAAGGGAATGAAAAATGTAAATGGTGGATTACATATGTTCATACTTTTGTCCCAGGTAAAATAATACTCAACAAGTTGTTAGCATCAGTACTTTTCTTTAGCCTAGTAATTGTAGGTTAAGTATTTTTTTTAGAAATAGTAGTGAGTGCAATTCACAGTAACACTTATTTGGAGTGAAATACTGTGAAGTTAGAACTGTAATGCATAGTGATGCTGATTTTAAATAACATGATATGCTCTTATGTTTTTGTTTCAAGTTCATATGATTGTTCCCCCCACTGTTCAGTGATGAGTAGCTATACACACTTCTTTCACAGTGAAAAAGTATAGAAGCCGAGAACAGTGGCCAAGGAAACATAACGTGTCTACATAATATGTATAATTGCCATGTAAAAAAACAAAAACTTATTTTGTTTTGGTAATGATATATTTCATATTACAAAATGGCAAGTTTTAATAGATATTACAACCCTGGCGGTCAGTGTTAAAGCGGCGGTAAGACCGCCAACAGGCCGGCGGTAAAAAAAAATGAAATTACGACCGTGGCGGAACCCGCCAACATAGACAGCCACTTTAACACTCCAACCGCCACGGCGGTACAAACAAACAGCGCTGCGGTTACCGCTAACAGACAGGCGGAAGACAATGTACCGTCCACAGTATCACAACCTACCAATCCGCCACCTTTTCTGGGGCGGATTCACCGCGAACAAAAACACGGCGGAAACAGGACTTCAAAGGGAAAACGCTCACCTCTATACACCCCACAAGGAACCAGGACACCATGGAACCAGAGCTTCAAATTTTCCCAGCTTTCATCTTCTTGCTCCTCTACCAGGAGCACGAACACCGGCAGCGAAGACCACGGTGAGTACTGCACCTACGACACAGGGGAGGGGGGAGGGAAAAACAGGGACACACACACGCATCAGGCAACACCCCCACCCTCACCCACAACAACACACACACTAATACATATTGATACATCACAGTTACACCCCCCACACCCCTGGAAGAATGCAAAGACAAAAGGAAATTAGTGTAACCATTGTAATCTAATATAATCCAGTACGCAAAAATATATATACACTATTAACAAATATATACACCAAGAATAGAAGTCCAGGTATAGCTCCATTTAAGTCTGTGGAACACTGGGCCCACACTGCATGGGCGAGGCCCACACAAGGTACCTGAACATGACGGAGAGAACACTGCAGGGGCATCAGAGAGAAACTAAACAGGCACCTCAGGGGGATGGGAAAGGGGGGCACCTCAGCCGGATGAGTTCACAATGTCAAATCCACGAGGGGGCCACATGCCCACTGTTCAATCCTGGGAAGTGCAAAGCCACTGTCTCTCAAGTCTCTACAGTGGGTGGTTTGTCCACTGTTCAATCCTGGGGAGTGCAAAGCCACAGTCTCTCAAGTCTCTACAGTGGGTGGGTTGCCCACTGTTCAATCCTGGGGAGTGCAAAGCCACAGTCTCTCAAGTCTCTACAGTGGGTGGTTTGCCCACTGTTCAATCCTGGGGAGTGCAAAGCCACAGTCTCTCAAGTGGATAACAGTCTCCACTGGTTCTGGAGGGGGCTTTGTGCCCAGAGTGCTTCATCCTGCCAAGGACAGAGGTAGTGGATGTGATACTCCACTGGTTCTGGAGGGGGCTTTGTGCCCAGAGTGCTTCATCCTGCCAAGGTCAGAGGTAGTGGATGTGATACTTCAATGGTTCTGGAGGGGGCTTTGTGCCTAGAGTGCTTCATCCTGCCAAGGACAGAGGTAGTGGATGCCTGTCTCCACTGGTTCTGGAGGGGGCTTTGTGCCCAGAGTGCTTCATCCTGCCAAGGACAGAGGTAGTGGATGTGATAATCCACTGGTTCTGGAGGGGGCTTGGTGCCCAGAGTGCTTCATCCTGCCAAGGACAGAGGTAGTGGATGTAAATCTCCACTGGTTCTGGAGGGGGCTTTGTGCCCAGAGTGCTTCATCATGCCAAGGACAGAGGTAGTGGATGTGATACTCCACTGGTTCTGGAGGGGGCTTGGTGCCCAGAGTGCTTCATCCTGCCAAGGACAGAGGTAGTGGATGTAAATCTCCACTGGTTCTGGAGGGGGCTTTGTGCCCAGAGTGCTTCATCCTGCTCGTGGCGGGCTCAATAGCGTCAGTGCTCTTGGCACTCATGGGCCAGCGGTGCTTGTGGCGGCGGTGTCCATTGCAGTGGTGCTTGTGGCGGCGGTGTCCTTGGCAGCAGTGCTTGTGGCGGCGGTGTCCTTGGCAGCAGTGCTTGTGGCGGCGGTGTCCTTGGCAGCGGTGCTTGTGACGGCGGTGTCCATTGCAGCGGTGCTTGTGGCGGCGGTGTCCTTGGCAGCGAATCAGCTGCTGGCGGTCCTGTCTGGGCCTCCGGGGCTGGCGCTGGCGGTCCTGTCTGGCCCAGCGGGGCTGGTGCTGGCGTTCCTGTCTGGGCCTGCGGGGCTGGTGCTGGCAGTCCTGTCTGGGCCTGCGGGGCTGGTGCTGACGGTCCTGTCTGGGCCTGCGGGGCTGGTGCTGGCGGTCGCATCCTGGCCTGTGGGGCTGGTGCTGGCGGTCCTGTCTGGGCCTGCAGGGCTGGTGCTGGCGGTCGCATCCTGGCCAGCGGAGCTGGTGCTGGTGGTCCTGTCTGGGCCAGCGGGGCTGCTGCTGGCGGTCCCCTCCTGGGCAGCGGGGCTGATGGCGGTCGCCTCATGGACAGCGGGGCTGATGGCAGTTGCCTCCTGGGCAGCGGGGCTGATGGCGGTCTTCTCTGCCGTGCTGATCTTCTCAGACTTCCGGGTTTCTTGTGCCCCTTCCCCACCTTGGAAGGTGTCGCACCTGACCCCACACTCCCACCTGTACCCCTGGAAGTGGCTTTGGTGGCTGGTGTCTTCCCCCTCTCCCGCCGGGCACTGCCCAACTTTTGATGCTTGACAGGTGGGGTACTGTCCGTGCTGTGGCTCCTTGCCACACTGGCTGCCCTGCTGCCTGGTGCACTCCAGAATCCGGTGACTACTGGCACCACTGATACTGCCGATGTTGTGGCTGAGGTGCTAGGTTGGGACCTGGAGAGTCGGGCCCTAGGGGACTGACGGGGTAGGGGAGGTGAGGGAAAGAGGTCAGGGCTGGCCAGGAAATGTTTCTTAGGAACACTGGGACGGGTAGCTGGAGGGGGTTTGGGAGTGGAGGAAGAGGTTGTGGTTGTAGGAGGTGTAAGTTTGGTGACTTTGGGTGAAGGTGCATGTGCTGGAGGCTTTCGTGAGGTGGATGGCTGTTGGGTGGGTGTGTGCCTGCGTTTGTGTACCTTGGGAGGTGGCGTCACAGACACACTGGGAGAGGACACAGGGGATGTGTGAATTGCAGTGGGGGTGGTGTCTGCACGTGAGCGGGATGTGGTTGTGATGGAAGTAGTGGCTGTAGATATAGTGCATGCAGGTGTGAGTGGAGACGAGACAGGGAGGGAGGAGGGAGACGAGGAGGAGGGGGACACAGTGGAGGCAGTGGATGTTGGTATGTCTGCATGTGTGTGATGTTTGCGTGAGTGCCTGTGGGATGTGTGGTGCTTATGTTTGCCTGAGCTTCCTTTGTGTGTTGGGGTGTGTGCATGCTGGTCTGATGGTGTGCTTGGGGTAGGCTGAGGTACAGGGGTGTGGGTCTGGGTAGAGGAAGTTGGAGGGGGGAGGCTAGAGACAGGGACAATGGCTGCCATCAGTGCTGAGGCCAAAGTCTGAAAAGCTCCCTGAAGGGCTGCCTGACCAGAATGAATGCCCTCCAGGAATGCATTTGTCTGTTGCAACTGCCTCTCTACACCCTGGATGGCATTCAAAATGGTAGACTGCCCAACAGTGAGGGACCTCCTCACTGAGGGCAGCAGGGGTGACTGGGGCAGGGCCTGAGGTGCCTGGGGCGAAGGTGATGCCCACCCTCCTGGGTGAGCGGGCACGGGGCAAAGGCTGAGGGGCTGCTGGGAGGGCGGTGCTGGAAGGGGGGGTGGTGGCTGTACCTGTAGATGGGGGGGCACAGATGGGCCCGCCACCACAAGGGAACTCCCATCAGAGGAGGAGTCCGTATCACCGGTCTCAGCTCCTGTCCCCCCATGGAGCTCCCCTCGCCCTCCGTCCCACTGGTGAAATACGACTCTGTAGTGTCGCCGTCCAGAGCCATGTGGGATGCAGCTCCCTCCTGCTCCGGTGCCACTGCTCCTCCGCCTGATGATGCTAATGCACACAAGAACAAGGAGAACACAAAAAGGGGGGGACGACAGAAGAAAGACATGTTGAGTGCATGCATTACCGCTTCCGTTGGCGGACACGACAGACACAGAAGACCCCTGCACTATGCCATGCACTTGGGGTCCACTATTGGCCTACAATGCTATGGCCGACATCTGCACACATGGATGTCACAGGAGCCTGAGTAGGTGGCACTGTACCCAGGTGGGGTGGGGTGCCACAGGGCCTGCCTGAAAAAGGAGACCTAACTAGCACACTGGCCCTGGCTGAGGGGAACCCACAGCCCACCTCCCCCACCCAGACACCTCCACTGAGCGCTGAATCAGCAGAATAAGAGTGTATTCACCCCCTTGGTGCTGCTGTGATGCCCTCAAGCGCCCCTCCAACTCCGGGTACGCCACCGCCAGGATCCTGAACATCAGAGGGGTCATGGTGCAACGGGCACCCCTCCCACGTTGGGAGGCCATCCCCAGCTGGGCCTCCGCCCTCTTCTTGCTCCAGCGGCGAAATCCTCCCATCTCTTACGGCAGTGGGTGCTCTGTCTGTGATAGACCTCCAGGGTCCGGACGTCCTTGGCGATGGCACGCCAAATATCCTTCTTCTGGTGGGCGCTGACCTACAGGAATTTTACAGAGGAAAAAGAGAAGTTATTTCCAACTGCATAATCACAGTCATTGGCCCGCATCCCTACCCTTGCCATGCGGCACATGCACTCACCGTCGTTTCATGCATGCCTCATTGTCACCCCCCCTATCTTTCATCCACCCCACTCCACACAGGCATAGCCCATACAGCATGCTCCCAGTGTACGTACCTGTTTGTCTGGAGGACTGTAGAGTAGAGTGTACTAGGGGAGGACCCCATCCACGAGTTTCTCCAACTCCTCCGATGTGAAGGCAGGGGCCCTTTCCCCAGACGCACGAGCCATTGTCTCTTCCAGACTGAGGTCACAGCAGCACTTGCAGTGTAGGTCCTCTCCTGTCGAAGATCAGGTATCGAGTGATTGAACAGATAGAAAATGGCGGTCACGTCTGCGGCGGTGTGTACCGTCACCGCCCGCGTACATCGTCATTGGCTCCTGGGATCCATAGGGTCAAATGTTAACCAATGCAGAATTGTGCTGCGGTCTTGGACCGCCTACCGTGACAGTGTACAACGCCAGCGCAGTTACTCCATATCCCATTGTCCCACTTTACAGGTCAGACAGCTGCAATTTCAGGGGCCCACATGGCTCTATTTTTAACTGCTTCACACATAACTAGGCCTTGCCTCAACACTCATACATGCTTATTTCCGATTAAGAATAGTGTTCTGTGTAAGCTGTGTGTACGTACCTCTGAGTTGGTTGACTCTGTGCTCACTGTTGTCCTTCATAGGCACCGTCTCCTGGGACATGTGAGGAGATGGCGGCATCCTCCAGTGTACAGACCGCTGGTAGAACTGTCGACAATGGGGGAAAGACATGTAATCATCACATACAGGCTAGATCGTGCCACAATCCTGGAACTGTGTGCCCCGTTGGAGCCAGACCTGATGTCAGCTATCCGCCATCCCACAGGAATCCCCCCTCAAGTGCAGGTGCTGTCAGTACTCCATTTCCTTGCAAGTGGGTCATTTTAAACAACAGTGGCCATAGCATCAGGGATGTCCCAGCCTATGTTTTCCAACGTGTTGTCCAGATTGTTGTCTGCCCTGCTGAAACACATGCAGAGCTACATCGTTTTCCCTCAGGTTGAGGATTTGCCTACAGTGAAAGGTGACTTCTATGCCCTGGGACATACCCCCAACATCATAGGTGCCATTGATGGGACACATGTGGCCTTGCCCCCCCCCCCGCAGGAGTGAACAGGTGTACAGAAACCAGAAGAGTTATCATTCGATGAATGTACAGATGGTGTGTTTGGCCGACCAGTACATCTCCCATGTGAATGCCAAATTCCCTGGCTCAGTGCATGACGCTTACATCCTGCGGAATAGCAGCATCCCTTATGCGATGGGGCAACTCCAGAGGCACCGTGTGTGGCTATTAGGTGAGCACATGGAACCAAATCAGTGGGAATAGTTGTCTGGGGATATCCCTACATGTTAGTGTGTGTCTAACAGTTGTCCCTCGCCTTTTTCAGGTGACTCTGGTTACCCCAACCTGTCATGGCTACTGACCCCAGTGAGGAATCCCAGGACAAGGGCAGAGGAACGCTAGAATGAGGCCCATGGGCGACCTAGGAGGATTATAGAGCAGACCTTCGGCCACCTGAAGGCCAGGTTCCGGTGCCTCCATATGACAGGTGGTTCCCTTTTCTACTCACCAAAGAAGGTGTGCCAGATCATCGTGACCTGCTGTATGCTTCACAACTTAGCTTTGCGATGACAGGTGCCTTTTCTGCAAGACGATGGTCCAGATGGCGGTGTTGTGGCAGCTGTGGAGCCTGTGGACAGTGAAGACGAGGAAGCAGAAGAAGAGGACATCGACAACAAGAACTCGGTTATCCTGCAATACTTCCAGTGAGACACAGGTAAGAAGACAAACCTGTCCACTACATGTAATGTAACACTACTACCTCTCTACTGTCTGTCCTTTTCACCCAGTGTATGGTCACTGAGTTTTCACTTTCCCTTACGATTTCACAGATGTGGGTCCCACTGTGTGACATCTGCTTTGTTTCCTCATGGACTAGAGCTGTGTGACATAGGTATGTTGACATTACAATTTTAAGAGCATTTTGTCACTGTAATTGCTAATACACTATTTGGAAATCACTGACAGACTCCAGATTGTTTTGTGCCTTAAGGGTGTTTATTTAAGTGCTCAACATTGGAGGGTGCTGTAAAAGGGGGAGGGGTGATGGTGGAGGAATGTCCCTGGCAGAGTCCAGTCTATCAGTCTCACAGGTGCATTGTCCAAAGGGGCATATGAAGTGGAGCTGGGGCAGTTTGAGGATGGACAGGGTGACAAGGTGGGACAAAAGGATGACATTCAGGGCAGTCTCATTTCTTGGCGGGGGTCTTGGCATTGTTCTCTGTCTTTGTCCTGGATCTCAGGGACCGTTTGCAGGGTGGTTCTCTGTTTGCAGGGGGTGGGGTGCTGGTGTGGTGGTCCTGTGGCGGTGCCTCCTGTCCAATAGCGCCGGCGGAGGTGGTGGGCAGTTCATCGTCCAGGCTAGTGTTAGGGGCCCCTTGTTGTGCCACAGTGTCCCTCCTGGTGTTGAGGACTTCCTTCAGCACCCCTACGATGGTGCCCAGGGTGGAGTTGATGGATCTGAGTTCCTCCCTGAAGCTCAAATACTGTTCCTCCTGTAGCCGCTGGGTCTCCTGAAACTTGGCCAGTACCGTTGCCATTGTCTCCTGGGAATGATGGTACGCTCCCATGATGTTGGAGAGGGCCTTGTGGACAGTGGGATCCCTATGCCTGTCCTCCCACTGTCGCAAAGCAGCCCTTCCAGTTCCCCTGTTTCCCTGGGCCTTTGTCCCCTGAACGGTGTGCCCAATGCCACTGCCCCCAGGTCCCTGGTGTTGTTGGGGTGGTGGGTTAGCCTGGGTTCCTTGTAGTGGTGGGCACACTGCTGCTTGACGTGTCCTGGGGACAGAGGTATGGGCCCGCTGGGTGGGTGCTGTGCTGGTGTTTCCAGAGGGGGGAAGCTCTGTGGTGGCCTGTGACTGTGTGAGGGGAACCGACTGTCCCGAGGTCCCAGATGGGCCGGGCTGGTCGTCTAGATCCAGTTGGACAGAGCTGCTGTCATCACTGTTGGCCTCTTCTGTTGGTGGTGTGGACATGTGTGGACCCTCCTGTGTGGTGACGTTGGGTAGGGGTCCTGCAGGGGTGTAAAAGCATGATTATTGCATCTGTGTATACCATGGTGTGCAATGGGTGGGTGACTGTGTACCCCAGTGCTTGCATTCCTGTGTGGGACCTTGTGTGATGATGGTTTAGGGGGTGTATGGGTATGTGCAGTGGCCATGCATTGGTGATGGGTGTCCATGCTTTGGTGTTGCATGCAGGGCTTGGTTTTGGGATGTGTGGTTTGTGATAGTGGGACATGTGTGAGGAGTTGGAGTGATGGGGGTGAGGGCGAGGGTGGGGGTATGTGATGGCCTGCAGGTAGGGTGGGGGTTGTAATAGTTAAGGTTTGACTTACCAGAGTCCATTCCTCCAGCTACTCCTTCGAGGCCCTCAGGAGGCAGAATCGCCAAGACTTGCTCCTCCCATGTTGTTAGTTGTGGGGGAGGAGGTGGGGGTCCGCCGCCAGCCCTCTGTACCGCAAGGTGGTGTCTGTATACCACGGAACGCACCTTCCCCCGTAGATCGTTCCACCTCTTCCTGATGTCATCCCTATTTCTTGGGTGCTGTCCCACTGCGTTGACCCTCTCCACTATTCTGCGCCATAGCTCCATCTTCCTAGCTATGGAGATGTGCTGCACCTTTGATCCGAATAGCTGTGGCTCGACCTGAATGATTTCCTCCACCATAACCCTGAGCTCCTCCTCAGAGAACCTGGGGTGTCTCTGCCGTGCCATGGGGTGGTGAGGGTGATGTGTGGGGTGGTGTGTGTTATGATATGTGGGGTGATATTTAGTGGTGTGTTGTGTGGGGTGCATGGATGTTATGTGGGTGATGGTGTTGTGTGCCTGTGGATGCCTGGTTATAGATTGTGATGTCTCTCTCTGGCCTTCTATAGCAATTCTGGTCGTAAGGGTTTGTGGGTGATGTGGGTGTGTGTTTTATATTGTATTGGGTGTGTGGGAGTGGTGTGTGTATGTGTATCATTTGTGTGTATTTTCGAATTGTCCAATGTGGCTGTGTTTTGTATATGTGTGTGTATTTTGAGCGCGGCGGTGTGTACTGCCAATGGAATACCGGGGTTGAAAGACCGCCGCGTGGATTCGTGGGTTGTGATAGGGTGGGCGTATTTCTGTTGGCGTGACAGTGGAGGTTTTGTTTTCACCAGTTTATCACTGACCTCTGGTGTTGGCGGTCTTCTGCACAGCGGTAAGCGGTTTTTACCGCCAATGTAGTAATGACACCCATAATGTTGAAATCAAAGTTTAACTATTATTTGTCTTCTTTCTATTTAAATACAGATTTAAAGACTTGTTTAGCAGGTGAGTAATTAAATGTTGCTTGATTAATAACTAATCCATACACATATTTATGCACTCACTCACTCACCCTTACAGGCACTAATGCACCCATTAACTCACCCGCTCAGCCCCTCATAATCCATTCACTCACTCATACAGCCACTCATGCACCCATTCACTCAGCCATGCAGCCACTTATGCATCCAATCATTCATCTAAACAGCCACTCCAGCACCAAGTCACTCAGCCATATTGTCACTCACACACCCACTCACTCACCTATACACACACTCACTCACTCACTCACTCACTCACCCAGTCATTGTTCTATACAGCCACTCATGCATCCAGAGACTCATCCATACAACCCCTTACGCACCCAGTCATTCACCCATACAGTCATTCATGTACTCATCCACCAGCTACCAGCTACCAGCTACCTTCTAATGCTCTCATTCACTCTACCATATAGACACTTACACACCCAGTCACTTACTCGTAC
The DNA here is from genome assembly GCF_031143425.1 of Pleurodeles waltl. Classification (NCBI taxonomy): domain Eukaryota; kingdom Metazoa; phylum Chordata; class Amphibia; order Caudata; family Salamandridae; genus Pleurodeles; species Pleurodeles waltl. The sequence goes on from NC_090447.1 coordinate 375,275,911, forward strand.
AATCACTCATGCACCCACTCTCTCACCCATACAACCACAAATGCAAATACTCACTCACCCATACAGCTACTCAGGCACACATTCACTCACCCACACAGACTCACACACACCCATTCAATCAACCATACAACCACTCATGTACCCATTCGCTCACCCATTAACTCTTGATACATCCATTCACTCACCCATACAGCCACTCATTCACTCACCCATACACACACTTACACACCCAGTTACTCACCCATAGAGTCACTTATGTACCCACTCACTCACCTATTCAACCACTGATGTGCCATTTACTCACCCATACAAACACTCATACACCCATTTACTCACTCATATAACCACTCACACACCCACTCACTCACCCATACAATTAGGCACCCAGTCTCACATCCATACAGTCACTCATTCACGTCCTCACTCACTCATACAGACACTTATGCACCCATTCATTCACCCATACAGACACCCATGCCCCATTCACTCACCCATACAACCACTCATGCATCCACTCACTCATGCATACAACCACTTGCACACCCCATTACTCACCAATACAGGCACACAAGCACCCATTAACTCACCCATTTAGCCACTCATTCACTCACCCATACAGACACTAATGCAACTACTCACTCATCCATACAGCCACTTATACACCCAGTCACTCCCCCATACAGCTACTCAGGAGCTCACTCACTCACCCATACAGTCAGTTACACACCCACTGATTCACCCAATACAGGCACTCATGCATCCTTTCACTCACCCATACAGCAAACTATGCACCCAGTCGCTCACCCACACACCCACCTATGCACCCGGACACTCACTCATACAGCAACCCAGGTACCCACTCACTCACCCACTCAGACTCACACACCCATTTAGTGAACCATGTAGCTACTCATGCAACCATTCCCTCACCCTCTAACCGCTGATGCATCCATTCACTCACCCACACAGTCACTCATGCACTCATTCACTCACCCATACACACACTTACACACCCAGTCACTCGCCCATACAGGTCACTAATGACTCACTCACTCACCTCTACAACTACTTATGCACCCATTTACTCACCCATACAGACACTCATGCACCCATTCACTCACCCATACAGCCATTCATGTACCCACTTACATACCCACTCACTCACCCATACAACCACTTACACACCCAATCTCTCACCCATAAAGGCACTCATTCACTCATTGACTCACCCTTACAGCCACTCCTGCACTCATTCACTCACCCATTTAGGCACCCATGCACCCATTCACTCACCCATACAGCCACTCATACACCCATTCATTCACCCATACAACCAGTCAGGCACCTACTCACTCATATATACAACCACTTACACACCAAGGCCATCATTATGACATAGGCGGTAAATCACGTTTACCGCCATGCCGAATGCGCCAAAATAACACCGCCGCGGTGGATAACCGCGAAGCATATTATGACATACACATACCAATCTGTCACTATACTGCCACACACGTCCGCCAGCCCAAAGGCCAATGTTAAACTGGCAGTAGCAAAACCCACACAGTTACGCCCACAGAAGTATGACCCACGAATCACTGCGGCGGGCATTCAATGGTGGTAAACCATTGGTGGTATATACCCGCGCTCAAAATACACACACTCAAACAAAACTACACCACATTGGACAATTCAAACAACACACACCTGACACACATATACACACCACACCCACACACCCACACCACTATAAAACACACACCCACACTACCCACAACCCTTTACGACTAGAAACAATTGCCACCAGAGAGAGACAGCAAGAGGACACACACAACCAGAGCCACATAACATTATCACCTATACACCATCCATGCAACTTACATCACACACCCCAACACACCACCCCATACACCCTCACTCACACCACGCACACTACACCCATGACATCACAACAACACCCCAGATTCTCTGAGGAGGAGCTGAGGGTCATGGTGGAGGAAATCATCAGGGTAGATCCACAGCTATTTGGAGCACAGGTGCAGCAGACATCCATTGCTAGGAAGATGGAGCTATGGCAGAGAATCGTTGACAGGGTCAACGCCGTGGGACAGCACCCCTGAACAAGGGACAACATCAGGAAGAGGTGAAACGACCTACAGGGAATGTATGTTCCACAGCAGCAAGACTCCAACTAGCTGCACAGAGGACTGGCACTGGACCCCCACCTCCTCTCCCACAACTAACAACATGGGAGGAACAAGTATTGGCAATCATGTATCCTGAGGGACTTGTAGGAGTATGAGGAGGACTGGACTCTGGTAGGTCAAATCTCCATTACTATCACCCCCTCCACCTGCATGCCATCACAAACCCCCACTCTCACCCTCACTCCCATTACTTCACCACCTCCCACATACCCCACCATCACAACCCACTCATCCCAATACCAAGCCCTACATGTAACACCAATGCATGGACACCACTCACAGACCTGCATGGACACCTATCACCACTGATTGAAACACACCCATGCACAAAATGTCACACACAGAAACAATAACACTGCATTTACTTCCCCACAGGTCCCCCAGCCAATGTCCCAGAGAAGAGGTGCCAGCAGCATCCAGTCCCCCCACAGAAGACGCCCACAGTGATGACAGCAGCTCTGCTCGCCTGGATCTGGATGACCAACCTGGCTCACCAGGGGCCTCCGGACAGTTGGTTACCCAGGCACCCTCTCACACCACCACAGAGCCTCCCCCCTCAGGAAACACCACCACAGCACCAACCCAGCATCCCCATACCTCTGTCCCCAGGACACGCCAATCAGCAGTGTGTCCACCACTATAGGGACCCCAGGCCACCCCACAAACACAGGACGATCAGGGGCCTGGGGTCAGTGGCAGGGGACACACAGTTCAGGGGACAGAGGCACAGGACAACAGGGAAACTGGGAGGACTGCTCTATGACAGGGGATGACAGGCCCTGGGAACCAACTCTCCAGCAGGCACTCACCGTGATCCTGGAAGCATACCACCATTCCCAGGAGACGATGGGCCAGATACTGGACAAGTTGCAGGAGAACATGCGGCTGCAGGAGATACAGTACCTGGGGATCAGGGAGGACTTGAAGGACCACTGTGGTCTCCATTTCAGGGGTGCTGGCAGACATGGCCAACACTATGAGGGAGGCAGTGGCACCCCACCGGGTCACTGCCACTAGCCAAACCGATGAACAGCCCTCCACCTCCACTGCCGCTAGTGGACAGGAGGCCCTGCCACAGGAACAACAGGCCACCAGCACCCCTCCCCCACAGAAGGTGAACCACCCCGCAAATGTTCCGTGCAATCCAGGCAGAAGCCAGCGACTATTGCCAAGACCCCCGCCAGGAAATAAGACTCTCTTGATTGCCACCCTTGTGTCCCACTCTGTCACCCTGTCCACCTTGAAATGCCATTGCTCCCCTACCTATGCCCCCTTGGACAATGCACCTATGATACAAATAGACTGGACTCCAACCTGTACTTTCCTCCATCATCCCCCCAGCCTGTTGCACATCCCCCTCTACCTCTTAGCACTTAAATAAACACCCTTTGAAAAAATAAAAGTATGGAGTATGTCAAATTATTTAAGTATGTATTTGTTAAACAAGGTTTCAACATTGAAAATCAACTGTACAGAAATGTATACATAGAAATGACCTGTGGTTGGCTGCAATCAACACACCAGGAGCGATAGTGGGGCACACATATTTGCAAATAGAGATGCTAAAGACTACAGTGAGTGGCCATAAAAGTGGGAAAATCAGCCTGCCAGTGACAATGTCAAACACAAAACTGTCAATTAAATGTGAAGTTACACTGTCTTACCTGTGAGTCATTGGAAGTATTGACAAAGTTTTGCACTTATGTTGTCCTCATCCTCATCCTCTGCCTCCTCATCTTCACTGTCCAGAGGGTCCACTGCTTCCACACGGCCATCTCCAGCCTCATCCTCCTGTAGAAAAGGCACCTGGCGACATAAGGCAAGGTTATGCAACATACAGCATGCCACTATGATCTGGCAGACCTTCTTGGGTGAGTAGTACAGGGGTCCACCTGTTAGATGGAGGCAACAAAACCTGGCCTTCAGGAGGCCAAAGGTCCTCCCTATAATTCTTCTTGTTAGCCCATGTGCCTCATTGTAACCCTCCTCTGCCCTTGTCCTGGGATTCCTCACAGGGGTCAGTAGCCATGAGAGGTTGGGGTAACCAGAGTCACCTGCAAATATCGAGGGACAACTGTTAGCCACACACTAACCCTTAGGGCCCACACAATACCCATACACCAACATCCACTGGGTGGGAACCAGGGCTCACCTTTTAGCCACATTCTGTGCCACTGGAGTTGAGCTATCACATATGGGATGCTGCTGTTCCTCAGGATAAAGGCATCATGCATAGACCCAGGATATTTGGCATTGACGTGGGAGATGTACTGGTCTGCCAGGCACACCATCTGCACAGCCATCGAGTGAAAGCTCTTTCGATTCCTGAACACCTGTTCATTTTGTGTGGGTGGACAAATGCTATATGTGTACCATCAATTGCCCCAATAATGTTGGGGATATGCCCCATTGTATCGAAATCAGCTTTCACTGTGGCCAAATCCTCCACCTGGGGGAAAATGATGTAGCTGCGCATGTGTTTAATCAGGGCAGACAACACTCTGGTCAGCAATATTGAGAACATTGGCTGAGACATTCCTTCTGCCAAGCCCACTGTCATTTGGAAGGAGCCAGTTGCCAGGAAATGGAGCACTGATAGCTCTTGCACAAGAGGGGGGATCCTGATGGGGTGACGGATAGCAGAGATTAGGTCAGGCTCCAATTGGGAATACAGCTCTGTGATTGTGGCCCTGTCCAGTCTATAGATGAGGATAATGTGCCTGTCCTCCATTGCTGCCAAGTCAACCAGGGGTCTGTACACGGGGGATATGTCTCCATCTCCTATTCATCTGCAGCGGTTGCAATCTATGGGACAAAATGGTGAGCAGCTGGTCAGTATCTCTTATTGCCAACCACTACACTTAAATGCATGTCGTAATTGTAACAGTATTTTTTTTGGAGAGGTCCAAATGGTGCATTTCTGTACTGTGACGCAGTTAGGAGCCATGGCTTGCACCCCCCCTGAAATGGCGTCCGCCTTTCCTGTTTGGAGGGACAGGTGGAAATGAGGTAATTCCGCTGATGTTGTGTGCCATTGCAGGAGGTGGTCGAAAACCGCTGCGCAGCTCCTCATTGGTTAACATGGGGCCATCTGGGGTACAGTGGCCAATGGTGATGTACGCCAGTGTTGACGGTATGCACCACCGCAGACGTCACCGCCATGTTCTATCTGTTCACTCACTTGCTTCCTGACCTTCAACAGGAGAGGACCTACTCTGCAAATGCTGCTTTGACCTGTGTCTGGAACTGACCATGGCTCGTGTCACTAGGGAAAGGGACCCTGCCTTCACCTCAGTGGAGTTGGAGCGACTGGTGGATGGTGTCCTACCCCAGTATCGAATGCTGTATGGGGCGCCAGACCAACAGGTGAGTACACCGTGAGTACGATGCATGGGGCGTGAAACGCATGGAGTGCTGTGTGTGAAGGCCTCATGTAGGGGGTGTTGGTGGATGGTCCCTGGTCAGCGTGCTGCATGTATGGTGGGCCATGTCTGTGCTAATGGGGATGGGAAGGGGAATGGTGGGCCATGTGTGTAACAGGCAGGACGGTCGTACTAATATATTTTCCTGTGTCCATTTCCCTGCAGGTCAGCATCCATCAGAAAAAGGGTATATGGTGTGCCATCGCCAAGGACGTGCGAAACCTGGGGGTCTACGGCAGGTGGAGCACCCACTGTCGCAAGCGGTGGGAGGACCTGAGATGCTGGACACGGAAGATGGCGGAGGCCCAGCTGGGGATGGCCTCCCAACAAGGAAGGGGTGCCCGTCGAACCCTGAACCCCCCGATGGCCAGCATACTGGCGGTGGCCTATCAGGAGCTGGATGGGCGCATGGGGGCATCACAGCAGCCACAAGGGGGCAAGTACAGTGCCGCAATATACAGCTTGCGTCTGGTGGGGTGGTATTTGGGTGGGAGATGTGGGCCTGTGGGTGCCCCTAGGCCAGGCCTGACATTGCAGAGTAGGTCCCACTTTGGGCAGGGTTCTGATGTAAAATACCTCCAACCAAGCTAGTAGGCATCCACTACTGGGCAGGGGTCTGTGGGTCTCAGGTATGCTGCAATTGGAATTAGGTGTCCCTATCCATTGACTGGTGACTAGCATTGTGACTGGTAGTGCTTTGCCTAGTGCGTAGGGCTGTTCCCTGTGTGTGTGTGTTGTGTATGCCAACGGTGGTGTTGGTGCAGCCATTAACCAAGTGTATCCTTTGTCACTCCCCCCCCTTTTTGTTTTGTCACCCTGTCCTTATGTGCATTAGCATCATCTAGCAGAGGAGCAGAGGCACTGGCGATGGAGGGAGCTGCAACCCACAGGGCCCATGAGGCCGAATCCACCGACGGTGAGGGCACCAGTGGGTCGGAGGGCGAGGGGAGCACCACAGTGGAGACTGGAGGGGACAGTTCGGACATGGATTCCTCCTCTGATGGAAGCTCCCTGGTTGTGGCGGATACCTCTGTGCCCTCCCCAGCTACAGGTACAGCAGCTACAACGCACAAACGCAAGCACTCAGACACCCAGCAGCCATTCACCTCACAACAGCATCCAGACCATGCACCAGCACCCAAACACAGCAGACAGACACCTTCTACAACCACTCCTTCTTCCTCCACTCCCAAACCTTCTCCCTTTTCCTGCCCCAATGTCCCTAAGAAGCTTTTCCTCTCCAACATTGACCTCTTCCCTACCCTTCCTCCTGTCCTTCATGTCTGGCCAGGGTGTGTAAAACCCAGGCAAGCACCTCAGCCACCCAGTCCACGGACCCAGTAGTTTCCACAGTAAATTATGGTGGTAAGGGATCCAGGGCACCAGCCAACCACACGGAAGGGGGACCTGCCCCAAGTGCTGCCAGAAAGGTCAAGCTACCAACCCCAGCTGCTGCCAGGAAGGGCAAGGTACCACCCCCAGCTGCTACCAGGAAGGGCAAGGATGAATACCCAGCTGCTGCCAGGAAGGGGAAGGAGGAATCCCCAGCTACTGCCAGAAAGGGCAAGAGGCCTGCACCAGCAGGCAGAAAGGACACAAGGCCTAGTGCTGGGACTCAGTTGGAGCCCCCACCACTAACCATGGTGGTGCAGCCATCCGAGGTTGCAGGGGATGGGTTGGAGCCTCCCCCACCAGCATCAGCAGCACCACCACCACCAGTGGCAGCTGTTCAAGGCTGCAGAGGATGGGCTGGAGCCTCCCCCCACCAGCATCAGCACCACCACAAGCACCACCCGCAGCAGTGGGCAGCCATCCGAGGCTACAGGGGATGGGCAGGAGCCTCCCCCACCACCACCAGCAGCACCACTGAGCAGACGTCACCACTGGTGGACAGTCTGTAGTCCTGCCACCATGGGCTGTTGTGCGACCTGCCCTCTCCAGAGCCAGTGGGTATGGCACCCACTCACCGCATCCTCTCCAGGATGAAGATCACAGGGCATGATGCCCGCCCCAGAACCAGTGGGTATGGCACCCACTTACCCCATCCTCTCCAGGATTAAGATCACAGGGCCCCCTCCAGAACCAGTGGGGAACACACCCACCAAGCCCAGCCTCCCCAGGACCAAGCACAGGGCATGTTGCCCCCTCCATAACCAATGGGTATGGCACCCACTCACCCCATCCTCTCCCGGATGAAGACAACAGGGCATAAAGCCTCCTCCAGAACCAGTAGGGGAACACACCCACTCACCCCATCCTCTCTAAAGATCACAGGGCATGATGCCCCCTCCGGAACCAGTGGGTATGGCACCCACTCACCCCATCCTTACCAGGATGAAGATCACAGGGCACGATGCCCCCTCCAGAACCAGTGGGGAACACACCCACCAACCCCAGCCTCTCCAGGACCAAGCACAGGGTATGTTGTCCCCTCCAGAGCATGTGGGCAAGTCACCGACTTGAGAGACTGTGGCCTTGCACTCCCCAGGACCACGCACAGGGCATGTTGGCCCCTCCAGGACCACTGCTGTTGTACCATCTGCCGGCTGAGGTGCCCCCGCTCCCTGTCCCCCTAAGGTGCCTGCCTATTTTCAAACTGATGCCCCTGCAGTGTTCTCTCCGTGTTGTTGCAGGAGTCAAGTGGGGCCTTGGACTATGTAATGTGGCCCTGTGGCCCACGCAGATTGAGGACTGGGCAGTGTCCCTTGTTTGTACATATGTATATATTTTCAGATTGAATTTTCGTATTTCTACTATATTTATATTATTACACTCACTTTCATGTGTTCCTGTGGTCCTTGCATTATTCTTGTGGGGTACTGGGTGAATATGTTTCTTACTGCATCTGCTTGTGTGTATGGTGTTGGGGGTGGGAGTGTTGTGTGTTGCGTGTGGGTGTCACTCTCTTTTTCCTCCCCCCTCCCCTGTGTGCTAGGTGGCTGTACTCACTGTGGTCGTCTTCACCATCGTTGGTGTTCGTGGTGGAGCAGGACGTAGAATAGCATTGGTAAGATCTGCAGTTTGGGCTCCATGGTGGCGTGCTTCTTCCATGTGTCTCCAATGGTGAGTCGTTTCCCTTCTGTGCAGTGTTTCCGCCAGGCTTTTGATGTCATTGGTACCGCCCCGGTAAAGGTGGCGGATTGGCCTGTCATAATACAGTGGACGGAACATTGACTTCCTCCTGGCTGTTGGCGGCTAACGCCGTGGTGCTTGTCGATTCCGCCCTGGTGGTCGGTGTGGTAAAGTGGCTGTCTGTTTGAGCTCTTTACACGATGGTCATAATTTGGTGGCATTTACTGCAGGCCTGTTGGCGGTATTACCACCACTTTATCACCAACCACATGGTTATAATGAGGGCCTTTGTTACATTTTCTGTCTCCAACCTCTTCATTTCTGTTTTTGCCAATCAAGTGGAATCAACTGTACCAAGGTGTTTCTACATACTGGATGTACCGCAGCTGTAATTTTTGTCACTCCAACTTAAAAGTATCTTTTGGCATATATTGCAAATAACCTTGCATGCATTTACTTTTTTTGCCCCTCTGGGACACTGAAGAACTCCCAGACAATGCTGTGTCTTTTTACTTTGGAGGCTCTTCTTGTTCTTCTTTCTCCACCAGGATATTCTGTACTTCCTCTTAGGCATTTTCTGCAGCAGATCCATTTTTGTCCTGATAAGAAAAATCCAAAAAGAAAGAAGACCAAATCTAGTCTGCAAGCCTCCCAATAGAAGTGTGCACATGTGCCACCACACCCAAAATGATAGGGGAAAGAGGTTGTACCTTTCTGTAGTATTGATAGGAAGGTGTTCCACCTATCAAAAGCATTTTTTCCTATGTCACAAGTGGTGCATGACCCCTACGTCCCTCAGTCGCTTATAGGTTATGGCTCCGTAAAGTAAAGTATATTAATACAACTTTAGAAATAAATAATTCTCTTACCTGTAGTGTTTTTTTATCCTTATCAATAAACCTCTTTAGTTAAATTACACTTTCGAAGTGTGTGTTATGATATTTTGATTCAGGAAATACATGCTGGCAACATGTGTACAGGTGTCACAACTCCTCAATTGTCTCTAAAACCATCAAAAACCTCAAATTTCTTTACTTTCCCAATGTATTTATAACGTTCCTAGAAAACCTCTTCTAAAAATGTAAATGTTCAAACAGTCTATTTATGGTTAATTGTACTAGTCAAAGTAATCAGGAGTCGCGTACCCATCACAGAGGTTCGCGATGGGAGCATGACTCCCAAAATTCTCTTAAAAAAAAAAAAATAATCTATAATACAAATATATACTGTGAATAAAAATGATTTTATATCTTTAAGGTCTTCCCAGTGTTACAACTCACTTGATACAATATTTACATTAGTTTGATTATCGTATTGCCATTACATTACTTTATGTTAAACAAAACCTTAGTAATTCACTGAAAAAAAGGTTAGAGGGATGTTATAGCTAGGCTCACATTTCAGTCATACAAAGCCAAAGAAATTCAGCATATATATATATATATATATATATATATATATATATATATATATACACATATATATGTCTATATATATATATATATATATATATATATATATATATATATATATATATATATATATATATATATATATATATATCCTACTGCCAGTTGCCAGTAGTTAGTTATAGTTAGGACCTACTTTCATTAGAAAACGTGTTTTTTGACTTGCCTATATCTATGGATCCATTTGAAGGAGATCACGCTTTTTGTTATTTGGTGTAAATCCTTTCAGTAGTTTTCAAGCTATTAAAGGAAATCCAATTTTGTATGTTTGGGCAGCACCTAAGCACAGATCTCATGGTGAGATCTGATTGACTATCAGCACTTCAACCAGAAAGTGATAACAGCCGTCAATATACATGATAGCACCCTATTGAAATACATTGCAGTGAATGGCAGACTTTGAGGGTCACAAAAAGAGAATGTATAAAGGGTGATAATACATTTTTGTTACAATATAGGAAACTTGTTGATGGTACCATACTAAGTTTAGGAATTGTGGTGTGTTCTGAGGCAATTTCACTTTGCTGGGATTTGATGAATCATGTTTGAGAGAAAATTGTTTTCTCATGATTTTCCCATAGTGATTATGGAAGGTGCTCCACAAGCAAAAATGAAAGCATATGTTCTGCAAATTCACACTATCTTTCTCTGCCATATCAGAATTAAGTCAGACATTCTCAGTAAAACATGAACTTCCAACAGGAGCAGTCTGTCAGTTGATTCCTTTGTGTTCCTTTGGGTTCTACTCCAGCCTCCCAGAGTGTTCTAAAGAACAACTAGAGTGCTAACAGTCTTACTTATGATAAAAGTGTGACCCACCTGAAGTCATCTTGATTGAATCAATCCGGTAAAATGTAAAACATTTAATTTAGTAAGAAACAAAATGAGGGGGGTCACTTTGTCATAGAAAGTAAGGTTAGTGCTGTAGAAAGGAAAATGAGGGCACGTTTTAAATGAGTTCTCAAATATCTTCCTCTTCTATTGCATTAAAACATTCTGACATGCAGACTGAAACATGAACTTTCAACACCAGCAGCAGACTGCCAGTTAGCTTCCCGGTGGTTAGCGGCTTTACTACAATGTTCCAATGAGCAACTACAGTGCTAAGAGTCTGAATTTATGCCGAAAGTGTGACTCACCTGAATGCCATTTTCATGGAATCGAAGTCAACAACTGAAAGCATTGCCTACTGGGGATACTGCGGAAAATGTGGAGATTAGGGGAGCTTCATAACAAATAAGTCTCCAAAGATGACCACCAGAAGAAATTATCCAAATGAAGCACAAATGTCACCGAAATGTAGCTCACTTATAGCCCAGTGAAAAAAGTGTGCAAAACACTTAGGCCCTCATTGCAACCCTGGCGGTCAGTGATAAAGCGGCGGTAATACCGCCAACAGGCCGGCAGTAAAAAAAATTGAATCACGACCATGGTGTAAACCGCCAACACAGACAGCCACTTTAACATTCTGACCGCCACGGCGGTAGCACCAAACACCGCAGCGGTAACCGCCAACAGACAGGTGGAAGACAATGTACCGCCCACACTATTACAAGGCACCAATCCTCCAGCTTTTCCGGGATGGTACCAACGCCATCAAGAGCACGGCAGAAACAGTCTTTGGAACGGAAACCGCTCACCTCACGACACCCAACGAGGAACCAGGATGCCATGGAGCCCGAGTTACAGGTCTTGCCCATGTTGGTCTACCTCCTAATCTACCAAGAACTTCAAAGACGCCGGTGACGACCACGGTGAGCACTGCACCTAGCACACGGGGGGGGAGAGTGACACACACACATGCAATACGCAACACCCCCACCCTCACCCACAACACCATACACCCAAACACATCCAATTACATCACAGATACACCCCCTGGAAGAACGCAAGGACCAAATGAAATGATTTAAACGAGTGTAATAATCGAAAATTCAGATAGGCCAAGATAACTTTAAATCATCAGTATATACAAATATTTAGCGCAAGTACACAAGTCCATATACTGTTCCATTAAATGTCCGTGGACCAGTGGTCCTAAAAAGCATGGGCGAGGCCCACACATGACACCTGCCCCAAAACGGAGAGAACACTGCAGGGGCATCAGGTCGGGGCACCTCAGCCGAATGAGGGGACGACACCACTGCTCCTCGAGGGGGCTCCATGCCCACTGCTTGGTCCTGGGGAGTGCAAAGCCACAGTCTCTCAAGTGGGTGGTTTGCCCGCTGCTTGGTCCGGGGGAGTACAAAGCCACAGTCTATCAAGTGGGTGGTTTGCCCACTGCTTGGTCCTACGGAGTACAAAGCCACAGTCTCTCAAGTGGGTGGTTTTCCCACTTCTTGGTCCTGGGGAGCGCAAGGCCACAGTCTCTCTAGTGGGTGTCTTCTTCCACTGGTTCTGGAGGGGGCTTTGTGCCCAGAGTGCTTCATCCTGCCAAGGACTGGGGTAGTGGATGCTGTTCTCCACTGGTTCTGGAGGGGGCTTTGTACCCAGAGTGCTTCATCCTGCCAAGGACTGGGGTAGTGGATGCTGTTCTCCACTGGTTTTGGAGGGGGCTTTGTGCCTAAAGTGCTTCATCCTGCCAAGGACTGGGATAGTGGATGCTGTTCTCCACTGGTTCTGGAGGGGGCTTTGTACCGAGAGTGTTTCATCCTGCCAAGGACTGGGTGAGTGGTTCCTGTTCTCTAATGGTTGTGGAGGGGGCTTTGTGCCCAGTGATGCTGCACCTGGGGTGTGGCAGTTCCCATTCCCTCATCTGGGTGACTGAGCCACGAGATTTTCAGGGAACAGGTAGCATGATACTCCATGGAGGCAGAGCCAAACTCCACCCTGCGGCGACTTAGCCTGCCAACTGCTGGTAGTGCCAGTGCTGGTTGTGGTGTCTCATGTAGTGTGTGCAGGGTCCAGGACATCTCCTGCAGCCTCGAACGGCTGCCCACTGGGGATGATGTTGATGTCCGCTGTAGTGGCAGTGGCTGGGAACGTCGCGGGGCAGGTGGCGGTGGCTGCGGTAGAGATGCTGCCGGTTGTGCAGGTGTCTGCACTTGTGGAGGGAGACTCCAGGCCGTCTCCTGCAGTCTCAGAAGGGTGCCCACTGGGGATGATGCTGGTGACTGTAGTAGAGGCAGAAGATGTGCAGGTGGCGGTCATTGTGACGGTGGCCACAACCGTACAGGTTGCTGGTCTGTCTTGCAGAAGGAGTGACACCAGTCCCTCACCCGGAAGCTCCGTGCCCTGAGCTGACTTCCCTTTTCCCTTGTGTCCCTTCCCCACCGTGGAAGTCGCTGCTGGGACCTTGGCACTGTCATCTTTGGTTCTGGAAGAGGCCTTGCTGGGTGGTTGGTGCGGCTTTTCTCTTCAGCATGCGGGCCCCTTCTTTACCTTGGCAGGTGGTGGAATAGGGTGGTTCTTGGCCTCACTAGGTGGCACACTGGCAGCCCTGATGGGTGCAGCCTTCAATGTTCCCGGACTTGCAGGGACCACCCTGGATGAGGATTTTGTATCTGAGGTGCTGGGCTGGGATCTGGACATCATGGCCCTAGGGGAAGGATGGTGGGGGGAGGTGTAGGCAAGAGGTCAATGGAAGATAGGAAACGTTTTTTAGACACACTGGGACGGGAAGATGGAGGGGGTTTGGGAGAGGAGGAAGGGGTAGTGGTTGTAGGAGGAGCACATCTGCTGAGTTTGGGTGAAGGTGCATGGGCTGGAGGCTGTTGTGAGGTGGATGGCTGTTGAGTGGGTGTGTGCCGGCGTTTGCGTACTTTGAGAGGAGGGCTCACAGACACACTGGGAGAGGACACAGGGGACATGTGCATGGTAATGGGGGTGGTGATTGCACGTGAGCGGTGTGTGGTGATGGGTGTGCTGGTGATGGAGGTAGTGGATGACGATGTGGTGCATGCAGGTGTGAGTGGAGTCGAGACAGGGAGGGAGGTGGAGGAGGGGGACACCGTGGAGGCAGTGGATGTTGGTGTATCTGCATGGGTATGGTGATTGTGTGAGTGCCTGTGGGATGTGTGGTGCTTATGTTTTCCTGAGCCACTTTTGTGTGTTGATGTGTGTGCATGCTGGTCTGAAGGTGTGCTTGGGATAGGCTGAGGTGGAGGGAAATGGGTCTGGGTAGTGGAAGTTGGAGGGGAGAGGGGGGAGGCTGGACACAGGGACAATGTCTGCCATCAGTGCTGAGGCCAGAGACTGAAATGCTGTCTGTTGGGCCGCCACGCCAGAATGAATGCCCTCCAGGTATGCATTTGTTTGTTGCGAATGTCTCTCGACACCCTGGATGGCCTTCAGAATGGTTGACTGCCCTACAGTGAGGGATCTCAGGAGTTCAATAGCCTCCTCACTGAGGGCAGCAGGGCTGACTGGGGCAGGGCCTGAGGTGCTTGGGGCGAAGGAGATGCCCACCCTCCTGGGTGAGTGGGCACAGGAAACACACTGAGGGGCTGGTAGGGGGAGTGACGGCTGTACCTGTTGTTGGGGTGGGCACAGAGGTGCCCGCCACTGCAAGGGAGCTCCCATCAGAGGAGGAGTCGCTGTCGCTGGTGTCCCCTCCTGTCCCCGACGTGGAGCTCCCCTCGCCCTCCGTACCACTGGTGCTTTCAGACTCTGTACATTCACCCTCCTGGGCAATGTGGGTTGCAGCTCCCTCCTGCTCCGGTGCCACTCCTCTTCCGCCAGATGATGCTAATGCACACAAGGACAGGGTGACAAAACAAAAAGGGTGGAAGACAGAGAAGACACATGGTCAATGCCAGCAACAACCCCACTGTTGGCGGAAACAACACACAGGGAGCTGCCTGAAATACTAGGCCATGCACTAACAGTTCTTAGGAAAATCACCTGCCCATGGGGGACGATGCCTAAGCCCATTTGCTGCACACCTGGAACGCACAGGAGCCTGACTAGGTGTAGATGGCCACTATTGGGGTTGGAGTGCCACAAAGCCTGCCTAACAAGGAAACTACCCTACCAAGTTCGCCCTGGCCTAGGGGAACCCACAGCCCACTTCCCCCACCCCGACACCTCGTAAAGCCTGCAGAGTCAGCTGAATGAGACTGTACTCACCCCCTTGTGGCTGCTGTGATGCCCTAAAGTGCCCATCCAACTCCGGATATGCCTATGCCAGGATCCGGAACATCAGGGGGGTCATGGTGCGACGGGCATCCCTTCCACGTTGGGAGGCCATCCCCAGCTGGGCCTCCGCCATCTTCTTGCTCCAGCGGCGCAGGTCCTCCAATCTCTTGCGGCAGTGGGTGCTCCGTCTATGATAGACCCCAAGGGTCCGCACTTCCTTGGCGATGGCACACTAAATACCCTTCTTCTGGTGGGCACTGACCCACAGGAAAGGTAAAGTAAGAATGGATTTTACTCCCCCGTCTGGTTATTGTTACTCATTGGCCCAAACTTCCCACCCATGCCATGAAACACATACACTGACCATCCTCACATGCAGGCCACAGCCCCCCCATGTATCTTCCATCCACGCCACTCCATACATTAATGTCCCATCCACCATGCACACAGTGTACTCACCTGTTTGTCTGGAGGACTGTAGAGTAGTGTGTTCTAGGGGAGGACCCCATCCACCAGTTTGTCCAACTCCTCTGCTGTGAAGGCAGGGGCCCTTTCCCCAGACACTGTAGCCATTGTCGCTTCCAGACTCAGGTCACATCAGCACTTGCAGTGTAGGTCCTCTCCTGTTGAAGGTCAGGTATCAAGTGAGTGAAGACATAGAAAATGGCGGTCACGTCCGCGGCGGTGCGTACCGTCACCGCCGGCGTACATCGTCATTGGCTCCTGGAACCCATAGGGCCCAATGATAACCAACGCTGAATTGTGCAGCGGTCTTTGTCCGCCTTCCGGGACGCTGCACAACGTCAGTGCAGTTACCTCATTCCCTCTTATCCCTCCTTACAGGTCAGGCAGCCGCCATTTCAGGGAGGCACATGGCAGGGCACCTAACTGCGTCTCAACACTTTTATGCAGGAATACGGACAGACAGTGCCATACACCGATTAAATCACAATACTGCAAAACACCCTTGTGCAACCTATGTGGTATATGACCTTCTGCTCACATTTCTCCACCATAGGGCACATCCGCTGGGGCAGATGTTGAGATGGCGTCATCCTCTGGTGTACAGACCCCTGGTGGACCTGTTGATAATGGAAGACAGACACATCATTATCACCTACAGACTTGATCGAGCCACAATCCATGAACTGTGTTCCCAGTTGGAGCCAGACCTGATGTCAGCTATCCACCATCCCACAGGAATCCCCCTCTAGTGCAGGTCCTGTCAGTGCTCCATTTCCTGGCCAGTGGTTCCTTTCAAACAACAGTGGCTATGGCATCAGGGATGTCTCAGACAATGTTCTCTAACGTGTTGTCCAGAGTGTTGTCTGCCCTGCTGAAACACATGCACAGCTACATCGGTTTCCCCCAGGTAGAGGATTTGCCCACAGTGAAAGGTGACGTCTATGACCTGGGACATATCCCCAACATCATTGGTGCCATTGATGGTATACATGTGGCATTTGTCCCACCCCGCAGGGATGAACAGGTGTACAGAAACTGCGAAAGCTACCATTCCCTGAATGTGCAGATGGTGTGTTTGGCAGACCTGTCCATCTCTCATGTGACTTCGTCAGCGAACGCGGGAAGAGCCAACGCCGAGACCGGTATCTTTCTATTCGAAGCTCAAATCATTGCATCCAGGCCTCCACTTCCCGAATTCATTCGGCCCATTGGCAAGATTCTGAGGATTTATATTTACATACAGGGGCTCTTCTGGACCCGAATTCAGAAACAGACATCAGCCTATATTAAGGTAGCATCATGTTCTGCAGCGAAGCAGCTATGGTCAGAAGAATTAATAGCTTATAAAAACGCTAGACAAGACTCTTCAAATAAGATTTTTGGACTACATCATGAAAAAGAACACTACAAATTTATAATTGACTTGACCAGAAGATTTGGCTGCCAAGATTCGAGTATTATACATTAATACCACTGGGAACGGCCCTGAGGAAGGTTGTTTTCTATATTCTATAACACCGAAACGCGCGTAGGCCTTCGGTCCCTATGGTATCACTTTGACAGAACCATGCTCATATTGTTTTTCTTTTTGGCTGTGTATCAGATCATTAAGACTAATATACTAGAACAATTTATATCTGTATATTCTTATTACTCTAAATTGTTTCAATCATATTATTTGAATTAGTTTTCTAATGTGGTGGTTCACTTGTAAATAAGACACGTTTTCTTATCTGAATAATTCAATGTTTATGTGGTATGTTTGACCTAGGTGCTTTGTATGTATGTTTTTGCTATTTTTTTGATTTAATGTATATATTTTTTATGATTGTATCATTATGGAATAATAAAATATCTATATTTGTAAAATAAGTTTGTATCAACTATGTAATAGGATTTTGTTACTTGTAATTGAGTACCTAAATTGAGCAGCCTGATATCATAAATATACAACTGGTCAGCCATATATAGTTAGTATCATTTCAGACTACATTACTGGTACGTGAAGATGATGGTATCTTCATGGCTATCTTAGTAGCTTTTGTAGTAGTTTTTTCCATCTCTCATGTGAATGCAAAGTATCCTGGCTCAGTGCATGACGCCTACATTTTGAGGAATAGCAGCATCCCTTATGTGATGGGCCAACTCCAGAGGCACTGTGTGTGGCTAATAGGTGAGCCCAAGGTCCCCACACCGTTTGAATAGGTGTCTGGGTAAGGCAGAGTACCTAAGGGTTTGGGTATGTCTAACAGATACCCCTTGATATTTGCAGGTGACTCTGGTTACCCCAACCTGTCATGGCTACTGACCCCAGTGAGGAATCCCAGGACAAGGGCAGAGGAACACTACAATGAGGCACATGGGTGAACATGGAGGATTATAGAGCGGACTTTCGGCCTCCTGAAGGCCAGGTTCTGGTGCCTCCATCTGACAGGTGGCTCCCTCTACTACTCACCAAAGAAGGTGTGCCAGATCTTCGTGGCATGCTGTATGTTGCACAACCTGGCTTTGCAACACCAGGTGCCTTTTCTGCAGGAGGATGGGCCTGATGTTGGTCTTGTGGCAGCTGTGGAACCTGTGGACAGTGAAGAAGAGGAGGCAGAAGAAGAAGATATTGACAACCGAAACAACATCATCATGCAATTCTTCCAGTGAGACACAGGTAAGAGACTGGCACTGTTCCTACTGAGACTGCTGTAGGACATTGCATGATTCTGTCTTTTTACCTCTGTGTATGGACCCTGACAGTTCACATTGGCTTTCCTTTTCACAGATCTGGGTACCACGTTCTGCCTTCGCTATGTTTACTGCTGCCCAACAACTGTCATGCTTTGGTATGTGCAAATTAACATTGAAATTGATATTTGTCAGAGAGGTTGTAATAACACATTTGTGAAACTACAGACTGAATCCAGATTGTTTTGTGATTCAAGGGTGTTTATTTAAGTGCCAATCAGTGGAGGGGGATGTGCAATGGGCTGGGATGATGGTGGAGGGATGTCCATGGTAGAGTCCAGTCTCTTGGTATCACAGGTGCATTGTCCAAGGGGGCATAGGTAGTGGAGCAATGGCAGTTCAAGGTGGTCAGGGTGACATAGTGAGACAGAAGGGTGACAATCATGAGAGTCTTATTTCCTGGCAGGGGTCTTGGCAATGTTCTCTGTCTTGTGCCTGGATCACAGGAACCGTTTGCGGGGTGGTTCTCCTTCTGCAGGGGGTGGGGTGCTGGTGGCCTGTGGCGGGACCTCCTGTCCACTAGCGCCGGCGGACGTGGAGGGCTGTTCATCGTTTGGGCCAGTGTCAGGGGCCCATTGGTGTGCCACTGTCTCCCTCATGATGTTGCCCATGTCTGCCAGCATCACTGTAATGGTTACCAGGGTGGTGTGACCATTACAGTGACACCCTGATCCCCAGGTACTGTTCCTCCTGCAGCCACTGGGTCTCCTGAAACATGGCCAGTACCATGCCCATGGTCTCCTGGGAATGGTGGTATGCTCCCATAATGTTGGAGAGTGCCTCGTTGAGAGTGGTTTCCTGGGCCTGTCCTCCCGCGTCGCACAGCAGTCCTCCAAGTTTCCCTGTTGTCCTGTGCCTCTGTCCCCTGAACCGTGTGCCCACTGCCACTGACCCCAAGTCCCTGATTGTCTTGGGTTAGTGGTTTGTCTGGGGTACCTGTAGCGGTGGACACACTGCTGATTGATATGTCCTGGGGACAGTGGCATGGGCCCACTGGGTGGGTGCTGTGGTGGTGTTTCCTGAGGGGGGAGGTTCAGTGGTGGTTTGGGACTGTGGCAGGGGAACTGACTGTCCAGAGGTCCCTGGTGGGCTGGAATGGTCATCTTGATCCAGGCCTGCAGAGCTGCTGTCGTCACTGTGGGCCTCTTCTGTGGTGGGACTGGATATGGCTGGCACCTCCTGTCCAGTGTCGTTGTGTAGGGGTCCTGTTGGGGTGTAAATGCATAATTATTGTATCTTTGTGTGCCATCCTGTGCAATGTGTGAGTTTCCCTCTACTCCTGTGCTTGCATTTTTACATTGACCCTTGTGTGAGTGGTGATTTTGTGGCCTGGGTGAGTCTCTCTATTGGACATGCTTTGGTGATGGGTGTCCATGCAGGTCTGTGATGGGTGTCCATGCATTGGTGTTACATGCAGGGCTTGGTATTGGGATGGGTGGGTTGTGCTAGTGGGGTATCTGTGAGGTGTTGGGGTGATGGGTGTGAGGGTAGGGGTAGGAGTTTGTGATGACATGCAGGTAGGGTGGCGGAGATATAGTAATAACGATTTGCCTTACCAGAGTCCTATCCTCCTGATACTCCTGCAAGACCCTCAGGATTCATGATCACCAAGACTTGCTACTCCCATATTGTTGGTTGTGGGGGAGGAGGTGGGGTCCACCGCCGGTCATCTGTACGGCTACCTGGTGTCTGGATACCACAGAACGCACCTTCCCCCACAGGTTATTCCACCTCTTCCTGATGTCATCCCGTGTTCTTGGATGCTGTCCCACTGCGTTGACCCTGTCAACAATTCTCCACGATAGCTCCATCTTCCTAGCAATGGATGTCTGCTGCACCTGTGATCCAAATAGCTGTGGCTCTACTCGGATGATTTCCTCCACCATGACCCTGAGCTCCTCCTCAGAAAACCTGGGGTGTCTTTGAGGTGCCACAATGTGGGGTGGGTGATGTGTGAGGGGATGTTTGTTGTGCTGTGTGATGTGTTATGTTGGGGTGTGTTCTTTGAGGTGCGTGGATGTTATATGAGTGATGGTGTTGTGTCCCTGTGGATGCTGGTGTTGTGTTTGCTATTTTCTCTCTCTCTGATTCTTCTAAAAATGTTGTTGTAAGGGGTTGTGGGTAATGTGTGTGTGTTTTATAGTGGTGTGGGTGTGTGTGGGTGGTGTTTGTATATGTATCAGGTGTGTGTATTTTGAATTGTCCAATGTGGTTGTGTTTTGTAAATGTGTGTGTATTTTGAGTGTGGCGGTGTGTACTGCCAATGGTTTACCGCGGTTGAATGACCGCCACGTTGATTCGTGGCTCGTGATACTGTAGGTGTATTCCTGTTAGCGTGACGGTGTAGGTTTTGCTATCGCCAGTTTATCACTGACCTTTGGTGTGGCGGATTTGTGTGGGTATCTGCATTGTGGCGGATTACGAGATGTGGGTCGTAATACCTGTAGTGGATTTCGGCCACGGCCACAGTATGTTGGCGGTCGTCAGCACGGTGGTAAGTGGGATTTACCGCCAGGATTGTAATGAGGGCCTTAATTTCTTTGTCTTTTTGCTATTTTATATAGCACTGACTTAACCCGAAGGTACACGAGTGCCTAACATGAGCATCAGTTACATTACACAAAGACACATTCATTTTTGGTTTTAGGCATGGGGAGATTAAGGGGGACATTATGACCCCGGTGGTCAGTGTTATAGTGGCGGTAGTACCGCCATCAGGCTGGTGGTACATTCCGCCATATTATGACATTGGCAGTTTGGCAAAAGCCAAACCGCCAATGTGACACACCAACCGCAAGTGCGGTAACAACCCCTGGGCCTGGAGACTACAGTCGGCAGCCGTCATTAGGCCGCCCACGGGAATATGACCCCGCCCACAGCCATGTTTTCCATGGCTTTCTTAGCGCCACGAAAACCATGGCGGTAGGCACTATCAGTGCCAGGGAATTTGTTCCCTGGCACTGATAGGAGTCACCCTAGCTCCTTCCCCTCCCCCTCCATATTTCCCTACCCCTCCCCCTTCCGTCACCCCCCACAACATATACACACCTACATGCCCAGACATACACATGCATACACACACATACCCACATTCACCCACAAATGCATACATCCATGCGCACACACATCCACACACACTTCCATACATGCAAGCACACACGCATTCACACAACACAACATACACACACAGTCTCACCCATTCATGCACACACACATTCTACACACCCCATACCTGCATGTACGCACACAGAAACATACACACCCCCATACACATCACCTACCTCCCCTGTCGGAGCACCTGACTTTACCTGTTTGCAGCGGGTCCTTCAGCAGGCGACGGGACGAGGCACAGCTGCCAGCAGCAGTGTCTGCCAGCAGAACACCGCCAGGCCTTTCATGTGTCATGATATGGTCTACTGCGGTCTACTGGCAGCAGCGCCACCTAACCGCCATCCGCTGCCATGACCGTAGCCGGAATTCTGCCAGCCTTCTGGCGGAATTCTGGCTATGGTCATAATATGGCAGACAATAGGTAGCCACGGTGCAGGTCTTGTGGCGGTAGTCGCTGTGGCGGTAGGCAGCATGTACTGTCTATGTTATAATGAGGGCCAAAGTGATTCAGCCAGAATCACAGGATGTCAAGCTGATGCTAAAACTCGAACCTGGTTCACCAGTTGCGAAGTCTGCCACTCTGGCCGTAACGCCATATCCTCTCCCCTAACTGAAACATATAATCAAGGGATCAACTGGATTAAAAAAAATCAGAAAGATAGTTAATAATTTAAAAGTGCTTTGTCACTATTTGGGAACTCAGACAATATTTCCTCATTGTAGCTTTTTAAAGCATTAATCATAACTACTATTGAAAAAAGACAATCTCATTTTTATAATTTCTTGAGGTAATGTTATAGTCATTACACTTTTGATTACATTAAGATGACATCAGGCGTGCCACACTTTTGTAATATATGTAGAATGTTATCAAACTAGTTGTTCATTAGACTACTGTGGGGAGGCAGAAGTCAGGGAAACTTACTCGGATAAATAAAGACATGGAGGAGGGTGCAGGGACAATAAGTTGACCATTATGGGCAGACGGGAGGGCAGGGGAAAGGGGCAGGGACAACAAACCAACCAAGAGAGGCAATGGCAATATAACAAACCATTGAGGGCAGAATTAAGAGGCCTGGCAGTACAACCATAAATGCAACACACCTGATTCAGGCAGGAGACTTCCGATGTTTTTAAGCCCGAAAAGGCTTTATTTTATCTGTTACCTGCCTAAAATGTCTCTTTTTTCAATGTAAGTAAATGGAGAAAATCAATTCCCCAGGTTTCTTTATTGAAATCTCCCTCTCACTTATGTTGGATCATGGAGGGCAGGAGGGATGGGGTAGGGACATGGGCTTGGATAACAGAGGGCAGGAAGGTGATGGGCAGGGGCACAAAACTGGCCTTACAGAACAAGTGTTAGGTGTTGCAGCGATACAATAAACCACACAGGGCAAGCAGGACGGCAGTGCAGCACAACAGACCATGGAAAGCAATAGGGAGGGGACACAGCCATGCACATGGACATCAGAGATCGGAGGGGAAAGACGCATGGCAGTAAGCACACCATACCGGACAGACAGGAGGGATAGTTGCAGCATGACAGACAATAGGAGGGAGGGGGAAGGCATGACAATGGACCAGACAAGGCAGGATGGAAGGGATAATTGTTTGTACATGGAAAATGGGGGCAGGGGACAAGGGGGCAGGAGCAGCAAGCTGACCATGGTTGGCAGGCGGGATACACACTGGAAACACAATACACTGTAGGATGGCAAAGAGTTAAACTAAAATGACATTCACACAGACAATAGAGGGAAGGTGGGAGGCGGGTCAAGGGCAGCAAGCAGACCACACAGGGCAGGTTGGAGCAGCTGTGGCAGCAAAGAAGACCATGCATGGAAAGTGGGAGGGGTAGTAGCAGCACAACAGCCATGGTGGGCAAGAAGGAGCTGGCAGGGGCATACACAATGGACCATGGAGGACAAAAGGGAGGGGTTGTGGCTGGACACAGACAAGAGAGGGAAGGGGCCTCACAACAGACCATGTGGGGCAGTTGTAGCACAACAAATCATGAAGGGCAGAAGGGAGTGGCAGCATGACTATGGAAGACAATCGCTAGGGGCTAGGGGCATGGAACTCAGACAGGCAGTGTAGCGGTAGTAGGGACAGATGGTGAGTGTAGTGCCCGGGGAAGAGGCTATGATTGCACCAGTTAGAGTTGGGGGTGAGCAGATATTATTCTAGTGTCCTTGGATGAAAATGAGATGGTGACAAAGGAAAGTGTCACATGCCTGACAATACTAAGAAGTACAGGCATTGTCTCACCATCAATGAGTAGAGGGTGGATGCTTTGAGAGACACAGGAGTCAGTATGACTTCTGATAGGTCTCGTCAGAGCAGGCAATCCCTAATGTAGTCCACTATGTAGTGGCTCTGTTTCCCCTTGAATGGGTGGAAAGGGGTTCAGGTTCCTTAAATATAGTTGTGAGTCCGGTAATGCCTGTGGACTGTCTGCTAGGAAATGACCTGGAGCACACTACCTAGAAAGAGTTAGAGCTCTAGTCCCACCTGGAGAAGTTAGGATTGCCCGGGTGAGTGTGCCTGGCAACATGGTCCATGCCCAAAAGACCTTGAACAATGGCCTAGATATCTTCCAAAACGAGGTGGATCAGGGGGTGTGAGAAACTAACCCCAGATGTTCCCATAGTCTGGGTGGAGGCTGATCCCGAGCATGACAGCCAGGGACCAACTGCCCAGGACATTGTTGCCCTTTGAGTCCTACCTGTACCAGCAGAACAGAAGGCTGAAGGAGGCACTTCCCAGGCATAGTTATGCCAGATGCAGAAAGAGTGCCCCACTTTTGAGGGGCTACAGTGGCAAGCCAAGTCCCATGCAAATGGAGACACCTATGGTGATCATCTCATCTGTTGAGAGAATGGTTTCCTGTGTAGTGAGCCTAAGGTTCCAGTGTTCCATCTCATGTGCTGTTGGCATCCCAGTGCTACTGGACCTTCCTACTGGAGCTGGTCTATGATGTACCCCTGCCGGGACAGCTGGGGCAGGTCAAAACCTATCAGGTTGGTCATCTACATTTATTGGCCCCAAATGAGAGTGGTCATAGATGCATTCCTTAGGTCCTGCACTACCTAACAGACCAGTGGGAAGTCAGGGGTAATGCAGAAGACTCCCCTGCTCCCCCTTACTGTTGAAGAGAACCCCCTTTGAAAGGGTACGAATGAACATTGTTGGGCTTCTGGACCCCAAGACAGCCCTGGGCATCAGGTTTTTCCTGGTCTTGGTAGACCATGCCACTTGTTACCCTGAGGTTATACGTTTGAGGTCAATGACTGTGCTCACATTGGCCAAGGCACTGATGGGATATTTACACGGATGGGTTCTCCAAAGGAGCTTGTGTCTGACAGTTGCATCAAATTCATGTTAGTGTACATGAACTAGATGTGAGATGATTGTTGTATAACCTACAAGTTCTTCACATCCAACAATCCCCAGACCAATGGTCTTGTTGAGAGATTCAACAAGACCCTTAAAAGCATGATCATGGGCCTATCAGAGCCCTTGAGGCATAAGTAAGATGTTATCTTGCCATGCCTATAATGCACTTACAAATAGTGCCTCAAAACAGGGTGAAGTTCAGTCCCTTTGAGCTTCTGTATGGCTACCCTCTTAGAAGAGCTCTCAAGCTCCCCAAGAACCTCCCCTAGACATAGTCAGCTGTATCTCAGGAAAAGACCACAAAGAACCTGGAAGTCAGACAGAAAGTCATGAAGATCTGGCATGACCAGAAAGCCACTCTGGTATAGTTTCAACTTAGTCGCAAAGTGTGGATAATAGAGATGGTAGAGCCCTGGGCCCTGCAGGATCAGTAGACCGAGCCTTGAGGTCAAGGGGCAGAAGGGGAGCTGACCTACCTGGTGGATATCCAGACCCCCAGGAGCCTTCTGAGGGTCCCTACATGTCAACCGTCTCAAGCCTAGCTTTGAGAGTTCCAAAGTCACCAAGCTCTTGGCTACTGATGGAAGTGAGGAAGAGGAGAGTGAGCCTTTTCCCAGATCTTGTCTCCTCTAAAGAGCAGAATGGTTCAGTAGAGGGTGCAAATGCCCCCCCCATCTTTGACTCCACACCAGGGGAGCGAATGCTGCCAGTTGTTGAAGCAGTTCTCCTCATTGTTCTCACTTTCTTCTGGGCTCACTAATTGGTGTTCTCATGATATTGACACAGGGGACAGCATGTCTCTCAAGAACAAAAACTACAGGCTGGCTGATAAAGTGTGAACCAGTATCAAAAAGGATGTGTTCAAGTTGCTGGAGTTGTGAGCGAATAAGCACTCCAATAGTCTATGGTCAAGCCTGGTACGAAAGTTTGCCCCACCAGTCGCTACCCCAGAACTCTAGTTCTGTGTGGATTAGAGAGGCTCCAACTCAGTCACTAAGATTGATGCTTACCACAAACTTAGAGCTGATGAACTCTTTAACTAGTTGGGAGATTTCAATTCCAGAGTACATTTCATTTGGCATCAGGGTACAGGTGGATTGTCTTAACTGAAGGAGAGCAAGCATTCTCCACCCAGAGGAAGAGTGCAATAGAAAGGGAAATATTTACAGTGGTCAGAGCACTGAAGAAAGTTGAGATCGCACTTGTTTGAGACTCACTTCTGCGTTCAGACAGTGCAAAGACCCCTCAGATGGCTGATGCATATGAGGGGTGACAATCCCAAACTGTTAAGGTCCTCCATCTCCTTATAAGGAATGGATTTTATGATGAAACATCCCCTGGGACTTATTGTGCCAATGGTGTTTTTTACTATTGCAAGGGTTATCTCTCCCTTAGGCTAGTATGGGGACTGTCTTAAAATATCTTTAAATGTAATTTCCAATTGGAAAAAGGTAGAAAAATGGAGTTGGGTGTCTCTGGACTCACATTTTTAAAACACATATTTTGTTAAAGATGGTTTTTAAATTGCAGGCCTGAAAATGCCAGTTTTAGAAAGTTGGAATTTTCCTACATCAACCATCCTGTGCCTTAGCCTGCCTCTAATCTATGTCTGGTCTGTGCAAGTTTAGATTACGGCTACCTTTGTACATTCCATCCAGACAGCCATATATACAGGGCACTCAACTGCCCATGCATTCCATCTGTATACTAGTTGGTATACCTGAGCAGGAAGGGTGGAGGGGCTCTCACGTATACTCCAAAGGGTAGTGGTCTGACACCTCACAAGGGACTGATAACCCCCCACAGACCACCTGCCAGTCAGGACTGGGCTGAAAGTAAACTGGGGCACTTCAAAACCACTCTTTGAAGTCTCCCGCACGTCAAGGGTATATTTGGGTATGAGTACTGGCCCTCTGAAACCATATACTCTGAACACTTCTGGACTGAGGACATTCTACCAGGAAGAAGGGCCGTAGTATTGTCAGGAGGGACTTCCCCTTTGCTGTTTGTTCTGCTGTGTTAGCCTGCTGCCTGCTACTTCTTGCCTGGGAGTGAGAGGACTGGATCTAACTCTCTACATCCTGCAATCTAAATTTACTCAAAGGGCCTGACTGTTTCTGAAGTTTCATGGGCATCAAAGACTTCACCGGTATCTTGCTACCAGCTCTTGGGCTCCTTTGCTGTGAGTCCTGCTCTGCCAAGTGGTACCATATCCAATCCAAAGCCCTTGTAGGTGAGTGTGGTGCTGCAACACAAGAACTGATGTAACAACACCTGCTCTTCATTAAGAACTGACACATGCCACTGCAGAAACGCCACTTTACTTCTGCCTGCATTGAAGCCAGAAACACCACTTGCTGATTGCACAATGCAACAACCCTGATTTTCAACGCAGCCCTTGGTTGGCTGATGCAGCATTTAAGCTTCGGAGCCAATACTCATCGCATCCGGACATAGACGCAGCAACGATGTTGCCCATCAGAAAACAACACAGCACCTGCAAATGTGATGCATCCTCTCCTCTGGGTCAAGGCTGTTAGGAAAACTACTTTTCCAACCATCCTCAGATTGACGCAAAGGAAATATAAACACCAAGCAAGGCTCCAGAACAGATTAAGGCCCTCATTACAACGCTGGCGGTCGGTGTTAAAGCGGCGGTAATACTGCCAACAGGCCGGCGGTAAAAAAAATGGGATCACCACCGCAGCGGAAACCGCCAACATAGACAACCACTTTAACACTGCGACTGCCAGAGTGTTAGCAACAAACACCGCGGCGGTCACCTCCAACAGACAGGCGGAAGACAATGTAGTGCCCACTGTATTGTGACTGCCCAATTTGCCAGCTTTTCCGGGGCGGTACCAACAACATCAAAAGCACGGTGGAAACAGTACATCGAAAGGGAACCACTCACCTTTCGACACTCTACGAAGAACCCGGACGCCGTGGAGCCCGAACTGCAGGTCCTCCCCATGTTGGTGTATCTACTAATACACCAGGAATTTTGAAAGAAGACGACGACGGCGGTGAGTACATCACCTAGCACACGGGGGAAGAGAGTGACACACACAAGCAACATGCAGCACCTCCGCCCCCCACCCACACCCACAACACCATACACAGTAACACATCTAACAAAATTACAGATACACCCGTCACCCCCTGGAAGAAGGCAAGGACAAAAGGAAATGCGTTTAACCAGTGATGTATTGGAACATTCAGCTATAGCAATAGAATTTAACATAATCAGTATATACAAATATTTACATTATGTACCGAAGGCCATACATTGTCCCTTGTAAATGTCTGTGGACCAGTGGTCCCAAAAATCATGGGCGAAGCCCACACATGACACCTGCCTCAAAACAGAGAGAACACTGCAGGGGCATCAGGTCGAAAAAACACAGGCACCTCAGGGGGAAGGGGAGGGGGGCACCTCAGCCGGAAGATGGTACTGCGCCACTGCTCCTTGAAGGGGCTCCATGTCCACAGCGATGTCCTGGGGAGTGCAAAGCCACAGTATCTCAAGTGGGTGCTTTGCCCACTGCTTGGTCCTGGGGAGTGCAAGGCCACAGTCTCTCAAGTGGGTGCTTTGCCCACTGCTTGGTCCTGAGGAGTGCAAGGCCACAGTCTCTCAAATGGGTGCTTTGCCCACTGCTTGGTCCTGGGGAGTGCAAGGCCACAGTCTCTCAAGTGGGTGGCTTCTCCACTGGTTGGTCCTGGGGAGTGCAAGGCCACAGTCTCTCAAGTGGGTGCTTTGCCCACTGCTTGGTCCTGGGGAGTGCAAGGCCACAGTCTCTCAAGTGGGTGGCTTCTCCACTTGTTCTGGAGGGGGTTTTGTGCCCAGTTCGCTTCATCCTGCCAAGGATTAGGGGAGTGGATGCATCTCTCCACAGGTTCTGGAGGGGGTATTGTGCCCAGTTTGCTTCACCCTGCCAAGGATTGGGTGAGTGGATGCATCTCACCACTGGTTCTGGAGGGGGCATTGTGCCCAGTATGCTTCATCCTGCCAAGGATTGGGGGAGTGGGTGCATCTCTCCACTGGTTCTGGAGGGGGCATTGTGCCCAGTGATGCTGCACCTGTGGTGTGGCAGTTCACATTCTCTCACCTGGGTCTTCATCCTGGCAAGGATTGGGGGAGTGGATGCATCTCTCCACTGGTTCTGGAAAAGGCATTGTGCCCAGTTTGTTTCATCCTGCCAGGGATTGGCTGAGTGGATGCATCTCTCCACTGGTTCTGGAGGGGGCATTGTGCCCAGTGATGTTGCATCTGTGGTGTGGCAGTTCACATTCTCTCACCTGGGTGTCTGCAGGCCAAGATTTTCAGGGAACAGGTAGCATGATACTCCATGGAGGCACTCCATCCTGTGGCGACTTAGGCTGCAAACTGCTGGTGCCAGTGCTGGGCCTCATGTGGTGTGTCCAGGGTCCAGGACATCACCTGCAGCCTCGGACGGCTGCCCACTGGGGATGCTGCTGCCGTCCGATGTATTGGCACTGGCTGGGCACATGGTGGTGGAGATGGCGGTGGCTGCGGGCGGAGATGCTGCTGGTGCTGACCAAGGTGCAGGTGTCTGTAGTGGTGGAGGGAGACATCAGACCGTCTCCAGCAGCCTCGGACGGCTTATCACTGGGGAGGATGCTGCTAACTGACGTTGTGGCAGCGGCGGTGAAGGTGGCGGTGCAGGTGACGGTTGTTGCGGCGGTGATGACATTGGTACAGATCGCTGGCATGTCTGGGGAAATGGTGGTCACCAGCCCCTCACCAGGAGGCTTTGTTACCTGAGGTGACTTGGCCTTGCTCTTGTGTCCCTTCCCCACCTTGGTAGTCTCTGCTGGGACCTTGGCACTGTCCTCTTTGTGTTTGGATGAGACCTAGCTGGGTGGGTGTTGCGACTTTCCTACGCTGCATGCTGGCCCCTTCTTGATCTTGGCAGGTGGCGGAATCGGGTGGTCCTTCCAATCTGTAGGTGGGGCACTGACAGCTCTGACAGGTGCCCCCTTTGATCCTCCCTGAACTTGCAGGGACCACAGCGGGCGCAAATTTGGTGGCTGAGGTACTGGGATTGGATCGAGACATCCTGGCCCTAGGAGAAGGACGGGCGAGGTGTAGGGAAGAGGTTGAGGTTAGCTAGGAAAAGTTTTTTTGACACACTGGGACGGGAAAATGGAGGGGGTGTAGGAGTGGAGTAAGAGGTAGTGGTTGTAGGAGGTGTACGTCTGCTGAGTTTGGGTGAAGGTGCATGGACTGGAGGCTGTTGTGAGCTGGATGGCTGTTGAATGGGTGTGTGCCTGCATTTGTGTGGGAGGAGGGCTCCTAGACACACTGGGAGAGGACACAGGGGGCGTGTGAATGGTTGTGGGGGTGGTGATTGCTCGTGAGCGGTGTGTTGTGATGGGTGTGCTGGTGATGGAGGCAGTGGCTGATGATGTAGTGCATGCAGGTGTGAGTGGAGACGATACTGGTAGTGAGGTGGAGGATGAGGAGGAGGGGGGCACGGTGGAGGCAGTGGATGCTGGTATGTGTGCATGGGTATGGTGCTTGTGTGAGTGCCCGTGTGATGATGTGTGGTGCTTATGTTTTCCTGAGCCACTTTTGTGCGTTGATGTGTGTGCATGCTGGTCTGAAGGTGTGCTTGGGATAGGCTGAGGTGGAGGGAAATGGGTCTGGGTAGTGGAAGTTGGAGGGGGGAGGCTGGACACAGGGACAATGGCTGCCATCAGTGCTGAGGCCAGAACCTGACATGCTCTCTGTTGGGCCCCCATGCAAGAATGAATGACCTCCAGGTATGCATTTGTTTGTTGCAAATGCCTCTCGATACCCTGGATGGCATTCAGAATGATTGACTGCCCAACAGTGAGGGATCTCAGGAGGTCAATAGCCCCCTCACTGAGGGCAGCAGGGCTAACTGGGGCAGGGCCTGAGGTGCCTGGGGTGAAGGAGATGCCTACCCTCCTGGGTGAGCAGGCACGGGAAACACGCTGAGGGGCTGCTGGGAGGGTGGTGATGCTAGGGGGGGTGGTGGCTGTCCCTGTTGTTGGGGTGGGCACAGACATGTCCGCCACCACCAGGGAGCTTCCATCAGAGGAGCAGTCGCTGTCACTGGTATCTCCTCCTGTCCCCGTCATGGAGCTCCCCTCGTCCTCTGTCCCACTGGTGCTTTCACCCTCCTTGGATTCACCCTCATGGGTCATGTGGGATGCAGCTCCCTTCGTCGCCGATGCCTCTGCTTCTCCGCCAGATGATGCTAATGCACACAAGGACAGGGTGACAAAACAAAAAGGGAGGAAAGACATAGGACACACATGGTCAATGTCAGCAATGCCACTACTGTTGGTGGACACAACACATACTGAGCTGCCCTATGCACTAGGCCTTGCCCAAACACTCACTAAGGTAGTCACCAGGCCATGGGGTACAATGCCTATTGCCAGCACCTGCACACCTCACACCCACAGGACCCTGCACACTAGTAATTGCCCACTTGTTCCATTGTGGTAGGGGTGCTTCAGAGCCTGCAAACAAGGGCCCTTCCCTGGCATGATCGCCCTGGCCTAGGGTCATTCACAGCCCACATCCCCCACCCAGCTAGTTCCTAAAGCGCACAAAAAAAGCTTTCTGAAACTGTACTCACCCCCTTGTGGCTGCTGTGATGCCCTCAAGCGCCCATCCAAATCCGGATAGGCCATCGCCAGGATGTTGAACATCAGGGGGGGTCATGGTACGACGGGCACCCCTTCTACGTTGGTAGGCCAGTCCCAGTTGGGCCTCTGCCGTCTTCTTGGTCCAGCGGCACAGGTCCTCCCATCTCTTGCGGCAGTGGGCGCTCCGCCTGTGATGGACCTCCAGGGTCGGCACCTCCTTGGCGATGGCATGCCAAATACCCTTTTTCTGGTGGGCGCTGACCTAGAGGGTAAAGAGAGTGGAAAAATTTAATTACTCCCCCGTCCGCTCACAGTGTGCTCACCTGTTTGTCTGGAGGACCGTAGAGTAGCGCGTACTGGGGGAGGACCCCATCCACAACTTTCTTCAACTCCTCTTCAGTGAAGGCAGGGCCCCTTTCCCCAGACACTCTAGCCATTGTCGCTTCCAGACTCAGGTCACAGCAGCACTTGCAGTGTAGGTCCTCTCCTGTTGATGGTCAGTTATCAAGTGAGTGAATGGGTAGAAAATGGCAGTTACGTCCGTGGCAATGTGTACCGTTACCGCCGGCGTACATCGCCATTGGCTCCTAGATCTCATAGGGCCCAATGATAACCAATGCGGAGTTGCGCGGACGTTTTTGACCGCCTACCGCGACGATGCACAATGCCAGTGCAGTTAGGTCATTTCCCCTTGTTCCTCCTCACAAGTCAGGCAGCCGCCATTTCAGGGGGGCACATGGCATGACACCTAACTGTGTCACTGCACATATTGGCACATATACTGACTCACGATTTAACACACGGCTTCTGTAACATGAATTCGGACACAGTTGTGCTCTCTATGTGGTATAAGACCTTCTGCTCACCGTTCTCCTCAATAGGCTACAACCGCTGAGGCAGATGATGAGATGGTGGCATCCTCCGGTGTACAGAACCCTGGTGGACCTGTCGACAATGGAGGACAGACACATTATAATCACATACAGACTTGATTGTGCACAATCCAAGAACTGTGTGCCCAATTGGAGCCAGACCTGATGTCAGCTATCCACCAGCCCACAGGAATCCCCCATCTAGTGCAGGTCCTGTCAGTGCTCCATTTCCTGGCAAGTGGCTCCTTCCAAACTACAGTGGCCATGGCATCAGGGATGTCTCAGCCAACGTTCTCAAACGTGTTGAGCAGGGTGTTGTCTGCCCTGCAAAAACAAATGCTCAGCTACATCATGTTCCCCCAGGTGGAGGATTTGGCCACAGTGAAAGCTGACTTCTATGCCCTGGTACATCTCCCCAACATCATTGGTGCCATTAATGGGACACATGTGGCATTTGTCCCCACTCGTAGAAATGAACAGGTGTATAGAAATAGAAAAAGCTACCATTCGATGAATGTGCAAATGGTGTGTTTGGCAGACCAGTACATCTCCCATGTGAATGCCAAATATCCTGGCTCAGTGCATGATGCCTATATCTTGCACAATAGCAGTATCCCTTATGTGATGGGCCAACTCCAGAGGCACCGGGTGTGGCTAATAGGTGAGCCCAAGGTCCCCACACAATATGAGTAGGTGTCTGGTTATGGGGTTGTCCTTAAGGGTTAGTGTGTGTCTCACTATTGTCCCTCGATATTTGCAGGTGACTCTGGTTACCCCAACCTCTCATGGCTACTGACCCCAGTGAGGAATCCCAGGACAAGGGCAGAGGAACGTTACAATGAGGCACATGGGCATACTAGGCGGATTATTGAGAGGACATTCGGCCTCCTGAAAGTCAGATTTCGGTGCCTCCATCTGACAGGTGGCTCCCTGTACTTCTCACCCAAGAAGGTGTGCCAGATCATCGTGGCATGCTGTATGTTGCATAAACTGGCATTGAGACGCCAGGTGCCTTTTCTGCTGGAGTATGAGCCTGGTGATGGTCTTGTGGCAGCGGTGGAGCCTGTAGACAGTGAGGAAGAGGAGGCAGAGGAAGAAGATGTTGACAACAGAACAAACATTATCCTGCAGTACTTCCAGTGATACACAGGTAAGACACTGTAACTCCTCTTGACATTTCAGTTTACTTTAGGACATTGTACATGGCTGCCCCTTAACCTCTGTCTATGGCCACTGACTGTTCCCTTTGGATTTCCTTTTTTCAGATCTGTGTACCCCATTCTGGCTTCTGCTATTAGTACTGCTGCCCAACAACTGTCATACATTGGTATGAGTAAATGAACATATATGTTGCAATGCTTTGCTTATGTTGTAGTAATAAATTTGAAAATCATCAGACTGACTCCAGATTGGTATTTGTTTCAAGGGTCTTTATTTAGGTGCTAATAAGTAAAGGGGTATGTGCAAGGGGCTGGGGTGATGGTGGAGGAAGGTCCATGGTAGAGTCCAGTCTCATGGCATCACAGGTGCATTGTCCAAGGGGGCATAGGAAGTGGAGCAATGGCAGTTCAAGGTGGACAGGGTAACAGAGTGGGACAGTAGGGTGACAATCAGGAGGGTCCTATTTCCTGGCAGGGGTCTTGGCAACGGTCTCTGTCTTCTGCCTGGATCACAGGGACCGTTTGTGGGGTGGTTCTCCTTCTGCAGGGGGTGGGGTGCTGGTGGCCTGATGTTCATGTGGCGGGGCCTCCTGTCCACTAGCGCCGGCAGAGGTGGAAGGCTGTTCCTCAGTTTGGCTAGTCTCAGGGGCCCTTTGTTGAGCCACTGCCTCCCTCATGGTCTTGCCCATATCAGCCTGCACCCCTGATATGGTGACCAGGATGGTGTAGATTTTGGTGCAGTCATCCCTGATCCCCATGTACTGTCCCTCCTGCAGCCGCTGGGTCTCCTGAAACTTGGCCATTACCGTGCCCATCATCTCCTGGGAATGGTGGTATGCTCCCATGATGTTGGACAGTGCCTCGTGGAGGGTCGGTTCCCTGGGCCTATCCTCCCCATGGTGCACAGCCCTCCTCCCAGTTTCCCTGTTGTCCTGTGCCTCTGTCCCCTGAACCATGTGCCCACTGCCACAGACTCCAGGTCCCTGATCATCATGTGTTTGTGGGGTTGCCTGGGGTCCCTGTAGTGGTGGACATACTGCTGATTGACGTGTCCTGGGGACAGTGGCATGGGCCCGCTGGGTGGGTGCCTTGCTGGTGTTTCCTGAGCGGGGGAGGCTCTGTGGTGGGTTGGGACTGTGGCAGGGGAACCGAATGTCCAGAGGTCCCAGATGGGCCAGGTTGGTCATCCTGATCCAGGCGTGCAGAGCTGCTGTCATCACTGTGGGCCTCTTCTGTGGGGGGACTGGATGTAGCTGGCACCTCCTGTCCGGTGACGTTTGGTAGGGGTCCTGTTGGGATGCAAATGCATTGTTATTGTATCTGTGTGTGCCATCTTGTGCAATGGATGTGTTTCCCTTGGACTTGTGTGATTGCTGATTGTGTGGGCTGGGTGAGTCTCTCTACTGGGAGTGCTGTGATGATGGTTGTCCATGCAGGTCTGTGATGGGGGTCCATGCATTGGTGTTGCATCGAGGGCTTGGTATTGGGATGGGTGGGTTGTGATAGTGGGGTATATGTGAGGTGTTGGACTGATGGGAGTGAGGGTAGGGGTAGGGTGTTAGTGATGGCATGCAGGTGGGGGGTACAGTAGTAAAGATATGACATACCAGAGTCCAGTCCTCCTGCTACTCCTGCGGGGCCCTTAGGATGCATTTTTGCTGAGACTTGCTCCTCCCATGTTGTTAGTTGTGGGGGAGAAGGTGGGGGTCCAGTCCTCTGTATAGCAATCTGGTGTCTGAGGAACATTGAACGCACCTTCCCCCGTAGGTCGTTCCACCTCTTCCTGATGTCATCCCTGGTTCTTGGATGCTGTCCCACGGTGTTGACCCTGTCGATGATTTTCCAACATAGCTCCATCTTCCTTGCAATGCAGGTCTGCTGCACCTGTGATCCTAATAGCTGTGGCTCTATCCGGATGATTTCCTCCACCATGATCCTTAGCTCCTCCTCAGAAAACCTGGGGTGTCTTTGAGGTGCCATGATGTGGTGTGAGTGATATGTGTGAGGTGATGTGTGGGGTGATGTGTTGTGATGTATTATGTGCTGTGCGTGGATGGTGTATGAGTGATGGTATTCTGTGCCTCTGAGTGTATGTGTGCTCTTTGCTTGTCTCTCTGTGCTTATTCTGTTTTTTTGGTTGTAAGCAGTTGTGGGTACTGTGGGTGTGTGTTTTATAGTGTTGTGAGTGTGTGGGTGTGGTGTGTGTGTATTTATGTGAGGTGTGTGCAGTTTGAACTGTCCAATGTGGTGGTGTATTGTAAATGTGTTTGCGGCGGTGTGTACCACCAATGGTTTACCGCAGTTGAAAGACCGCCGCGTTGATTCATGGGTCGTGATACTGTGGGCATGTTCCTGTTGCCGTAACGGTGAGGGTTTTGGTACCGCCAGTTTATCACTGACCTTTGGTGTGGTGGACGTGTGTTGGTGGCTGTATTGTGGCGATATTCTCTGTGTGGGTCATAATACCCGTGGCGGATTACCGCCGCTGTCACAGTATGTTGGTGCCTGTCAGCACCACGGTAGGCGGCATTTACCACCAAGGTTGTAATGAGGCCCTAAATGTTTGTTGGGGTACCAAGGTTTATTGACAGGCCAAAGCAGAAGGCAGACACACATCCCAGTGTTATGTCTTACAGGCAAGCAACTTCTGCCCTGAAGCATATGTCAGGCAGTTATATATGTTAACCCCTTCGCTGCCAGGCCTTTTCCCCCTCCTGTGCCGAGCCTTTTTTTGGCTATTTGGAGCAGTTCGCGCTTAGGCCCTCATAACTTTTTGTTCACATAAGCTACCCATGCCAAATTTGCGTCCTTTTTTTCCAACATCCTAGGGATTCTAGAGGTACCAGACTTTGTGGGTTCCCCAGAAGGAGGCCAAGAAATTAGCCAAAAAACAGTGAAAATTTCATTTTTTTAAAAAAAATTGGAAAAATGGGCTGCAGAAGAAGGCTTGTGGTTTTTTCCCTGAAAAGGGCATCAACAAAGGGTTTGCGGTGATAAAATCACCAGCTTCCCAGCTTTCAGGAACAGGCAGACTTGAATCAGAAAACCCAATTTTTCAACCCAATTTTGGCATTTTACTGGGACATACCCCATTTTTACGATTCTTTGTGCTTTCAGCCTCCTTCCAGTCAGTGACAGAAATGGGCATGAAACCAACGCTGGATCCCATAAACCGCAACATTTCTGAAAAGTAGACAAAATTCTGAATTCAGCAAGGGGTAATTTGTGTAGATCCTACAAGGGTTTCCTACAGAAAATAGCAACTGAAAAAGAAAAATATTGAAATTGAGGTGAAAAAAACATCAATTTTTCTCTAAGTTTTACTCTGTAACTTTTTCCTGCAATGTCAGATTTTCGAAAGCAATATACCGCTACGTCTGCTGGACTCTTCTGGTTGCGGGGATATATAGGGCTTGTAGGTTCATCAAGAACTCTAGGTACCCAGAGCCAATAAATGACCTGCACCCTGCAGTGGGTTTTCATTCTATGCCGGGTATACAGCAATTCATTTGCTGAAATATAAAGAGTAAAAAATAGCTATCAAGAAAACCTTTGTATTTCCAAAATGGGCACAAGATAAGGTGTTGAGAAGCAGTGGTTATTTGCACATCTCTGAATTCCGGGGTGCCCATACTAGCATGTGAATTACAGGGCATTTCTCAAATAGACGTCTTTTTTACACACTGTCTTACATTTGGAAGGGAAAAATGTAGAGAAAGACAAGGGGCAATAACACTTGTTTTGCTATTCTATGTTCCCCCAAGTCTCCCGATAAAAATGATACCTCACTTGTGTGGGTAGGCCTAGCGCCCGCGACAGGAAACGCCCCAAAGCGCAACGTGGACACATCACAGAAAACAGACCTGTTTTTAGCAAAGTGCCTACCTGTAGATTTTGGCCTCTAGCTCAGCCGCCACCTAGGGAAACCTACCAAACCTGTGCATTTCTGAAAACTAGAGACCTAGGGGAATCCAAGATGGGGTGATTTGTGTGGCTCGGACCAGGTTCTGTTACCCAGAATCCTTTGCAAACCTCAAAATTTGGCTAAAAAAACACATGTTCCTCACATTTCTGTGGCAGAAAGTTCTGGAATCTGAGAGGAGCCACAAATTTCCTTCCACCCAGCGTTCCCCCACGTCTCCCGATAAAAATGATACCTCACTTGTGTGGGTAGGCCTAGCGCCCGCGACAGGAAACACCCCAAAGCGCAATGTGGACACATCACAGAAAACAGACCTGTTTTTAGCAAAGTGCCTACCTGTAGATTTTGGCCTCTAGCTCAGCCGCCACCTAGGGAAACCTACCAAACCTGTGCATTTCTGAAAACTAGAGACCTAGGGGAATCCAAGATGGGGTGATTTGTGTGGCTCGGACCAGGTTCTGTTACCCAGAATTCTTTGCAAAGCTCAAAAATTGGCTAAAAAAACACATGTTCCTCACATTTCTGTGGCAGAAAGTGCTGGAATCTGAGAGGAGCCACAAATGTCCTTCCACCCAGCGTTCCCCCACGTCTCCCGATAAAAATGATACCTCACTTGTGTGGGTAGGCCTAGCGCCCGCGACAGGAAACGCCCCAAAGCGCAACGTGGACACATCACAGAAAACAGACCTGTTTTTAGCAAAATGCCTACCTGTAGATTTTGGCCTCTAGCTCAGCCGCCACATAGGGAAACCTACCAAACCTGTGCATTTCTGAAAACTAGAGACCTAGGGGAATCCAAGGAGGGGTGACTGGCGGGGCTCGGACCAGGTTCTGTTACCCAGAATCCTTTGCAAAGCTCAAAAATTGGCTAAAAAAACACATGTTCCTCACATTTCTGTGGCAGAAAGTTCTGGAATCTGGGAGGAGCCACAAATTTCCTTCCACCCAGTGTTCCCCCAAGTCTCCCGATAAAAATGATACCTCACTTGCGTGGGTAGGACTAGCGCCCGCGACAGGAAACGCCCCAAAGCGCAACGTGGACACCACCAAAATTTTGGAAGAAAACAGAGGTGTTTTTTGCGAAGTGACTACCTGTAGATTTTGGCCTCTAGCTCAGCCGGCACCTAGGGAAACCTACCAAACCTGTACATTTCTGAAAACTAGAGACCTAGGGGAATCCAAGGAGGGGTGACTGGCGGGGCTCGGACCAGGTTCTGTTACCCAGAATCCTTTGCAAAGCTCAAAAATTGGCTAAAAAAACACATGTTCCTCACATTTCTGTGGCAGAAAGTGCTGGAATCTGAGAGGAGCCACAAATGTCCTTCCACCCAGCGTTCCCCCACGTCTCCCGATAAAAATGATACCTCACTTGTGTGGGTAGGCCTAGCGCCCGCGACAGGAAACGTCCCAAAGCGCAACGTGGACACATCACAGAAAACAGACCTGTTTTTAGCAAAGTGCCTACCTGTAGATTTTGGCCTCTAGCTCAGCCGCCACCTAGGGAAACCTAACAAACCTGTGCATTTCTGAAAACTAGAGACCTAGGGGAATCCAAGGAGGGGTGACTGGCGGGGCTCGGACCAGGTTCTGTTACCCAGAATCCTTTGCAAAGCTCAAAAATTGGCTAAAAAAACACATGTTCCTCATATTTCTGTGGCAGAAAGTTCTGGAATCTGGGAGGAGCCACAAATTTCCTTCCACCCAGTGTTCCCCCAAGTCTCCCGATAAAAATGATACCTCACTTGCGTGGGTAGGCCTAGCGCCCGCGACAGGAAACGCCCCAAAGCGCAACGT
Source organism: Pleurodeles waltl (assembly GCF_031143425.1). NCBI lineage: Eukaryota > Metazoa > Chordata > Amphibia > Caudata > Salamandridae > Pleurodeles > Pleurodeles waltl. The sequence goes on from NC_090447.1 coordinate 375,315,258, forward strand.
GGACACCACCAAAATTTTGGAAGAAAACAGAGGTGTTTTTTGCGAAGTGACTACCTGTAGATTTTGGCCTCTAGCTCAGCCGGCACCTAGGGAAACCTACCAAACCTGTACATTTCTGAAAACTAGAGACCTAGGGGAATCCAAGGAGGGGTGACTGGCGGGGCTCGGACCAGGTTCTGTTACCCAGAATCCTTTGCAAAGCTCAAAAATTGGCTAAAAAAACACATGTTCCTCACATTTCTGTGGCAGAAAGTGCTGGAATCTGAGAGGAACCACAAATGTCCTTCCACCCAGCGTTCCCCCACGTCTCCCGATAAAAATGATACCTCACTTGTGTGGGTAGGCCTAGCGCCCGCGACAGGAAACGCCCCAAAGCGCAACGTGGACACATCACAGAAAACAGACCTGTTTTTAGCAAAGTGCCTACCTGTAGATTTTGGCCTCTAGCTCAGCTGCCACCTAGGGAAACCTACCAAACCTGTGCATTTCTGAAAACTAGAGACCTAGGGGAATCCAAGGAGGGGTGACTGGCGGGGCTCGGACCAGGTTCTGTTACCCAGAATCCTTTGCAAAGCTCAAAAATTGGCTAAAAAAACACATGTTCCTCACATTTCTGTGGCAGAAAGTTCTGGAATCTGGGAGGAGCCACAAATTTCCTTCCACCCAGCGTTCCCCCAAGTCTCCCGATAAAAATGATACCTCACTTGCGTGGGTAGGCCTAGCGCCCGCGACAGGAAACGCCCCAAAGCGCAACGTGGACACCACCAAAATTTTGGAAGAAAACAGAGGTGTTTTTTGCGAAGTGACTACCTGTAGATTTTGGCCTCTAGCTCAGCCGGCACCTAGGGAAACCTACCAAACCTGTACATTTCTAAAAACTAGAGACCTAGGGGAATCCAAGGAGGGGTGACTGGCGGGGCTCGGACCAGTTTCTGTTACCCAGAATCCTTTGCAAAGCTCAAAAATTGGCTAAAAAAACACATGTTCCTCATATTTCTGTGGCAGAAAGTTCTGGAATCCGAGAGGAGCCACAAATTTCCTTCCACCCAGCGTTCCCCCACATCTCCCGATAAAAATGATACCTCACTTGTGTGGGTAGGCCTAGCGCCCGCGACAGGAAACGCCCCAAAGCGCAACGTGGACACATCACAGAAAACAGACCTGTTTTTAGCAAAGTGCCTACCTGTAGATTTTGGCCTCTAGCTCAGCCGCCACCTGGGGAAACCTACCAAACCTGTGCATTTCTGAAAACTAGAGACCTAGGGGAATCCAAGGAGGGGTGACTGGCGGGGCTCGGACCAGGTTCTGTTACCCAGAATCCTTTGCAAAGCTCAAAAATTGGCTAAAAAAACACATGTTCCTCACATTTCTGTGGCAGAAAGTTCTGGAATCTGGGAGGAGCCACAAATTTCCTTCCACCCAGCGTTCCCCCAAGTCTCCCGATAAAAATGATACCTCACTTGCGTGGGTAGGCCTAGCGCCCGCGACAGGAAACGCCCGAAAGCGCAACGTGGACACCACCAAAATTTTGGAAGAAAACAGAGGTGTTTTTTGCGAAGTGACTACCTGTAGATTTTGGCCTCTAGCTCAGCCGGCACCTAGGGAAACCTACCAAACCTGTACATTTCTGAAAACTAGAGACCTAGGGGAATCCAAGGAGGGGTGACTGGCGGGGCTCGGACCAGGTTCTGTTACCCAGAATCCTTTGCAAAGCTCAAAAATTGGCTAAAAAAACACATGTTCCTCACATTTCTGTGGCAGAAAGTTCTGGAATCCGAGAGGAGCCACAAATTTCCTTCCACCCTATCGTTCCCCCACGTCTCCCGATAAAAATGATACCTCACTTGTGTGGGTAGGCCTAGCGCCCGCGACAGGAAACGCCCCAAAGCGCAACGTGGACACATCACAGAAAACAGACCTGTTTTTAGCAAAGTGCCTACCTGTAGATTTTGGCCTCTAGCTCAGCTGCCACCTAGGGAAACCTACCAAACCTGTGCATTTCTGAAAACTAGAGACCTAGGGGAATCCAAGGAGGGGTGACTGGCGGGGCTCGGACCAGGTTCTGTTACCCAGAATCCTTTGCAAAGCTCAAAAATTGGCTAAAAAAACACATGTTCCTCACATTTCTGTGGCAGAAAGTTCTGGAATCTGGGAGGAGCCACAAATTTCCTTCCACCCAGCGTTCCCCCAAGTCTCCCGATAAAAATGATACCTCACTTGCGTGGGTAGGCCTAGCGCCCGCGACAGGAAACGCCCGAAAGCGCAACGTGGACACCACCAAAATTTTGGAAGAAAACAGAGGTGTTTTTTGCGAAGTGACTACCTGTAGATTTTGGCCTCTAGCTCAGCCGGCACCTAGGGAAACCTACCAAACCTGTACATTTCTGAAAACTAGAGACCTAGGGGAATCCAAGGAGGGGTGACTGGCGGGGCTCGGACCAGGTTCTGTTACCCAGAATCCTTTGCAAAGCTCAAAAATTGGCTAAAAAAACACATGTTCCTCACATTTCTGTGGCAGAAAGTTCTGGAATCCGAGAGGAGCCACAAATTTCCTTCCACCCTATCGTTCCCCCACGTCTCCCGATAAAAATGATACCTCACTTGTGTGGGTAGGCCTAGCGCCCGCGACAGGAAACGCCCCAAAGCGCAACGTGGACACATCACAGAAAACAGACCTGTTTTTAGCAAAGTGCCTACCTGTAGATTTTGGCCTCTAGCTCAGCCGCCACCTGGGGAAACCTACCAAACCTGTGCATTTCTGAAAACTAGAGACCTAGGGGAATCCAAGGAGGGGTGACTGGCGGGGCTCGGACCAGGTTCTGTTACCCAGAATCCTTTGCAAAGCTCAAAAATTGGCTAAAAAAACACATGTTCCTCACATTTCTGTGGCAGAAAGTTCTGGAATCTGGGAGGAGCCACAAATTTCCTTCCACCCAGCGTTCCCCCAAGTCTTCCGATAAAAATGATACCTCACTTGCGTGGGTAGGCCTATCGCCCGCGACAGGAAACGCCCCAAAGCGCAACGTGGACACCACCAAAATTTTGGAAGAAAACAGAGGTGTTTTTTGCGAAGTGACTACCTGTAGATTTTGGCCTCTAGCTCAGCCGGCACCTAGGGAAACCTACCAAACCTGTACATTTCTGAAAACTAGAGACCTAGGGGAATCCAAGGAGGGGTGACTGGCGGGGCTCGGACCAGGTTCTGTTACCCAGAATCCTTTGCAAAGCTCAAAAATTGGCTAAAAAAACACATGTTCCTCACATTTCTGTGGCAGAAAGTTCTGGAATCCGAGAGGAGCCACAAATTTCCTTCCACCCAGCGTTCCCCCACGTCTCCCGATAAAAATGATACCTCACTTGTGTGGGTAGGCCTAGCGCCCGCGACAGGAAACGCCCCAAAGCGCAACGTGGACACATCACAGAAAACAGACCTGTTTTTAGCAAAGTGCCTACCTGTAGATTTTGGCCTCTAGCTCAGCCGCCACCTAGGGAAACCTACCAAACCTGTGCATTTCTGAAAACTAGAGACCTAGGGGAATCCAAGGAGGGGTGACTGGCGGGGCTCGGACCAGGTTCTGTTACCCAGAATCCTTTGCAAAGCTCAAAAATTGGCTAAAAAAACACATGTTCCTCACATTTCTGTGGCAGAAAGTTCTGGAATCTGGGAGGAGCCACAAATTTCCTTCCACCCAGCGTTCCCCCAAGTCTCCCGATAAAAATGATACCTCACTTGCGTGGGTAGGCCTAGCGCCCGCGACAGGAAACGCCCCAAAGCGCAACGTGGACACCACCAAAATTTTGGAAGAAAACAGAGGTGTTTTTTGCGAAGTGACTACCTGTAGATTTTGGCCTCTAGCTCAGCCGGCACCTAGGGAAACCTACCAAACCTGTACATTTCTGAAAACTAGAGACCTAGGGGAATCCAAGGAGGGGTGACTGGCGGGGCTCGGACCAGGTTCTGTTACCCAGAATCCTTTGCAAAGCTCAAAAATTGGCTAAAAAAACACATGTTCCTCACATTTCTGTGGCAGAAAGTTCTGGAATCCGAGAGGAGCCACAAATTTCCTTCCACCCAGCGTTCCCCCACGTCTCCCGATAAAAATGATACCTCACTTGTGTGGGTAGGCCTAGCGCCCGCGACAGGAAACGCCCCAAAGCGCAACGTGGACACATCACAGAAAAAAGACCTGTTTTTAGCAAAGTGCTTACCTGTAGATTTTGGCCTCTAGCTCAGCCGCCACCTAGGGAAACCTACCAAACCTGTGCATTTCTGAAAACTAGAGACCTAGGGGAATCCAAGGAGGGGTGACTGGCGGGGCTCGGACCAGGTTCTGTTACCCAGAATCCTTTGCAAAGCTCAAAAATTGGCTAAAAAAACACATGTTCCTCACATTTCTGTGGCAGAAAGTTCTGGAATCTGGGAGGAGCCACAAATTTCCTTCCACCCAGCGTTCCCCCAAGTCTCCCGATAAAAATGATACCTCACTTGCGTGGGTAGGCCTAGCGCCCGCGACAGGAAACGCCCCAAAGCGCAACGTGGACACCACCAAACTTTTGGAAGAAAACAGAGGTGTTTTTTGCGAAGTGACTACCTGTAGATTTTGGCCGCTAGCTCAGCCGGCACCTAGGGAAACCTACCAAACCTGTACATTTCTGAAAACTAGAGACCTAGGGGAATCCAAGGAGGGGTGACTGGCGGGGCTCGGACCAGGTTCTGTTACCCAGAATCCTTTGCAAAGCTCAAAAATTGGCTAAAAAAACACATGTTCCTCATATTTCTGTGGCAGAAAGTTCTGGAATCTGGGAGGAGCCACAAATTTCCTTCCACCCAGTGTTCCCCCAAGTCTCCCGATAAAAATGATACCTCACTTGCGTGGGTAGGCCTAGCGCCCGCGACAGGAAACGCCCCAAAGCGCAACGTGGACACCACCAAAATTTTGGAAGAAAACAGAGGTGTTTTTTGCGAAGTGACTACCTGTAGATTTTGGCCTCTAGCTCAGCCGGCACCTAGGGAAACCTACCAAACCTGTACATTTCTGAAAACTAGAGACCTAGGGGAATCCAAGGAGGGGTGACTGGCGGGGCTCGGACCAGGTTCTGTTACCCAGAATCCTTTGCAAAGCTCAAAAATTGGCTAAAAAAACACATGTTCCTCACATTTCTGTGGCAGAAAGTGCTGGAATCTGAGAGGAACCACAAATGTCCTTCCACCCAGCGTTCCCCCACGTCTCCCGATAAAAATGATACCTCACTTGTGTGGGTAGGCCTAGCGCCCGCGACAGGAAACGCCCCAAAGCGCAACGTGGACACATCACAGAAAACAGACCTGTTTTTAGCAAAGTGCCTACCTGTAGATTTTGGCCTCTAGCTCAGCTGCCACCTAGGGAAACCTACCAAACCTGTGCATTTCTGAAAACTAGAGACCTAGGGGAATCCAAGGAGGGGTGACTGGCGGGGCTCGGACCAGGTTCTGTTACCCAGAATCCTTTGCAAAGCTCAAAAATTGGCTAAAAAAACACATGTTCCTCACATTTCTGTGGCAGAAAGTTCTGGAATCTGGGAGGAGCCACAAATTTCCTTCCACCCAGCGTTCCCCCAAGTCTCCCGATAAAAATGATACCTCACTTGCGTGGGTAGGCCTAGCGCCCGCGACAGGAAACGCCCCAAAGCGCAACGTGGACACCACCAAAATTTTGGAAGAAAACAGAGGTGTTTTTTGCGAAGTGACTACCTGTAGATTTTGGCCTCTAGCTCAGCCGGCACCTAGGGAAACCTACCAAACCTGTACATTTCTAAAAACTAGAGACCTAGGGGAATCCAAGGAGGGGTGACTGGCGGGGCTCGGACCAGTTTCTGTTACCCAGAATCCTTTGCAAAGCTCAAAAATTGGCTAAAAAAACACATGTTCCTCATATTTCTGTGGCAGAAAGTTCTGGAATCCGAGAGGAGCCACAAATTTCCTTCCACCCAGCGTTCCCCCACATCTCCCGATAAAAATGATACCTCACTTGTGTGGGTAGGCCTAGCGCCCGCGACAGGAAACGCCCCAAAGCGCAACGTGGACACATCACAGAAAACAGACCTGTTTTTAGCAAAGTGCCTACCTGTAGATTTTGGCCTCTAGCTCAGCCGCCACCTGGGGAAACCTACCAAACCTGTGCATTTCTGAAAACTAGAGACCTAGGGGAATCCAAGGAGGGGTGACTGGCGGGGCTCGGACCAGGTTCTGTTACCCAGAATCCTTTGCAAAGCTCAAAAATTGGCTAAAAAAACACATGTTCCTCACATTTCTGTGGCAGAAAGTTCTGGAATCTGGGAGGAGCCACAAATTTCCTTCCACCCAGCGTTCCCCCAAGTCTCCCGATAAAAATGATACCTCACTTGCGTGGGTAGGCCTAGCGCCCGCGACAGGAAACGCCCGAAAGCGCAACGTGGACACCACCAAAATTTTGGAAGAAAACAGAGGTGTTTTTTGCGAAGTGACTACCTGTAGATTTTGGCCTCTAGCTCAGCCGGCACCTAGGGAAACCTACCAAACCTGTACATTTCTGAAAACTAGAGACCTAGGGGAATCCAAGGAGGGGTGACTGGCGGGGCTCGGACCAGGTTCTGTTACCCAGAATCCTTTGCAAAGCTCAAAAATTGGCTAAAAAAACACATGTTCCTCACATTTCTGTGGCAGAAAGTTCTGGAATCCGAGAGGAGCCACAAATTTCCTTCCACCCTATCGTTCCCCCACGTCTCCCGATAAAAATGATACCTCACTTGTGTGGGTAGGCCTAGCGCCCGCGACAGGAAACGCCCCAAAGCGCAACGTGGACACATCACAGAAAACAGACCTGTTTTTAGCAAAGTGCCTACCTGTAGATTTTGGCCTCTAGCTCAGCTGCCACCTAGGGAAACCTACCAAACCTGTGCATTTCTGAAAACTAGAGACCTAGGGGAATCCAAGGAGGGGTGACTGGCGGGGCTCGGACCAGGTTCTGTTACCCAGAATCCTTTGCAAAGCTCAAAAATTGGCTAAAAAAACACATGTTCCTCACATTTCTGTGGCAGAAAGTTCTGGAATCTGGGAGGAGCCACAAATTTCCTTCCACCCAGCGTTCCCCCAAGTCTCCCGATAAAAATGATACCTCACTTGCGTGGGTAGGCCTAGCGCCCGCGACAGGAAACGCCCGAAAGCGCAACGTGGACACCACCAAAATTTTGGAAGAAAACAGAGGTGTTTTTTGCGAAGTGACTACCTGTAGATTTTGGCCTCTAGCTCAGCCGGCACCTAGGGAAACCTACCAAACCTGTACATTTCTGAAAACTAGAGACCTAGGGGAATCCAAGGAGGGGTGACTGGCGGGGCTCGGACCAGGTTCTGTTACCCAGAATCCTTTGCAAAGCTCAAAAATTGGCTAAAAAAACACATGTTCCTCACATTTCTGTGGCAGAAAGTTCTGGAATCCGAGAGGAGCCACAAATTTCCTTCCACCCTATCGTTCCCCCACGTCTCCCGATAAAAATGATACCTCACTTGTGTGGGTAGGCCTAGCGCCCGCGACAGGAAACGCCCCAAAGCGCAACGTGGACACATCACAGAAAACAGACCTGTTTTTAGCAAAGTGCCTACCTGTAGATTTTGGCCTCTAGCTCAGCCGCCACCTGGGGAAACCTACCAAACCTGTGCATTTCTGAAAACTAGAGACCTAGGGGAATCCAAGGAGGGGTGACTGGCGGGGCTCGGACCAGGTTCTGTTACCCAGAATCCTTTGCAAAGCTCAAAAATTGGCTAAAAAAACACATGTTCCTCACATTTCTGTGGCAGAAAGTTCTGGAATCTGGGAGGAGCCACAAATTTCCTTCCACCCAGCGTTCCCCCAAGTCTTCCGATAAAAATGATACCTCACTTGCGTGGGTAGGCCTATCGCCCGCGACAGGAAACGCCCCAAAGCGCAACGTGGACACCACCAAAATTTTGGAAGAAAACAGAGGTGTTTTTTGCGAAGTGACTACCTGTAGATTTTGGCCTCTAGCTCAGCCGGCACCTAGGGAAACCTACCAAACCTGTACATTTCTGAAAACTAGAGACCTAGGGGAATCCAAGGAGGGGTGACTGGCGGGGCTCGGACCAGGTTCTGTTACCCAGAATCCTTTGCAAAGCTCAAAAATTGGCTAAAAAAACACATGTTCCTCACATTTCTGTGGCAGAAAGTTCTGGAATCCGAGAGGAGCCACAAATTTCCTTCCACCCAGCGTTCCCCCACGTCTCCCGATAAAAATGATACCTCACTTGTGTGGGTAGGCCTAGCGCCCGCGACAGGAAACGCCCCAAAGCGCAACGTGGACACATCACAGAAAACAGACCTGTTTTTAGCAAAGTGCCTACCTGTAGATTTTGGCCTCTAGCTCAGCCGCCACCTAGGGAAACCTACCAAACCTGTGCATTTCTGAAAACTAGAGACCTAGGGGAATCCAAGGAGGGGTGACTGGCGGGGCTCGGACCAGGTTCTGTTACCCAGAATCCTTTGCAAAGCTCAAAAATTGGCTAAAAAAACACATGTTCCTCACATTTCTGTGGCAGAAAGTTCTGGAATCTGGGAGGAGCCACAAATTTCCTTCCACCCAGCGTTCCCCCAAGTCTCCCGATAAAAATGATACCTCACTTGCGTGGGTAGGCCTAGCGCCCGCGACAGGAAACGCCCCAAAGCGCAACGTGGACACCACCAAAATTTTGGAAGAAAACAGAGGTGTTTTTTGCGAAGTGACTACCTGTAGATTTTGGCCTCTAGCTCAGCCGGCACCTAGGGAAACCTACCAAACCTGTACATTTCTGAAAACTAGAGACCTAGGGGAATCCAAGGAGGGGTGACTGGCGGGGCTCGGACCAGGTTCTGTTACCCAGAATCCTTTGCAAAGCTCAAAAATTGGCTAAAAAAACACATGTTCCTCACATTTCTGTGGCAGAAAGTTCTGGAATCCGAGAGGAGCCACAAATTTCCTTCCACCCAGCGTTCCCCCACGTCTCCCGATAAAAATGATACCTCACTTGTGTGGGTAGGCCTAGCGCCCGCGACAGGAAACGCCCCAAAGCGCAACGTGGACACATCACAGAAAAAAGACCTGTTTTTAGCAAAGTGCTTACCTGTAGATTTTGGCCTCTAGCTCAGCCGCCACCTAGGGAAACCTACCAAACCTGTGCATTTCTGAAAACTAGAGACCTAGGGGAATCCAAGGAGGGGTGACTGGCGGGGCTCGGACCAGGTTCTGTTACCCAGAATCCTTTGCAAAGCTCAAAAATTGGCTAAAAAAACACATGTTCCTCACATTTCTGTGGCAGAAAGTTCTGGAATCTGGGAGGAGCCACAAATTTCCTTCCACCCAGCGTTCCCCCAAGTCTCCCGATAAAAATGATACCTCACTTGCGTGGGTAGGCCTAGCGCCCGCGACAGGAAACGCCCCAAAGCGCAACGTGGACACCACCAAACTTTTGGAAGAAAACAGAGGTGTTTTTTGCGAAGTGACTACCTGTAGATTTTGGCCGCTAGCTCAGCCGGCACCTAGGGAAACCTACCAAACCTGTACATTTCTGAAAACTAGAGACCTAGGGGAATCCAAGGAGGGGTGACTGGCGGGGCTCGGACCAGGTTCTGTTACCCAGAATCCTTTGCAAAGCTCAAAAATTGGCTAAAAAAACACATGTTCCTCACATTTCTGTGGCAGAAAGTTCTGGAATCTGGGAGGAGCCACAAATTTCCTTCCACCCAGCGTTCCCCCAAGTCTCCCGATAAAAATGATACCTCACTTGCGTGGGTAGGCCTAGCGCCCGCGACAGGAAACGCCCCAAAGCTCAGTGTGGACACATCACATTTTTTCATTGAAAACAGTGCCTACCTGTAGTTTTTGGCCTGTAGCTCAGCCAGCACCTAGGGAAACCTACCAAACCTGTGCATTTCTGAAAACTAGAGACCTAGGGGAATCCAAGATGGGGTGACTTGAGGGGCTCTGACCAGGTTCTGTTACCCAGAATCCTTTCCAAACCTCAAATTTTGGCTAAAAAAACGCATTTTTCACACATTTCGGTGACAGAAAGTTCTGGAATCTGAGTGGAGCCACAAATTTCCTTCCACCCAGCGTTCCCCCAAGTCTCCTGATAAAAATGATACCTCAGTTGTGTGGGTGGGCCAGGTGCCTCCAACAGAATAAGGCCCAAAACTTGTAGAGATACAGGGGATAGTACTGCGAGTTTATAAGGACATATTCTTTTATACATCTTTAGACTGACTCTGCTTTGGGGACCCACATACGTGAGGTGTCATTTTATTTGGGAGACTGAGGGGAACACTGGGGAGTAGGAATTTTGTGCTGGAGTGGTGATCGTACGAAGAAAAGTCAGGAAAATATGCTTTTTTTAAGCACATTTTGAGGTTTACAGAGGAGTCTGGGTAAGAAAATGTTGGGGGATCCACGCAAGCCACTCCTCCCTAGACTCCTTGGGGTGTCTAGTTTTAAAAAATGTCTGGGTTTGGTAGGTTTCCCTAGATGAAGGCCGCACACAGGACCAAAAACATAGGTGCCCTCTCCCCCCCAAACACAGGTAGTTTTGTAATATATCGTTTTGATGTGCCCACATACGTCCGTGATGTGCCAAACACTAAAATTTTGAAAAGAAACACACTTAGGTTATGTGAAAAAGACCCCTCACCCACCAACCAAGTTGGTGGCATGCTTCATCATCGGGGTCCCACCTGAGGCACCTAGCGTGTCATAGGTGTGCTGCGACGCCTGATTATAGCGGAGCAGGTTTGGTCATTTTTACCACACATACTGGTTGGATTTGGCACGAGGGTGAGTGATGGTTCAGTGGATCAAATTTTACTAACAAGAGCTTTCACAAAAATGAAAAGCACTGTTAGTAACTGAAAGGCAAAAAACTGAACCAATGACTCACAGCTCGTGAGCTGTAAAGCCGCGACAAGGCACCAACCGCTTTACAGTCCATTCACACAACTTTCATACATGACACACACAAGGCCATTCACACCGCCAGCCACGGGCCCAGCACATTACAACACTCACATCGACAGACAGCGCCACTCAAGGGCCCATCACTTACATACGCCCACATGTCTGATACAACAATCACACCAGCTGATGGGAGTGTGTGGACTGGTGTTTGGCTGGCAGTGTGTTGCAGTAGCCAACATCAAGTCAATATGTACAGTCTCAGCCAAGCCCCACTCCACACACAATGGCATCATATTTTTATTTATTTTTTTAAACAGAGGAACCCCTAACTAAGTAGAAAGAATTACAAAACAACAAACACAAAAGCTCTAACTAACAACATGACAGAAATGCTAACCATGAAACTAAACACATGAAAATACAAAACAGACATGAGTTTACACTCATGGTTGTTCCCAGAAATTCTTCTGGGTGTGGTAATTCTTAAAACAAGCACCGACACACAGCCCAGGCTTTGAAGGACAATCTGGGCAGTACATTCGAGACTCCCTCCGGATACCTCTTCGAAAACACACTCTACATTTCTTAGCTGGAAAGTCTTTTTTGGGTGTGGGAGGAATGTGCTCAGCAAAGTGGCGATCTTTCAATCTAGCCACATCCTCCACCACTGCTTCTCTAGGAACTCTGGCCTGTTCCACCACAATAAGGCTCTCTATCACTGACTCCTGAAATTTCACAAATGTCATCTTTGAGTCTGGAGACCTATCCTTAAACACAATAAAAGCATTGAAGGTTGCTAAGTGGAAGAGGTGAAGTGCTAACTTCTTATACCAAACATAAGACTTACGAATAGCAGTATAAGGTTCCAACCTCTGGTCAACTCTATCTACACCTCCCATGTGCTTATTATAATCTAAAATGCACACAGGTTTGCGCACTTCAGCAACCTGGCCCCAAACAGTCACAGGGGAAGTACTCTCATCATGGATGGTACTTAGCATGTAGACATCCCTCTTGTCTGAAAATTTCAAAGCTAGCAGCTCCTCGTTCCGCAAGGCACAGCACTGTCCCCTCTCAAGTTTTTTACAGACAAGCTCCCTTGGATAGCCTTTCCGGTTAGAACGGATTGTGCCACAAGCAACTGTGTCCACTCTAAACAATTCCTTGAACAACTGCACACCAGTGTAGAAGTTATCTACATACAAATGGTGACCTTTGTTGAACAGTCGTCTACCAAGATCCCACACTATTTTCTCAGTAACTCCAAAAGTGGGAGGACAACCAGGGGGGTCAATATTGGAATCCCTACCAGTGTACACACGGAAACTATACACATATCCTGTCCTACTTTCAGACAGCATATACAATTTAATTCCATATCGTGCCCTTTTGCTAGGAATGTACTGCCTAAAAACCAAACGACCCTTGAAGAGGACCAAAGACTCGTCCACACTTATCTCTTTGCCTGGAACATAGACCTCCGAAAACCGATCTACAAAATGATCAAGGACAGGCCTAATCTTAAAAAGACAGTCAGAATCTGGGTGATCTCGTGGCAAGGCTAATGCATTGTCAACAAAATGCAGCATCCTAAGAAGAAGCAAATACCGATTACGACTCATGGTAGCTGGAAATATAGCTGTTGCCATCAAGGGACTAGTAGACCAATAAGAAGCCAGTGACGGCTTCCTTATCAACCCCATCAAAAAAGTCAAACCCAAAAACTTTTTTAGCTCCTCCAAATTTGTGGGAATCCACTGGGCAGCTCTAGAGTGTGGCCTAAGTCTAGCAGCGTTGTCCCTCAAATGCTGCTCCGCATACAAATTAGTCTGCTCAACAATCTCTTCCAAAAACACATCATCCATGAATAACTCAAAGAAATTGATAGGCATAAAGTTCTCTGTATTGGCGTTACACCCCGGGAGACCAGTAAAGGCAGGCAACTCTGGCTGCTCCATGTTTGGGGCAACCCAGACATCAGGTCTTCTAACGGGAAACCTTTCAGCCCCAGGTTGCTGCACTATTGGCACATCAATGTCCTCCTCTAAAACAGAACCTTCATCTGCACTGAGTGTGGCTTCATCATCAGAAGATTCCCCTCCAACAGAAACATCACTGCCAGAATCTCTGACTTCCTCCTCTGCCTCAGATGCAGAGTCCGTCTCATAGTCATGATCAGACTGTGACTCAAAAAGCATACCAACCACCTGCTGAGCGGTCATCCTGCGGCTAGCCATGATCTCTCCTGCTAAAATTAACTGGACAAATTCACCACCAACAACCAGCACTGTGTAAGACAAGTAACAATGTGTAGCTTTGTTAGTAAGAGTTACAAACTCAAAAACTATACCGCTCACTTGCCTGAAAAAGCTTGATTCACCAGCAACTACACAGCAATCACCAATGATATCCCACTAAAAAGAAAGAAAGAAAGGCAAATTAGAAATAAGACAAAACAAATATCATTGTGCACAAACCTAAGGACAATTTCACACACAATCCTGCATTTAGTACACCCCCTACAAACATGTCATTCATGCATGGCAACAATACTCCTTTGGAGTAAATTGTTTTTACTTACCTAAAACATGCAACTGTGCAAACTGCAGGTCAACCACCGCCAAAACCGCAAGGAGCCACAGCAAATAAAGCAAAAGCTTTGAACTAGAACAAAAAGGAGGAAAACATTTTTTATCACAAATGCAAAGACTTCTTCAGTTGACAAACACCCCACCATCAAACATTTTAGAAATTGGTGCCTAAGTGGATTCTGCCATAGGGGCAGATGGGCCTACTAAAAAAATAGGCCTGTCTGCCCCAAGGAAGCCAAAAAATACCTTTAGTACTGTGTCCCCATGGAGAGCGACCCTTGCCAAAGGGGACAGCCCTCAAACAAAAAAAACACACACAACACTATCCCTGGTGCCTAAGTGGCTTCTGCCCCCTTGGGGGCAGGTGGGCCTAAGAAAATAGGCCCATCTGCCCCCAGGGGGTGTAGAAATGGCCAACAGGTCAATGCCCCCCTTGGGGGGGCGCCCCGTGACCAAGGGGACGCCCCCCCACAAAAATAAACAAATTAAAAAAAATTCCCTGGCGTTCTAGTGGTTTCTGCCCCCCTTGGGGGCAGATCAGCCTAAAAATAATAGGCTGATCTGTCTCCAAGGGGTGCAGAAATGGCCTGGGTACATGTGCCCCCAAAGTGGGGGGCGACCCTTGCCCAAGCCCCCCCCCATCCACTAACACACACACACACACACACACACTATCCCTGGTGTCTACGTGGCTTCTGCCCCCCTTGGGGGCAGGTGGTTCTAGAAAAATAGGCCCATCTGCCCCCAGGGGGGGCAGAAATGGCCAACAGGTCAATGCCCCCCTTGGGGGGGCACCCGTGCCCAAGGGGACGCCCCCACACAAAAATAAACACATAAAAAAAAATCCCTGGCGTTCTAGTGGTTTCTGCCCCCCTTGGGGGCAGATCAGCCTAAAAATAATAGGCTGATCTGTCTCCAAGGGGTGCAGAAATGGCCTGGGTACATGTGCCCCCAAAGTGGGGGGCGACCCTTGCCCAAGCCCCCCCCCATCCACTAACACACACACACACACACACATTATCCCTGGTGTCTACGTGGCTTCTGCCCCCCTTGGGGGCAGGTGGTTCTAGAAAAATAGGCCCATCTGCCCCCAGGGGGGGGCAGAAATGGCCAACAGGTCAATGCCCCCCTTGGGGGGGCGCCCGTGCCCAAGGGGACGCCCCCACACAAAAATAAACACATAAAAAAAAATCCCTGGCGTTCTAGTGGTTTCTGCCCCCCTTGGGGGCAGATCAGCCTAAAAATAATAGGCTGATCTGTCTCCAAGGGGTGCAGAAATGGCCTGGGTACATGTGCCCCCAAAGTGGGGGGCGACCCTTTCCCAAGCCCCCCCCCATCTACTAACACACACACACACACACATTATCCCTGGTGTCTACGTGGCTTCTGCCCCCCTTGGGGGCAGGTGGGTCTAGAAAAATAGGCCCATCTGCCCCCAGGGGGGGCAGAAATGGCCAACAGGTCAATGCCCCCCTTGGGGGGGCGCCCGTGCCCAAGGGGACGCCCCCACACAAAAATAAACACATAAAAAAAAATCCCTGGCGTTCTAGTGGTTTCTGCCCCCCTTGGGGGCAGATCAGCCTAAAAATAATAGGCTGATCTGTCTCCAAGGGGTGCAGAAATGGCCTGGGTACATGTGCCCCCAAAGTGGGGGGCGACCCTTGCCCAAGCCCCCCCCCCATCCACTAACACACACACACACACACACTATCCCTGGTGTCTACGTGGCTTCTGCCCCCCTTGGGGGCAGGTGGGTCTAGAAAAATAGGCCCATCTGCCCCCAGGGGGGGCAGAAATGGCCAACAGGTCAATGCCCCCCTTGGGGGGGCGCCCCGTGCCCAAGGGGACGCCCCCCCACAAAAATAAACACATAAAAAAACATCCCTGGCGTTCTAGTGGTTTCTGCCCCCCTTGGGGGCAGATCAGCCTAAAAATAATAGGCTGATCTGTCTCCAAGGGGTGCAGAAATGGCCTGGGTACATGTGCCCCCAAAGTGGGGGGCGACCCTTGCCCAAGTCCCCCCCCCCATCCACTAACACACACACACACACACACTATCCCTGGTGTCTACGTGGCTTCTGCCCCCCTTGGGGGCAGGTGGGTCTAGAAAAATAGGCCCATCTGCCCCCAGGGGGGGCAGAAATGGCCAACAGGTCAATGCCCCGCTTGGGGGGGCGCCCCGTGCCCAAGGGGACGCCCCCCCACAAAAATAAACACATAAAAAAACATCCCTGGCGTTCTAGTGGTTTCTGCCCCCCTTGGGGGCAGATCAGCCTAAAAATAATAGGCTGATCTGCCCTCAAGGGGGGCAGAAATGGCCCTAAAAGACATGCCCCCCAAAGGGGAGCGACCCTTGCCCAAGGGGGCGCCCCCCCATCCACTACACACACAATCCCTGGTGCCTAAGTGGCTTCTGCCCCCCTTGGGGGCAGATGGACCTAAAAAAAATAGGCCGATTTGCCCCCAAGGGGGGTAGAAAAGGCCAACAGTTCTCTGCCCCCTTGGGGGGGGCGCCCCTTGCCCAAGGGGGCACCCCCCCCCCACATAAATACACATAAAAATAAAAAACCCTGGTGATCTAGTGTTTTCTGCCCCCCTTGGGGGCAGATCTGGCTAAAAAGTAGCCAATCTGCCCTCAAGGGGGGCAGAAATGGCCCTAAAGGACATGCCCCCCACAGGGGAGCGACCCTTGCCGAAGGGGCCGCTCCCCGCAAACAAGAAACCGTAAAGAACAACAAAAAAAAAAATCCCTGGTGTCTAGTGGGCTTTCCTGCTGCCCGATCGCAATGCGATCGGGCAGCAGGAATGCTCAAAGAGACACCGGGGGAAAGGAAAAGCCTTTCCTTTCCCCCGGTGCCTCTTTAGCCCAAACCCCCCACCCACCGGGAAGAGGAACTCACCTCTTCTCCGTTCGCCGCACAGGAAGCAAATGGCTTCCTGTGCGGCGAAATCCCCATAATGAAGTCAGCGCGCGATCGCGCGCTGACGTCATTATGGGGGGGTGGGGGGGTCGGGGGTGGAAGGGGAAGGGCTTCGCTTTCCATCCCTGACTTTGGGGGGGTGGGGGGAAGCACACAGAGGGAGCGAGAGCGCTCCCTCTGGGCTGTGTGCCGAGGACGTAGTGGTTACGTCCTCGGCACAGCAGCACTGTGCCGCGGGACGTAACCACTACGTCCGCGGCACAGAAGGGGTTAATAAATGAGGTCACAGCAAACGGAAACATAGGCCCTCATTACAACCCTGGCCGTTGGTGTTAAAGCAGCGGTAATTCCCACCAACAGGCTGGCAGTAAAAAAAAATAGGATTTGGACCCTGGCAGTTACCGTCAACCAACATCGCCACTTTAACACACCGACTGCCAGGGTGGTAACAGCCGCTGGGCTGGAGACTTCGGTCTCCAGCCCGGCGGCCATCACATTCCCACCCTTGCATAATGACCCAGCCTACCGCCATGGTTTTCATGGTTTCTGTACCACCACGAAAACCATGGCAGTAGGCACTGGCACTGATAGGGGTCTCCACCGCCCCCCTCCCTCTCCCCAGAGTCCTCCCCTACCCTCCCCCACCCGCTCCTGCCCCGCACATATACACACCCACATGTGCACCCATACACACACATGCACACACGCATACCCACCTCCACCCACACATGCACACATGCATACCCTCACACCACAACACACACCAACATACCTTGTCACACACATGCATCCACAACACACAACACTCACAATCACTCATTAACGCATGCATCCAACGCGACTCACACCCGCATGCACGCATCCCAAAACATACACCCCCCCACTTACACACAACACCCCCACCCCCCCTCTCCCGTCGGAGTACCCGACTTACCTGCTTGAAAGGGGTCTTCCGACTGGAGATGGTCTGAGGCGCTGCTGTCAGCAGCAGCGTCCACCAGCAGCGTCCACCAGCAAAACACCTCCAGACCGTATTATTGCTCATGATACGGTCGGTGGTGTTTTGCTGGTCTGGCGGTGCTGTTGTGAGCAGTGCCGCCTTACTGCCATCCGCCGCCATGACCGGCGGCGGTGTTCTGTCAGATTTCTGGCGGAACACCGTCAGCGGTCATAATACGCACTGCCAGCTGGTAGCCACGGCAGCGGTATGTTGGCGGCCGTCGCCGTGGCGATAGATGTCATTAGCGCCAATGTTGTAATGAGGGCCATAGTCCTAAAATGGGCACGCATATACAAAAGAAATGCTGCATATACAAAACTTCAAGTCCACAGAGTAATAATATACATAATGCAGTGTGAAGATGAACAAGTGAACAGGCAACAGGTGGACACTAAGAAAAGGGGGCTGGGTGGCTGACTGGCTGAACATAGGTGTCAGAGAGGTCAGGAGGGTAACCTTGAGGCAATACTGAAATAGTAATCTGGATGAGTGGAATCGTTCTGTGAATGAGAGGAACAAGAATCTTGGTAAGAGGAAAAGAATAAACAGCTTCCTAGGATTCAGATAATGGAGGAGAGAATTGGAACTAATGTATCATATTGATAGGTACATATATATATATATATATATATGTATTTTCTTCAACAATCCCTCATTTTTTTATAGTAATATCAAACACAATTGTAAAAATATATTATACATATACATGGCAGAAACATAGTACTCAGAGCGTATCAAATACATATTTGCGTCGTTTTTTAGCGCCTGGTCAGGGCAGGCGTTAAGGGACCTGTGGGCTCGGAAGGAGCCCAGAGGTGCCCTCCCATGCCCCCAGGGACCCCCCCTGTCACCCTTGCCCACCCCAGGAGGACGCCTAAGGATGGAGGGGCCCATCCCAGGGAACATAAGGTAAGTTCAGGTAAGTAATTTTTTTATTTTTTTTTGTGGCATAGGGGGGCCTGATTTGTGCCCCCCTACATGCCACTATGCCCAATGACCATGCCCAGGGGACAGAAGTCCCCTGGGCATGGCCATTGGGCAAGGGGGCATGAGTCCTGTCTTTGCTAAGACAGGAGTCATTTCAATGGGGGTTGGGAGTCGAAAAAAATGGCGCAAATCGGGTTGAGGCGATAATTTTGCCTCAGCCTGACTTGCCCCATTTTTTGGCGCCCAAGCTCCATATTCCCCTACGCCGGCGCTGCCTGGTGTATGTCATTTTTTTTCACGCACACCAGGCAGCGCCGCCGGCTAACTCCGGCTAACGTCATTGTATAAATACGGCGCCCGCATGGCGCTTCAGAATGGCGTTAGCCGGCGTTAACTTTTTCGACGCACAACTGCGTTGGCGCAGTTGTGCGTCGAAAAGTATAAATATGGCCCTCATTATTTAAACATAGTCAAAATTATATGCTAGTACCCAATGCATTCATGTGTTATGGGTTTATAGCCATTAAATCAAACTTTTCTTTATGTGCTTCCTATACATCTTGTTGTATTCTAAGATATCTGTGGGCTAGCTCCTGCTCTGTAGGAGGCAGAACTTTAACTGCAGAAAATGAATGGATGTTCTTACTACAGAATTGCTGGAGCATGGAGCAACAACACTGGAGACAACACTAATGTACCACCATTGTTATAGAGATACCGAATAGTGTTAGAACTAAGCTCTTCAATCAACCTGTTGGTAACCATGACCAAAGCCAGGACCAATCATCAGAATCAGGCATTTTGTCTGCTCCATGAAATATTCTACCTGCTTTCTTAATTTGGGTGACATCCCTTGCTATGTTTCCACTTTCATTTAAAAAATAATAGCAAGATGAATTCAATAAAATGCACAGTCCTCCTTGTTGTGGTGTCAGAAGGTCAAGGGCAGTACTATGTTGAATAGTCATGGCAGCCGCTGAATTTATTTCCACCTGCAACTCTTGAAGTGCATCTCTTGTTGCATTGAATGCTGTGACTAGCTCAGGAGACATGTTAACAAGGGTCAATTCCGAAACATATACACCCTATCCAGGAATTAATATAGACTCAAAAAATAGACCCTGTCTAGCCTCTTGAATATGTATATGTATATCTCTTTTATAACTATGAGCGAAACTCCCCAAATGTAATGGCTCATGTGTTGCAATATGCGTCACAACTGAAATGTTTGGTGTTAGATAAGAAATAGCACACATGCCTTCCCTGTGCAGAGGCAGCACCTTGTAAGCTTAGTTCCACAAATGAAATACATACCGCCCTGTTACTGTGTGTCCAATGCCTGATATTTACTGAGAGGAAGGCCTACCCCCTCAGGAAAAGAGTTTTGAAATTGATCACACCATTTGTAATCAATTCATGCAGACTTTATAAGAGTAACATTTGCCCACTGTGCCATGTAGAGGAGCAAGATGACCATAAAGGATTTTCTAAAATTTCCACATTCGGTGCAGTAGCATAATCATTTTCTTGCTCAATTAGTGGATCGTATAGAAGACCATCATGTGTTATCAAAAGTGGCTCTCCATGAATAGTGATGTTCCAGTAATGTAAAGTGTAGGTAACTATTTTTCTTGTATCTTAGTTGTCCAGATCCTAATTATTAACTGTCTGTCCGTTATATTTCAATTACCCATGGTATCATCACATTCTAATATGTCAGGACACTTGCTACTTGCTAGATATCCTAAGTATCCGGAAGCTGGGTTACATTCTGTAACTTGATGCTTTATACATACAGCAAAAGCACTTTCATCTACATTGTTTTCCACTGTATGTCACACTGGGTATTCAGCTTGAATATTTGGCAGTATGGTACATGGTGGGTACCACCCAATCTTTCCTTCTCCACGGTCCCAATTTACATTTGGTATAAGGCATCCCTTTCCTTGTGCATAATTCTGTATAGGCACAGGTGTCCTGTGTAAGCCACTAGAGTCATTAGGTTGTCTGGATAATTCTCTACACATCCAGCAATTTTCAAGACCTAAGACTTGGGCTACTTTCTCATGTACTGCAATGAGGGGATGGTCAGCTGTTTGTCTAAATACAGGTAGCACACACAAAATTAAGGTACTTAAAATTATTATTTGTACTACGTAAGGCATTTTTCGTGTTTTTTAAAGTTATAGATATAGATATGAAGTCTGTTACTTATTTCTAAGCCACTTTCTCTAATTGTCAGTGAGGCAGTGGTAAGCATCGTGCTGTTCTCTGCTTCTCCTACTCCTCTGCAGTTATCTTGTTCAAGGGGAGTTTCACAGACCTGCTGTGTAATAACTATTTTTCTAAACCTGTGTTGTGTCATTCTGTAGTGGTTCACTGTATTACTGTGTGTGCTTGTACAAATACTTAACACATAGGCCCTCATTACAACCCTGGCGGTTGTTGATAAAGCAGTGGTAATACCGTCGACAGGCTGGTGGTAAATACCACCAAATTATGACCATGGCAGAGACAGCTCAGACAGACAGCAACTTTAACACACCAACAGTCTGGGCGGAATCAACAAGCACCACAGCGGTAATCACCTACAGCCAGGCGGAAGACAATTTTCCACCCACTGTTATGACACAGCAATCTGCCACCTTTTCCAGGGCGGTACCAATGACATCAAAAGCCTGGCAGAAACACTGCACAGAAGGGAAACAACTCACCTGTGGAGACTTAGGGATCGACCACGCTCCCATGGAGCCCGAACTGCATGTCATCCCAATGCTCTTCTACGTGCTGCTCCACTACGAACACCAACAACAGTGAAGATGACCATGGTGAATACAGCCACCTAGCACACAGGGGAGGGAGGGAGGAAAAAGAAAGTGACACACACACACAACACCCCCACCCCCAGCACCATACACACAAGCAGATGCAGCAACTTAACATATTTACCCCGTACCCCTCAGGAATAATGCAAGAACAACTCCAATGTGTAAAAAGAGTGTAATAAGATAAAATAGTAGAAATACGTGCATCAAAATAAAAAAATATGCACATATTTACAAATGTAGGGACGCTGCCCAGTCCTCAATTTCTTTAAAATTTCATTAAAAAGTCCAAGGCCCCACTTTACTCCTGCAACAACTCCTGATGGGGCCTGGCCTGGACAAGAAAGGATCTCATACACACTTGAGACTTTAATTTGAAGTTTGCCAACATCAAAGGCAGAAAAGGGTATAAGAAGAGCACCCCAAACCCCGGAAATCATATTACTTCAGGATTCAAGAGGAACCTCTGCCTGGAGAAGAGCAGAAGAGCTGAGGAGAAGTGCTGCCCTGTCTGTGACTGTGCTTTGTGGAGCTATCCTGCAGCTGCTGCTTCAGCCTGTGCTAGGGGACAGAGACTGGACTTTGTTGCATTCCTGCTTGAGAAGTGACTCCAAGGGCTTGGAGTAGAGCTTGCCTCCTGTTTTGAAGCCTCAGGGACAGCAAAGGCTTCACTATCCAGACCTGAGTCTACTTGCTGTGTACTGTAGCTTGTCAGAGGGTGCCATTCCAGTTCCTGGACCCCTAAAAGTGAATTCCTGAAAAAAAAACAGTCTACTGACGTCAGACGATGCTGTGTGACTTCGTAAAGGATGCCGCTGCCCAGAACCGCAACGCCGTTTGCCCCGATGCCGTGGACCTCGCTGAGTGAGAATCCGACGACCCTGTGAGCCGACGCCGCTACCCCAGAACCGCTACGCTGCCTGCCCAAGGCTGTGGACCTCGTAGAAGTCCAACGACCCTCACTGAAATCGCTGATCCTGCCCGACTTCGCTGACACCAGACTGTCGTAAGTCCAACTTTTGTGATGTTATGACACATCGCAGCACCTGCAGCCCTGTGACGGCATTGCGACACTTTGAGGTCACCCCGAAGCATCATAACTTTGCCGGACTTCACATCTGCTGGAACGAAGGGACCGACTTCGCATCCGATGCCGCCTCTCCTCCACCGCCCTGTAGAGAGTACCCGACGCGGCTGCGTGACGCCCCAGTCTTCCTGCCCCTGGGCACTGGAACCAACTTCGCATCGTATTCAGCAAAGCCGCTCTCCCCGACTATGTGCACCAGCCTGTTTTCTACTAAACATACTGTACCGGGGAGTTCGACCACTCCATGAACGACGCCGTCACAACACCGTGTTTTACCAACTTGCAGTATTTTCACCTCAAATCACTGTTTTCTTGCTTTTAAGTGCTAAATTCTTATTTTTAACTGTAAATTGTGGATTTTTATCATATTTGGTCTTGTTTATTTAGATAAAATAATAACTATTTTTCTAAACCTGTGTTGTGTCATTCTGTAGTGGTTCACTGTATTACTGTGTGTGCTTGTACAAATACTTAACACATAGGCCCTCATTACAACCCTGGCGGTTGTTGATAAAGCAGTGGTAATACCGTCGACAGGCTGGTGGTAAATACCACCAAATTATGACCATGGCAGAGACAGCTCAGACAGACAGCAACTTTAACACACCAACAGTCTGGGCGGAATCAACAAGCACCACAGCGGTAACCACCTACAGCCAGGCGGAAGACAATATTCCACCCACTGTTATGACACAGCAATCTGCCACCTTTTCCAGGGCGGTACCAATGACATCAAAAGCCTGGCAGAAACACTGCACAGAAGGGAAACAACTCACCTGTGGAGACTTAGGGATCGACCACGCTTCCATGGAGCCCGAACTGCATGTCATCCCAATGCTCTTCTACGTGCTGCTCCACTACGAACACCAACAACAGTGAAGATGACCATGGTGAATACAGCCACCTAGCACACAGGGGAGGGAGGGAGGAAAAAGAAAGTGACACACACACACAACACCCCCACCCCCAGCACCATACACACAAGCAGATGCAGCAACTTAACATATTTACCCCGTACCCCTCAGGAATAATGCAAGAACAACTCCAATGTGTAAAAAGAGTGTAATAAGATAAAATAGTAGAAATACGTGCATCAAAATAAAAAAATATGCACATATTTACAAATGTAGGGACGCTGCCCAGTCCTCAATTTCTTTAAAATTTAATTAAAAAGTCCAAGGCCCCACTTTACTCCTGCAACAACACAGAGAGAACACTGCAGGGGCATCAGGTCAAAAATAGGCAGGCACCTCAGGGGGACTGGGAATGGGGGGAACCTTAGCCGGCAGATGGTACAACACCACTGGCCCATTTCACTGTCCTGGGGAGTGCAAGGCCACAGTCTCTCAAGCGGGTGACTTGGCCACATGCTCTGGAGGGGGCAACATGCCCTGTGCTTTTTCCTGGGGATTGCAAGGCCACACTCTCTCAAGTGGGTGACTTGCCCACATGCTCTGGAGGGGGCAACATGCCCTGTGCTTGGTCCTGGGGAGGAAGGGGTGAGTGGATGGCATCTCCACTGGTTCTGGAGGGGGCATCGTGCCCTGTTAGCTTCATCCTGGGGTAGTTGGGGTGAGTAGATGGCATCTTCACTGGTTCTGGAGGGGCCATCGTGCCCTGTGATGCAGATCTTGGGGAGTGAAAGGTCACAGTCTCTTAGGTGGGTGTCATACCCACTGGATTTGCAGGGGGCAGGTGGCACAACAGCCCATGGACGCAGGTCTACAGAATGTCCTCCGGCAGTGGCAGCTGTTCAGTGGTGGCAGCTGTGGTGCTGCTGCTGGTAGTGCTGGGGGGAGGCTCCAGCCCATCCCTTGCAGCCTCTGACGGCTGCCCACTGGTGCTGGTGGTGGTGGTGCTGCTGGTAGTGGTGGGGGGAGGCTCCAGCCCATCACCTGCAGCCTGGGGCGGCCGCACAATGGTGGTTGTGCTGGTGGCGGTGCTGGTGGAGGTGCTGCTGGCAGAGCTGGTGGTGGTGGTGGGGGGAGGCTCCAGCCCATCCCCTGCAGCCTCGGATGGCTGCCCAATGGTGCTGGTGGTGGTGCTGGTGGCGGTGCTGCTGGCGGAGCTGGTGGTGGTGGTGGAGGAAGGCTCCAGCCCATCCACGGCAGCCTTGGATGGCTGCACCACCATGGTTGGTGGTGGGGTCTCCAACTGAGTCCCAGTACCAGACCCCTTGTCCTTAATGCCTGCTGGTGGACACCCCTTGCCCTTCCTTCGTGCAGCACTTGGGGCTGGCTCCTTGCCCTTCCTTCCTGCAGCACTTAGGATTGGCTCCTTACCCTGCCTTCCTGCAACACTTGGGGCTGGCTCCTTGACTTTCCTTCCTGCAGCACTTGGGGCTGGCTCCTTGCCCTTCCTTCCTGCAGCACTTGGGGCTGGCTCCTTGCCCTTCCTTCCTGAAGCACTTGGGGCTGGCTCCCTGCCCTTCTTTCCTGCAGCACTTGGAGCAGACTCCTTACCCTTCCTTGCTGCAGCACTTGGGGCAGGCCCTCTTACTGTCTGGCTGGCTGGTGGCTGGGATTCTATCCCACCAAGAGTTGCTGGGGACACTACTGTGCCCATGGACTGGGTGGCTGAGGTGTTTGCCTGGTTTTTTACCACCCTTGCCTGACGTGAAGGACGGGGGGGTAGGGAAGAGGTCAATGGTGGATAGGAAAAGCTTCTTAGGTACATTGGGGCGGGAAGAGGGAGAAGGTTTGGGAGTGGAGGAAGAGGGAGTGGTTGTAGGAGGTGTCATTCTGCTGTGTTAGGGTGCAGGTGCCTGGGCTGGATGCTGTTGTGAGGTGGATGGCTGTTGGGTGTCTGAGTGCTTGCGTTTGTGTACTGTGGGAGGAGGGGGCACAGACACAGTGGGAGAGGACACAGGGGACATGTGCATGGATGTGGGGGTGGTGACTGCCAGTGAGATGTGTGATCTGATAGGTGTGCTGGTGATGGGGGTAGTGGATGAGGATGTAGTGCATGAAGGTGTGAGTGTCAATGCAATTGGGAGGGAAGTGGACAAAAAGGAGGAGGGGGCCACAGTGGGGGCAGTGGATGTTGGTATGTCTGCATCTAGATGGTGTTTGTGTGAGTGCCTGTGGGATAAAGTGTGGTGCTAGTGTTTGCCATGTCCACTCTTGTGTGTTGTCCTGTGTGCATGCTTGTCTGCATGTGTGCTTGGGATAGGTTGGGGTTGAGGAGAATGGGATTTGGTTGAGGAAGTTGGAGGGGGAGGGTGGAAACAGGGACAATGGCTGACATCAGAGAGGAGGCCAGAGCCTGGATTGATCTTTGCTGGGCCGCCAAGCCAGTGTCAATGCCCTCCAGAAATGCCTTGGACGGTGCAATTGGGCTGCCAGCCCCTGGATGGCATTCAAAATGGTTGACTGTCCAAAAGAGATGGATCGCAGGAGGTCAATAGCCTCCTCACTCAGGGCAGCAGGGCTAACTGTGGCAGGGCCTGAGGTGTCTGGGGCGAAGGAGATGCCCACCCTCCTGGGTGAGTGGGCACGGGAAACTCACTGAGGGGCTGCTGGGAGGGCAGTTGTGGTACGGGGGTGGCAGCTCTACCTACAGCTGGGGAGGGCACAGAGGTGACCACCACCATCAGGGAGCTTCTATCGGAGGAGGTATCCATATCCGAACTGTCCCCTCCAGTTACCGCCATGGTCCTCCACTCGCCGTCCATCCCACTGGTGCCCACACCATCTATCGAATCTGCCTCCTGGGTCCTGTGGGATGCAGCTCCCTCTGTCGCCGGTGCCGCTGCTACTCCGTCAGATGATGCTAATGCACATAAGGACAGGATTACAAAACAAAAAGGGGGGGCACAAAGGATACACTTGGTCAGTGGCGGCACCAACACCACTGTTGGTGTACACAACACACTCACACACAAGGGGCAGCCTTATGTACTAAGCAATGCACTACCAGTTAAAGTGCTAGTCACCAGGCAAAAGGTGGGGATACCTACCGCCAACTGCAGCATACTTGAGACCCACACACCCCTGCCCAGTAGTGGATGCCTACTAGCTAGGTTGGAGGAATTTCACACCAGAACCTTGCACAATATTGGACCTACTCTGCATTGTCAGGCCTGGCCTAGGGACACCCACAGGCCCATATCGCTCACCCAGATACCACCCCACCAGGCATAAGTTGTAATGAAGGGCACTGTACTCACCCTCTTGTTGCTGCTGTGATGCCCCCAAGCGCCCATCCAGCTCCGGATAGGCCACCGTCAGTATGCAGGCCATCGGGGGGTCAGGGTTTGACGGGCACCCCTTCCTCGTTGGGAGGCCATCCCAAGCTGGGCCTCCACCGTCTTCCATGCCCAGCGTGCCTGGTCCTCCCGTTTCTGACAGTGGGTGCTCAACTTGCCGTAGAAACCCAAGGTCCACATGTCCTTGGCGATGCAATGCCATATACCCTTATTTGATGGGCGCTGACCTGCCGAGAAATACACACAGGCAAAGGTATTAGTCAGACCACCCTGCCTATTACACTCATGGCCCACCATGACCCTTCCCATCTCTATTAGCACAAATATGGCCCTGCATACATGCTGCATGCTGCCCAAGGGACATCCACCACCACCCCCACATGAGGCCTGCACACACACCACTCCATGCATTCATGCCCCATGTATCGTGCTCACAGTGTACTCACCTGTTGGTCTGGAGACCATTACAGCAGTGGGTACTCAGGTGAGACCCCATCCACCATTCGCTCCATCTCCGCCAAGGTGAAGGCAGGGGCCCTTTCCACAGTCACACAAGCAATGGTAAGTTCCAGACACAGGTCACAGCAGCACATGCAGTGTAGGTCCTCTCCTGTTGAAGGTCAGGTAGCAAGTGAGTGAACAGATAGAAAATGGCGGTCACGTCCACGGCGGTGCGTACCGTCAGTCACCTCCGGCGTACATCACCATTGGCCACTGTAACCCATAGGGCCCAATGATAACCAATGAGGAGATGCACGGCGGTTCTCGACTGCCTCCCGCAATGGCGCACAACATCAGCGGAATTACCTCACTTCCACCTGTCCCTCCATACTGGACAGGCGGATGCCATTTCAGAGGGGGAAGGCCATGGATCCTAACTGCATCACAGTTCACATTTTCACATTCTGGACATATGCCACCAAAATATTGTACGAATAGCAATATGCATTGAACTGTAGTGGTTAAAATGTGCAGATAATGACCAGCTGCTCACTCTTTTGCCCCATAGAATGCAACCGCTGCAGATGAATAGGAGATGGAGACATCCCCTCCGTGTACAGACTCCTGGTGGACTTGGCAACAATGGAGCAGAGGCACATTATCCTCACCTGTAGACTGGACAGGGCCACAATCACAGAGCTATGTGCCCAATTGGAGCCTGACCTGATATCTGTTATCTGTCACCCCACTGGTATCCCCCCTCTTGTGCAAGTTATATCTGTGCTCCATTTCCTGGCAACTTGTTCTTTCCAAGTGACAGTGGGCTTGGCAGCAGGAATGTCAAAGCCAATGCTCTCAATAGTGCTGACCAGAGTGTTGTCTGCCCTGATCAAACACATGTGCAGCTACATTGTTTTCCCCCAGGTGGAGGATGTCACACCAGTGAAGGCTGACTTCTATGCAATGGGGCATATCCCCAACATAATTGGTGCGATTGATGGGACACATATTGCATTTGTCACCCCCCGGCGAAATGAACAGGTTTTCAGAAATCAAAAAAGTTATCGCTCTATCAATGTGCAGATTGTGTGTTTGGTGGACCAGTACATCTCCCATGTCAATGCTAAGTATCCAGGCTGGGTGCATGATGATTTTATCCTGTGCAACAGCAACATCCCAAATGTGATGGGCCAACTTCAGAGGCACAGGGTGTGGCTAATAGGTGAGCCCTGGTCCCACTCAGTGGATGTTGGTGTATGTGTATGGTGTGGGCCATATAGGATAGTGTGTGGCTAACAGTTGTCCCTCGATATTTGCAGGTGACTCTGGTTACCCCAACCTCTCATGGCTACTGACCCCTGTGAGGAATCCCAGGACAAGGGCAGAAGAACGTTACAATGAGGCACATGGGCAAACAAGAAGGATAACAGAAAGGACCTTTGGCCTCCTGAAGGGCAGGTTTCATTGCCTCCATCTAACAGGTGGATCCCTGTGCTACTCACCAAAGAAGGTCTGCCAGATCATCGTGGCATGCTGTATGTTGCACAACCTTGCTTTGCGGCGCCATGTGCCTTTTCTGCAGGAGGAGGATGCTGGAGATGGCTGTGTGGCAGCAGTGGACCCTGTGGGCAGTGAAGATGAGGAGGCAGAGGATGAGGACAACAGAAGTGCAGTCATTCGTCAATACTTCCAATGACACACAGGTAAGGCAGTGTTATTTCACTTTCATTGACAGTTTGGTGTGTCACATTGTCACAGGCAGGCTGTGAATTCCTACTTCTATGCTCACTCACTGTACCAATTGGCATCTCTTTTTGCAGATGTGGGTGCCTCACTATTGCTCCTGGTGTGTTCAGTCCAGCCAACTACAGTTCTTTCCTATGTAAACATTACTGTGCAGTTGAACTGCAATGTCTGAACCTTGTTAGACTAATACATTTTGAAATCATTTGACATACTCCATACTTGTATTTTTTCTAAGTGTTTTCATTGCAGTGCTCTGACAAAAAGGGGGAAGTGCAATGGGCTGGGGTGATGATGGAGGAAAGTTCAGGTTAGAGTCCATTCTATTTGTAGCACAGGTGCAATGTCCAAGGGGGCATAGGAAGGGGATTAATAGCAGTTCAAGGTGGACAGGGTGACAGAGTCAGACACAAGGGTGACAATCAGGAGAGTCTTGTTTCCTGGCGGGGGTCTTGGCAATAGTCTCTGGCTTCTGCCTGGATCGCAGGGAACGTTTGCGGGGTGGTTTTCATTTTGCAGGGGGAGGGGTGCTGGAGGCCTGTTGGTCCTGCGGCGGGGCCTCCTGTCCACTAACGGCAGCGGAAGTGGAGGCCTGCTCAGTAGTCTGGCTTAAGGGGTATGAGTCTGCTCTCCATATGAATCTGGTCCCTGAAGCGCATTGGGGGGAGGGTCTGTGGAAGCATTTTGAGGTAGAGGGGAGGGACACCTTGACATCCTTAGGGGATCGTCAGGGAATCACCTACCCCATCATGAAAGACACCCTACGCACGAGATATAGGCCCTCATTACAACCTTGGCGGGCGGTTTCCGCCCGCTGGCCCAGAGGGGGTGTCGGCCGTAACATTGCAGCCGGCTCCTAAAGGATGCTGTGCAGACAGTGAAAAACAGGGTGGGGCTGTGCCTGGGGGCCCCTGCACTGCCCATGCCAAGTGCATGGGCAGTGCAGGGGCCCTCAGGGGCCCCTCGACCCCCCTTGCCGCCAGCCTTTTCGAGGGCGCTGTCTGGGCGGATTTAAACCGCCTGGACAACCATGGCAGAAAACCGCCTGTCTGGGCGGTGTGACCGGTGCGCTACTGCCGCGGTCAAAATATGGCGAATTGTACTGCCAGCCTGTTGGCGGTACGATTGGCAATTCAACCCTGGCGGTCTTTGACCGCCAGAGTTGTAATGAGGGCCATAGTCTGACCTCTGAGCAGTATAAGGACAAGTTTAGGTCCTACAAGAAGGAAGAGTCTCAAACTTGATTGGAGTGTGTGGATTCCTACTGCAGGTCACTGGATGGTTGGGTGAAGGGCAGTAACATGACAACGTATGAGGGGCTTTACAATTTAATTTCTTGGGAGCACTTGTCCAGTTTATGTTTTCCAGAGCTGTGCCAGCACCTGATTGACGGCAAGCTGACTGAACCCAGGAAGCTTGCGCAGGAAGCAGACTGCTGGGAGAGCACCAGGGTCCAGGTATGGGGGAGACCATGTCAAGGGTGGGCAGGGTCCCTCTCAGAAGAAAGGGGGGCTAAGGGTAAACAGGGGGAGTTCTCTAAAGTGCCCCAACCTATTCCCCAGGGTAAGGATTCCCAACCCCCCAGTGAGAAGAAAACATAGTCTCCAAAGGGAAACCTGCAGTCTGAGGTCCCCGTAAGTGCTTTGATTGTGACCAGGCGGGTCACGTGAGGGGGTACCCCAAATGCCTCAAGAGTACACTGGCACCCACTTGTGTGCAGTCCCAGGGCTTGGGGGGAGTTGGTTCCAGGTGGGTGGGAGCCAGCTGAGATTACCCTTTTCTTGCTGAGGGACA
This sequence comes from Pleurodeles waltl, assembly GCF_031143425.1. Lineage (NCBI taxonomy): Eukaryota > Metazoa > Chordata > Amphibia > Caudata > Salamandridae > Pleurodeles > Pleurodeles waltl. The sequence continues at coordinate 375,345,747 of NC_090447.1, forward strand.
GTGAGATGGTCCAGAGAACCCTCCTGCCTGAGAACACTAAAAAGTACAGGCAGTGGGTGACCATTAATGGACAGAGGGTGGAAGCTCTGAGAGACACAGGAGTCAGTGTGACTTCAGTGAGGAGTCACTTGGTGTCTGAAGAGCAGATAGATTCCCATGTACTTCACCAAGTGGTCGCTGTTGTCAACTCAGAGCACCTGTGCAGAGTGGCACAGGTTCCCTTTGAATGGGAGGGGGACTCAGTTTCCTTGAAGTTAGGTGTGAGGCCAAGCATGCCTGTGGATTGTTTGTTTGGCAATGAGCTGGAGGATTGCACTTGGAAGGAGGTGGAACACAGGTCACAGTTGGTGATGTCGGGTCTGCCTGGGCGTGTATGCGTATCCACCAGGTCAATGGCAGCCCAAAAGGGTGTTCAAGAGCTCCTGGAGCCTGAAACAGTGGCCCAGGGGACTGCCAAAAAGAGGAAGGGCAAGGGGTGCGGGCAACCAGCCCCAGAAGTTCCCACGTTCTGGGAGGAGGTGGGACCTGAGGGTGACACCCGGGAGCCTACAGGGGAACAGGTGGCTGAACTGGGGGAGGTCCCTGAGCTGTCGCAGTGGCAGCAGGAAGGGGGACCCACCAAGGAGGCATTCTGTGAGGCACAGAAGACATGCTCTACTTTAGTAGGTTTGCGGGAGCAGGCTGCAGACTGCAGACTGCAGACCAGGAGGGTGGCAAGGAGCCAGGATCTCACCTGATTTATTGAAAGGACAGCCTCCTGTATAGTGAGCCTAAGGTTCCCGAGCCTGGGTCAGCCTGTGTGCTGTGGCACCACAGCTTCAGAGCCTTCCTACTGGGTTTGGCGAAGATGTGCCTTTAGCAGGACATTTGGGGCAGGACAAGACCTTTGAACGGCTTGTCACCCACGTTCACTGGCCCCTAATGTGCAGGCACTCAGATGCTCATTGCAGGTCTTGCCAGATTTGTCAAGCAAGTGGCAAGAGTGGGGGGAAATGTAAGGCTCCCATCCAACCTTTTCCAGTTGTCAGTACCCCCTTTAAAAGGGTTGTTATTGACATTGTGAAGCCTCTGGATCCCAAGACAGACATGGGCAACAGGTTCATCCTGGTCTTGGTAGAGCATGCCACCCAGTACCCAGAAGCCATTCCTCTTTGGTCAATCACTTCCCCTGTGGTGAGTCATGCATTGATGTTTTTTTTTACCCGCATGGGGTTCCTAAAGGAAGTGGTATCAGACAAGGCTACCAACTTCATATCTACCCATATGAAGTCCCTTTGGCAGGAGTGTGGGGTAACATATAAGTTCACCACTCCTTACCATCCCCAAAGCAATGGTCTGGTTGAGAGATTCAACGGCACCTTAAAAGGCATGATCATGGGCCTGTCAGAGCCCTTGAGGCGTAAGTGGGACTTCGTTTTGCCATGCCTCTTCCTGACCTACTGTCTGCAAGAGAGATGGATGGGTCTGTGGAGGAAGTGAACCTCTCCCCCTTCCTAACCGCAGAGCAGCAGAGGGACTGTCACCAGGTGTTGGGACAGTTTGCCTCACTGTTTTCCTTGATCCCAGGGGTCACACACTTGTGTACATTTGATGTGGACACTGGGGACAGTCCACCCATTAAACAAAACGTTTACAGGGTTTGCTGATAAATTCATGTTTAGCATCAAAGATGAGGTGTCTAAGATGGTATCCCTAGGGGTCATTGAGTGGTCTAGCAGTCCTTGGCCCAGCCCTGTGGTTTGGGTCCAAAAGGCTGCTGCTCCTGGTTCCATCCCAGAACTCCGGTTCTGCGTGGACTACCAGTTATCAATGCGGTCACTAAAACTGACGTGCACCCCATCCCCCGAGCTGATGAGCTCATAGATCGGTTCGGAGCTGCCCAAAACCTCAGCACTTTTGATCTGACATCTAGGTATTGGCAGATTGCCTTAACTGAGGGGGCTAAGGAGAGGTCTGCATTCTCCACAGCAGACAGGCACTACCAATTTAGGGTGATACCCTTTGGAATAAAGAATGCCCCTGCCACATTCCAGAGGTTGATTAACCAGGTGTTGACTGGGCTGAATGATTTCAGCTCATCATACCTGGATGACATTGCGGTGTTGAGTTCCACTTGGGAGGAACATCTGCAGCACCTCTGTAGAGTGTCGGGGGCCTACAGAAGTAAGGCCTCACTATTAAGGCAATCAAGTGCCAAATAGGGCAGGGTTCGGTGGTGTACTTGGGACACCAGCTGGGGAGTGGCCAGGAACCCCCCCTACAGTCAAAGATAGACACGATTCTGGCTTGGGAGCCCCCCAAGACCCAGACTGAGGAGAGGGCCTTTTTAAGCCATCAAGGGATCGGTTTGTCAAGGGATATGGCACCATTGTTGCCCCCTTGAATGAGTTGACTGCAAAGAGGCAACCCAGAAAGGTGATCTAGAAGGAGGCTTGCCAGACTGCTTTTGTTGCCCTGAAGGCTCCCATGTGCTCAGCACCTGTGCTAAAGGCGCCTGACTATTGCAAGGAATTTGTTGTGCAAACAGACGCCTCAGAGCGTGGTATAGGAGCATTACTTTCACACCTTAATGAAGAGGGCCTAGATCAACCTGTAGCCTTCAATAGCAGGAGCTTACTTCCCAGGGAACGTAGGTGGAGTACAATAGATCATGAAGCTTTTGCTGTGGTCTGGGCTCTGAAGAAGATAAGACCCTACTTGTTTGGGACTCACTTCCGGATTCAGACAGACCACAGTCCCCTCAGATGGTTAATGCAGATGAGGGGTGAAAATCCAAAATTGTTGAGGTGGTCCATTTCCCTACAGGGGATGGACTTTACGGTAGAACACTGCAGTGGCACAGAACACATAAATGGTGATAGTCTGTCGAGATTCTTTTGCCTTAGTGATGGGAAATCCCATGAGGTTGGGTAGTTTCTCCCCACTTTCAGCTGGGCGGGGCATGTGTTAGACTTGGAATCCCTGGCCCGGTCTCCCCTAACTTTTTGCCTCTGTTTCCCAGGTTGGTGATGTGTAGTGGACTCTGTTTTTGCTGTTTTTGTTACTCTGGGCACTTTACCCCTGCTATCCAGTGCTAAAGTGCAAGTGCTTCTAAATAAAATATGTATGTCATTGGTTTATCCATGATTGTCCTATTGGGTTTACTATTAAGTCCCTAATAAAGTGCACTAGAGGTGTCCAAGGCCGATAAATCAAATGCTACTATTCGGCCTGCAGCACTGATTTTGCCACCCACATTAGTAGCCCTGTAATCATGCCACTGCAGTGTCTGTGTGTGCAGTGTTAAACTGCCAATTCAACTTGGCAAGTGCACCCACTGGCCAGGCCTAAACCTTCCCTTTTCTTACATGTAAGTCACCCATAAGGTTGACCCTAGGTAGCCCCATGGGCAGGGTGCAGTGGATGTTTAAGGTAGGACATATACTAATGTGTTTTATATGTCCTGACAGTGAAATACTGCCAAATTCGGTTTTCACTGTGAAAAGCCTATCTCTCTTGTTGGAGCAGATATGCTAATATGAGAAATTTCTAATGATTTGCGTATGAATACTAATGAGAAACACTGATAAAATAAACTAATAATTGAAAATAACGTGTATGAGTAAAATGTGCCCATGGGGAGTGGTCACCATGTGTTAACAAAATGCTAAATAATGAAATATCTTGAAAATTCTGTACTAATATGTCATATTTGAAGGTATAACCTATGTTTTATGATGATTTGTGTTCTTAACTTAGCCGAACTAGAGGCCTGGTCGGCGCTGGGCCTTGCTTGCTTAAACGTGGAGACGCGATGAGCTGCCGAGGACTGGAACTGGAGAAAAGGACCTTGAACTGTACAGAGTTTAGACGGACTCTGCTAGAAAATTCTGCAAATGTACCAGTGAACAGGAGATGATGAGGACCAACTGATACAAATATGTGTAGAGTAGGCTGAACGTACTTTCCCAGGACTTGAACAATGGAAGCACTGACTAAAAGACTGTGGGAAACAATTTTGTTACCTGAAAAGCCGGATGATGTTCTCATCGACAGAAGGACCAATCAAACTAATAGAACTTGAAGCTTGAACCGACGCAAACAAGTGGTAAACAAAAACTATAGTTTAGAGTCACAACCCCTAATAAGGTTGACCAATTAGCAATTAGTGGGACGGACTGAGAGACCCTAATAAAAAGTCATGACAAGGGAAGGAAATTCGGAGCGGAGAGGCGAAAGTTGATGACCACAGGAGACGCTGTCCGAAGTGCTGATAATTGGGCTTACTCTCTGTGAGCCTGATACTTGCTCATGACTGATGACCTGGAGATGAAGACTGACTCGTTGCTGATCTATCTTGGATAGGTAGCTATAACTGTGTGAGTGACTAATGTGTGCTTTTTCTTCTAGGTACCAACTGCGCTGTTTAAAATGTTTTACTCTCTTTAGATAGATTTTTCCAAATTAATGATTTTTGTCTAAATTATTTTCGCATGAAGACCCACATGCTGATGCTAATTTGAGTTAGGTAGGCTGACAAGGGTGACTTAATGGTGACAGTTGACTGACTGACTTGCATTGCTGAATTATTCATAATGTTAAAGAATTTGCTGACTTACGTTGATGCTCGTTTTTGCTTATCAAAAATTCTTACTGAATGATGCTAATAAAGTTTGATTAACAATAAAGTTGAATAAAGGTTTTTTATTAGAATTGTAACTAATAGGGAATAAAAAAATGATTAACCTTTTGAGAGTGATTGTATTTTTCTTATTAGATAGGGTTTTTCTTGATGTTTCATGTTGATTGTATTGTTTATTGATGATCCATTGGTTACCGCTTGACTAGGATACTCCATGTGATCCAAAAGGTTCATCGACCTAAACGCGTCCCCTTGTAAGTTTACTTACTAAGCACTAGGCGCGCTAGCAATTTTTGGTAGCAGCTTGATGATTAATTTCCTTGGGGAACTAGTTAAGTGGTGACTAGTGGTTATGGTAGTAGTTTAAATTAGGTACAGTTGTTTGTATTTTTTGAGGTTTGAATTTTGTTTTTCTGAAATGGCAACGGTAGCAAAGATGATGTTCCCTGAAACCCAGAAATGACTTTCCCAGACCCCGATGGTAGGATTCAGTATGTTCTCTGCGTATTTTGAGATAGTATGAGAGTAGTAGGTTGCACTTGCACAGGCTTGAGCAAATCGCAGATGAATTGTGATGTATGTGAGGTAAAAGTAGGGAGTCTACATACTCCAGTTAAGGGTTAGTAGGAGTGTGCGTACTCCAAAGTGTGGGAGTAGGGAAGTCGTTGAACTTCATATGTGTGTGGCGCTTTGTGCTCACAAATTGTCCACATGGTTGTTGGTGATGCATGGACCCTGCGTGGTCTAAGACTCCGGAGTATATTGAAAAGTGTAGGAGACACTTGCTCATATGTTGTAATCTGTCTGGGTTAGTAGGTTGACCGGGCATGGTCAACAAGTCGGAGTGCATGTTAGTAGAATAGAAGAAGCTTTGACTGACACTTGGTGAGTCCTATGTGCACCAGGACAGACCCATTGATCAGTTGAGAGTAAAATTTGCAGGTCGAATTTTGCTTGCGAATGTGGGGGACTGAGAAAGAGGAATAGCTAAAGAGCCAGAAAGAGCCATTAGTGAAAATCTGTAAGGTCCCTGAAGCGATTGTGTCCCTTCCTGTAGTAAACAAGCAGGTTTGTTTTAGTTATTATTTGGTAAAGGTGCTCACAATAAGTTGCATTAGTTGAGTGAAATTGAGTTGAGGAAGACAAGCCGCAAGACTTTGTCAGCCGCTGTGTGTCAGTGTGACGTCACTGTGTGACGCGCTGGGATAGGTCGGTTAGTGAGAAGAGCGGCGACCGGATTGGCAGCCATCCTTAAGAGGCAATTGGTTGAGTAAATGGGTAAAAGGAATCTCGGGAGTAAAAGTCATTTCATTTATTGAATTAGTTGTGCACAAAACAGGTAAAATGAAGTTTTTCAAGGCATTAAAGAGTGCGATGAGAGGTGATTCTTACATTAAAGCATCAATGGGGGAGCCAACCCCCCCGGAGGATTCTCCGGCGCATCTTGTGATGACAGAGAAAGGTATAGCTTTGTGTCTTTGGTTAAAGCAATGGAGTAAATTGACTGAGAACCAAAAGACATTAGCTTTTCTGGAGCATGGTGAACGTTTAATTTGAGAATTTTGGACCCGTTGCGATTATCATTGTATGACATGAAGCCGTTATCGAGACCAGCACAGTTTGAGGCTTTAGCAGTTTGGGAGGTAGTGGCCAGACAGCAGCAAGAGCTGAAGTTCAATAGAAGGATGAAGAAAGTAGAAAAGTCACTAGCAGAAGCTAGATGGGATTGGGAGCAAAAGAGATAGAGGATGGCAACTATGAAAGAGATTAAGATGTTTCCAACAACTACAGAGGGTGATGACTCAGATAAAGGGGATAGTGCCAAGGAAGAGGTGAGTGAAGAAAAGGAAGAAGTCTTATGTGGATGATGATGATTCTGATGTTGAGGATCTCATTACACAGTTGCTGAGAGATAGACCTCCACCTATGGCGACCTATGCAGGGGGTCCGGGAACTAGTGCTACAGCCCCTCCTGCTACTCCTGGAACATCCCAGGGAGCTGCGGGAGCTGTACAAGCAGAAGGAGGACAGTTACCAGGGGTAGTACAGAGTACACCTGTTGCAAGAACCAGTACTCTCTTTCAGGCGCAGACACATCCACCTTCAGTACAGAGTTTATCCAGATGTGCCAGTTCTTGAGACTGTTTCAAATATCATGGTGCCGAGGGAATAGGTGCTCAAGAAGCCAATGTTGGTTCAGACAGACCTGACACCAATGGTATTACCCCCAGCACAGAGGGAGGGTATGTCGAAGTTTACCCCATTGACAGGAACTTCGGTTGATCTTACACCAGTTATGAATCAGGCAATGGGAGTACCACTCACACAAGGTGCAGGTGCTAGGGCAGCTCCAGATGCAATATCACTACCGATTACTGTTGGTCCAGCGGTACCTTTATATGCACAGAAGAAAACGGAAGCAGGGGAACACACTGATATGTCACAGAGTTTGGTGAGAAGGGGAGCGGGAGATTCAACACAATCAACATCATCTGTAGGTCAGAACCCTGGTGAGCATAGATCTCCTATGGGTTTTAGTCCTCTTGTGACATTGCCATAGGCGGTAAATGTCTCTAATACAAATCAGAGCTTGAGACTACTGACACTGCAAGCCTTGGGCACAATGGCACAGCAGCTGCCAGTCCCGAATGCGAGTAATATTTCATTGCAAGGGTTAACAGCTCAGCAGTTAACTAGTTGGCTGGATAGTCTAAATTCTTCACAAGGTGCATCAAAAAGGGGAAGATCAGCTGAACCAAGTGGGATTAAATATTGAGGCAAATGAGTTAGTTGAGGGAACAATGGGACTGAATAGGGTAGAATCCTACACTGAAGAAGAGCTGAGGTATTTATACCCAAGGATCACAAAAGAGGTAGGAAAAATACACCAGAAATTAGCAGAAGTGGCAGAGAAGCATGATATTGATCCTAAAACAACAAAGCATTTGAGACGGAGCTACAGATTAGATTTTGAGGCAAAGGATTTTGAACACATGAGATCAGCTGGGATGAAAGAACACTTAAGGGACTTACTGCAGAGTTCACAGATCTGGGGAACATTAGAGAAGTGGGAAGGCAGATGGACAAGGAAAAAAGAGAAATGAAAGCGAGATTCCCAAGAAGGAGTAGAGCAAGTTGAGAAAGGGGAATCAGTTAAAATGCTTCAGATGAGAGAAATTCCAGGGGGTCTATTTGTTCATGTCCCATGGCACAGAAGTGACATACTGTCTTTTACGAATGATTATCCCAGACTGAGAGAGAAGCCAGTTGAGTAGTATCAGCAGACTGAGAGGTTTGTGAAACTCTCTAAATGTTTGTGGGAAGACTTGAAAACCTTATTCGAGATAGTTGTTCCAGCCGACTTGTGGGTCGAGTGTAAGAGGGCAGTAGACTGGCCAACGAGTAAACCTGAGAAGAACAAGATTACAGGCGCACCATCACCTGAGGTAATGAAGAATTATTATAAGGTGATTGAGTTCCTGAAGACTAGGATTTCTCCTAAAAACATTGATTGGCAGAGGATTGACAGGACAGTCCAGGAGACTAAAGAGTCAATATAAACATACTATGAAAGGTTGTTAAGGGCTTTCAAGGGTTACAGTGGCAAGGAAGAAATCGAACCGAAAGACATGTTGCATTTTGTGTTTAGATTTGTTGTAGGGTTGAGACCTGAAGTAGGGCAGATGATTAAGAATCATTTGATTTTCTGGCAGGTAAAACCGATTGATGAAGTGCTGCAGTATGCTAAATATTGTAGTGATGAGATCGAATTGAAACAAAAGAAGTTGAAAGAAAAGACAATGGTGATGCAGATTAAAGCAGCACAATCAGGAGTACAAGGAGCTTTAGTGCTGCCGATGCCGCCGCAACAAAGAGCTGCCATGTTTCAACCTCAAGTGAGGAGTAGAAGAAGCGGAATGGATATGATCCGTGGTCCGGATCTAAGCACTGTGGTTGTTCAGAATGATATGCAGGGCATTAAAAGGATGTTGCCATGTCATGTGTGCGGAAACATGGGACACTGGAAGCGCGAGTGCCCATTGATGGTGCAGGAAGGAATGGTTCAGCAAAGTTATGCTGGTGCAGCTCAAACTGAAAGGGTCCCAAGAATGAGGGGCATAGTTTTGAATGCTCAAAATCGAGGTCAGAATGTCTTGCCTGTACAACAGTTGCACGTGCCTCAATCACAATTTACTTCTCTAGCACCAGTACAGCAGCAGGTTTCTATGGTACCTAGATAGCAAATGCACATACCCCAAACACCGATGGAACAGCAACAAGTTATGCTTACTCAACAGGTCACAGGTCAAAGACAAGACAATAGTAACAAATCAGTACACCAATTCCCATTTCACAGTGAGGATGAAATAAACAATGAATCGATGAGTGACAGTTCGGAGGAGGGAGCTTGTATCCTTGCTGCGTCCCTAGAGGTAGATCAGAGAGGACCCTTTGTGAAAGGGAAAGTAATGGGACATAAGGTCTCGTTTTTAGTTGATACTGGAGCCACGCGCTCCACAGTGAGGAGTGTGGAAGTATCAAATTTACCCCTTTCCGGCAGGACAGTTCAGGTTTTGGGAGTGGAGAATAGGCAGTTAACAAATCCTATCACAGAACCAGTGCAAGTTGAAACTGGAAATTATTTGGGACTGCATAGATTCGTGGTGTGTGACTCAAGTCCTGTGTCCTTGTTAGGCAGAGATTTATTGTGCAAAGCCAAAAGCTCTATAAATTGTACAGATGCAGGGATAGAAGTCCAAACAAATAGTGATGATGAGGAGGAACAGGCGTCAGCAATGGTATTCAATAATGCTTATGTAGAATACCCAATGATTGAGATTTTTCCCATGTTCACTTTAAAGGAGTTGCATGCAGACTTCCAGGGAACCGTAAAGGAGAAGGTTTAGGATTTGACAGGAAAGGAAGTGGGGTTGATCAAAGGAGTGGAACTTATTAAAATCACTTTGAAACCAAATGTTGAATTTCCGATACTTCCACAGTATAATATGGCGCAAGATGTGATGATGAAAGCGGCGCAGATAATTGGAGATTTTCTAAAACAAGGAGTTCTAAAAGACGTGTTGAGCAGCCCATGTAATTCACTGATAATGGGACTGAAAAAGCCATGTGGAAAGGTACGGGTTGTGTAGGATTTGCGAAAAATGAATGATACAGTGGTTAAGTGCTGTCCGATTGTACCCAATCCAGCAGTGATGCTGTTTCAGATTCCATGTGAGGCAGAGTGGTTCACAGTAGTTGACTTGTCACAAGCTTTCTTTTCGGTGCCACTTCATGAGGATAGTCAGTTTCTTTTCAGTTTCAAATTCCTAGATAAAGTCTATAGCTGGTGTAGGCTTCCACAAGGGTACACGGATTCTCCATCCTTTTTCAATCAGATTCTAAAGAGGAATTTGGAGTCATTGGAATTACCCTGCCAATCAACTCTTGTGCAGTCCATTGATGACTTATTGATTGCAACCAGAACAAGGGACAAGTGTAAGCATGACTCGATTGCCCTGTTGAATCATTTGGGAGAGTTTGGATACAAGGTCACACCTGTCAAATTGGGAATGGTAGGGTACTGTAGACAGTGGATCCCAAATTTTGCAGAGATAGCCACATCCCTAAAGCAGTTGACACACAAAGGAGTTACAGATCCCATTATCCTAGATGAGGATCAGATGAGGATCTTCACTGAATTGAGAGAGAGTTTGTGCAGAACTCCAATGTTGGGAATGCCTGATTGCACAAAGCCTTTCACATTGTTTTGTCATGAACGTGATGCTTGTTCTTTATCTGTTTTGACACGGTTCCATGGAGGTGCTTATCGCCCAGTAGCTTATTTTTCAGCTACCTTGGACCCGGTTGCAGCAGCTTTACCAGGTTGTCTGCAAGCAGTAGCCGCAGCTGGTCAAAGTCTTTCCCAATGTGAAGGGGTGGTCATGGGATACCCAGTGACGGTAATGGTACCACATTCTGTTGAGATTTTACTGACAAGGACAAAAACACAACATTTAACGTGGGCCAGACTGACAAGGTATGAGATGAGCATTTTGGGAGCTCCAAATGTAACTTTGAAAAGATGTGCAGTGTTGAATCCAGCAACGTTATTGTTGAGTGATACCGTTGAAATTGAAAAGGAGGAGGATATAGAGTATGGTTGTCTTGAAGTAACCGAGCTATATACAAAGCCTAGACCTGATATCAGAGATACTCGGTTAGAAGAAAATTACCAAATTGTCTTTGTTGATGTTTCATGTCTTAAAGATGGAACGGGCACTTTGAGAGCAGGATATTCTATACGTACTATTACAGGAACCCTAGAAGCATCATGACTTCCTGGTGTATATTCAGCACAAGTGGCAGAACTGGAGCTTGTTATGTTTCTACCAGGCTGCAAGTGACAATATACACTGATAGTCAGTACGGATTTGGAATTGTTCATGATTTTGGTCAATTATGGTTGCAAAGAGTATTTATGACCCCCAGTGGAACCCCAGTATGAAATGGTGACAGGATAAAAGAATGACTATATGCAATCCAGGTGCCTGAGGAGATTGCTGTGGTAAAATGCAGTTCACATAAAAAAACGCAAGATTACATCTCTTTGGGAAATGGGTATGCAGATCAGGTTGCAAAGTTTTGTGCCATGAACTGTATATCGTTCAAAGACAAGTGGGAATTGATGCCAGAAGAAGAGACTAGTTGTGCAAGTTTTGCATTAAAAATAATCAATACTCTAGAAGAATTGAAAACATTACAAGAAAATGCAAACAAGGAAGAGAAAAAGCTGTGGGCAAAGCTGAAGTGTGAACAGAGGCCAGATGAGATCTGGGTTTCTGAGGAGGGTCAGATGGTATTGCCAAATTGTCTGTTGACTCAGATGGCTTGGTATTACCATGGTCAGGCACAAATTGGAAGAGATGCCATGATTAGGTTGTTCAAGGTTGATTGGTTCAATCCAAAATTTAGGCAAGCAGCTGAAGCACTGTGTCACAGATGTGTGATTTGTCAGCAGTTAAACGTGGGAAAAGGGACAGTGGTGAATCTGAGCCACATTGGAAGAGCAGGTGGACCATTCAGCGGAATGCAATTGGATTTCATTGAAATGCCTGCATGTGGTGGATTGAAGTACGTGTTTGTAATTGTGTGTGTGTTTAGTCATTGGATTGAAGCATTCCCCACACATAAAATGATAGCCTCACAGTTGCAAAGTTGTTGCTCAGAGAACTGATACCAAGGTTCAAATTCCCGATCTCTTTAGAATCAGATAGGGGAACACACTTCAATAATGAAGTGATTAAGCTCTTAAGTGCAGCATTGAACATTGAACAGAAGCTCCACTGCAGCTATCGTCCAAAAGCATCAGGACTCGTAGGAGAAATGAATGGTACTCTGAAATCAAGAATTGTCAAAATGTGCGCTGCCACAAATCTGAAATGGCCGGATGCATTGCTTCTAGTGTTGATGTCAATGAGAAATATACCTGACAGAAAGACAGGGCTGTCCCCACATGAGATTCTTATGGGAAGAGCAGTGAGGTTGCCAGCAATACCAGCCAATGATCTTGTCAATATTACAGATGATATGGTGTCAGACTACTGCAAGGGTCTAGCTGATGTGGTTCGATCTGTTTCTCAACAGGTACAAGCCGTTACCCTGCCACCTATCCATGACTCATGTCACAATCTAAGAGCAGTAGATTGGGTCGTGATCAAAAAGCATGTGCGAAAGACTTGCCTGGAGCCACGTTTGAGAGGTCCTTATCAAGTGGTGTTGACAACTACAACAGCTGTGAAGTGCGCAGGTTTACCTAACTGGATACATGCGAGCCATACCAAGAAAGTGGTGAGTCCTCAGGATCATGAAGAAGTGTTGTTGAGGACACCAACAGCAGCAAAGCAAATAGTTCTACCTGATTCAAAACTGGAGCAGGTCGAGCCTGAAGTAGATCCAGAATTGGCGGAAGATGGATCGATCACCCTAGTAAGAGACAAGGGTGTGGAAATTCAGGAGACAGAATGAGAGATCAACCCGGCAGAAGAGACAAGAGAACCAAGTACAGGAGAGGTTCTCTCAGAAGCAAAGGGTGCTGAACCTCAACGAGACCAAGTGCCAGAGCCTGAGGGGGAAAGAGTTGAGACAGGTCAAAGCCAAAGTGATCTGACTCCTCCTGAACGCGTTGCAGGTCCATCAAGAGAAGGCACTACAGATAAGGCGAAGGAGAAGAGTCCGATCTTGAAGAGATTGTTGACAGAAGGGGCAAGAAAAGGAGACCACTGGCCTGAGTCTCAAATAGGCAAGAAAAATGACTTGGTTATAAACGAGACAACAGAGGAAGAAATAGACACTACAAGGAAAGACGAATTGAGTGATGGAGAGCTAGCAGGAAAACGAAAGTTGAAGAGAAAGAGAGTAGCAAGTCGGAGATACGCAAGACCAGAGTGGGCATATGTTACAACAAGTGATTGGCAAAACAAGTTTATGTTTTTTTGCTTTGACAGAGATGTTCTGAATCAGTCTTTTGATGCAACCTGATGGAGGAAATCAATAGACTGAGTCGTTGAGCTAAAAGAAAGAGGAACTGGAAATTATTGACTTTACCGGAAGAGACACTGATAACCTGATATGCCACTTAGAATCCCACAGATGACCAGCTGCTAGCCGATTTTTGACAAAGGAAGAAAAAGGGGTCTTTTTATGTGAAGCTGAAGCGTGAAAAAGAAGTATATTTTTGATTTTTTCCTTGTTGCTTATTAATTAAGAGTTAATTCTATTTTCTGATTCTTTACAGATCATGGCTGGTTTAGATAATAACACTAGGAACATTAGGTATTGTAGGTATTTGAGTGTAGGAATGATGATTGTATGTGGTATATTGTTTATGATAATGATTGTGGGGATGGCAATTCATGAGATGAAAGAGGCTGAAGTTACATCTGTACTTGAGACTACTACACTCACAGCTTGGAAGAGATTTAAGTTAGATGAGCAATATTTGCATGATTATACTAACGCAAAGGGAGAGCTGTCTTCTAACGTCTTTTATTGTTTGTTAAGTGCGTATGTGGAGACGATGGATGCAAAGGATTGTCTTGTGTGCACCCAAATACCTTCCTCTGTGGAAGAAGGGGTCACTTACCATAGTCTACCTCTGACATACGGTATAACTTGTAGTTTACTACTAACTCGATTCTATAATCAAGAGTATATACAATAATTTTATTCAAATTATGACATGGTATTTTCTTTTGTTCCTATAATTAGATACTTGAGTAGGACGGCTAAGGATCATGATATATTATTAGTTAGAGGATTCTTTGAGCTTACACTGACCTTTGGCATGGCTTATGCGCATCGTAACAATTTAACTTGCTTATTAACACCTATGGAAAAGAGCTTTATTGGGCATACTAACGACAGGAGAAAAGCACTAAAAGAGAAATTAGAGAAAGGGTTAGAAAAAAGAACTTACAAGAATGATTACACTTACACTGCTATTAAAACGCAAGGGAAATTAGCCTTAGATGCATTACATATAGGGAAGCTTTGTATATATATGCCAAAATCAAGCACTGACACTTTATTTGTGGGAACGCGTGAATGTAGGCATGTGTTTTTGTTTCCAAGTAAATGGCAATTTATGCTGAATGGTGCAGACCATGTGATTCCTGGAATTTATTATATTTGTGGACTTAATGCTTATTACCGTCTTCCTAGAGGATGGTAAGGGACATGTTACTTGGGAATAGTTATTCCTAAGATTTAACAAATAGATGCTTTGAAAAAGATACCGAAAATGACTGAGTTACACCAGATGAGACAAAGGAGCGAGACAGCCTCTGCAATTGTAGTGGATATTTTTGGAGCAATAATTCCTTCTGTAGGAGTTATATTGAATGCAAATAAGATACGAAAACAATCTACTATTGTGGATAATATGCTAACAAATTTTACAGGAGCCATACTTTTAATAAATACTGAATTAGCTGCGGATAGAACTATGACGCTTCAAAATAGGCTTGCTTTAGACATAATATTAGCGAAGGACAGTCGAGTCTGTAAAATGATAAATGCGAGGCATTGCTGTTCATATATTCCTGAGAACGAGAAAGAGATAAAAGATCTGCTTACTAATTTAACTAATGTAAGTAAGGATTTCAAAGAATTGAAGGAACCAGGCGTTTGGGAGAAGGTTGTGAATGGATTTGTTACTGTGGGAAATTGGTTCAGTCAAATTTGGGGTAGGATATTGTGGAAAATTGTCCAAGGAATATTAATTGTGATCATTGCTATATTAGGATTATGTGGGGCATGTAAATTATGGCAGAAAATAAAATTAAACATGGACAAAAATGATCAGAGGGGAAAGAACAACCCAGAAGAATCTATAGGGAAAATGTAAGGAGAATAAATCAAAATGTAGCTGAAAGTGATTTGTAAAATCATTGACAAGGGAAAGGTGTGATGACATATTTAGTCATCAGAGGAGGGACTGTTGGAGCAGGTATGCTAATATGAGAAATTTCTAATGATTTGGTATGAATACTAATGAGAAACATTGATAAAAGAAACTAATAATTGAAAATAACGTGTATGAGTAAAATGTGCCCACGGGGAGTGGTCACCATGTGTTAACAAAATGCTAATTAATGAAATATCTTAAAAATTCTGTACTAATATGTCATATTTGAAGGTATAACCTATGTTTTATGATGGTTCGTGTTCTTAACTTAGCCGAACTAGAGGCCTGGTCGGCGCTGGGCCTTGCTTGCTTAAACATGGAAACGCGATGCGCTGCCGAGGACTGGAACTGGAGAAAAGGACCTTGAACTGTACAGAGTTCAGACAGGCTCTGCTAGAAAATTATGCAAATGTACCAGTGGACAGGAGATGATGAGGACAAATAGATACAATTATGTGTAGAGTAGGCTAAACGTACTTTCCTAGGACTTGAACAAAGCCGGATGATGATCTCATCGACAGAAGAACCATTCAAACTTATGGAACTTGAAGCTTGAACCAACGCAAACAAGTGGTAAACAAAAACTATAGGTTAGAGTCATAACCCCTGATAAGGTTGACCAATTAGCAATTAGTGGGACAGACTGAGGACCCTAATAAAAAGTCATGACAAGGGAAGGAAATTCGGAGCGGAGAGGCGAAAGTTGATGATGTGAGGAGACGCTGTCCGAAGTGCTGATAATTGGGCTTGCGCTCTGTGAGCCTGATATTTGCTGGTGACTGATGACCTGGAGAGAAGACTGACTCGTTGCTGATCTATCTTGGATAGGTAGCTATAACAGTGTGAGTGACTAACGTGTGCTTTTTCTTCTAGGTACCAACTGCGCTGTTTAAAATGTTTTACTCTCTTTAGATAGGTTTTTCCAAATTAATAATTTTTGTCTAAATTGTTTTCGCATGAAGACCCACATGCTAATACTAATTTGAGTTAGGTAGGCTGACAAGGGTGACTTAATGGTGACAGTTGACTGACTGACTTGCATTGCTGAATTCTTCATTTTTTTTTTAAATCTGTTTATTAAACAAGGTGCAAAAACAACAGTGCATTACATTTATTACAGCGTATTGTGCAGTTTCTACTTGAATATATATTCACTCATATTTATAAACTCTGTGTTTTATGACTGTAGTTTGTCTTGTTGGTATGCATCTGAAAAGAAAAGAACAAAAGAGAAAAATCTGTGAAATTTGTAATTGTAGTCACTCTGGTTGTTACTTTTGTGTTTGCTGAATTATTCATAATGTAAAAGAATTTTCTGACTTATGTTGATGCTTGTTTTTGCTTATCAAATATTCTTACTGAATAGTTGTTTATGATGCTGATAAAGTTTGATTAACAATAAAGTCGAATGAAGGTTTTTGATTAGAATTGTAACTGATAGGGAATAAAAAAAACGATTAACCTTTTGAGAGTGATGGTATTTTTCTTATTATATAGGGTTTGTCTTGATGTTTCTTGTTGATTGTAATGTTTATTGATGATCCATTGGTTACCGCTTGACTAGGATATTCTATGCGATTCATGCGTAGACTCCCTTTGGGAGCAGAATGCATCAGCATTCCATTTACAGCTACAGTAGTTACTGTTTTACCACTACTTGGACCCAACTTGTTTCTTACTGTAGAGATAGTTGCATCGCTGTCTATTAGGAAATCAATTTCCTTACCTCCTACCTTAATATAGGATTCTCCTCAGGCATGTCAGATACCTTCATCATAAAGCACCGGGCTTGTCGGTTTTCTGCTGTTTGGGTCATCTCTCTCTCCACATGGTCCTATGCCGATCCATGTTATTCCTGAAAAGGGTTCTTCAAGAAGTGCTGTGTTTGCTTGATGTCTCTAGGCATGGGTGGTGTTGATTACTGGACCTCATCCCTATCAAACATGTCATATCTGTTGTTTCAATCTTCTCTCTCATACCAGTCATTTCTGTCATTTCGGCCCCAGTGACTATACCTCTGGCAAACATAGAACTGATCACTACTCTTGTCTCTTCTCTGTATCCTTGTCCTTCATCCTGTCTATGCTGCACCCCCTAATAGTACATTCCCTCTGGCTCCTTCTCTCATTCTACTTGCTGCAACATCATCCCTTTGTCAGTTTTAGCTGAGTCCTTCTTTACTTTGAAAACACCATCCCTTTCCATTGTTGACAGAAGCATGCACAACTCTTGATATCCTTTAGCAGACCAGTCAGGGTGGCGTAGTTTACAACTATGGGGCACAGATGCTAATAATCCATTCATAAGTGTCTGAGTTGCCAATACTGTATATGCCTCCATCATGCACAGTACCCCTGCACTATTATCCCATGCTTCATTGAACCTTAGGATGTAATCAGCCACAGATTCACCTGACTTCTGCAACGTGACTGTTACTTTAGAAAAATCACCATGTTTCACTGATAAGCCATTTATTGTGTCCCTAACAGAGTCTAACCAATTCATCAATCTTTTTTCTGTAACATCCATGTTATTAGTCTGTATTGTCCAGTCCCTTTCCTGTGGAATTTGGAACACACTCTTTATTACCTCTGAGAAGGGGGTATGAGCAATGCATATTTTATGGAACCATTCATAATATTTACACTGGCTTTGAATGGGTCTAGGGCATCCTTAGCCATCTGAGCTGCTTCCAAGAGTGTCCATGGTTTTACCATTGCTGTCCCTCCTAACACTATTTTTGGTACAGTCATTTTAGAGTTTAATAGTACATCATCAGTATATGAGTTCTCACACTTTCCTTTTAGCGCCTGTGTGCATGACTGTAGAAGTATCAGCCGTTCTCTACTATTTATCTTACCTTGAAGATTATTAATGTGGCGTTGTATTTTCTCTCTTTCTGTGTTCACCTCTTCCTGGGACCTATCTGCCTCCCACCGTTGGTGAGCTAACTGCCTGTCTTCCTCCTCATTGGTTTTTCCTTGTGCGCTCATCCCTAAATCCTCCCTTAAACCAAAAGGGGAAGTCGGGGCAGGGGTTTCAAAAGCAAGCGGCATGTCCCCCCCAAAGAATAGGTGTCTATTCACGACCGGTGTTGTGGCACCACCTTCTCTGGCACTAGTTGGCATTTCAGATGCCCTAGTTAAATCATCCTTCAGGGATATATAGAAATAAGGCACATGTGGCAAGCCTGGTTTTGGACCCAGAGCCTGCTTGTGTGTGTTATGTCTTTCACAATGTATATAGGGGTGAAGGGTAAATTGAAGTTGTTTGAGGAGGTAGAACTGGCCCTGCAGAATGAATGCTTTAGTCCAATGTTAGGGGACTGCTCTCATTATTTCTACCTGTGTTCCAGGAATTGAATTCATTATTCACATCCAATCTCTGTCTTTTCCTTTCTTCCTCTGTTAATGACAGTATCTCTTCCTCAGTTCATGTACTACTAGTTATTTGCTCATTGTTCTCTCCTTCCCCTAATTTTACATAAAAGCCATGAGGTGATAAACAGTTTCTTCGATTTATTTATATCAATATACATTTGGTGGTGAGTCCAAATACACAACAGAGCAGCAGCCCTTCTAGAAGTAGTGGCATTTGGTATTGTTTTAACTCTGTCTGCTTCAGCTGTTGTCAAACCACAATGGTTACATAGTGACAAAAAATTCTGCTCTGTTCGCACATAGTTACTTAATTCTAATAAACATTGGTTGTAGGTTGTGGGCCAATGATTTGCTAGTTCTAGCTGCTTTTTATTAGGTTTTTCACATTCCCTGTTCACCACTGCCACTGTAGAACACTCTCTGGACTCTGTGGAGACATTTTCCTTGCCCTTTCTTTTTTTTAAAGAGAGCTTTCTTTTTAGCAATTGAAAGCCACTGCTGCAAGCAATTGCTTATGTAGTGTGAATCCCATGATGGGTCATTCCATATTTCTATAGTCTCTGTCATGAGTTCAATATCCTGTATCTCAAGAGAACCAAATCTAGGCATGTCGCGTAGGCTCTCATTATTCTAATGAGACTACTGGATTTGAGTGGCAGAATCACCTGCGGTGTGGGGGACAGAGTTTACCCCCCTACAGGTGACACCTGTCAGCCTAAACCAGTTTTGCTTTGGATAACTAGCAGTGCCTCATCTCCAACCAAGAGCAGGGAAGATTGGGCAGCCGAGCGCTTGACACAATTGACTTCTCAGGGAAACCGTGGTCACTCAGATCGCATCCGTTTCCCTCATTTACATTAGTCTCACATATACAAGGACAATCAGTGGCAGTGTATGTTTCAATAAGGTTTTAATGAAGCAACTGCATCTTAGATAATAAAGCATGTACTGCAATAATCAGGATGATGAATCATAACAGGATTAAATTTGTGACAAGGAGAGTAAAGCATAAAAATAACACTACCATGTTGTCACTAGAATCATTAAAATAAATCCTACCTAGGCTACGTTAGAGCACAGCATGTTAAGCTCTAGTTCTGCCTTTCAGGTTCCCCTGGGAAGACATCATCCCCCATAAGAGGCCTGGAGTCTGTATAAGCAGCTGTAGCGAAGCGTTCAGCAATCAGCAAACAGTCGTGGTCATCTGGCTGGAATCTCCCTCTAACGTGTATGGGACAGAGAAGTGTTTTTATAATAAAACAGCTGATGTTCCAAGAAAGAATCCCTACGTAAGAGTGTGTATGATTCTATGAACACTAGAGACAAAGCGTTACCACGTTTGCCGGAAACCTATTTTACTGCAGCATTTAGAAAAACACAGAGTGAAAGAAATGTCTTGTTTAAGAACGTCGTGCTGGCTGAGGCAAAGAACTGCTAGACAGAGAAAAATAAAAAAAGACCGCCAATGTGTCTATTGTTAAAATAATATAAGAAGCTGAATAAAGTATATCTAGGTTAAAGTGCACATCTGCAGGCCTAGTGTGCTAAAATAACGGGTGTGGAGCTATAACTAAAATGGCTAAACAACAGGCCACCCCCAATTATTCCCTTTCTAAGTCCAAACTAGTGCGCAGAAAGGTGTCACATATTCCAGACAATTTGTATCCTCTAGAACCTGAGCTGCAGGCCTATCTGGTGTTAATTAAAAAAAAAATCTCCTGTCGGCTGTTTGAACGTTTTAGTCTTTTTTAGCATTCTATGGCTTACCACCATTAAGTTTCCTTTAAACTTGCTGCTGCTCATTGTGCCCTTCCTTCACGATTTTACAACCTGAAAAATAAACACAATGGTGGTATTCTTCAAAAAAAATAGTCAAGCAGGAAAAAAATTGTTATGCAGTGGTGGAGAGACAGATAGATATAAAAAACAAAACTTAGAGGCACTATATAAAATAGTTTTTCTTCTCTAATGCAGTAATATACTACTTTACACATAACTCAAATAAACATTGCAATGAAACATAGTGGCACATTTACACTTAATCAACACATAACTCAAATACAGCCATTGATCAATGACAGACTATTTGTTTGTGTACATTTCAAAATAATTTCCCTGTGTTCCGGTGCCAGCTGATCAAATGCTTCCCAAGCTATTCTCTGGGAGGGTTTTAATTTATTTATTTATCTGGGATTCCCATAAAATGAAAAAAAAAAATCTTGTCCCTGGCCCAGGCTCTCCTGTGTGGTCTTACTATTCACTGTACAAATTTGCCACTATCATTTAACGTAATGAAATGGATAACTTAGTAACTCCTCAGTCCAGTGTTCTATTGCCAGCTATATTTTTATTTACCTCAATCGCCAGTTTTACTATCAACTATACTGTAAGTGTTGAAAGGCCACAACAGCAAGGCATTTAATTAACTTAACGGTGGTGGCTTCTCACACATCCCACTTCTGATGCCATTTGTTAGGGAAACTACTTTCCCAACCCTCCTCAGAGTGATGCATAGAAAACACATACACCAGGTAAGGCTCCGGAACAGATGAAATGCTTGTTGAGGTACCAAGGTTTATTGGCAGGCGAAGGCAGAAGGCAGACACACATCACAGTGTTACATCTTACAAGCAAGCAACTTCTGCCCTGAAGCATTTAAGTCAGACAGTTATATATATTAATGAGGGCCAGATGTAGCAAAAATTTGCGAGTTGCAAATGGCCGAATCGCAATTTGCGACCCCGCAAAATCGGAAAAGGGATGCAAAAACCCCATTTCCGAATCGCAAATTGCGATGCGAGCCATTACCGACTCGCAAAAATTGCAACCCCATTGTGCGACCCGCAAATAGGAAGTCGCAATTTGCAAGTCGCAAACCATATGAAAAAGTCACTCGCAAATTGCGACTAGTCGCAAAAAGCCCATTTTGCACACCCAATTTACCACTAACTCAGATCAGGTGGTAACCAGAACCAAAGTATAAAAGGAGATCCAGAAGGCACCTGGGTTAATCAAGATGGAGGAGATATATGTGATAGCAAGGAGGAGGAGAGCCCACGCCGCACAGCAGATGAGGAGGAGGAGCCAGAGACAGGAGAAGATATACAGAACCAGACAGACACTTTTCCAACAAACTGAGGAGGATATATATGATAAATACAGACTCAGTAGTGCAGCAATATTAGAATTAATAGAACTACTCAATCCGCAGCTGCAACGCCAGACTGTGTGCTGCAGCGCCATCCCCACACATGTACAAGTGCTATGCTCACTCTCTTAGCCTCGGGTAGCTATCAGGGGGTCATTGCTGTGGCAGGTGGGGTATCTCAAAGTGCACTCTCACGGTTCTTCAGATCATTCCTAGATGCCATACTCACACACATGTCCAGATACATATACCTACCCAGGAATGAGGCAGAAATCAACAGCACCAAGTTGGAATTCTACAGGATTGCCAACTTCCCGCATGTAATAGGGTGTGTAGACGGGACACATATGCAAATATGCCCTCCTGCAAATCTGGAATATCTGTTCCGCAACCGGAAGTGTACACACTCACTGAACATCCAGGTGGTATGTGACGCCCATTATGTTATCACTGACATGGTAGCCAAATTTCCAGGGAGTACACATGACTCTTACATTTTCAGGCACAGTGGGATACACCAACGGCTAGAACGTGGGGAGTTTGGAGAAGGACATCTCCTAGGTATAGCTGAATACACCTTGCAGACATACACACAGGTCAAATTGGAAACCATCCATGCCCTGCTAACATTGTTCATTTTTGCCAAACAGGTGACAGTGCATATGCACTACGATCTTGGATACTTACCCCGTACTTAACACCCAGCAATGAGACTGAGAGGCGATACAACAGTGCACATAGGAGGACCCAAAATGTTATAGAGAGGACCTTTGGACTGTTGAAGGCAAGATTCAGATGCCTCCACAGAAGTGGAGGTGCCCTCCAGTATGCCCCAATAACAGCATTTAATATAGTAGGCGCATGCGCTATACTGCACAACATTGCCACCAGATGTGGGCTACATCTCACCCCTGAAGACCCAGATTCGGAGGATGACGAGCAAGAGCTACCACATCGCCATCATGGGGATAGAAGCATTGCTAATCAAGGCAGACAGAGACGGGACCACATTGCAAACCAATACTTTGGAAGGTATGTGCTGCCTGTCACCACACACACGAATGTCACACACAAAGAGCCCAGGTGTGAAGTGGAACAAACAAGAACTTTAATGAAGTGAACCAAAAAACTATAGAACTGAACTATTGGTCAGGGGCTGTACATGTCCACCTGCTATGAGGACACATTAACCTCATGTGCATCTATTGTTCGTAAGTGCGTAGCTCATATCCTACGCCTGGGACGCCCAGCATGGCTAGTGCCTGGAGCGTCTGTAGATCCCTGCCATGCATTGCCACTCCTCAAGACCCTGGTGGAGTGCACTACTGATAGTGGAGCCCTCCTCACTATCTTGAGGCGTGTCTGCCGCGCCCCAAGCCACCTGTCTTGCCTCCATCATGTCCACAGCGTGGCTTATCCGTCCCAGGCCGCAAGCCACATCGCTGGCAAAGTGGCCCATGTCGACTTGTAAACTGACTGTCCGGCAGGACAGCCCTGTAGTATTCACAGCCAGGTGGACTATGGAGGCAGCCATGCGGGCTAGACGGTGGGTAAGTTGGCGTTCATGGCGCCTTGCACTCTCTCTCTCTATAACAAGTTCAGTCACTAGTTGCCTGATGGAGAGTGCAAGGTCGCCTACATGACTGTTCAGGTTTTGAAGGTCTGTGTGGACCTGTGCCAGCCCTGTTGTGTGATTTCTCTCCATTCGCCGTAAGGCCCCTGATATCAGTCTCATTTGCCTTGTCTGCAGGCGCTGACCTTCGATGAGTGCTGCCTCGGCGGCGGACATGGAGGAGTCCCCTACATCTCCCTGGGACACTGCAGGGACATGGACACGTCGTCTGCGACGCGGTGGAGCATCAGGGTCCTGTTGGCTGGCACTGTGGCTGGGACCGGGTGCTTGGTCAATCTCCACTATGGCCACTGGTGCATCTGGAGGGGACTGTGGTCGGGTGGTGCAGGGCCCTGTGGTGGCTGCTCCTGGGTCCTGTGCTGCCTGTTGGCTGACCTCTGCACCCTGGACGGTGTGGCTGGTGGTGGTGTCTTGTGGGAGACCTGTGGGACATAGGGAACACACTGTCAGTATCTACCATCTGTTGTATGCTTCCTAATAAACTGTTGCCTATCAGCTGCCTACTGGACTACATTGCCCAAAATGCACCATTCTGGTGGTTGCTACTCTGAAATGGAGCTTATTTGGTTGTGCATGCTGCTGTGTACTGGGTGGGTGGGGGTATGGCAGATATGGGTGTACATGCATGTTTCATGGTACTCACTGGTTGATGGTCCTGGCGCTGACATGTCCAGCTCTCCTATTCCAGCCACTGCCTCTGGCTCCAGGGTCTCTTGCACTTGTTCCTCCATGGGTGTGGGTGGTGGGACGGTAGATGGGCCTCCTCCTTTGCCCCTCATCTCCCGGAGGCGCTCTGCCACCCTCTCCTTGGTCCTGGAGAGCAGGTCGTACCATCTTTTTTTCAGTTCATCTATGCTCCTGTGGCTCACCCCGATTGCATTCACCTTCTCCTGGATGTCCGTCCAAATCCTCCTTTTGTCAGACTCAGGCACACTGAGGGTTGCTCTTCCAAAAAGTTGATCATGGTGCATTCATCTGTCAGCACCTCCAGTTCCTTTTCTGAGAATTTGAGTTTCCTCTTCCTTCCTGAGTCCTCCATTGTAGCTGCTGTTCTTCCTGGATGGTTGTTCAGCAGTTGGAAATGGGTGTGGTCCTCCCTCCTCCCAGGTGTATTTGCAAACTTCCTGGCTGTGATGTCATCAGCAGGAGCCAGGAAGTGTTTTCCAGAGTGTTCTGCTGCATCTGCATGCAATTTGCGGCACAGTCGCAATTTGCGACACCCACTCGCAATTTGCGTGTTTGTTTTTAGCGAGGTCGCAAAATGCGACCTCGCAAACAGCGGATTCGCAATCTGCGGTGCGACTTCATTTGCGAGTCGCAAAATGAAGTTGCTTCTTCTTGTTGGATACCTGTTTGCGAGTCGGAAATTGCGAGTTGCAAAGACTCGTAATTTCCGACTTGCAATTTTTTTGCTACCTACATCTGGCCCTAAATGCTGTCACTGCAAAACCCCAAAAAGGGACATAGTCCAAACATGGGCACGGATATACAAATGAAATGATGCATATACAAAACTTCAAGTCCACAGAGTACAAATATACATAATGCAGTGTGAGCATGAACATGTGAACAGACAACTGGTGAACCCTCAGAAAAGGGGGATGGGTTGCTGACTGGCTGAACTTAAAGTGTGAGTCCGAGCTAAACTTAACAACGTGGCTTGGAGAGGTTTGTTTGTACAGCTGACATAGGTGTCAGACAGGTCAGCAGGGAAGTCTTGGGGCAGTGCTAAAATAATAATGTGGATGAGTGGACTTGATCTCTGAATGAGAGGAGCAAGCATCTTGGTAAGAGAAAATAATAAACATCTTACTGGGATTCAGATAATGGAGGAGAGAATTGGAACTAAAGTATCTAATCTCTAGGTACATACATGTATATATATATATTCTTCAACAAAGTCATCCTCACTCAGCATTGACTCAACAAAGGTACTGTTGGCAGTTAAATGTGACTCCTGTACCAGGACCGTGCTCCATCACGGTCAGACTGCAATTTAGGATTTTCCCCCGTCGTGCGTGACCCGATAGATCCAGTTCAAACTATTGCCTTCTAAGCACTGCATTTTGATTGAATCTTTGAAAATCCATAACTCGACTTGTGTATATTGGATGCTTGTTGTTCTGGTCCTGTTTAACGCAGATAAGTATTGGCTATTTTTCTAAATCGGTATGGAGTCCTTTTGTGGTGCTATCACTGTGTTACTGTGAGTGTGCAAAAATACTTTACACATTGCCTCTTTAGTTTAGCCTGACTGCTCTCTGCCAAGCTAGCAAAGGGTGAGCACAGGTAAACTTTTAGTGTGTATCTTACTTTCCTGGACTAGGATTGTGGACCCTACTTGGACAGAGTGCAAACATCTGCCAACTAGAGACCCAATTTCTATCAACTCCCAAGAGGGTGGGAAGGTCTCCCTGCTCTCTGTTGGAGGGGTGTCATATCTTAGACCAGTATGTTAGACCAGTCTCCTTGGTATGTAATTCCTCCAGACTTTTTGCCTTTACCACCTAATTTTGCGGAGCTCGATTTTGATGCTATTAGTACTCTGTGCACTTTAACCCTGATCACCAGTATTAAAGAGCTTGTGCTCACTACCTTAAACATGAAACAATTGGTATACACTTAATTAGCATATTTCATTTATTTATGAGACCCTAGTAAACAGTACTACAGGTACCCATGGCATGTAAACTAGGCCTGGGTGGAGTTTGCGGAGTTCTGCTACACGAAACTCCGCGAAGTGCTGAAAAAACTCCACTGCATTACGCAGAATTCCACGAGCGTCGGAGCTTGGTTAAGTCATGCTGTTCACACTGCTCTTCAGCGTGGGAGTTTCTCCTGCACTGTAAAATCAGCACAAATTGCATCATGTGGTGCCCCAGAGGATGCTACCTTCTTGCTGCTGCTCAAGTAGATTTTGTACTTGAGCTACAGCTTGCTCAACGTGAGCGGCAGCTTTCTCATCATGAGCAGTCTCGGCCTACTGAACCGCTCACGTTCCGAAACCTCACTTGCCAACTTAGTGATTTCTCTGGCTCTCACTTGCCAACTTAACGTTGGTAAGTGAAAGAAAAAATTCCGCTCCCCGTCATTTCAGAACTCCACCCTCTAGGAAAACCCAGCAAACTCCGCCGATGAAGCTGAATTATTCACCCACACATAGTGTGACTAAAATGCTACCAGCTGCTGAAGACGTCATTGTGCCACTCACTAAAGTAGCCCTGTAAAACATATCTCAGGCCTGCCACTACAGCCTGTAGCACAGTTTTAAAATGCCATTTCGACATGGAAAATGAAACCTTTTGCCATGAATAAACCTTCTTTTTTAATACTTATAAGTCACCTCAAATATAGGAGCTAAAGGTACGTGGGTCGGAGTGTATGGTATTTAAAAAGTAGGAAATGTGTGTTTAATTTTGACATGATCTGACAGTGTAACACTCCCAAAGTTGTATTTCACTGTTGTAAGGCTATCTCTCATAGACTAACACGTGGTTACCTTATTACACTGAACAAGTGATAACTTCAGTTTGGGAACTGATAGGGAAATCATTTCCTTCTCATTCAAATTGTACTTTAAAATCATCTTTAATGATAAAGTCAGAGTTTAAGTTACTGTTCTGAAAACAACACTTTTAAAAAGTTTGCATTTTTCTGTCTACCCCAAAGTTGCATTTCTGCCAGTGTTCAGAATCACATGACTGTGAATGCATCTCCAGAAGTGTGTTGTATATTACTTCCAGATATGGGGAGTAAAGAGGCCTTGGTGTAGAAGAAGTAGGTCTTCCTGAAAGGATGGCTTGGAAAGAGATGTTCCCTGCCCTCCCTGCAGTACTCACAAGGGAACCTGTCACCATGCCTACCCTTACCTCTGTCTCTCTAGAAAGTTGCCAAACCCAGAAGAAGGGAATTAATCATCCAGAACCTCACAAGTTTGGGAGAAAGCCAGGAAGTTCCACCACACAAAGGCTGGCTAGGTATGAAAGTTGCACATTCAGAACTTCTCATCAGAACAACCCTGGTCCTGTGGAAGATTCAGAAGAAACACTGCAAGGCTGTTTGAAGAAGGAAGACTGGACCTGCTTTCCATGAGCCCATAACTCCAAAGTGATGCTATAGTTGTGTTGGCAGAACTCCTGTTTGCAATACAGGGACACAAAAAAACACAAAAAGCTTCCAGATGTCTTCCCTGCAACCGCACAGCTTATGAACACCAACTGGATCTGGCTGAGCCCTGCTGCTGTCCTCTGCTGGAGTGAGACCTGATGCCTAATAGGTGGTCCCTAGATCCTGGACCCTTGTCTGGCATCACAGTGCACTACTGCTGTGTCCAGTTGAAAATCTTGAAGTTTTGTGCTCTACACGACTGTAAACAAACTCCTCGTGATGAAAAATGACTGTCCACAATGTTACCAAAATCGAATATTCTGGCAACAACTGCTCTTTGCATTAGCAGAATGCATCAGCAGCTGCTGTCTGCACTGACCACCAACCCAAAGCTCCAAGGATAACTGACTCTTTGTGGTAAAACAGAGATCATTCATGGCACCCAACCTGCTCCTCATGCTCACAACAAGCTTATAGCAGGCCCTACCAAGATGAAATTACAAGTGCAGCTCCTTGTGTGGACTTGGACTTGAGAAGGTAAACACTTCAGAGGGGTGAATCTGGTCCCTGTATACGACCCAAGCTTCAATTCGGTTCTACTCATTAGATTTTTGTTTTGGTGTCCTTGTTTACAGTTTACTCTATTTTTCCAAATTCATTTGGTATTATTCTTGTGTTGTGTTTTCACTTTATTACTATTTGAGTGCTGCATAAATACTTAACACATTACCTCCAAGTTAAGCCTGACTGCTTTTGTATCAAACTACCAGAGAGTTAGGTACAAGTTTTTAGTAACTTTCATGAAGGGTTTAGATACTTTTCAAATCGATTGTGTTTATTATTTGAGTGGGGTCACCCTTAATTAATAACCCAGTTTCTTATATTGTCTAACTCAGTCTCTCATTCTCACAAGCATAAGTGTTTATAGCGAACAAGGTATGAGTGGGAGATGCAAACAAACATATTATAAGCAATAAAACTGTATTTTATCACACATTAATAAAGATATTGCAAGTTACTTCAGAGTTCTGTCACCTCCTACAATCAGTCAGCTTATGGCCTTGTACTTCTATGTGATCAAGGAACATCTTGGTGGCTTGCAAGATTCTTATAACATAGAGTAGAGGGGTACATTAAGACATTTACATCCCCTGCATTTCATCTTACTACATCTAACCAGAATTTGACCAACAAATTATCTTTTAAAGACTTATGACTATAGTGCACCATATGTAGAGGATTGAGCTTAGTAAGGTTAACCTCTACTCTTATTGTAATAAACATATTACAGTATATAACTTCCTTTAATTCAATTTGCATCATTTACTACTTACTTCACGCATAATATAGTGAGCCTGAGTGGCACCAAAGATGAAGAGGTAAGCAGTTACAGCCTCTATGCACAGCATTTCTAATTTGTTATACTTTTTTTGCTTTGTACCACCGTCTTTGACAAATTAAGTTTTGGTATAGAATAAACAAAATATAAGATATTATTGATCACTTGTAATCACTGCTACTACAGACCCTTTCTTCATTCCCCCACACCTTTTAATTGCCTCTTCTCATCTAGGCAAATGCATTGCTTATTTTGTCTCTATGTCAGGTACAGTTTAGTTGGATTTTGTTCTGCTTCCCCTGTTTCTGGCATAATTGTATGCCTGTTTACTTTGTTGTGAAACATAAATATTTAAATATATTCTTGTTTACAAGTGTTTTACTTAAAATGTCATTTACAGTAGAATCAGAATTGTATATGTAATTGTGATCCTTACAGTCTATGGAAGCAGGTTAATTAATAGTATTTACCAAAAGTAAGCATAAATAAAAACAGATGTGTAAACAATTACTTTCCACAATGTTTGCATAACAGTTCTGGAATGAATTTACTTTCATGGTGAATAAAAACCAATGTAAACATATCCAAATAGAAAGATATTCAGATTAAAATAGAAAAAAAAACATTGTTTTCATGAATATTTTAGAAGAATTTGCTAAATGTGTGTTGTTAAGGACAAGGATATTAACACAGAAAATATAGAAGGAGAAGGGGTTGGATACAGTGATGCTTTGTGGTGTTGGAAATACACCCTGCCTCAGTGGCTATAGAACACAAACTTCCAATGCATTATAAAGGTGACAATGGGACCTTTACCACTGAAAACAATGATCAGGAAAAGAAACCCAAACTGTGTGTCTTCCCTAAGAAGGATGAAGGTCCTCACTCTCTGAAGTGACATGTTTCATCCTTGGGCTACTCCTCAACAAGGTAGGTAGGTAGATAACAAGTTTATTGAAACCATTGTCCATAAAACATTCTAAAACATAAAAAATGTTTTTACAGTAAAAAATTAACTTAAAACCCACCAGGCCCCCCGGTGGACCACCCGCTCAACTGTAACCCATCCTTAAATACTCTATTTGACTCTACCTATAAAACGAGCAATTCATACTACCACATCTAAATAGCAGCTCTATTGCCTTCACCCTTTGTACCATTCCATATTTTAAAAACAGAGGTCTTAAAAACTTGATCCAGCTAGAAATAAAAAAGGTACAATCCAAAAGAATGTGTAACAAGGATCGTTTTACATTAAGGAGGCAAATGCAAAAGCCATTGATATCATGATTTGTAGCATGTCAACTAGAGGATGAGTAGATAGAGTTACAACTGACTCTTGCTTTTAAAATTTCAGTCCTCAGAGAGGGATCTTGCAGCTGTGTCAGGTAAGGAAAGATCGTGTCAAGGTCAAGAGTGCTTAGTGAAAAGCTGCTAGACGGTTTCTTTTCGAGCTATGCCAAGTCGAAAGACTCATTAACCTTTGTTGTATTCTCTTTCAAAGCTTGTTTACTAGGGAAGGGCAACCAAGTTAAAATTGTACCACGCTTTAGGTGCAAATTCTCTAGGACCCTTAGTCTATTTCTGACTTTCCTTGTCCACCTTCTTTCACTATCTTGGATCTCAACCCAACAAAGTCTAGAGACTTTTGTCACTTCGCAGTCCTCCGAAAGCTCATTGAAGAATCTTAAAGCTTGGGAGAATTCCAACAAATTCCAGGGGGTTAGGTTCAATTCCCTCCTTGGTGCCTGGTGGTAGTGACAGGAGCCCATTAGAATCGTTGCATCCATAACTGGTCCCACCTCAGCGCCATATAGCCCCAAGGGGGTTATTTTCCCTTCTTCAGTCGTTATTTAAGGGGTAACAGACAACCCTCCATATTTCCAGTTATATCTACCCAAACAGCTAGTTTGCAGCAAGGATCTCTGTTTAGTACTATTCATGTGCAAGTCCCATTTTAGGATCTTTTTAAAGTTCAGACCTAAATACTTATAGGAATTCACTATTTCTACCTCCCAAGCATATAGGAAGCATCTGAAGCTTTTTAATTTTTTTTCCCAAAGACCAACACCTTAGTTTTTTCTAGATTGATCTCCAACTGATTCTGCTTAGTGTACACTTCAACGGAGTATAATATCCTCTGCAGGCCCATAGAAGTATAATCCAGTAGCACCAAGTCGTCTGGATAGAGGAGGCATGAGATGTGCTGATTCCAAACTTTAGGGGAGAAATACTTTACATGATTTAAGGATGTTGGAAAGTTGACTAGAAATAAGCTAAAAAGCCAGGGGGCTTGGACACACCCCTGCCCTAGGGCATTCTTATTGGGGATTTTCTGCGATAGCCTTTCTGACTTATCTAGCTTGACCCAGGCAGCATGTTTTCCTAATAACATTTACCTGTCTACTGACTCAAAGGCTGTTCATATGTCAACAAAACAACATCAGATCCTCTGGTTCACTTCCAGGGCCTTCTGAATGATGGCCCATAAAGCGAAACAATGGTCTATGGTTGAGTGTCCCTCCCGGAAACCCCTTGCTCAATTGTGATAACCAGCATGGATAAAATGTTTTTTAAAAAATTCTTTTGAAAATACTTTCCCCCATTCCCCTTTTTTAAGATGGCCTACACAATTGACCCTTTCGATGATGGAGGGTGGATGCCAGTTGAGTCTAACCAATGGAATAGGAGGGAGTACACCTTGCCCACCAATCACAACTTGAAATAATTATGACTGCTGGGATTTCATTGGGGCCTGCTGCTTTTGTGAGCTTTGACCTATTGATGACTGCCCTTACCTGCTTTACAGAAAACCAAGTAGAGGGGAGCTCTTTGACAGCTGTACACAAACACCTGGCTGGTGAGGAGCAACTATCACACAGAGCTTTTCAGTACGCTGCCCATATGTCCTCAGGGATCATACTTATTAGGGTCCACCCATTCGGGCCACTACTTTTATCCAAAACTCCTGTTGATCTGATTGGATAAGTTCCTGCATCATGTCCATTTTACTATGATAAAAGGAGGTTTTATTCTCTTTAATAAGCTGTTTGCATCGGGACTTTATCCTCCTGAGGTAGACCACTTCCTGGGCATAGCTTAGC
This sequence comes from Pleurodeles waltl, assembly GCF_031143425.1. Lineage (NCBI taxonomy): Eukaryota > Metazoa > Chordata > Amphibia > Caudata > Salamandridae > Pleurodeles > Pleurodeles waltl. Next base: position 375,377,544 of record NC_090447.1, read on the forward strand.
TTGTTTCGCTGCCCATCTCACTAGGCGTTTCATTTCCGAACAGGCTGCGTCAAAGAAACCCTTCTCTTTAATGTGAGAATTTGGCTGTGATGCACAATTTCTGACATTTTTAACAATACAACTCAACACATTAATCAAAATGTCATTAAACCAACACTTCTATTATCAGAGCCCATGGTGAAAACCTCAATATTTTCTTTTAATTGGTAAGCAGCTAGAAGCGCAAAATGGGCAGGGTCTAAACAGGCCTCCGTTGGTAGGACACCTCCAAAGGAAGTAACCTCTCTACAGTCACAGGTTCATAAAGGAAAGGTACAGCCGACGTGACCCAGTGTTCGCTGCCCTCATACTTTGCCACTTTGAAGCCTGTATAGAGAGCAAAATGCCAGGCAGGGGTAAACATAATCAATTGGGCCAACTGAAAGTACCTGCCTGAATACAGCAGCTGCTGGCACACCATGATCAAAACGGCCATTCACGCAGACCGGACAATTGTTTACCAACCATTGGCTCAAAGCTTTGGCCTTCAGCTTGATGGAACCAGCATGAAACACGGCTGGAGAAATATTGTACTGATCCAAAATCTCTTCCATCTGTAAGTCTGCTTGAGCAGGGTAAAGACGAGCATTGGTGCACCTGGCAAAATAACAATTGCTTCAGGAAATTTTGCTATAATGTCATGAAAAGATTGTTCGAGGGATTCCAAACAGTCATTCACTCGGCAATACGCTCCAATATGGATATATACATTTATCAAAAGGAAACACCTGCAAACATTGTTACTCAGGTCATGTCGAACCACAGAAAACTGCATACCATTAGACACATTTATAACCTGCAGAGGTTTCCTGATTACCTTGGTAGACATTACAGTTAGCACCACAAAGCCTTCTATGGTCCTATTCTCTTGCAATTAAGACTCCTGAACGAATACCACATGGTAGGTATTTATTCTTTCTTCCAATATGCCACTTTTCAAAAGACGCTCAAAACCATGGGTATTCCAACTCAGAATTCTCTGATTGGGAGAGGGTCCTCACTCTATGGGCCATTAAGCATGTCATTCTGCACTAGGTGCTAGGGTGCTGCAACTGGTGGGGCAAACCTGCTACCATGTCCTTGGTCTGAAGCCCCTCTCTGTTCTGATAGGAGGGGATAGATTCTTGTTTATGGGTGAGCAGAATGAGGTTGTTTCTAGAGGAGAATAACTGGCTTGTAAGCCTGCCTAGGCCAAATCATACCCCACCTTTATTACCAACTGAGCGATGCAAGGAGAAATAACTGAGACTTCTGATACTTCCCTTCCTTGGCCCAAGCTCTGGAACCCCTCAGAAATTAGGTTGTCTAGGATTTAGGTTAACCCAGAGAGTGAAGGAATTTGATGGAATATGTGGAGGATTTCTTAGCGATTTAGGGGGTGTAACTTCTTTGCTTTTTTCCCCCACTAGTAATATCCAACAACACATTGAAGGGGCCTCACTGAAGCTTAGGTGTGCTCTCTGACCTATTGGGGGGTACATTGCTGTTCTTTTAGGTGCTCAAGGCCTTTGGCATCTTTCCTCTGGTAGGGACCAGAGACTTTTTACATGAACTAGTATGGCCATTTGAAGGCTGAAGGGACTCAGCTTGAGCTTTTGTTGTAGCCCCTGTACAGGTAGCTATGGCTACAATAGTGCTGCTGCAGGGCAGAGGGGAGCTTACATGCAATTCTAGCGTGGAAACCCACTGGCACAAGGGTATAGACCTTACCTTCATTCTGGGGCGCTCTCTTTTACCTACACTTGGTTTATGGGAACTTCCTCGTTTTCTCAAATCTTTAAACCTCTGAGAAAGATAGTAGCTTGAGGAAAACATAAGGGGACCAAAAAGATAATTCATTTTCCTAACTAGCATTGGGCATTTGGAGACATAAATTGGGGCCTTCGATACTAACTGAGACCTATTTCCTTCTGGTGTGGTTGACCTTTGACCTCCCTGAGGCACCCTGGAGAAGAACGTTAAGACCCAATCCCTTATTCACAGCGAACAAGCTACTTTTGGTATTACGGCATTCAGACAAAATATCTTTCAAAAATGTTGATATGTCCACCTGGTTTGATCTTATGGTCACCAAAGTTTCTAGGATGCCAAATAGAGTCTTTTGAATTAGCCCAGCAGAGATGAGAAGCTGGTTGACTGAATGCAAATAGATTCAGCCAGAGAGTCTTGGGTTGCGTTAGGGGCACCACACGGGGAGCACTTTTGTAACTGTAGAATGCTCTGATCTGAGTAGGATGAATGGTGTTCAAACCAGGCCTCCCCGCACCTCCCTGACATCAGGGATGGGAGGGAAAAGACAGTGTTGGACCCCTTTTCAGAATGGGCTTTGGGGAGACCGCCAGAGAATTATCTTGTTGGGTGGGATTATCTACCGAATGCATTCCCTATTTTCCTGGATGGGGGGCACTAGACTCTCCACTTTGTAAAGAAGGGGAGCTGATGTTGAAATGTTTGGAAACAAAGTTCCCTATTGAAGTGGCCAAAGGCTAATGGGGAGCATTACCATTTGAGATGCAACTTAAGTCAAACTGGGAGTGGGCCTTTTTTACCCCAGCCTTCCTCCTTTTTACAGGACATCCCTTGAGCTATCCCTTTTAAAGCTCCAAGCAAACTTCTCTTTTGGCAAAACATGGAGGGAGACATTAAAAAAGGGATCCATAGTGGACAATGGACAGAATTCTGTAATCAATCGAGAAGCACTCGGAAGGATGAAAGCAAGATGAAAAGGCAGAAAGGAAGCACTTACTCCCTCCTTTTGCACACCCAGGCTTACCACTGCAGCCACCACCACCACACCACACCTTGCTCTTTCAAAGCTGCTTCACAATATAAAAACCTGGGGGGTCAAGATGGAGGCAAAGTGGAGAATAGCCAATTCCTTTCAGCGAGCTTTTCAGCTGAGTGTTGGTCAAAGCGAGGTAGTATGAGGCGAGGTATTGTGAGGGAGAGAAGCTAATCGACTTGGAGGGAGCACTGGGTTATGTGAAGTCCCTTGGAGAGGCTCCGGGGAAAGGGCCCCTTCCCACCCTGCTACATGCCCAAATCCCCAGCTCCCGATGGGCTGGACGCAGGGGAGAAAGGGTGTCTTTCATTTCCACCAGCCCATCTGGAACCCAGGAACCCTCTCCTATGTGGTCCCTCCTAAGGGATTTAAAATAATTACCTCCTTTGTGCCTCTGCTGGCTCCAGGAGAGGAAAGGGGGAGTCCTGCACAGTAGAAAAGGTTGTAAGTTACCTCACGAACCTCAGACCTTGTGCCACCAGAGTTTCAATATTGCGGCGTCGCTGGGCATCCACAGGCAGCACCAGCACTGGACTCGGGAGTGCTTCAGGAGTGGTTCACTTCCAGAATGGAGTTGCTGGCACAGATTCGAGCAGGCATTGGAGGAAGCAGAAGTTGGTAGGAAAGTACTACAGGAAAGTAAGACCTCACCAAGAGTATTCAAAGTTTACTCACTGTGGGCTCCCCATACAGCTGGTGTGAGGTTATTTTAGCATTTACACAGACAAGGTATTTAGCTGTACGTCTGAGGCCTGTGCCTTTTCCCCTGGTTACATTTCACTTTTATTCCTTTTGTTATTATAGCAAACCCTCATTTTAGAGGAGATGTTTTAATTCTTTTATCAGTTGCCAGTTCATGCAGAATTTGGTATTCTTTTCTTTGCACAACATTTTCATCCTGTGCTCAACCCAATGCTGTACATCGATTGCTGGTCCAAAGAGTACATGTCTACCCCCACACAAAATATGTGTTGTCACATCAGGGCAGTTCTTAGAACAACACATATGTTATTATAAAACATCACACTGACCACACCATCTTAGAGAGGACATTACAGCCAGCCTGCCATCTCATGCTGCAGTTTCTGTTGAAAATCTGCATTTCCTCTATGTCTACGTGGGAGGACTCCCAGCAGACAAACAGACCTCTTCTTTACCTCTGAGCACAGGTATGGGGATTGGGCTTCCTTCCCCGGACTGGATGGGCGAATTAGGGCTACCACTGTCATTTGCTCTCATGTAGAAACTTAGTAGTGTAGGTAGGGGTTTTAGATACACTATTCTGACAATCTGGTGGGACTCTTCTGTGTTTCACTTTCTTGGTCACTGCTGTAATAGTGTTGTGTTTCATTATCCTCACAATCACAATTAATGCCTTTTTACAGAGGATGCAGCTGCTTCCATAAATGAATTAAACCAAATCCTGCTTCTGTTTGTATTTGCGTCTATGAGACATATATAACTGAGAGAAAGGGGTAAGATCTGTTCTACCACAAATTCCCTGTGGAGCCTTAGAGTGTTATGTGATAGGCTACCACAAATCACTTTTGCCTCTGGTACTGGTGCGGTGCTGCTAGCTAGCTGGAAGGGTTAGGCCGACAGCTGTCTCGCAGTGTGGGATCAGACTCAGGCCCCCACGCTCGGTGGTGCTGACACCCAAAATCCAGAGGTCTCGTTACTACAACAGGAGTCCCATGATAGGAGCTCTTTAGAAGGAGGAAGGAGTCTGTGCCCAATGGCGAGCTGTAGGGGTCCTGGGAAAAACAAAAATGTAATCGGATGTGAATTATTTGACAAGTTTATTGGTCCTCCCCGTGCACATCACTAAAATCAGTATACAGAGGGAGACGTACAATGCAGATCCTAAGTAAACATCAACATGTTTCAACCACCGAATTTCTCACCCTAACCAGATAGGGGCATTCATTAGGACTTATTCCCACCCTCACTGCCACTGTCCTTAAGTAATCAGAGTACCTAATATACTGCTTGAGTGTTAGACCTGACAGCCTTAGGGTGGTCACCCCTAACTTTTTGTCTGCCTCCCTCCACTTTTTAGATACTGCTTTTGCTGGTTTTAGGACTTTTCGCATTTTACCACTGCTAAGCAGTGCTAAAGTGCATATGTTCTCCCCCTTTAAACATGGTAACATTGGATCATACCCAACTGGACTGTTTAATTTACTTATAAGTCCCTATTAGAGTGCACTATATGTGCCCAGGGCCTGTAAATTAAGTGCCACTAGTGGGCCTGCAGCACTGATTGTGCCACCCACTTGAGTAGCCCCTTAACCTTGTCTCAGGCCTGCCATTACATGGCCTGTGTGTGCAGTTTCACTGACAATTTGAATTTGCATTTAAAATTACTTGCCAAGCCTAAAACTCCCCTTTTTCTACATATAAGAAACCCCTAAGGTATGCCCTAGGTACCCCATGGGACAGGGTACTGTGTAGGCAAAAGTCAGGACATGTACCTGTGTAATTTACATGTCCTGGTAGTGTAAAACCCCTAAATTCATTTTTACACTGTTGTGGTGCCTGCCCCCTTCATAGGCTAATATTGGGGCTGCCCTCATACATTGTTTGAGTGGTAGCTGCTGATCTGAAATGAGTATGAAGGTCATATTTAGTATGGCCAGAATGGTGATACCAAATCCTGCTGACAGGTGAAGTTGGATTTAATATTACTGTTGTAGAAATGGCACTTTTAGAAAGTGAGCATTTCTCTGCACTTAAATCTTTCTGTGCCATACAATCCACGTCTGGCTGGGTTTAGTTGACAGCTCCCTTGTGCATTCACTCAGACACACCCCAAACACAGGATACTCGACCCTCCCAGCCTTCCTAGGCTGGGAGGGTGTAGGGCTGACACTTGCATGGAGCCTGCCCTCACACAAAGGACTGCCACACCCCCTACCGGGACCCCGGCAGGCAGGATTGAACTGAAAGGGGACCTTGTGCACTTCTAAGCCACTCTTTGAACTCTCCCCCACTTCAAAGGCACATTTGGGTATTTAAACAGGCCCTCTGCCCCTACCAACTCAGACACTTCCTGGAGAAGAAACTTGAACCAGAAACTGAATCCTGCCAAGAACTGCCTGGCTGCCCAAAGGAATTACCTGTCTGATTTCTGTGAAGGACTGCTGCCTTGCTGTTGCCCTGCTGCCTTGCTCTCTCTGGCTGTGGTGAAGAAGTGCTCTCCAAGGGCATGGATAGAGCATGCCTCCTGTTCCCTGAAGTCTCAGCACCAAAAAGACTTCATCTCTACAAGAAAGACCCCTTGCGTGGCGAAGTTCAACAGACAGCCTGCCAAAAACGACGCACAGCCTGCACCTCGGTGACAAATTCACCACACGCCGAGCTGGAACGACGCAGCCTGACTTCACATCGAGAAGATCGATGCAGTGCCAGCGTAGCAACTGCAAATTTGATGCATGGCCCACCGGCTCAAAACACAGCCGAGCCGGAACGACGCAGCCCGACTTCCAGAGAGGAATCGAGGCAGCGTCTGCCGTGTGGTAGAAAATTAGACACAATGTCCACCAAATCGACGCAGCTCCTGTGAATTCATTCTGCCTGAGCAGGAAATCCACGCATCATCCCCGGGGCGTCTGAAAGCCCCACAAACAAAGAGGATCCACGAAAGAGCACCGAACCAGGTACTTTGTGCTTGAATGAATCTTTATTTGCTTTTAACCCCTTCTGTGCCACAGACGTAATGGTTACGTCCTGCGGCACAGTGCTCGTGTGCCCAGAACGTAACCATTAAGTCCTGGGCACAGAGCCCAGAGGGAGCGCTAGCGCTCTCTCTGTGGGGTGCTCCCCATCCCCCCAACGCAGGGGTGGAAGGGGAAGCCCTTCCCCTTCCACCCCTGACAATCCCCCCCTGATCCCACCGCGCGCTGACTATCACAGAGGCCTCCTCCCAATGCTCAGCATTTCTCTTCTGATCACGTGGAGGAGGCCTGAGAGGATTCAAAGGGAAGGAAAGGAATTTCCTTCCCTTTGAAGTCTCTCTAAGCATTTCAGCAGCCGGATAGCAAAGCAATCTGGCTGCTAATATGCCCACTAGACACCAGGGATTTATTTTATAAAAGGAAACTGTCATGAGGGGAGTGACCCCTTGGGCAAGGGTCGCTCCCCGGGGGGGGGCATATTTCTTTTAAGGCCTTTTCTGCCCCCTTGGGGGCAGATTGGCCTATTTTTATGAGGCCAATCTGCCCCCAAGGGGGACAGAAACCACTAGACACCATGGAGTTTTTTTTTTTAATGAATTTCACGCAAGGCGAGCGACCCCTTAGGCAAGGGTCGTTCCTCTGGGGGGCAAATTTATTTTAGGCCATTTCTGCCCCCCGGGGGGCAGATCGGCCTATTTTAATTAGGACGATCTGCCCCCAAGGGGGGCAGAAACCACTAGTCACCAGTGATTTTTTGTTGTTGTTGTTTTACAGATGGGGAGCGACCCATTAGGCAAGGGTCGCTTCCCTGGGGGGCAAATTGTATTTAGACCATTTCGGCGAACCCACTAGGCACCGGGGATCTTTTTTTTGTGCCAATGTCATGCAAGGGGAGCGACCCCGTAGGAAAGGGTCGCTCCCCAGGGGGTGGGGGAGCACAAATTTATTTTAGCCCATTTCTGCCCCCCCCCCCCGGGGGCAGATCGGCCTACTGTTTTTTTTTTGTTTTGTTTTGAGATGGGGAGTGACCCATTAGGGAAGGGTCGCTCCCCTGGGGGGCAAATTGTATTTAGACCATTTCTGCTCCCCTTGGGGACAGATCAGCCGATTTTAGGTCAATCTGCCCCCAAGGGGGGCAGAAAGCACTAGGCACCATGGAGTTTTTTTTTTTTTTTTCATGAATTTCACACAAGGGGAGCGACCCCTTAGGCAAGGGTCGTTCCTCTGGGGGGCAAATTTATTTTAGGCCCTTTCTGCCCCCCCTGGGGGGGCAGATCAGCCTATTTTAATTAGGACGATCTGCCCCCAAGGGGGGCAGAAACCACTAGGCACCAGGGTTTATTTTTTTTTGTTGTTTTACAGATGGGGAGCGACCCATTAGGCATGGGTCGCTCCCCTGGGGGGCAAATTGTATTTAGACCATTTCGGCGAACCCACTAGGCACCGGGGATCTTTTTTTTGTGCCAATGTCATGCAAGGGGAGCGACCCCGTAGGCAAGGGTCGCTCCCCGGGGGGTGGGGGGGGCAAATTTATTTTAGCCCATTTCTGCCCCCACCCCGGGGGCAGATCGGCCTATTGTTTTTTTTTTTAGATGGGGAGCGACCCATTAGGGAAGGGTCGCTCCCCTCGGGGGCAAGTTGTATTTAGACCATTTCTGCTTCCCTTGGGGGCAGATCAGCCGATTTTAGGTCAATCTGCCCCCAAGGGGGGCAGAAACCACTAGGCACTGAGGATCTTTTTTTTTTGCACCAATGTCACGCAAGGGGAGCGACCCCGTAGGCATGGGTCGCTCCGCAGAGGGGTGGGGGGCGGGGGGCAGGGGTCAAATTTATTTTAGGCCATTTCTGCCCCCCCTAGGCGCCTTTTTAGAGGTGGGGAGTGACCCCTTAGTCAAGGTTCGCTCCCCTGGGGGTCAAATTGTATTTAGACCATTTCTGCCCCCCTTGGGGGCAGACCGGCCGATTTTTGTTAGGCCAATCTGCCCCCATGGGGGCAGAAACCACTTAGGCACCAGGGATTGGTGTGTGTGTATGTGTGTGTTTTCTTTAGGGGGCAGCCCCTTAGGTAAAGGTCGCTCCCCATGGGGGCACATTACTGTTGGCCATATCTGCCCCCAATTGGGGGCAGATGGGCCAATTTTTGGAAGGCCCATCTGCCCCCAAGGGGGGGAAGAAAGCCCACCAGAGGCCAGGGAAGTTTTTTGCAAACTGGCCTTTTGGACCCCCTTTGTTCCCCCTCAATATCGACATGTTTTTGGCTCTTTCCTTTTACAAGCACTTGGCCCACCTACACAAATGAGGTATCATTTTTACCGGGAGACTGAAGGGAACATTGGGTGGTATGAAATGTGTCCCTGTGCAGTGATCCCACACAGAAATGTGGGAAAAATGTGATTTTTTAGCTAAATTTAAAGTTTGCTGAGGATTCTGGGTAAGAAAACATTGGGGAATCCACGCAAGTCACACCTCACTGGACTCCCTCGGGTGTTTCGTTTTCTGAAATGTCTGGGTTTGGTAGGTTTCCCTAGAAGGACCAAAAACGCAGTAGGCCCACCAACAAAAGTGAGGTACCATTTTTATCTGGAGACTTAGGGGAACGCTGGGTGGAAGGAAATTTGTGGCTCCTCCCAGATTCCAGAACTTTCTGTCTCCGCAATGAGAGGAAAAAGTGTTTTTGGGCCAAATTTTTAGGTTTGCAAAGGATTCTAGGTAACAGAACCTGGTCAGAGCCCCACCGGTCACCCCATCTTGGATTCCCCTAGGTGTCTAGTTTTCAAAACTGCGCAGGTTTGATAGGTTTCCCTAGGTGCCAGCTGAGCTAGAGGCCAAAATCCACAGATAGGCACGTTGCAAAAAACAGCTCTGTTTTCTTTGTGAAAATGTGATGTGTCCACGTTGTGTTTTGGGGCATTTCCTGTCGTGGGAGCTAGGCCTATCCACGCAAGTGAGGTACCATTTTTATCAGGAGACATGGGGGAACACAGAATAGCAAAACAAGTGTTATTGCCCCTTGTATTTCTCTACATATTTTCCTTCCAAATGTAAGACAGTGTGTAAAAAAGACGTCTATTTGAGAAATGCCCTGTAATTCACATGCTAGTATGGGCACCCCGGAACTCAGAGATGTGCAAATAACCTCTGCTTCTCAACACCTTATCTTGTGGCCATTTTGGAAATACAAAGGTTTTCTTGATACCTGTCGGAGGCTGGCCTGGCTTGTAGTGGGTACCAGAGGTACTTACACCTTTTGCCAGGTCCAGTTATCCCTTATTAGTGTAGAAGAGGTGTTTCTAGCAGCTTAGGCTGATAAAAGGTAGCTATGGCAAAGCAGCTTAGGCTGAACTAGGAGACATGTAAAGCTCCTACTATACCACTTATATCATATGCACAATATCATAAGAAAACACAATACACAGAGTTACTAAAAATAAAGGTACTTTATTTTTATGACAATATGCCAAAAGTATCTCAGTGAGTACCCTCAGTAAGAAGGTAAGTACTAAACACAAGTTATATGTACACAAACCAAAATTAGGTAAGGAAGAGCAAGAAAAGTAATGCAAACAGTGTAGAAATACAATAGGTTGCTATAGGAGCACATAGGTATAGGGGCAACACAAACCATATACTCCAAAAGTGGAATGTGAACCGCGAATGGACCCCAGACCTATGTGAGTTTGTAGAGGGTTGCTGGGACTGTAAAAAAACAGTGAGGGTTAGAAAAATACCCCACCCCAAGACCCTGAAAAGTAGAAGTAAAGTACACCTAGTACCCCCAGAGAGCACAGAAGTCGTGACAGGGGGATTCTGCAGGAAGAACAAACACCAGCAGTGCACTGACAACGGATTTCCGGACCTGAGTACCTGTAAGACAAGGGGACCAAGTCCAATAGTCGTGACAGTGCCCGGGGGGGCAGGAGCCCAGGAAACCCCAGATGAAGGTGCAAGGAAGCTGCCACTGGTTGGAAGAAGCTTGGAGTTCTGCAAGAAAGAAGATGACTAGGGACTTCTCCTTTGGAAGATGGATGTACCAAGTCGTGATGAAGCTTGCAGAGGTATTCCCTCGCAGAAAGACTGCAAACAAGCCTTGCTAGCTGCAAGGGTCGCGATAGAGGTTTTTGGGTGCTGCTGAGGACCAGGAAGGACCAGGATGTTGCCTTTTGGAGGAGGAGACAGAGGGGGCACTCAGCAACTCAGAGAGCCCTCACAGAAGCAGGCAGCACCCGCAGACGTACCCCAACAGGCACTTGGAAGGAGAGTGAACTGGAGTCCATGTGAAGTTACAAAAAGGGGTCCCACGATGTCGGAGGACAACTCAGAAGGTTGTACACTGCAGGACAGAGTGCTGGGGACCCAGGCTAGGCTGTGCATGAAGGAAATCCTGGAAGAGTGCACAGGAGCCGGAGCAGATGCAAATCCAGCTGTACACAGCTTTGCAGTCTAGCGTGGGGAGGCAAGGACTTACCGCCACCAAACTTGGTCTGAAGAGTCACTGGACTGTGGGAGTCACTTGGACAGAGTTGCTGTGTTCCAGGGACCACGCTCGTCAGGATGAGAGGGGACCCAGAGGACCAGTGTTGCAGTCTTTTGGTGCCTGCGTTAGCAGGGGGAAGATTCCGTCGACCCACAGGAGATTTCTTTGGAGCTTCTGGTGCCGGGTGAAGGCAGGCTACCCCCAGAGCATGCACCACCTGGAAACAGTTGAGAAAGCTGGCAGGATTAGGCACTACAATGTTGCAGGTAGTTGTCTTGCTACTTTGTTGCGGTTTTGCAGGTGTCCTGGAGCAGTCAGTGAACGATCCTTTGGTAGAAGGTGAAGAGGGAGATGCAGAGGAACTCTGGTGAGCTCTTGCATTTGTTATCTGAAGAATTCCCCAAAGCAGAGACCCTAAGTAGCCAGAAAAGGAGGTTTTGCTACCAAGGGAGAGGATTGGCTTCCAAGAGAGGTAAGAGCCTATCAGAAGGAGCCTCTGACATCACCTGCTGGAACTGGCCACTCAGACCAGTCCAGTGTTCCCCCAGCACCTCTGTTTCCAAGATTGCAGAGGTCTGGGACACACTGGAGGAGCTCTGGGCACCTCCTCTGGGAGGTACTGGTCAGGGGAGTGGTCACTCCCCTTTCCATTGTCCAGTTTCACGCCAGAGCAGGGCTGGGGGATCCCTGAACCAGTGTAGACTGGCTTATGCCGAAATGGACACCATCTGTGTCCATCAAAGCATTTCCAGAGGCTGGGGGAGGCTACTCCTCCCCAGCCCTTCACACCTATTTCCAAAGGGAGAGGGTGTAACACCCTCTCTCACAGGATATCCTTTGTTCTACATTCCTGGGCTAGGGCTGCCTGGACCCCAGGAGGGCAGAAACCTGTCTGAGGGGTTGGCAGCAGCAGCAGCTGCAGTGGAGACCCCAGAAAGGCAGTTTGGCAGTACCCGGGTTCTGTGTTAGAGACCCGGGGATCATGGAATTGTCCCCCCAATACCAGGATGGTATTGGGGTGACAATTACATGATCTTAGACATGTTACATGGCCATGTTCGGAGTTACCATTGTGACGCTATACACAGGTAGTGACCTATGTATAGTGCACGCGTGTAATGGTGTCCCCGCACTCACAAGGTCCGGGGAATTGCCCTGAACGATGTGGGAGCACCTTGGGTATTGCCAGGGTGCCCACACACTAAGTTACTTTGCACCTAACATTCACCAGGTGAAGGTTAGACATATAGGTGACTTATATGTTACTTATGTGAGTGGTAAATGGCTGTGAAATAACGTGGATGTTATTTCAAGCAGGCTGCAGTGGCAGGCCTGTGTAAGAATTGTCAGAGCTCCCTATGGGTGGCAAAAGAAATGCTGCAGCCCATAGGGATCTCCTGGAACCCCAATACCCTGGGTACCTCAATACCATATACAAGGAAATTATATGGGTGTACTAGTATACCAATGTGAATTGGTAAATTTAGTCACTAGCCTGTTAGTGACAAATTTGGAAAGCAGAGAGTGCATAACCACTGAGGTTCTGGTTAGCAGAGCCTCAGTGAGACAGTTAGGCACCACACAGGGAACACATATAGGCCACAAACTTATGAGCACAGGGGTCCTGGCTAGCAGGATCCCAGTGACAGATAACAAACACACTGACAACATAGGGTCTTCACTATGAGCACTGTGCCCTGGCTAGCAGGATCCCAGTGAGACAGTGAAAACACCCTGACATATACTCACAAACAGGCCAAAAGTGGGGGTAACAAGGCTAGAAAGAGGCTACTTTCCTACACAACCCCCCCCCAAACGAAGGACAATAAGGCTAACCTTGGCCAGTTGAGTCTTTATTGTCTAAGTGGTGATAAGTAGAGAGTAGCTCTGCAATAGCTTGGTTACTCCCTTTATCATCCACTATATGGTTACTTCCCTGTGAGGGTGTAAACCACCCTGTTTGAAGTTTTTTAGCTAGCCAACAATGTGAAGTCATATTTTCAGAGTTCATATTAGTATGTTTTAGTTTAGAGCAGTGGGAATTGTCCACTGGACTTATATCAAGTGATGAAAATGCCAAACAGGGATGCTGTCTCAATAAAGCTGGGCAAAAACGTTGTCCATATGGCTGTAAGAGAGAATGGGGATGCTGTTTCTCTTGAGTTGGAGCAGGGCAGGGATGATGTCCTATGAGCTCCACACTAGGGCAGGGCTGCTGTCCTAAGTGTTGTGAGGCAGTGCAGGATTTCTGCACTAAAGTTTCTCTCGGAGGGTTGGAGGGATGCTCCATGTTAACTAAAATGGTGTCCTTTTCCTCACCAATATTAGTTTTCCCACAGGATATTTTTCACTTTTTATATTTCAGCAAATGAATTGCTGAATACCCTGTATAGAATAGAAACCCAATGCAAGATGCAGCTCATTTATTGGCTCTGGGTACCTAGGGTTCTTGATGAACCTACAAGCCCTATATATCACCGCAACCAGAAGTGTCCAGCGGACGTAACGGTATATTTCTTTCAAACATCTGACATCGCAGGAAAAAGTTACAGAGTAAAACGTGGAGAAAATTGGCTGTTTTTTTCACCTCAATTTCAATATTTTTTTTATTTCAGATGTTATTTTCTGTAGGAAACACTTGTAGGATCTACACAAATTACCCCTTGCTGAATTCAGATTTCTGTCTACTATTCAGAAATGTTTAGCTTTCTGGGGGGATCCAGCATTGGTTTATCACCCATTTCAGTCACTAACTGCAAGGAGGCTGAAAGCACAAAAAATAGTAAAAATGGGGTATGTCCCAATAAAATGTCAAAATTGTATTGAAAAACTGGGTTTTCTAATTCAAGTCTGCCTGTTCCTGAAAGCTGGGAAGATGGTGATCTTGCCACCGCAAACCCTTTGTTGATGCCATTTTCAGGGAAAAAACCATGAGCCGCCTTCTGCAGCCCTTTTTTCACATTTAAAAAAAAAAAAAAGTTGTCACTGTATTTTGGCTAATTTCTTGGTCTCCTTCAGGGGAACCCACAAAGTCTGGGTACCTCTAGAATCCCTAGGATGTTGGAAAAAAAGGACGCAAATTTGGCGTGGGTAGCTTATGTGAACAAAAAGTTATGAGGGCCTAAGCGCGAACTGCCCCAAATAGCCAAAAAAAGGCTCGGCACAGGAGGGGAAAGGCCTAACAGCGAAGGGGTTAAAAGACTTAAGACACTTTATATCACTTTTACAGTGGTATCTCAATATATACTTATTGCATTTTAATCGTTTTGACCTGCATTTATCCGGATAAATATTATATATTTTTCTAAACACTGTGTGGTGTATTTTTGTGGTGCTATACAGTGTTATTGTATGATTTATTGCACAAATACTTTAGACATTGCCTTCTAAGTTAAGCCTGACTGCTCAGTGACAAGCTACCAGAGGGTGGGCACAAGACAAATTGGATTGTGTGTGACTTACACTGACTAGAGTGAGGGTCCTTGCTTGGACAGGGGGTAACCTGACTGCCAACCAAAGACCCCATTTCTAACATCAGACAAGTTGTAGCATGCATTTTTACCTCTTGCCTTAAAACACAAGACTAGACTACTAGTACTTTTCTACCCTGAGTTATGCAGTAAAAAACAAAGTTAAAGCTAAGATAGTTTATTTACAAGGTTAAAAATAAACAAGCTTGTGATTTAAATAGCTTTTGAGTCAGGTAAGTTATTGTCATTCCGGGTTTCCTTCAGCATTAGTAATAACAGGGATAACACATGGTTCAAAGTTTATGATCAACAGCCATCAGTGCTTAAAGTGCTCGGTCACAGAGTGGGCCTCAACTATGCACCAATGACTCCTTTAGAAGATGTGCTAATGAAGTCAATTTCTTACCTCGAGAGATGGTAGGTTTTGTTATATTATGTTTTGTAATATTATGTTTTATGTCATGTCATGCATTGTTATGTTATGTTATGTTCTGATATGTTATGTTATGCTTTGCTACGCTATGTTATGTTATGCCACTCTTTATAGAGTTCTTATACATCATTACTGAATTCTTGGAGTTAGGTGAGAACAATTCACAAAACAGTTGATTTACATTCACTATTATGTGAAAAACAAAGTTCTTTGTTAAAGTTTATAAAAAGAGAATGGAATGGATAAGAAAGTTTGGGAGCACTCCAAAGCCTGGGAGCTAAGGTGAACAACCTACACCTGTCAACCTTTTTACTGTTGACATCCAATATGTGTATTGAGTACACCTAGGTACAGTGCAGCAGTTATCACAATCACAATAAAATATAGATCGCCCGCCTAGGCTGTGTTTTCAGAACACTCTTAATAATAACATACATCTCCTAAATACATGTACATTATTTACAATTTAAATTAATGGTAAGTCCAAAACAGTATCAAATACAATAACCGATGCAAAACAAAATATGATAAAATTAACCTTTATTCTCCGAGTGAGAAAGATATTCTGTTGGTACCACTTTACGGAAATGTTAAACACTATAAGGTGTTGAAATCCTAGGCCTTTACTAAACACACATACAATGTTTGTGATCAGTCAGTTTTTATGAAGCTTCAATGACACCAAAGATCGAACCATCTAGTGAGGAAAACATTGGGCACCAATACAATGCAGTATGAACACAGAACTGCAATGTTCAAAAACTGTTATTTTGTATATTTGTTACTCATTAGAATTAATATCGATAGACGTAAAGCAAAGACAGTGGCAAAGTATAATAGTGCAATAGGTACGAGCAACTCCAAATTTGTGTGTCAAGTTTAAAGACATTAGGAATGTAGATCGAATCTCAAAAGACATAGGGGGTCATTCTGACCTCGGCGGTAAAAGGCGCTTAGCGCCGGTCAGAAGACCGCCATAACACCGCCGCGGCCGCGGTAAACCGCCACGGTCATTCTGACCCGCAGCTGGCAAACCGCCAAAAACCCGACATCCACAAAAGTCCGCCACACCAAAGGTCAGCGCAAAAATGGCGATGAACAAACCTCCACCGTCACGCCAACAGAAATACGCCCATACCATTCCGACCCACAAATCCACGCGGCGGTCTTTCAAACGCGGTATTCCATTGACGGTACACACCGCCACGGTCAAAATACACACACACATAGAAAACTCAGCCACATTAGTCAGTTTGAAACACGCACACCTGATACACATACTAACACCACTCCCACACACCCAACACAATATAAAACACACACCCACATCACCCACAAGCCCCTACGACCCGAAATTATTGACGAAGGCTAGAGAGCGAGCACAGAATAGACAATCCCACAACACAGAGGCACACAACACCATCACCCACACAGAATCCACGCACCAAACACCACACACCACCACACGCACCATAATCATCACCACAAACGCCACCCCACACCTCATCCACACCACCCCATGGCACCCCAAAGACACCCCAGGTTCAGTGATGCCGAACTCAGGGTCATGGTGGAGGAAATAGTCCGTATAGAGCCCCAGCTCTTCGGGGCACAGGTGCAGCACACCATAATTGCCAGGAAGATGGAGCTATGGCAAAGGATAGTGGACAGGGTCAACGCGGTGGGACAGCATCCACGCAATCGGGAGGACATAAGGAAGAGATGGAACGACCTACGGGGGAAGGTGCATTCCATGGTATCAAGGCACAACATTGTGGTGCAGAAGACTGGCGGCGGACCCCCACCTACTCCCCCCGAATTTACCGCATGGGAGGAGGAAGTCTTGCACATCCTGCATCCTGAGGGCCTCGCAGGAGTAGGCTGAGGAATGGACTCTGGTAAGTCAAATCTTCACTACTGCTTCCCACCCCACCTGCATGCCAAATCATACCCCCACCCTCACCCCCACCCCCATCACACCAACACCTAGCAAAAGGCTCACCATCACAACCCACCCATCCCAACACCAAGCCCTGCATGTGACCACAAAGCATGGACACCCATCACCAAAGCATGCCCACTGCACACACATATCACCCCCACAAGCCACCCTCACAAAAGCCCCCACAAGGAAATGCCTGCACTTGGGTACACGGACACCCACCCATCACACGAAATGCCACACACAGAAGCAATAACCATACCTTTATACCCCTGCAGGACCCGAATGCCACCACCCCGCCACGGAGGGTCCAGAGATGTCCATCCCACCCCCAAAAGAGGCCCCCAGCGATGACAGCAGCTCTGTCTCCCTGGAGCCAGATGACCAGCCCGGCTCATCGGGGACCTCTGGACAGTCGGTTCCCCACAGACAGCCACAGGCTACACCAGACCCAACCCCCTCTGGGAACACCAGCACAGCTCCCACCCAGCGGGCCCATGCCTCTGTCTCCAGGACACGTAAATCAGCGGTGTGTCCACCACTACATGGCACCCAGGTTGACCCACCACCCCAACAACAACAGGGACCTGGGGGCAGTGGTAGTGGGCACACCGTCCAGGGGACAGAGGCCCTGGAACACAGGGGAACTGGGAGGGCTGCTGTGCGACAGGGGGGGACAGGCCCGGGGAACTGACTCTCCAAGAGGCCCTCTCCTCCATCATGGGAGCATACCACCGCTCCCAGGAGACGATGGCGACGGTACTGGCCCGGTTCCAGGAGATCCAGGAACTGCAGGAGGAACGGTACATGGGGTTCAGGGAGGAACTGAGGAACTGAGGAACATCGGTTCCGCAATGGGGACCATCGTCGTGGTCCTTACCCAGATCGTCACCACATTGCGGGACCATGTGGGACCCCAAAGGGCCCCTGTCACTAGCCCAGGCCAGGAACAGCCTACCACCTCCGCAGGCGCTAGTGGACAGGAGGCCCCCACACAACGACAGGCCACCAGAACCCCACCTCCTGCAGAAGAAGAACCACCCCGCAAGCGGAACCTGAGATCTCACAAGAAGACAGAGTAGGATTGCAAGACCCCCGCCAGCCTAAGATACCCCCTGATGTCATCCCACTGTCCCACATTGTCACCCTGTCCAACCTTGAACTGCCCCTGCTCCATCCTTCCCCAGGCATATGGACAATGCACCTGTGCGACTGAGAACTGGACTCTGCCATGGACATTACTCCACCCCCACCCATCACCGTTTCCCAATCATGTACCTATATGTAGCACTTAAAATAAATCACTTATTGCACTTAAAATACCAGGCGTCTCCTTGTATTCTTAACAAATGTATTACACATAACGGTGCAATAATGTCCAGTTGCTTTGTGATGACAACATACCAATTTCAATAAGCTTTAGTCCATTGGCAAACAAAGCTGAAGTCAGGCAGTGGGTCATACAGCTCTGAAAAGGGAAGGGAAAGTCACAAATCAGTTAACAGGAACTGGGGGGAAACACAGACAGTGGAGACGCATGAGGCCTTAAGTAAATGGAAAATGGCGTGGGTGATTCTTACCTGTGTGCTACTGAAAATATTGTTGTATGACTGTATCCCTGTTGTCCGTGTCGTCCCCGTCGTCTTCCTCCTCTTCACTCTCCACAGGCTCCACAGCTGCTATAACACCACCATCTGGACCATCCTCCTGCAGAAAAGGCACCTGGCGTCGCAAAGCAAGATTGTGAAGCATACAGCAGGCCACGATGATATGGCACACCTTCTTTGGTGAGTACATTAGGGATCCCCCTGTCATATGCAGGCACCTAAACCTGGCCTTCAGGACCCCGAAGGTCCTTTCTATGATCCTCCTAGTTTGCCCATGGGCCTCATTGTACCGTTCCTATCTGCCCTGGTCCGGGGATTCCTCACTGGGGTCAGTAGCCACGACAGGTTGGGGTAACCAGAGTCACCAATTAGCCACACACGTTGTCTCTGTAGCTGTTCCATCACATAAGGGATGCTGCTATTTCGCATGACATACGCGTCATGCACTGACCCAGGGAACTTGGCATTTACATGGGAGATGTACTGGTCAGCCAAACAGACCACCTGGACATTCATGGAATGATAACTTTTTCTGTTTCTGTACACCTGCTCACTTTCTTTGGGGGGAACCAAAGCCACATGGGCCCCATCAATGGCACCAATGATGTTGGGGATATGTCCAAGGGCATAGAAATTACCCTTCACTGTAGCCAATTCGCCCACCTCAGGGAAAATAATGTAGCTCCGCATGTATTTCATCAGGGCAGACAACACTCTGGACAAAACCTTAGAAAACATAGGCTGAGACATCCCAGATGATATGGCCACTGTTGTCTGAAAAGACCCACTTGCCAAAAAATGGAGTACTGACAGAACCTGCACCAGAGGGGGAATCCCTGTGGGTTGGCGGATGGGGGACATCAGGTCTGGCTCCAGCTGGGCACATAGTTCATGTATAGTTGCTCTGTCAAGCCTGTATGTAAGTATGATATGTCGTTCTACCATTGTCGACAGGTCCACCAGCGGTCGGTACACGGGAGGATTCATCCTTCTCCTCGCAAGTCCCAGTGGACGGTGCCTAGGAAGGACAACATGGAGCACAGAGTCAAGCAACCCACAGGTTCGTTCACACAGCTTGCACAGTACACGAATCGCTATGCATTGAAAGGCTTGTATGAGTGGCAATGCAAGGCCTAGGCCTGTGTGACGCAGTAGAAATCATGCCATGTGGGCCCTTGAAATGGCGGCTGCCTGACCTGTGAAGTGTGACAGTGGGATGTGAGGTCACTGCGCTGGCGTGGCACACCGTGGCGGTAGGCGGTCGAAGACCGCGGCGCAAAGCAGCATTGGTTAACATTGAACCCTATGGGTCTCAGGAGCCAATGACGATGTGCGCCGGCGGTCGCGGTACGCACCGCCCCGGGCGTGACCGCCATTTTCTATCTGATTAATCACTCGAGACCTGATCATCCACAGGAGAGGACCTATACTGCAAGTGCTGCTGTGACCTCGGTCTGGGAGATACAATGGCTGCTGCGACTGGGGAAAGGGCCCCTGCCTTCACTTCCGAAGAATTGGAGAGACTTGTTGATGGCGTCCTCCCCCAGTATGCGCTACTCTACGGTCCTCCAGACCAACAGGTTAGTACACAGGGTGCACGTTGAATGGGCTATGCCTGTGTTGAGTGGGGTGTATGTAAGATGGTGGGGAGGGGAGCAAATGAGGAGTGCAACGCACGAAAGATGAGAGCATGTGCCACATGGCAAGGTTGGGGAGGGGGGGCCACTCACATTGACCAGGCAGAAAACTGATGCGATTTCCTTTACCACCCTGTACATGTCACATAGGTCAGCGCCCATCAGAAGATCGACATTTGGCGTGCCATCGCCAAGGACGTCCGGGCTCTGGGGGTCCACAACAGACGGGGCACCCACTGCCGAAAGAGGTGGGAGGACATCCGCCGCGGGACCAGAAAGACCGCTGAGTCTCTGCTGGGGATGGCCTCCCAACGTAGGAGGGGTTCCAGCCGCCAATTGACCCCACTGATGTCCCGGATCCTGGCGGTGGCCTACCCCGATTTGGATGGGCGCGTGAGGACATCACAGCAGACACAAGGGGGTGAGTATCAGCACATTCTGCTATCTTTGCGCGCAGTAAAGGTGTCTGGGTGGGGGAGGAGGGCTGTGGCTATCTCCAGGCCAGGGCCCATTCTGTAGGCTAGGCCCCTCCGTTAGACACGGCCCTGTGCCCCCGCCCCTCACCTCTGTAGGGTGCCAAGTACATCTATCCATGGTCCGGCCTCACCCATGTGTGCATTTGTCGTCCATAGACCTGTAGGCCTAGTCACAATAACTGAGTAGTGTACCCCGATTGCGCGGCCTAGTTCAGGGGGCTTCTGTGTCTGTCCTCTCCAACAACGGTGTTGCCAATGCATGCACTCAACCCGTCTTCATTTCTCCCCCCCCATTTTCTTTGTCTTCCTGTTCATGTGTGCATTAGCATCATCAGGCGGAGGAGAAGTGGCATCGGCGCACGAGGGAGCTGCATCTCACATGGCCCCGGAGGGCCATACAACAGACTCCGAGTACACCAGTGAGACGGAGGGCGAGTGGAGATCCACAACGGGGACCCGTGGAGACGTCAGCGACACCGACACGTCCTCGGAAGGGAGCTCCCTAGCGGTGGCGGCAACATCCGTGCCCACCGCCACAACAGGTACAGCCGCCACCCAGCGCACCAGCCCCGCCCTCCCAGCAGCCCCTCAGCCTTCTCTCCGTGCCCGCTCGCCCAGGAAGGCGGGCATCTCCTTTGCCCCAGGCACCTCAGGCCCTGCCCCAGTTACCCCTGCTGCCCTCAGTGAGGAGGTCAGTGACCTCCTCAGGACACTCATTGTTGGGCAGTCTACCCTTTTGAATGCCATCCAGGGTGTAGAAAGGGAGGTGCATCGGAGCAATGCATACCTGGAGGGCATTCATTCGGGTCAGGCTGCCCATCAGCGATCGTTCAACGCTCTGGCCTCTGCACTGACGGCAGCCATTGTCCCTGTCTCCAGCCTCCCTCTTCTGACTCCCTCCACCCAGTCCCAGTCTCCTGTTCCTCTGCCTATCCCATCCACACCATCAGACCAGCCTGCACACACCTCTACACCCAAGGGCAGCTCATCCAGACATAAGCACCACAGATCCCACAAGCATTCACCCAAGCAACATCCAGATGCAGACATGCCAACAGTCACTACCACCTCTGTGTCCCCCACCTCCTCATCTCCCTCCTCCCTCCCTGTGACGTCTCCACTCACACCTGCATGCACACCACCATCAGTCAGTACTTCTATCACCAGCACACCCTCCATTACAGTCCGCACACGTGCAGTCACCACCCCCACTGCCATTTACACGTCCCCTGTGTCCTCTCCCAGTGTGTCTGTCACCCCCTCTTCCAAAGCACACAAACGCAGGCAGCCACCCACCCAACAGCCATCCACCTCACGACAGCCTCCGTCACAAGCACCTGCACCCAAAGACAGCACACTTGACTCTCCTACAACCACATCCTCTTCCTCCACTCCCATACCCACTACACCTACCCGTTACCTGTCCTTCCCAAGTCGATTTCCTTTCCAACCTTGAGCTCGTTCCAATCACTGACCCACCCCCTCCATCTGGTAAGAGTAAAAAAAGCACCTCAGCCACCACCAGCCCTGCATCTACTGTGACCATAGTGCAGGGCTATTGGAGTCCACCAGCTCCTAGGGCAGGAACATCGGCCAGCACTAAGGGGACAGCCAGCCCACCCCCTGGGATGAGGACAAAAAAAAAAAAGGCCCGGCGCGACAAGACTGAGACGGCTGCCACCAAGGACAGTAGCCTTGCCCCGTCACCTGCCACATCATCCAAGGGAGGCAAGGGCCACAGAGCTTCAGCGAAGGAGGGCAAGGGCAGCAGGGCGGAGAAGTCAGGCAGCAGGCGAGCTGCCCAGGAGGGCCCCACCAGCCCCATTCTGGTTGAGACGGACGACACCCACGGGCCCAGGACTCCATCACAAGAGGGCTCCGCGACCGCAAGGTCGGATGCCGACTGAGCGGGAAGTCTTGCCCAGGTCTGGCTCCCTAGACACACAGGACAAGCACCACTGAACAGGGCCCCCCCGGGAGGAGCACCGCTGAACAGGGGCCCGCCGGGAGGAGCACCGCTGAACAGGGCCCCGCCGAGAGGAGCACCGCTGAACAGGGCCCCGCCGGGAGGAGCACCGCTGAACAGGGGCCCGCCGGGACAAGAACCACTGAACAGGGGCCCGCCGGGACAAGAACCGCTGAACAGGGGCCCGCCGGGACAAGAACCGCTGAACAGGGGCCCTTCATCTCAAGCACCGCTCCGCTGGGCCCTTCCTGTCAAGCACCGCTCCGCTGGGCCCCGCCGTCTCAAGCACCGCTCCGCTGGGCCCCGCCGTCTCAAGCACCGCTCCGCTGGGCCCTTCCTATCAAGCACCGCTCTGCTGGGCCCCGCCGTCTCTGCACCACTCCGCTGGGCCCCGCCGTCTCAAGCACCGCTCCGCTGGGCCCTTCCTGTCAAGCACCGCTCCGCGGGGGCCCGCCGTCTCAAGCACCGCTCCGCTGGGCCCTTCCTGTCAAGCACCGCTCCGCTGGGCCCCGCCGTCTCAAGCACCGCTCCGCTGGGCCCTTCCTGTCAAGCACCGCTCTGCTGGGCCCCGCAGTCTCAAGCACCGCTCCGCTGGGCCCTTCCTATCAAGCACCGCTCCGCTGGGCCCCGCCATCTCTGCACCGCTCCGCTGGGCCCCACCGTCTCAAGCACCGCTCCGCTGGGCCCTTCCTGTCAAGCACCGCTCCGCTGGGCCCCGCCGTCTCAAGCACCGCTCCGCTGGGCCCTTCCTGTCAATCACCGCTCCGCTGGGCCCTTCCTGTCAAGCACAGCTCCGCTGGGCCCCGCCGTCTCAAGCACCGCTCCGCTGGGCCCTTCCTGTCAAGCACCGCTCCGCTGGGCCCCGCCGTCTCAAGCACCGCTCCTCTGGGCCCTTCCTGTCAAGCACCGCTCCGCTGGGCCCTTCCTGTCAAGTACCGCTCCGCTGGGCCCTTCCTGTCAAGCACCGCTCCGCTGGGCCCTTCCTGTCAAGCACCGCTCCGCTGGGCCCTTCCTGTCAAGCACCGCTCCGCCCCGCCATCTCAAGCACCGTTCCGCTGGGCCCTTCCTGTCAAGCACCGCTCTGCTGGGCCCCGCCGTCTCAAGCACCGCTCCGCTGGGCCCTTCCTGTCAAGCACCGCTCCGCTGGGCCCCGCCGTCTCTGCACCGCTCCGCTGGGCCCTTCCTGTCAAGCACCGCTCCGCTGGGCCCTTCCTGTCAAGCACCGCTCCGCTGGGCCCCGCCATCTCAAGCACCGCTCCGCTGGGCCCTTCCTGTCAAGCACCGCTCCGCTGGGCCCCGCCGTCTCTGCTCCGCTCCGCTGGGCCCTTCATCTCAAGCACCGCTCCGCTGGGGGCTTCATCTCAAGCACCGCTGGCCCATTGACAGTGCCGGTTCTGTGTCGAGCAGGGCTTCATGAAGCACTCTGAGCACCATGCCCCCTCCATTAACAGTGGAGTCGCTAATCCATCTGATGGACTGTGGCTTGGCACTTCCCAGGATGGCACAGTGGGCAAGCCACCCACTGTAGAGACTTGTGAGACTGTGGCTTTGCACTCCCCAGGATGTAACAGTGGGCAAGCCACCCACTGTAGAGACTTGTGAGACTGTGGCTTTGCACTCCCCAGGATGGGACAGTGGGCATTGAGGCCCCTCGTGGATCTGGCGTCAAGGACTCATGTGGCTGAGGTGCCCCCCCTTCACTTCCCCCTGAGGTGCCTGTAGTTTTATCATCTGATGCCCCAGCAGTGTTCTCTCCAATGGTATCTGGTCTCCTGTGTGGGCTTTGCCCATGTGTTTGTGCACATTGGCCCACGGACTATGGAACCTTGACGGAATGTGCAGGACTTATTGCCGATGTATGTATTGTTGACTATGTTCATTCCTTATTTTTGTATCTTTCATATAGCATATTTCCCATACCTTTAATGGAGCTATTTATACATATATTTTATAGATTATTTTAATTGTGTCTTTGCATTATTCCGGTGGGTTTGGGGGGTGTCACTCTGACTTGTTGCTCGGCATTGGGGTGTAGGTATTTGTGGTGGGGGGGTGCGTGTATGGCGCATGTGTGTGCCCGTAAGCTTTCCTCCTCCCCCCTCCCATGTGTCATAGGTGCAGTACTCACCGTTGTCGTCTGCGCCGGCGTTCGTACTCCTGGTAGATGAGCAGGTAGACAATAGCTGGTAGGATGTTTAATTCGGGTTCCATGCTGTCCTCCTTCCTCGTGGAGTGTGTATAGGTGAGCGTTTTCCCGTTCGTAGTCTGTTTCCGCCGTGTTTTTATCGGCGGGGCTCCCGCCCCGGAAAAGGTGGCGGATTGGTGAGTTGTGATAGGGTGGGCGGTACATTGTCTGCCGCCTGCCTGTTGGCGGTGACCGCTGCGCTGTTTGTCTGTCCCGCCGTGGCGGTCGGAGTGTTAAAGTAGCGGGCTGTGTTGGCGGTTCCCGCCAGGGTCAGAATTCCTTTTTTTGGACCGCCTGCCTGTTGGCGGGTTGGCCGCCGCTTTATCACCGCCCGCCAGGGTTGGAATGACCCCCATAGACTGCAAAAGCCAGTAATAAAGTTATATCATCATTTTGAAATACAATCTACATTTCATCATATTCTTTAATGGGGCAACTATAACTTACCTGACATCTTTTCACATGTCAAAAAAGCAGAATAATCAGCTATAAGAAGTCAGAACATTTATATTTTTAAAAACAAGTGCGAAAGTGAGGGAAACGTCCTTTTTCACAAAGTCTTTATCACGCAAACCCTTTAAAACAAAACCTGCGGATGTCAGATTTAGGGCTCAGGGGTGAGAAATGGACAGTTTTAGGGCTAAGGGCATACGGGGGTGTTGCTTTCTGATGTAGGACTTAGGACTCCGAGTAGTGTAGTGACCTGCTGGACCCATTCTAGTGTTTCCACCTGCCACTCTGCTGAGGGCTGGCTTCCACACTCACCCCACACTCATCGATCACAGGTGTCACCAGCAGTCGAGGTTCGCTGCTCTCTGAAGGGGCGGGGTGGGTGTGGCGCATGGGGTGGGACTTTTTTTAGTTTTTTTAAAAGGACCTCTTTTTTTGCCGCCACTCCTCTGTCCCTCGTCGCTCCAGGCTGTAGGCACTGGTTCTCAGCTTGCCTACGCCCAATCGTGACGCTGCTCAAAGCAGTGTTAGGATTGTCTGGGACTGCCCAGTCAGGGCGCTCCCAGGCAGACTAGGAGCCTGTGCAGGCTCTCTCCAGCCCAGCAACTGTGGTGCTGGGCTGGAGAGAGCCTACTGCTCATTCATGTTTGGCCAGCCTGAGACGGCCAACAAAACATACACGCACCCTGAGGGGAGTGCTCTGTGCACTCTCCTCATTGCTCGTCATCCCCAATTCCCCACCCCTCTAGAACAAAACAATAATAAGCACAGTTTATTATTGTTTTCTTGTAAAGGTTTTGCAACTGCTGCTGCTGGAGGGGAGTGCAATGCTCCTCCGCCCTAATGGAGGAGCCACCCCTGGTCACCAGTCCGGTGACCCTGCAAATAAAAGAGGCCAGTTATTTGAACCCTAACTATGTGTCTGGGTCATTAATATTAGTAGCATGAGGGCCTCAAACACTATAAGCAGGGGAAGGGACAGTTTTAGGGCCAGGGGTGTGGAGGGGGGGTTGTGTCCAGATATCAGATTTGACGTTCAAGGCTGGAGAAGGGACAGTTTTAGGGCTAAGGGTGTGGGTGGGGGTTTCACCTGGATGTCACATTTAGGGCTCGGAGATTGAGAAGGGGCAGCTTTAGGGCTTAGGGTGGGGAGGTTGTGCCCACATTTGGGGTTTAGATCCATTTTCAGTAAACGTTCACCTACTAGCACCTGCCTGAGGTAGTGCCACAACAGCCTCATGGGACCCAGTCAGAGTGCAGAAAGGGAGGTGCTGGTGTCCCCTCCTCTTTCAAAGGGCTACATAGCCAGGATTTGTCAGTGAAGGCTAGATACACCAGTCCTGTTGTAAAAGCGGACACCACAGTCCATGCACCGTGGAGTAACAGCAGCACAGCCACCGATTACAGCGCAACGCCGGACACAGCTGTCAGCTGTTGGTAGGAAAGAGAAGACAGCACCGTGTCAGAACCGGACATCAGGCACATTTATTTAAAGCTTTCCATTAGTGGCATAATAACATTGCCATTTTGGATTAGGGAATGTTGTAAATGATGAGTAAACAGTAAAGTAGGACTACACGTCCATTACCTCACTGCATTTGGGAACTGGCCAGAAACAAACCAGTACCATTGAAGAACTGTGCAATGCATTTCTGCAAAGCGGCTACGTAATTTGGCACATTACAAAAGATTTCCAAATGTGCAAAAGTAAGTGGAATGTTTTATTGCTAAATTATACGTTGTAAGTGGCCACGTGATTAAGGAATTCATTGTTTTGGTCTGTTTAATAGCACTTTACGTGCCGATCTGTTACAGTTCGTTCTATAAATTAGAGTTACAATGCCAGCTTCTTTCTAACACTTTATTGCAGTCGTTGTAGAGTCATACATCCAGAAAGTGAAGCAGTTAATTCATGAAAATGAGTTCTGCCAAAAACATTTAGATTTCTTGGACATTTGCAAGTAAGACTATTTTCTTTGAAGAAGCTTTTACTCGCTATGAAAAGAATAAATAGGGCATTACATGTGTTAATAAAAAGTGTGCATTGTTACTGGAAGTAGATGCGATAACTGTGCATACTTTTGATAAGGAGGTGTGTGAAAAAATATGGGTTGGGTTTTTGGGTCTGGGTAGATTTAAGGAGTTTGGTTATGGTTCATTTTGGGAATTGATAGGGCAGGGGCATTATGGGGACTAATAATCTGACGCTTCATTCTGCTTCAATTTGAGTAGGGCAGGGGGTGTTCTCTTGAAAGAAGGTGTCCTGTGATGTGGAAATGAACACAGCATAAAAGCTAAGCTTGGCCGTTCAATAAGTACTGGAAAGAAAATGTGCTAAGGAGAGTCTTGCGTGGGCTGTGAGAGGGCTGTCACGTGGTTGTGATGGGAAAGATTATTTGTCATCTCTTTTCATACAAAGGTTTACGTTTACATGTGTTTCTAAGCTCAATAGAATTATTTTGTAACGAGATCTTGTGGCTCAGCAAATTAAGTATTTACTAGTGATATCTGGTGTGGTTTGCAAACCACAATTTGAATCTCCACAGCGCCAACTAATCATTTTATTCTTCAGAAATAGATGCTGCCATGCACAGTCTTGTGATAAATTATGTCATTCCAGATATTGCATTGATAACATCAATGATGTCATAGAAAATGCCATGAGTGTTGCAACAAGTGGGTTAGTTAGTAATGCATGGTGAGGGCTCAAGTTATGGTTATTTGGGGCATGAGTTACAGTAACATGAGAGAACCAAAACTGGTGAATTTCAGTGGTTTTGTTAAGTTAAAATAGTATGTTTCAGATGACATTTGCATCTAACTATATATTTTTCAGGGGTGTCAGGGTATTCCTGCCTTGCCCCATATATTTTTGTTACTTATTACCAGGATAAAGGACTGAGGGGGTCTTTATGACCCTGGCGGAAGGCAGAGAAGCTGCGGTAAGACTGCCAACAGGCTGGCTGTCTTTTTTTTGGAATTATGACCATGGCGGTTTCCCCCATGGTCATCCGCCGGATCTCTGTTCCGCCCGCCAGGGTGGAGACGACCGCCGGGCTGGAGACCTGGGTCTCCAGCCCGGCGGCTGTCACTATACCGCCGGCGGTATTTGGACCCGGCTGACCGCCATGAATTTCATGCGGTTTGGAACCGCATGAAATCCATGGCGGTAAGCACTATCAGTGCCAGGGAATTCCTTCCCTGGAACTGATAGGGGTCTCCCCCACCCCGACTCCCTCCCCTACCCCCCCCACCACCCCTGCCACCCCCCAAAGGTGGCAGGACCCCCCCTCCCCACCCTGACCCCCAACATCAGACATCACTCACTCACACACGACACGCACGCAGGCACCACCAACACACATACACACACACACCGATATACATGCCAACATCCACACACACAGTCAGACACGCACACCCACATTCAAACATACATGCACACATCCATACAGACATTCCCCCCCATACACGCACTCATTCCCAAACACACAACACCCCGCAAGCATACTCACACTCACCCACCCCTTCTACATACACACACGCACACCCCCATGCATGCACACAACACACAACACCCCCCCCACCCCCCTCCCCTAACGGACGATCGACTTACCTGGTCCATCGATCCTCCGGGAGGGGGCGGGATCCATGGGGGCTGCTCTGCCGACACCACACCGCCAACAGAACACCGCCACGCCGAATCACAGGACGTGATTCAGTGGGCGGTGTTCTGTTGGCGTGGCGGTGGAGGTGAAGCAACCTCCACTTCCCCGCCGCCCGCCAGTATGGCTGTTGGCGGCTCTCCGTCCGAAAAAAGACGGAGAGCTGCCAACAGTCATGATACTCCGAGCGGAAAACCGCCACCACTGGCTGTCTTCAGCACGGCGGTCCCTCAGCGGTCTTTCAAACAGACCGCCGAGGTCAAAATGGCCCCCATAGTCTCCAATTCCTAAAATAGCTTCTGCTACATCTTTGGTGATGTTTTAGCAGTCAATCAACTCTTATCTTTAGTTCTCTTTGAAACACGAAGGATCTTTTTCCAGTATATGCATACATTTTTAACCTTAATTTCTCAAATACTACTGCATGGATTTGAAGCACATCACAAAAAAAGCACACTTTCTGGACTAAGATCCAGCTTTCTGCCAAATTTGGTGTTATTATTTTCAACCTTTTCTGCGATCCCCA
The DNA here is from genome assembly GCF_031143425.1 of Pleurodeles waltl. Taxonomy (NCBI): domain Eukaryota; kingdom Metazoa; phylum Chordata; class Amphibia; order Caudata; family Salamandridae; genus Pleurodeles; species Pleurodeles waltl. Next base: position 375,406,873 of record NC_090447.1, read on the forward strand.
TTTCTCGGCACCCCTTGACAGATCACCCTGAAACTTTCCATGAAGAAGCTTAAATGGATGACATTTTGGGAGATTTGTCAAACAGAAAAAATCCAGTTACTATTACTTGCAGCCTAAGGTACCTATAACTCGTTCCCTCACCATGCACTGTTCATTATCCCACATATTGCAACACTCATGACATCTTTGATAACATCATTGATAACATCACTGAAATATTTGCAGTAAAATTGTTGAGGAAAAACTGTCCATGGCTGGGGAGCGAGTTATAGTTATCCTAGGCCACAAGTTATAGTTACTTGAAATAACTATAACTATAACTGCTGAATTTGGCAGGTTTTGTGCGAGTAAATTCAGAAAATAACTATAATGACCCTGTAACCTGTGATTTTTAAGTGAATTTCTATGAGTTTTTTTAAATTCTATTTCCTAACTAAAACGTCTCTGTAACCTTTTTTTTTAGTAAATACATATATTTAGATAGATAGATAGATAGATAGATAGATAGATAGATAGATAGATAGATAGATAGATAGATAGATATTACCTACTGGCAGTCACCAGTAGGTAGTTATAGTTAGGACCTAATTTCCCTAGACACAGCATTTTTTGTTTTGCTAATAACTTTGGCCCCGTTAGAAGAATCTTAAAAATTAGTGTACTGCTCGCTTCAGCTGCTGTCTGGAAATTTCATGGTGATTTGTCAAGCGGGGGCTGAGAAAAATAAGGGGTGCCCCAAATCACATTTTCCCTATGCAATTTCCCATAGGGATTTTAGTCACAACTACAACCCGAACTGCTGGACAGAATTACACAAAATTTAGCAGAAAGGAAAATCTTGGTCCAAAAAGAGCCATTTTTAGGTTGAGCATAGCAACGTGTAAGTGCTGCTATTCTGACGTCTTGGTATCCATGTGAGATTTAAACCCCACCCACCTCACGGCCATCACTTTCACTCGTTTGTGGACTTGCCTTTCAAAAGTCCTTTGTTATCACTGGTAAATGCTTCACGTTTGTTCCTCCTTGGGGCAGTTTTGTTTGCCGCCTTGGGTACCGACCCGTTACATGGATAATTGCACGTTTGCCGATATGTTTGACTATGAGTGAACTTCATTTTCCTTTTATGCCTCTCCTTTGTGCTCATGCTCATGGCTGCCAAGGCGCTGTGAATCTGCTTGCTTATGTCAACTGTTTTACTTTACATTTTTCCTTTTGTGTGTCTCTTTCTCGCTCACACTCATGGCAGCCGTGGTGCTGTGAATGGGCTGTTTTGTCATAACACACCCTTCTAAACGCTAGGTGGAATAGGTCTTTGTGTGTGTAACTAACACACAAGATGAGGCTTCATAGTGTCATTCCATACTTTCTTAATCTGTGCATCAGAAATACAACCCTTCTTTCCTCTGTTTCATTGTTTTTCAACAGTTATTAATGTTTACACGTAAATGTCACTTAGTTGTAAGTTTGTATCGGAACTGCATTTTTTGCATGAGCAATGCTTCGGCATTTTGAATGTTTACATATTTCACTTTCCTGTACCTCACTTTCTTTCAATTGCACGGATTAGTAAAGCAGTATGTGTGACTGCATGCATTTGTTTTCCTGGCAATTTTCATCTCAGCGTGTTTGTCAGATCTTCATTTTGTTCGATGTCACATTCTTGCATGGCCTGGACTATTTAAGCGGTTACAATGTAATCTTTTCAAAATGCTTTAAATCAGCAGCCAGCTGACACTATCGGTGGGATCGGAAAAAATTTTGTTTAACTTGTGTTCCTCTTTTACTGGCCCTATATTTGTGCCTCTGGGAACATTTTTGGGCCAAGAATGTTTAGCAACACTTTGTAGTGATCCAAATTTTTCACATCGCCATTGCTTTTCACATCTACATTGTATCACCATTTAGATTAATGCTTACACATACATTTCACATAGTTGTAAGTTTGTTTTGGATCGGCGATTTTTAGCATCGTCATTGCTGCGCCATTTCAAATCTTTCCATATTTCACTTTGTTGTACCTTAGTTTCTTTCAATTGCACGGATTAGGGAAGCAGCTTGTGTGACTGCATGCATTTGTTTTTTAGCTTTCTTCTTCTCAGCTTTTTTTTCAGAACACCATTTTGCTCTATGCGACTTTTTTAGGGTCAAGCCTGCGTCACATGCGCTTGCGCATGCATTTAGCTAGGGAGGCGCTTTAGGAATTAAAAAGGGCTCGGAGCCCCGTCCAAGTCACGTCAGTGTCTTTCATTGGTTCGTGGGCTTGCCTGTTAGAATCTGCTTGATTTCATTAGTGGAAGGCACACATATGTCATGCCTTTTCCAGTGGTTAGCCCTCCTCGAGCGCATCGACCAAGTGCAGAAAACATACGAGGCTCGCTGTTTTCCGTCCGTTTCCTGGACTACTTTTTCTCTATTTTCACAACGCGATCTCGCTTGGCTGAAGTCGAGCGCTTTGCATTTTTAAGATATCATCCATTTCGAAAAATGCCGAACGACAGTGATTACTCATACAAAAAGCAGAACTAAAGCTTGAGAACATGCCTCTCAAATCACAAAGTTCCCAGCATTAAAAAAAATGCAGATTGCATGACGTACGTGACTCTGTGAAGGAAAACCATGACTCATGTATACGTTGCTGAGGTTGACTTTTTCATAAACATCTCAACCCACTTTTTATCAATGTGCACATTGTACCGAGCAGAAGCTAAGGAAACAGATGAAGTGCAGAGTGTGCCTAATTCTGAAGAACCACTTCTTTAAGTCTTTATTTAGATATGTTAATATTGGAATTATTCTGAATCTTTCTTGTCTTTTTCAACAAATTACCAAATTTTAAAGATAATTTCAGTCAATTAAAATTAACTAAGCCCATTCTTTTAATTAGGTAGCTGTTCCCGAGGTCTCTTGCATCTTTACAAACAAAAACAACTATTATGATATTGTTACTGAATGCAATCATTAATTTTTTATTATGCGCCAGCAGGCCTCGGAAATCTGCATTGCACATTACATTCATGGACTAAAAAGCACACATTTAGAATTTTTGCATGTTGCATGGGCAACCAAATGACCTCACCATATCCCGGCTTGTAAGGAAGTGTACAAATGGTGTGCGACCCTCATCTGGTAGCAAAGCATGACATGGCCACTAAACTGCTAAGACCGGCTGGTTGGTAACAGTTCACAAAGTGTAACCTGTTAATTTTTGACAGTGTATATACTCTTAGGGTATGCAGGCTGCCGGCTTCAGGATAAGCAAACAGTGTCTACGAGTGCCCTCTTTTCTATCTTCCTGTCTCTTTTTTTCCCTCGTTCTCATTTATAACATCTCCTCTCTCCCATGTACTCTCTCCTGCATATTTTCATGTTCCATCCTACTTTCTCCTGCACTTACCCATGCATTCTATTCTTTCTCGCTCTTCTCATCGTTTCACCTTTTACCCTGTCTTGCCATCTTCATTCTTTTTCATTCTTTTACACTCTTGATCATTTCCTCCCACCTTCTTCCTCATCACCTACTCCAGCCCACTTCTGCCTTTTTCACTTGCTGTCACCATTCTCTCACTCTGTTTTCCTCCTCTCTCCTTTCCATCTCACTCCATGTTTCTCCTCTCTCCTTCCTTCTTATTCCTTACCTCGTTTTCTTTTTCGTGTCCCTTTTACACTGTTCTGTCTTATACCTCCTCTCATTTTTCTCTCACTTTCATCGTCTTATTCTCCATCAAATTCCTCTGTCTGTTATTTTTCTACTCTCTGCTGTCTGCTAAGTATTGTATTTTCCTCATTGCTGTGGTCTCTCAGTGGGCAGCTCCAGCTCTCTCTCAGACAGCATTCTAAGCAATACTCCATGGAGTTAGCCCTTGCTCAGCCGGAGTGCCTTGGCGTCTGTTTGGGGATTTGTCTCCTTCCACTGCTGACAAAATGGAACTACTTGCTTAAGCTTTTTTGTTGTTTAATTTAATTTTTGCACTCCATGACAGTCTTGCCTCTTTTCATTGTTCTTCATTTACTCTTCATGTGTCTTCTTACCCCCTCCTTCTTTTGTCATTCTCTATCCTCACCTCCCTGTTCACGTCTCCTCTCCTCTCTTCACTTTAGCTCTGCTCATTGCCCACGACTCAATGCTCACCCTCTCTCCATGCCTGCTCCCATGATTCAGTCACCTTACCTATGCTTGCTGATGTAAGTTTCCAGAAAACAGCACCTTTCAGTGAGTCTTCCGCTTGAAACAACGCAGGCGGTCGAGGCAGAGGCTGGGGGATGGGTAATGTTAGTTGGCCTAGTTCTATTCTCCGCTCCTTTACAATTCTGAGACTGGTAGGGCGTCTCAGTGAGATGAACAATGGTCTCTAAGTATGCAGCAGTTGCTCAATCGACCTCTTTGCCACTTACGTCTTACCATTCCCTCTACCCGTTAATTTAAAGGAAGTGAAATAGGGCACTATTGTCTTTTGTTGGCATCTGGATATGGCTCGGTAATTTGAATATTAGTTACTTGATTGTGAGTCCTAAAAAGGCTGGCTCAACCATTCATTTTCCTGGATATCCTTAGCGTGAGTGACACAACTTGGCTAAAAATACCTGTTCAATGATTCATTGAAGAGTTAACAAGGATCAACAAATATTTCAAATGTATCCTTGTGGAGATGATTGTGTATTGACACTTAACGTGTATTCATGGAAGTTCATGGATGTAAGTTCACCAATTGCCAGGGATAGTGACATCATTTTTAGGGTCGAGCTAGAGTGGCAAGCTCTTGCGCATGCGTGTCGCTTGCGAGACGCTGTAGTAGTTAGAAAAGGGCTCGGAGTCCCACCCATGTCACGTCAGTGTCTTTCATTGGTTTGTGTGCTTGCCTTTTAAAATCTGCTTACTTTCATTAGTGGAAGTCATGCATACGTCATGCCTTTTCCGGTGGTTAGCCCTCCTCGAGCTCAGTGACCAAGTACTGATAACATACGAGGTTTGCTATTTTCCGTCTGGTTTGTGGACTGCTTTTTCTCTTTTTTCGCAGCGCAATCTCGCTTGTTTAGCAGCGCGATTACGCTCAATTTTTTTCCATTTAATGAGGCAAGAAAAGTCCGGTTGGGAGTTTACAACTGCTAATAGCTCTAACTCGGAGAAATGCAAGACCCGTTGCATTGCAAATGCTTGGTTTACATTGCAAAGACTAATCAAATAGTTGCAACGTAGTCCATGCAAAGATCTTTAAAGCAGGAGCCAGTTGACACTATTTTCAGATCGGCAAAATGCTGTTCAGTGCTGTTTGGATTCAAATGCTCCTGTAGTGAAAAAAACACACTTGCAGTTCATTGTAAACTGCTTTCAGATGTACTCTTCCTCTGTGGCAATGCAATCCATGAAAAGCCTTTAAATCAGCATCCCAATGACAGTACCACTGCTACATATGCAATATATATATATATTTATTTTTATTAGACAAGGGTCATTTCAAGCGGCTTCTAGGTGCCTGGTGGCTTTCATAAAACTAATCCTCCATGCACGGTGCACTTTACTAACAGAATTAAAAACTGACTTCCATAAGTACTTTACAATAAATGTTGTCTTCATTACAATATGGTACATTTAAATCTACATGAATATTTAAAACATAATTATTTGCTACACTCCTAATCCATCCTTACATATGAGTTATAAACTTAATTAAGAAAAATAAAAACTATAATATTAGACAAGCAGGCCTTTCACCCCAATTGCCTCATGGGTAAAACAAAATTGCACTTGTGCAACTAGAAAAAAATCAAGTACATTTCAATCAATTAATCAATCAATGAAGGATTTGTAAAGTGCGGCTAATCACCCATAGGGTCTCAAGGCGCTTAGAGTTAAGGTTGCCATTAAAGGCAGACCCTTCATGACGCAGTCTCTGTGGCACATTACATTAACATATTTTCACACTACAGAACCATTCGCCCATTAACACTATTAACAAGTGAAACCACGTACTTTTAGGACCTGTGTTTTGATATGGAACCATCATTCTAACACATTCACACATATGTAGCAAATAACCAATTTAAAGTTATTTTAAAAGCTAGCAAGACTCCACTGTGTTTACCACTTTAATTCTTAGTCCATCTGTTTTTCTATGCAAAAGCAGTCCAGTTACATGCTTCAGGCCAGGCCTCAACTATTAAAGCACTTTATATAACTGGATATCTTTGTAGGCTGCATTTTTTTAAAGCTGATAAGTTGACTGACAGATAACTGGCTTGAAGTTAGTGGGGAGTCATTGTCCCTGGATTTTGAAAAAAAGCTATTAATCTCCATGTTCTTCGAAATCATATCATTATAATTAATGTAATAAAATATACTGATTATGGTCACTACATTTCTCTTTTTACACAAAGTTCTTTTGAAAATGCTGACCAGTGCTGTCTGGATAAAAATGCTCCTGTAGTGACTAAAATTCAATCGCTGTTCATTTTAGAGTGCTTTCAGATTGACTCTGCCTCTGTAAGATTATAATTCATGGGAAGCTCTTTAAATGCACCATCCAATTCCCAGCAGAAACATATTTACTTTTGTAAGGAGGCTCCAGTCACACAGTTACAAGCTATATAGTGCACTTTAATGAGGCAATAAACTACAGAGATTATTTATTGCTACATTGTAAAAGATGATTTATAGCACAGTCAGTAGATCACATAGCATGTGGTGATATTGTACTCCGAGTAGTGCCGTCTGGAAGAAAATCCTGCTAATCTACAGCCCAAAACTGGTTGCTGTTTCTCCTGCATTGCTTTCATATGCACTCTATTACAATATGATCCATGGAAACTGCTTGAAAGCAACATCCACGTTACAGCACCACTGCTGCGTACCAAGCATACTGACATCTGTAAAGAGGTTTGACTAACATGGATAATAACTGCCTGGTCCACTTTAATAAAGCTAATTTCACTAGCACGGCACACTTTAAAAAGACTCTGGCCCTCATTATGAACATGGCGGTCTGTTCCGCACCGCCGGCGGTGGCGGTAGAAACCGCCAACAGAGGAGCTGCCCAGACTGCCAAATAATGAACCAAACGAAACACACGTGCACCACCCACCGCCAGGAAAGGAGTCCCGCTGATGACGGCCGAGTACACCCACAGGCCGTCGGAAAGGCCCAACCCGCCCATCAAATTATGAACCACCATTCCGCCGCCAGCTCCGGGGCGGGAACCACCACCAAACGAAGCCAGGCGGAAAAGAAACAAAAAGAAGGAAACACTCACCGGAGGTCAACAAAAAGTGCAGCGGCAGCCATGGACAGAGAGCTGCATATCATGCCAGCCTTGCTCCTTGCCATATATCTACATGACCAAAACCGCCGACGAAGATGACAATGGTAAGGACGGCAACCTACGAAACAAGGGAGGAAAGGGCAAAGTTACATACCCACCCACTCCACCCACCCCGCAACACCCCCCCAACCCTTCCCAGCAGCACAAGTCAGACACCCCACACCAAGAGGGACGTACCCGACCGAAGGCCACTGCAACTTGGCCATAGTATATACAATAGCCCCATACCCATAAATAATTTAAATAAACACCAGGGTAGAACTGCGTGCAGCCCAAACACAGGCCACACCAAAACTTTATTATGTAGCTCAGTGAGTAAAATGGTGCCAACAGGGCCAGTGGCCAGTCCTTCAAAAGTCATTTGTCCTTGGCCACAACTGGCCACACCTGACTCCCACAAGTGCTGGGTACTCCACTGACCGGGGCACCATATGGGGATCCAGGCACTTCACAGAAGGGGGACAGGGGATATGGGGATTTACGGCGGGGGTGGGACTTTGACTTGCGTGAGGAGTTTGGGGGGGTGGGCTTCTCCTTTAAAGGGGGTGGGGGGTGCTTGGCTCGGGTGGAGCTGGATGGCTTAGGCTCTGAGCGGGCCTTCTTCTTCACCGGAGAAGGGGCACTGGAATGGGAAGGCTGGACCGGGGTGGGATGCGATGTGGAAGGAGCGGAAAGGGCAAAGAGGTGGGCACGTTTCGGGACAAGACGGGGTGGGCCAGTGGGTGCAAACAGGTCTGCACAGGATAGGAACAGTTTTTTTGGAGCAATTGGGGTGGGAGTGGAGGCAGAGGGAGTTGAAGTATGGGGTGTAGGTGTGTATGTAGTGGGTGCAGGTGACTGCTCAGTATGCTGTGGTGTGGTGGATGTCTGATGGGTGTGTTTCTTGGTGCGTTTGAACGTTTTGGGAGGTGGGTGGTGGACACAGTGGGAGAAGACAGACAGTCAGTGTGGATGTATGTTGGGTGGGTGTCTGCAAGTCGGGTGAGTGTGCTGCATGTGTCAACTACATTGGAGGTGGTGAGTGCAGGTGTGGTGTATGGGGTGCATGTATGGCTGTCTGCTATTGTGGTGAGTTCAGGAAGAGGAGCAATAACAGTGAGTGAAGGTGCAGTGCATGAGGGTGTGCATGTAGAGGGGACAGACAGGGAGGCGGAAGAGGCGGGCACACTGGGGGAAGTGGACGTTGTTGTGTGTGCAGGTGTCTGTTGGCTGTGTAAATGCTTGTGGTGGGAGGTGTGGTGCTTGTGTTTGGAAGTGTGCTTCTTGTGTGTTGATGTGCCTGTAAGCGGGTCTGATTGTGTGCTTTGGACGGGTGAAGGGAGTGGGGTGCTGGAAGGGGTAGAGGAAGTTGGTGGGGGGACAGAATGGCCAGGGAAACTGGCTGCCGTCCAAGAGGAGGCCAGAGCCTGAAAAGATCTCTGTAGGGCAGACACGGCACCGTGAATGCCATCCAGATAGGCATTGGTCTGCTGCACCTTGGAAGCCAGACCCTGGATGGAATTTACGATGGTTGTCTGCCCTACAGAGATGGTTCTTAGGAGGTCAATAGCCTCCTCTGTGAGGGCAGCAGGGCTGACTGGGGCAGGGGAGGAGGTGCCTGGGGCAAAAAAGATGCCCACCTTCCGGGGTGGGCGGGCACGGGCAACTCGGTGGGGAGCAGAAGGGAGGGCGCTGATGGTATGGGGGATGGCAGAAGATCTCACGGTTGTGGTTTGTCCACTAGTGTCTGCCACCGCCGGAGGACCCCCATCGGAGGAGGTCTCAGAGTCACTACCTCCTGTCGTAGTAGCCTCCCCCGTGGAAGTCCCCTCACCCTCCCACCCACTGGTCCCCTGGGCGTCCGTTGTCTCTGCCTCGGAGGATCCGTGGGCTGCTGCCTCCCCACTTGCCGGTGCCTCAGCTCCCTCGCCTGTTGATGCTGTACCAGACAAACACAAGAGAACAGGGATGGGGAGACAAAACAGGAGAGACACTTGTAAGTAGCTGAATGCTGATACACAATGGCCAGACATACACCTACCCAGCAGACACACCCAACAGGCAGCACCGTGCACTAGGCCCATGGCCATGGCCCTGACTTCTGAGCAGTATACTGACCTGCACCCATATCCTGAAATTGTATTGGAGCTGAGGTAGGTGAAACCTGACAGGGACACCCCTACACCATTTGGGGAGCAGACAGTAAAAATCCCTGATCTAAGCACCATGGGCCCTATCGCACACACACTTATCCTTCCAGGCTGAAGTATGGGCTGTGGGTACTCACCCCTTTGTGACTGCTGTGCAGCCTTAAAGCGCCCATCCAGGTCTGGGTACGCCACCGCCAGGATCCTTTGCATGAGGGGGGTCAGTGCCTGACGGGCACCCCTTCCACATTGGGAGGACTTCCCCAGCTGGGCCTCAGTGATCTTCCACGCCCAGCGCCGCAGGTCCTCGCACCTCTTTCGACAGTGGGTGCTCTGCCGGTTGTAGACCCCCAAGGTCCATACCTCCTTGGCGATGGCATGCCAATGTGCCCTCTTCTGGTGGGCGCTGACCTAGTAGGGTGACACAGAAATGGAACACAGAGGTCAGGCAACTACACAATGGCAACAGCTGGCAGATTGTCAGACATATATTACAGACAGTGCTCCCAGACATGCAGGACAGTGGAACGCAGCATTCCATGCACCAAGCCCCATCCTGGCTCACAGGAGTACACATCTGTGCAATCCACTCCATTCATCACTCACACAGTGCCCCCAAAACCCGGACTCACCTGTACCTCTGGCCATCCGTAGAGTCTTCCGTACAGGGGCAGGACCCCTTCCACCAGTTTCTCCAGTTCTTCCTGGGTGAAGGCCAGGGCCCTTTCCCCTGCACCACGTGGAACATCGATAGCCCGAGGCAGGCCACAGCAGTACACAGAGTGGAGTACTTGTCCGCACAGGATCAGGGAGTCAAGTGATCAAACAATGACAAACGCGTGTACGTTCGGCGGCGGTATGCACCGTCACCGCCAGTGGCGATCATGATACGCCAGGATTCCCCATTGGCATCTATGTTAGCCAATGAGGGTGCGGACAGCGGTCAACACTGCCGTACGCTGTGACATCAACCGCTAGCGGTATTAGGTCACTTCCACAACGAAGGGACAGAACTACAGTGGGCAGACATTTTGCCATCTCCTACGCATCTTGAAATTCATATTACTCACAATGCTGGGCCTACTAGCCATAAGAAGCACCTAGGCCTCTATCCATTGAGTATATAATCACACATGATTTAATATGTTCCCTCCTAGTGATGTACATGTACTTCTGTCAGATTGCAGTTATTGTACAGACACTACTATGAAGAATGCAGTGCATGTATGTAGCAAATATTCCAGTATATGTGTGCGCATCACTCCTTTTTCTTACCCCTCATAGGTACCGACCCTTGTGGCATGGAAGGGCACCATCAGTGTACAGACCACTTGTGGATATGGGGACCATGGTGGAGCATCAGATCATAATCACCTACCGACTCACACGTGCAAATGTTCAGCCAGGTACTGATAAGATTTCTGAATGCATTTGTACAGCATCTGCAATCCTATGTGCGATTCCCCTAAAGTGCTGACCTCCCTGCCATCAAGTCTGACTTCTATGCCTTTGCAAACATTCCCCATGTCATAGGTGCCTTCGATGGCACCCACATAGCTATCATCCCCCCAAGAGTGAGTGAACAGATGTACAGAAACAGGAAGAACTTTCACTCCATGAACATCCAATTGGTATGTACTGCAGACCAGTACATATCCCATGTGAATGCCATGTTTCCAGGTTCTGTCCATGATTTATTTGTTTTGAGGAACAGTAGTGTGCCACAGAAGATGGAACAACTACAAGAGGACAGAGGGTGGATCATAGGTAAGTTTGCCTGTCACTAACTGACACATTGCTGAGAACCAGCCTGTCTGACTAAGGGGCATAACAATGATGACTCTGTATTGCACCATTTCTCTAGGTGATTCTGGCAATCCAAACTTGCGTTGGCTCCTGACACCAGTGAGGAATCCCAGGACGGATGCAGAGAGGAAATACAATGAGGCCCATGGACGTAGGACGAGGGTGATAGAGCGTACTATAGGTCTCCTGAAGGCTAGATTCCGGTGCCTACCTATCTCTGTGGGTTACCTGGCCTATGGGCCTGATAAGGTGTGTAGAATAGTGGTGGCCGGCTACATGCGGCACAACATGGCTGTGAGACATTCAATCCCCCTTTTGGAGGTGTAGGGTGCTATAGGTCCCGATCAGTTACCTCAGAGAGGTGAGGAGAGTGATGGTGAGGATGAGGAAGGGGAAGATGTCAATTCCAGGAACCAACTGATACAACTCTACCTCCAATAACTGTGTGGGACTTAAGCCTGTAAATGTGGTTAGTAACTGATACTGTAAGTGTGCCATGTCATCTAGGGGGGAATTGGTCATGATAGGCGAGACATGGACCTCTTCAGCATGGTACTGACAGACAATATATGTATTCCCTCCTTGCCTAATTTGAAACACAAATTACCACCACCATGCACAAATTGACAATAAAGTTGTTCCCTCCCAGTTGCATCCGTACTCCACTTTGTTTAACATTGAAGACAGGGGACAGTGTTACAGGTGAGATATGTGGTTTATTGGTGGAATACAGTGAAATGTGCTATGTACAGTGATGGAAGTTGTAATGGTTGGGTGTCCTCAAAACTGACTTGGTGGCAGGCCTGTTTGATGTCATAGTTGGGTCCTATTTGTAGTTTAGTACTTTATTTTGCCCTCAGCTAAGTGTAGTTGGTGAATGGGTGGGATGGTTGCTTAGCAGTAGTAGCAGTGGCAATTGTTGGAGTGGGGCTTGTTCTTAGCTGGGTTTCCAGTGCCATATCTTGGCCTGTGACTACGTTTGGGCGCCTGCTGTGGAGCTTCTTGGGGTAGCATGGTTGGGCCTTGTGATTCCTGGGATTGTATTTCCTGTGCTGTTTCAGCTGATTGGGTCATCTGTTGCTGGTTGTCCAGGGCTGTTGTGGGGGCCTCTTGTCCGGTGTGGGTGTCTGATTGTTTGTTGACCAACTGCTGCAGCGGTCCAGCAATGGTGGCCATTGTGTTCTTTCCACTGCACCTTTGGCCTGTTGGTGTTGTTCCAGCTGCATCCTCTGACTTTGCTCCAGGGTGGATACAATCTGTGCCAACCTGTCTTGGGTATGTTGGTAGGCCCCCAATACCTCTGCAATAATGTCCTGGGCTGCTGCATCTATCCGGTGCCCTACCCCCTGACCCACTGGGGCACTTGACCTTGCCCTGGCCCCCTGTGCCTGTGTTCCCTGCGCAGGTCTTGACGTGCCACTTGTACTGGGGCCCTCATCTTCCTGCATGTTGGGGGTGGGAGACTGTGGCCTCTGTAGCTGTGTTCCACCTGTTTGTGCCCTGGGTCCACTGGTGTGGGTACGCCTCCCCTGGCCTGCTGGTCTTGACTGGGTGTTAGGGGGGACAGTGTTTTCCTGAGTGGGGCTGCTGGTAAGCATCCAGGGCTGTGTGAGGGGGCTGCCTGCTCATCAGTGTCCAGGGATCCTTCACCAGTGTTCTGTGATGTCCCTCTGTCTCCCTGGAGTGCTGTGGCACTCCTTGTCCCCTCCATTAGGGTTGCATGGGTGGTGGTGCCTGTTGATGGACATAGAAATGTATGTTACATATGCACTAGGGTTTGAGGTGTACTGAACTGTGCAATTTTGTGCTGGTGTGCCTTTCAGTGGCCTTCCAGGGTGCCTTTGTGAGGTGGTCATTTCATGTAGTGGCAGTGGTGGGGTTACATTGGGGTGGTGGTTATTATTCCATTGTGGGTATGTGCAGGGGTGGGTGGCTGTGCACACCGGGAGTGATGTGGGACTGGTAGTGAGTTGTGGGTGATGCAGGGTGGTGGATGTGGTGGGTAAAGGCTGGGTGTGGTGTGGGTATAGGTGGGTGTGGGTGGGGTGGGGTGGTGCTTGCATTACAGGTCTGGTGTATATGGGGTAATTGTAGATGACTTACCCGAGTCCATTCCTCCAGTGAGTCCAGTGAGTCCCTCTGTGTGTAGGGTGGCAAGTACCTTCTCCTCCCAGTCTGTGTAGTCGGGTGGTGTTGGTGGCGGTCCTCCCCCAGTCTTCTGTACTGCGATGTGGTGCCTGGATGCCATTGCCCGGACCTTCCCCCGCAGGTCGTTCCCTCTCTTGCGGATGTCGTCCCTGGTGCATGGATGGTGTCCTACTGCATTCACCCTGTTCACAATGGTCTGCCACAGCTCCATTTTCCGTGCAATGGGTGTGTGCTGCACCTCGGACCCGCATATTTGTGGTTCCACTTTTAGAATCTCGTCCACCATGGTCCTTAGCTCCCTTTCGGTGAAGCGAGGATTTTTTTTGGGGGGGACATGGTGAGGGTGGTGGATGGCGTCGGACTGGGGATGGGGTTTGGGTGCTCCTGTGTGGGTCGATATGCGTGTCCTGTCTGTTGGCGTTCTCTGTCTGGCTCTGGTGCTCTCTGTCTTCTGGTCCTGGTTTCGTTGCAAGGGATTGTGGGGTGTGTCTGGGGGTGTTTTATGGTGTTCTGGATGTGTATCAGGTGTGTGGGTGCTAGGCCTAGCCAATGTGTGCACTTGTTGCTGTTGGGCCCACTTGCCGCCCATGGCAGTCGCAGCCGCCAATGGTCGTCCGGCCTCTACTGTCCGCCGAGGTGATATGTGCATCATTATTTGGAGGGCGGGATGTGGGTGTGCTTGGCGGTGGCGGGGTGGGGTGGCACGGGATTCCCACCGACAGGGTCCTGGCAGGGAGTGGTGGTCTGGGAATTTTTGGCGAGGTTGGGTTTTTCGATCATTGTATGGCGGGTTTCCATTTGCCGCCGGGATTCTGTTCACCGCCGCCACGGCGGTCGACGGTCTTTCCCGCCATGTTCATAATGACCGTCTCTGTGTCTGTGTCCCTCCTTCCCGCTAATGTTAATGGCGGCCATGGCACTTTGAATTGACTCACTTATCTAAACTGTTTTACTTTTAATTTTCAATTTAAGTGGCAAGAAAAGTCCAGTTAGGAACTTACAGCTCTAATAGCTCTAACTCAAGCAAATGCGAGACCCATTGCTTTGAAAATGCTTGTTGTAATTTGGTGTAAATCTATTCAGTATTTTTGGTTTATTAATGAAAAATGAAATACAGATATCTAGGGACACAAATGCTCAGCAGATGTGACAGATATCCAAATGAGATCTGATTGGCTGTCAACAGGTCAACCAGGGTCCCCGCCATGGCCCCCAAACTTTTTTTAAAAACTTTTTGCTGCTCATTCGCAGAGGATATGTGAATCCATGGCAAAAATGAAACAAAAAAACAAGCACGGTCCCCTGCGCTTGTTAAATTTGCTCCCCATGTTGGCCAGGTCCCAGGGTGTATATTTATAATGAGGAGAGGGAGCGCATGTGGCCCATCTCCCCAGGCTAATTTCAGCCCTGGGCACTTCATCCCCTGGGGCCTGGCTGGGTTAGGAAAGTGGAATGGTACCACGCGGCCCCCCTCCTGGGCAGATTTTGGCCTTGGGTCCCCATAAATGGCCCTGGGGATCCCATCCCCCAGGGATGGGCTCCTGTTGTGTCCAGGGGACTCCCTCTCGTGACATAGTAGTATTCCTGTCTGCGGTAGGGTGGGCAGGAAATTCTCTGTTTGCTGTCCATTGGTGGGAGCAATTTAAAGCTCCCGCTAAGCGAGAGTAAACAGTAAGTCAACTCATACCAGGCGGGAGCAGGAAAAATGCCCCTGCCCTCTGGGAGCAGACTTTTGATCTGTTTCCCTGTCTGCTGTGAAGTGGGCAGTGAAACAGATTAATATATTGGTACTGCACAAAGGGAGCAGTGTTTTTGGTGTTACCTGCGTGCAGGAGCAGTTCTGACTCCCACTGGAGATGGGGCCCGGCTTGGGTAACAGGGGCATTCGGGATCCACATGGCCTCCAAAAAATAGGCAAAGGGTGCCCTGGGTGGGGCCAAGGCACCCACCATTAACTGCCTGGGCCCCGGGTGATGGGGTCCCCAGTGCTAAAATTGGCCAAAGAAGGGGAGCTACATGACCCCCTCCTGCCTTCATTAATTTCAGTCAGGGGTCCTTGGGGCCGAAATCAGCCTGGGGAGAGTGGTCACATGAATCGACTTCCTCTTCACTAATTTTGACTGGGCCCTGGGAGACAGGGTCCCCGGGGCCAAGAGTGGCCCAGAAAAGGGGGCTGTGTGCCACCTCCCACTTAATAATATGGCCAGTCCCCGGGAGATTAGGTCCCCAAGGTTACAATAGGCCCAGAGAGTGGGGGGGTGCTTGGTCCCCCTCCCCAATTAATAATTCTGTAGGCCCTTGGGTAAAGTCCTGGGGCCAATATTTTACCTGGGGATGGACTGCATGGCCCCTCTCCTTCGTAATATGGCAGGGTCCTGGGAGATTGGGTCCCTGGGGCCAGAAATCAGCCGAGGGAGGGGGGCTGCGAGACTCCCACCCCATTCAAAGTATGTCCAGGCCTGGGAGATGGAGTCCCGGGGGTAAAAATCAGCCTGGGGAGGGGGGCTGCATGCCCCCCATGAATTAAGTAACAGGCCCCAGGAATGAGGTCCTCAGGGCCAATTATGGCCCGGAGAAGGAGGCTATGTACCCCCTCCCCTAAAAACATGTGGGACTGTGTTTCCCTTCCCAGTTTGGCTGCATTTGGGGGTTTGGCCTTTGGCTGACCCCCCCCACGAGCACAGCTGAAGACTGTGCAGGGTGCAGGGTTGGGTGCTCTGGGGGATTGTCCACATGCCTTGGCCACAGGCCAGAATCTGCAGCCACCCCTACAAAGCACGTCCAA
Source organism: Pleurodeles waltl (assembly GCF_031143425.1). Lineage (NCBI taxonomy): Eukaryota > Metazoa > Chordata > Amphibia > Caudata > Salamandridae > Pleurodeles > Pleurodeles waltl. Next base: position 375,423,051 of record NC_090447.1, read on the forward strand.
AGGCCGTGCACGGCATGGGGTTACATGCCTCCAAGGGGTAGGGCACAACCCCTGTATGCTTACGGACAAAGGCCATGCACTGTGGGGCTTGGATTATCATAAGGTAATAAATGTTACTCAATGTTAAAAAGCCCTAGACATTTCCTAAAATAACCAAAGGTTAGAGGAAGGTTAGCATTTTTATTTAAATAAACAAACCCTTACAAATTCACTAAAAGAACAAAGTTTACAGGCACATTATAATTATGTTCACGATTTACACACAAAACCATAGAAATTCAGATGTTATAGTCATCCTTATCTCAAGAAACTATGGGGGTCATTCAGACCTTGGCGGACGGCGGAGGCCGTCCGCCAAGGTACCGCCGACAAATGACCGCACCGCGGTCAAAAGACCGCGGCGGCCATTCAAACATTTCCGCTGGGCCGGCGGGCGCTCTCCAAAAGAGTGCCCGCCGGCCCAGCGGAAATGCCCCTGCAACGAGGACGCCGGCTCAGAATTGAGCCGGCGTAGTTGCAGGGGTGCGACGGGTGCAGTTGCACCCGTCGCGTATTTCAGTGTCTGCAAAGCAGACACTGAAATACTTTGTGGGGCCCTCTTACGGGGGCCCCTGCAGTGCCCATGCCATTGGCATGGGCACTGCAGGGGCCCCCAGGGGCCCCGCGGCACCCCCTACCGCCATCCTGTTCATGGCGGGTTTCCCGCCATGAACAGGATGGCGGTAGGGGGTGTCTGAATCCCCATGGCGGCGGAGCGCGCTCCGCCGCCATGGAGGATTCAATGGGGCAGCGGTAAACCGGCGGGAGACCGCCGGTTTACCCTTTCTGACCGCGGCTGAACCGCCGCGGTCAGAATGCCCTTGGGAGCACCGCGAGCCTGTTGGCGGTGCTCCCGTGGTCGGTGACCCTGGCGGTCACCGGCCGCCAGGGTCAGAATGACCCCCTATAACTTGTGTCCTAAGGTGCCTATAACTCATGCCCTCCCTATGCACTGCTAATTACACCACATATTATATCAGTCATGACATCTACTATGACATAATTAATAATATCACTGCAATATTTGTGGTAAAATTATTGATGAGAAAATTGTGCATTTGCGGGGCGTGAGTTATAGTTACCTTAGGGCACAAGTTATATTTTCATGAGATAAGTATGCTTATAACATCTGAATTTCTATGGTTTAATGTGTACAATCTGAACCTAACTATAACTTCCCTGTTACCTATATATAGGGCACAACTTATAGTTTCATGTGATAAGTATAAATATAACTGGTGAATTTCCATGGGTTTGTGTCTGTAAATTCAGAACCTAACTATAAAGTTCCTGTAGCCTCTCTATATGTGTGTGTGTGTGTGTATATAGATAGACAGATAGATAGATAGATAGATAGATAGATAGATAGATAGATAGATAGATAGATAGATAGATAGATAGAAAGATAGATAGATTACCTTCTGGTAGTCACCTGTAGGTATAGTTAGGACCTAGTTACCTTCCATAGGAAAAGTGTTTTCTGTTTTCCGCTCTTTGACGAACCTTCACAAAGTTTTCAAAACGAATATGACAGTCCATTCAGCTATTGTGTTGAACGTTTTATTGTTATCTGTCTGGCATGATCGAGAAAAAGGAGGGGCAAAACACCTTTTCACCATGCATTTCCTGTTAGGGTCTCTAGACACAACTGCAGAAAGAGAAAACTTGTGTCTCATGATGTTGTGGAAGGTGCTACAGAAGCTAAAATGAAAGCATATTTTTTGTAAGTTCACACTGTCTTTCTTAGCCATATGAGAATGAAGTCTGACATTCTCAGTAAAAATGTACTTCCAACAGGAACAGCATGTCAGTTGTTTCTCTTATGTTCTATTGCAGCCTCCCCGAGTGTTCTAATGAACAACTGGAGCACTAACAGCCTTACTTATAATAAAAGTGTGACACACCTGAAGCCATTTTTATTGAATCAAACTAGAAAGCAATAAGATGAGGAAGTTAATTGTGTCATATGAATTATGGTTAGTGCTGTAGAAAGAAAAATTAGGACATGTTTTAAGCAAGTTTTCAAATATCTTCCTCTTCTATTTCATTAAAAAATTCTGACATGCAAACTGAAACATGCACTTTCAACGACAGCAGCAGACTGCCAGTTAACTCCCTGGTGATCAACAGCTTTACTACAATGTTCTAATAAGCAACAAGAGTACTAATAGTCTGAATTTGTACCAAAAGTGTACTCATCTGAACGCCATCTAGATGGAATCGAAGTTGAAAACTGAAAGCATTTTCTACTGATGTTACTACAGTAAATGAGGAAATTAGAGCTTCATAACAAATTCGTCTCCAAGATGGCCACCAGAGAAAAAAGAGCCCAAATGTAGCACAAATATCACCCAAATGTAGCCCATGTATAACTCAATGACAAAAGTGTGCAAAACACTAAGGCCCGCATTACAACCATGGCGGTCGGTGTTAAAGCGGCGGTAATACCGCCAACAGGCCGACAGTAAACAAAATGGGATCACGGCGACAGCGCCAACACAGACAGCCACTTTAACACGCCGACCACCAGGGTGGTAGTATCAAACACCGCAGCGGTCACTGGCAACAGACAGGCGGAAGACAATGTACCGCCCACCACATCACAACTTGCCAATCCGCCAGCTTTTCCGGGGCGGTACCAAGGCCATCAAAAGCACGGCGGAAACAGAACACAGAAGGGATTCCACTCACCTCTCGACACTCAACGAAGAACCAGGATGCCATGGAGCCCGAGTTACAGTTCCTGCCCATGCTGGTCTACCTCCTCATCTACCAGGAATACGAAAGGCGGCGGTGATGATCACAGTGAGTACTGCACCTAGTACACAGAGGAGGGGGGAGGAAAAAGAGAGTGACACACACACAAAACATGCAACACCCCCACCCTCACCCACAACACCATACACACAAACACATGCAACAACATTACATTTACACCCCGTAACCCCCTGGATGAACGCCAGGACAAAATTAATTGAGTAAAATCAGTGATATATTAGAAATAGGCAGATATACGCAACAAATAGAAAAACAGTATTTACAAAAATATACAATATGTACATAAGGCAGTACATTGTCCTTTCCAAATGTCCATGGGCCAATGGGCCAAAAATCATGGCCAAGCCCACACTTGACTCCTGCCTCAATACGGAGGGAACACTGCAGGGGCATCAGGTCGAAAACACAGGCACCTCATGGGGACAGGGAAGGGGGGGGCACCTCAGCCGGAAGATGGTACAGCGCCACTGCTTCTGGAGGGGGCTCCATGCCCACAGGGATGTCCTGGGGAGTGCAAGGCCACAGTCTCTCAAGTGGGTGCTTTGCCCACTGCTAGCTCCTGGAAGTGCACAGCCACAGTCTCTCAAGTGGGTGGTTTGCCCACTTCTTTGTCCTGGGGAGTACAAAACCACAGTCTCTCAAGTGGGTGGGTGCCCACTACTTGGTCCTGGGGAGTGCAAAGCCATAGTCTCTCTAGTGGGTGGTCTGCCCACTGCTTGGGCCTGGGGAGTGCAAGGCCACGGTCTCTCAAGTGGGTGGTTTGCCCACTGCTTGGTCCTGGGAAGCACAAAGCCACAGACTCTCTAGTGGAAGGCTTCTCCACTGGTTGTGGAGGGGGCCTTCTGCCCAGTGTGCTTCCTCCTGCCAAGGATAAGGTGAGTGGATGCATATCTCCACTGGTTCAGGAGGGGGCCTTGTGCCCAGTCTGCTTCATCCTGCCAAGGAGGGGGTGAGTGGATGCATATCTCCACTGGTTCTGGAGGGGGACTTGCGCCCAGTGTGCTTCATCCTGCCAAGGAGGTGGTGAGTGGATGCATAGCTCCACTGGTTCTAGAGGGGGCTTTGTGCCCAGTGATGCAGCACTTGGGGTGTGGCAGTTCACATTCCCTCACCTGGGTGTCTGAGGCACGAGATTTTCAGGGACCAGGTTTCATGATAGTCCATGGAGGCATGGCTAGATTCCATCCTGCGGCGGCTAAGTCTGCAAACTGATGGTAGTGCCGTGGCTGGTGGGGGTGCTGCCAGTGGTAGTGGGAGGCTCCAGCCCGTTTCCTGCAGCCTCAGACGGCTGCCCACTGGGGCTGCTGCTGCTGGTAGTGGTCCTACTGTCAGCGGTGCAGGTGGCGGTGCAGGTGGCGGTGCTTGCGGCGGTGCTTGCGGTGGGGCTGCTGGCAGTGCTGGCCGTGGTGCAGGTGCTGGTGATGCCAGTGGTGGAGGGAGGCTCCAGCCCTTCTGCTGCAGCCTCAGACTGCCCACTGGGGCTGGTAGTGGTCCTACTGTCAGCGGTGCAGGTGGCGGTGCTTGCGGCGGTGCTGCCTGCGGTGCAGGTGGCGGGGCTGGCAGTTGTGCTGGTGGGCATCAGACCTTCACCTGCAGCCTCCGACGGCTGAAGTGCCTTGCCTTGGGTTTTCTGCCCCTGCCTCACCTTGGCAGATGCTGTTGGGATCTTGGCTCTGGCAGCTGGAGTTTTGGAGGAGGCCTTGCTGGGTGGGTCGTGCTCCTTGCCCTTGCTGCCTGCTGTCCCCTTATTCACCTTGGCAGGTGGCAGAATGGTTTTGTCCTTTGCAGGGGTTGGTGGCACACTGGCTGGGCTGACGGTTGCCCCCTTCGAGCCTCTGTGATTTGCAGTTACCACAGCGGACGCCGACTTGGTGGCTGAGGTGCTGGCCTGGGTTCTGGACACCTTGGCCTGAGGGTAAGGACAGGGGGAGGGGTAGGAAAGAGGTCAATGTTTGCCAGGAAAAGCTTTTTAGACACCCTGGGGTGAGAATAGGGAGAGGGTTTGGGAGTGGAGGAAGAGGGAGTGGTTGTAGGAGGTGTCTGTCTGCTGAGTTTGGGTGAAGGTGCATGGGCTGGATGCTGTTGTGAGGTGGATGGGTGTTGGGTGGGTGGGTGCTTGCGCTTGTGTACTTTGGGAGGAAGGGTCACAGACACTCTGGAAGAGGACACAGGGGACGTGTGCATGGATGAGGGGGTGGTGACTGCCAGTGAGGGGTGAGTAGTGATGGGCGTGCTGGTGATGGAGGTAGTGGATGAGGATGTAGTGCATGCAAGTGTGAGTGGAGACAATACTGGGAGGGAGGTCGACGATGACGAGGAAGGGGACACAGAGGAGGCAGTGGATGTTGGTGTGTCTGCATGGAGATGGTGCTTGTGTGAGTGCCTGTGGGATGATGTGTGTTGCTTGTGTCTGCTTGAGCCACATTTGGGTGTTGATTTGGGTGAATGCTGGTCTGAAGGTGTGCTTGGGATAGGATGGGTTTGAGGGGATTGGGACTGGGCAGAGGAAGTTGGAGGGGAGACTAGAGACAGGGACAATGGCTGCCATCAGTGTGGAGACCAGAGCCTGAAATGCTCTCTGTTGGGCCGCCACAACAGAGCGAATGCCCTCCAGGTATGCATTTGTTTGTTGCAAATGCCCCTTGACACCCTGGATGGCATTCAGAATGGTTGACTGCCAAACAGTGAGGGATCTCAGGAGGTCAATAGCCTCCTCACTGAGGGCAACAGGGCTGACTGGGGCAGGGCCTGAGGTGCCTGGGACGAAGGAGCTGACACCCTCCTGGGTAAGCGGGCACAGGAAACACGTTGAGGGGCTGCTGGGAGGGTGGTGCTGGTAGCAGGGGTGGCAGCTGTACCTGTTGTTGGGGTGGGCACACAGGTGTCTGCCACTGCCAGGGAGCTTTCATCGGAGGAGGAGTCGCTGTCTGTGGTCTCCCCTCCTGTCCCTGTTGTGGTGCTCCCCTCGCCCTCTGTCCCACTGGTGCCCTCACCCTCGGTGGATTCGGCCTCCAGACCCATGTGGGATGCAGCTCTTTCCGGTGCCTCTGATCCTCCGCCAGGTGATGCTAATCCACACAAGGACAGGGTGACAAAACAAAAAGGGGGGAGAGACAGAGGATACACTTGGTCAATGCCAGCAACACCACTACCGTTGGCGTGCACAACATACAGGGAGCAGCCCTATGCACTAGGCCATGCCCAACCATTTACTGAGATGGTCACCAGCCCATGAGGTACAATGCCTAACGCCATTAGCCGCACACCTGAAACCCACAGGACCCTGCCCAGTAGTAGATGGCCACTAACACAATTGGGCTAGGAGTGCTTCAGAGCCTGCCCAACAAGGGACCTACCCTGCCATCTTCGCCCTGGCCTAGGGGCACCCATAGCCCACATCCCCCACCCAGGTACCTCTGAACATACGCAAAGTCAGGATTCAGAATCTGCACTCACCCCCTTGTGGCTGCTGTGATGCCTTGAAGCGCCCATCCAACTCTGGATAGGCCACCGCCAGGATGCAGAACATCAGGGGGGTCATGGTGCGATGGGCACCCCTTCCTCATTGGGAGGTCAGCCCCAGCTGGGCCTCCACCTAATTCTTTGCCCAGCGGCGCAGGCCCTCCCACCTCTTGCGGCAGTGGGTGCTCCGCCTGTCAAAGACCCCCAGGGCCTGCACCTCCTTGGCGATGGCACATAAAATACCCTTTTTCTGGTGGGCGCTGACCTGCATGGAAAAGACAGAAGAAAAAGGAATTAGTCAACAGTCCGGACCATCACCGTAATGGCCCACCATATCCCTCCCATCCCCTGACAATCATACATTGACCACCTTACATCCAGCACTCTGGCCAGGATGCCTATGCCCCCCCTACAAGTGGCTTACATACACAGCACTCCATACATACATGGCCCAAGCATCATGCTCACAGTTTACTCACCTGTTTGTTTGGAGCACCGTAGAGTAATGTGTACTGGTGTGAGACCCCATCCACCAGTTTCTCCAACTCCTCTGCATTGAAGGCAGAGGCCCTTTCCCCAGACACATGAGCCATTGTCGCATCCAGACACAGGTCACAGCAGATCTTGCAGTGTAGGTCCTCTCCTGTTGAAAGACAGGTAGCATGTGAGTGAACAGATATAAAATGGTGGTGATGTCCACGACGGTGCGTACCGTCACCGCCGGCGTACATCGCCATTGGCTCCTGGAACCCATAGGGCCCAATGATAACCAATGCGAAGTTGCGCAGCGGTCTTTGACAGCCTACAGCGACGGCGCACACCGCCAGTGCAAAAACCTAATTTCTACTTGTCCCTCCTCACAGATCAGGCAGCCGCCATTTCAGGGGGGCACAGGGCATGGCACCTAACTGTGTCACAGCAGACATTGGCACAGCAACTGATTGTTGGATTCACATCTTGTTTCTGTAAAGTAAACAAATCATCATTAGTGCAATAGATGTGTGAATATGACCCTCTGCTCACTGTTTTCTTCCATAGGCTTCAACCGCTGAGGCTGAATATGAGATGGCGGCATCCTCCCGTCTACAGACCCCAGGTTGACCTTGCGACAATAGAGGACAGACACATTATCATATCCTACAGACTTGATCGTGTTACAATCACAGACCTGATGTCAGCTATCCACCAGCCCACAGGTATCCCCCCTCTAGTGCAGGTCCTGTCAGTGCTCCATTTCCTGGCTAGTAGTTCCTTCCAAACAACAGTGGCCATGGCATCAGAGATGTCCCAGCAAATGTACTCCAACGTGTTGACCAGAGTGTTGTCAGCCCTGCTGAAACACATGCACAGCTACATCTGGGGAGTATTTGGCCACAGTGAAAGCTGACTTTTATGCCCTGGGACATATCCCCAACCTCATTGGTGCCATTGATGGTACACATGTGGCGTTTGTCCCCCCCTGGAGAAATGAAGACGTTTTCAGGAATAGAAAAAGCTATCACTTTCTGAATGTGCAGATGGCGTGTTTGGCGGACCAGTACATCTCCCATATGAAAGCCTAATATCCTGGCTCTGTGTATGACCCCTTTATCTTTAGGAATAGCAGCATCCCATATGTGATGGGCTAACTCCAGAGGCACCGGGTGTGGCTAATAGGTGAGCCCAAGGTCCACACACACTATGAGTAGGTTTCTGGGCACGGGGTTGTCCCTAAGGGTTAGTGTGTGTCTATCAGTGGTCCCGATATTTGCAGGTGACTCTGGTTACCCCAACCTCTCATGGCTACTAACCCCAGTGAGGAATGCCAGGACAAGGGCAGAGGAACGTTACAATGAGGCACATGGGTGTACAAGGAGGATTATTGAAAGGAACATTGGCCTCCTGAAGGCCAGGTTCCGGTGCCTCCATCTGACAGGTGGCTCCCTGTACTACTCACCCAAGAAGGTGTGCCAGATCATTGTTGCATGTTGCATGTTGCACAACCTGGCCTTGAGACGCCAGGTGCCTTTTCTGCAGGAAGATGTGCCTGGAGATGGTCTTGTGGCAGCGGTGGAGCCTGTGGACAGTGAGGAAGAGGAGGCAGAGGAAGAAGATGTTGACAACAGAAGCAATATACTTCAGCAGTACTTCCAGTGACACACAGGTAAGACAATGTAAGTTCACTTTACATTTCATTTTTCTGTTGGACATTGTACATGGCAGCCTGTTTCCCTATGTCTATGGCCACTGACTGCACCCTTTGGCATCTCTAATTTCAGATCTCTGTGCCCCACTCTGGCTCCTGCTATGTGTACTGCTGCCCACCAAAGGTCATTCCAAAGCATATTTCACTGTACATTTGAGTTGCAATGCTTTGATAATGTTGTACTAATACATATGCCAATCATTTGACAAATTGCAGATTAGTATTTGTTCCAAGGGTGTTTATTTAAGTGCTCATAAGGAGAGGGGGATGTGCAATGGGCTGGGCTGATGGTGGAGGAAAGTCCATGGTAGAGTCCAGTCTCTTGGTATCACAGGTGCATTGTCCAATGGGGCATAGGAAGGGGAGTAATGTCAGTTGAAGGTGGACAGGGTGACAGAGTGGGACAGAAGGGTGACAATCAGAAGAGTCTCATTTCCTGGTGGGGTCTTGGCAAAGTTCTCTGGCTTCTGCCTGGATCGCTGGGACCATTTGTGGGCTGGTTCTCCTTCTGCAGGTTGGTGAGGTGCTGGTGGCCTGTTATTCCTGTGGCGGGGCTTCCTGTCCACTAGCGCCGGCGGAGGTAGAAGGCTGTTAATCGGTTTGCTAGTGTCAGGGGCCCGTTGTTGTGCCACTGCCTCCCTCATGGTCTTGCCCATGTCAGCCAGCACCCCTGCAATGGTGACCAGGATGGTGTAGATGTTTTTTAGGTCATCCCGAATCCCAAGGTACTGTCCCTCTTGCAGCCGCTGGGTCTCCTGCAGTTTGGCCAATATCTGGCCCATCGTCTCCTCGGAATGGTGGTATGCTCCCAGGATGTTGGAGAGTGCCTCATGGAGAGTGAGCTCCCGGGCCTGTCCTCCCCCTGTCGCACAGCAGTCCTCCCAGCTTCCCTGTTGTCCTATGACTATGTCCCCTGAACCATGTGCCCACTGCCACTGACCCCAGGTCCCTGATCGTCCTGAGTTTGTGGGGTTGCCTGGGGTCCCTGTAGTGGTGGACACACTGCTGATTGACATGTCCTGGGGACAGTGGCATGTGCCCGCTGGGTGGGTGCTGTGCTGGTGTTTCCTCAGGGGGGATGCTCTGTGGTGGGTTGGGACTGTGGTAGGGGAACTGGTTGTCCAGAGGTCCCGGATGGGCCATGTTGGTCATCCTGATCCAGGCGTACAGAGCTGCTGTTGTCACTGTGGGCCTCTTCTGGGGGGGACTGGATGCAGCTGGCATCTCCTCTCCAGTGACGTTGAGTATGTGTCCTGTGGGGATGCAAAAGCAGTGTTATTGTATCTGCGTGTGCCATCTTGTGCATGGGTATGTTTCCCTGTATGATTGTGATTTCCCTGTCAGCTTGGCCTTGCGTGAGTGGTGATTTTGTGGGCTGGGTGAGTCTCTCTACTGGGCATGCTGTGGTGATTGGTGTCCATGCATGTCTGTGTTGGATGTCCATGCATTAGTGTTACATGCAGGGCTTGGTACTGGGATGGGTGGGTTGTGATGGTGGGGTATGTGTGAGGTGGTGGAGTGATGGGATAAGGGTAGGGGTATGAGTTTGTGATGGCATGCAGGTAGGGTGGGGGGATAAAGTAGTAAAGATTTGACTTACCAGAGTCCAGTCCTCCTGCTACTCCTGCGAGGCCCTCAGGATGCATTATTGCCAAGACTTGTTCCTCCCATGTTGTTAGTTGTGGGGGAGCAGGTGGGGGTCCACCGCCAGTCCTCTGTACTGCTACCTGGTGTCTTGCAACCATGGAACCCACCTTCCCCCATAGGTCGTTCCACCTCTTCCTGATGTCATCCCTTGTTCTGGGGTGCTATCCCACGGTGTTGACCCTGTCCATGATTCTCCGCCATAACTCCATCTTCCTAGCAATGGACGTCTGCTGCACTTGTGATCCGAATAGCTGTGGCTCTACCCGGATGATTTCCTCCACCATGACCCTTAGCTCCTCCTCTGAAAACCTGGGGTGTCTTTGGGGTGCCATGGATGTGGTGTGAGTGATATGTGTGATGATGTGTGGGGTGATGTGTTGGGCTGTATGCTGTGATGTGCGTGGATGGTGTATGGGTGATGGTGTTCTGTGCCTCTGACTGAGTGGGTGTTCCTGGCTTGTGTCTCTCTGGGTTAGCAATCTTGTTTTTCATTGAAAGGATTGTGGGTAATGTGGGTGTGTGTTTTATAGTGGTGTGAGTGTGTGGGTGTGGTGTGTGTACATGTGTCAGGTGTGTGTAGTTTGAATTGTCCAATGTGGTGATGTTTTCTAAATGTGTGTGTATTTTGAATCGTAGGTCTTGATACTGTGGGAGTATTCCTATTGGCGTAACGGTGTGGGTTTGCTATTGCCAGTTTATCACTGACCTTTGGGCTGGTGGACTTGTGTGGGTGTCTGTATAGTGGCGGAATTCTCAGTGTGAGTCATAATACCCGTAGCGGAATACTGCCGCGGTCATGGTATGTTGGCGGCTGTCAGCACGGCGGTAGGCGGCATTTACCGCCAGGGTTGTAATGAGGGCCTAAATATTTTGTCTTTTTGTAGTTTTCTATAGCGCAGGCTTGAACCAAAGGTATTGGAGTGCTTTACATGAGCAAAAGGCCTGGACATAGAAATCAGCTCTGCTGGCAGAGTTTTTGGAATTCGGGCACTTTGTGTTATGTGGAGTAGTATGGAGTTCCTGAATCCCACAATCCGGTGTGGAGCAGAGTTAATTTGTATACGCAAGTTTGGGTTTTAGTACAATCTTTTGAGCACCACGATACCCCCAGGCCGCTAGCGAGCACTTTCTAGACTTTGAGTTTGATCATGCTGTTTCCGGACTGCGAGACTTCATGTTTACTTGCACTCTGTCTGGCCACCATGGCAGCCAAAACAGTCCCGCTTGTGAGCACGAATGCTCCTGGATTAGATTTCTACTCCAGATACATCTAAATCTAGTCAAAAAGTGTTTTTTGAGTAGATTTTCTTCTCCAATTGACCCTTCAAAATGATTTTTATATTGAGAAGCCTTTTTTTTTTCAAATAGGAAGGAAGTTTCCCAGAGACTCCAGCTTCCTGTCCCTGTCCAGCAGGCTCCTCCCAGTGCTTTCTCCATCTCCTGGTCACTTTTCACTTTGATTTCGAGGTGGTAGGATCACTCTTCAGTATCTACTTTTGAATTTAAAGACTTTGTTTTTCTGACATCATACAAGTAAGATAAAAAACTATTGAATAAGGGTGTTGTTTGTTTGCATGCACCAGTATTTCTTTGTACTTTAATATGATTTTGCAATTTTTTATAGTGGTGGATGGCCTGGAATTTAAGTATGGGCATAGTTATTTATTTTGCATATCATTGATTTTTCACCTTTTGTAAAGGAAAATTGTTGCGCAACCCAGTACTGTCCTTTTGTACATGTTTTACTACGTGGCCTAGATTTCCAAAGGGCCATTTAGCCAGTAGGCCTAGTGCTATTAGTCACCAGTGCATGAAATAAATATGTCAGTGGTATACGTTTTTAAAACTTAATTTAGGGGCAGGGATTGCATTGAATTCAATAAAAAATGTTGGCTATTTTTTGCATTTTTTGTTGTTGCAAAAAGTATATATGTTGTGTTGTAATATTTGATGGCATAGGAGTATTTGGATACTGTTGTTGTGAAAGTTTTATAGCACAGTTAATTTTTGTGCTTTGCATTGCTGAATTAATGTTAATGTTTTCTTCAGTGTTACAACCATGACTCTTTTTGGCCATTGTGTGTGTGCTTGTGTGTGTTTGTCATCATCCACCATTTGTCTTTGTTCTCCATGTTGTGTGGCCAGGGACTTTTTTGTAGTCTGTGTCCATAGGCTTGCATGTATCCTTTGTTCTCCATCCCTCCTTGTTCACAGTTGTTGTTTAAACATGTGGCTAGTGGCCATTTTCTGCATCCAGCCAGTATATCTTTGCCAAAGGCTTGCATGTGTTCTTTGTTCTCCTTGCTTCATGTTGTACTTGTTTGACCATGTGGCTGGCAGCCATCTTGTGCATGCAGTCAGTGTACCTTTGCCATAGGCTGGCATGTGTTCTTTCTTTGTTCCCCATGCCTCCTTGTTCTTTTTTTTACCATTTGGCTGGCATCCATTTTCTGCATGCAACCAGTGTTCCTTTGCCATAGGCCTGCATGTGTTCTTTCTTTGTTTGCCATGCCTCCTTACCACCATGTTGTTGTTTTTTTGACCATGTGGCTGGCGGCCATTGTGTCCATCCAGCCAGTGTTCCTTTGCCATAGGCTTGCATGTATTCTTTGTTTGCCACATCTCTTTGCTCCTTGTTTGTGTTTGACCATGTGGCTGGCAGCTATTTTGTGCATACAGCCAGTGTTTCTTTGCCATTGGCTTGCTTTGTTCCTTGTTTCCCATGCCTCCTTGTTGTTTGACCATGTGGCTGGTGTCATTTTAGGTTACCTTTGGCTTGATTATTTTCTGTGTTTGCCATGGCTCCTTGCTCCTTGTTGTTTTTGTTTGACCATGTGGCTGGCAGCCATTTTGTCCATCCAACCAGTTTACCTTGCCATAGGCTTGCATGTGTTCTTTGTTTGCCATGCCCCTTTGCTCCTTGTTTTTGTTGTTTGACCATGTGGCTGGCTGGCAGCCATTTTGTCCATCCAGCCAGTGTCCCTTGCCATAGGCTTGCATGTGTTCTTTGTTCTCTAAGGCTCCTCCTTTCTCCTTGTTGTTGTTATTTGTCCATGTGGATGGCTGCCCGTCATTTGTGTGTGCAGCCAGTGTGTGTCTTTGGCATAGGCTTACATTGTTATTTATTGATCATTTGTTTTTTTAAGTTTCAATTTTTTTCTATTTTAAGTTTTGATTTTCATTTTCAATTTAAATTTTTATGCCATTTTTATTCATTTTTTTAATTTCATTTTTTATTTTTTATACTTTAGTTTTATTTGTATACATTTTTATGTTTACTTTTTTATTTTTTATGTTGATTTATTATTTAAAAAATTTAGAATTTCTTTTTTTGTTTTTTATATTTAATTTGTTTTAAATTTTTTACTACTTTTTATTCTTATTTTAATTTTCATTTAATTCTACATTATGCCTTGATCCATTCATCCACATCCATCTGATCCATTTCTCCATCAATCCATCAATCCATCCATCCACCAGCGATGCACACCTGTACTACAGCATTCAATTTCTTTAGGTGTAACTCCCTTTTCTCCAGTACACCCTCTCTGCAAAGCACAGCAGACAAATCAACAGCATAATTCATTTTGTTAATGATTATTCCATTTCTCCTGGACCACCTTGACTCCAAAAATTATTTAAAGTATTATTCCATTCACCCCTACACCTCTCTCTAACTACCCCATACATTTCCTTTAACACACATGGAGATAAAGCATAGAGCTAGATCTGCCTGTTGTGCTGTCTGATTTGAAATTTATTTTTGTATGCTGTGGTGGTGTGGTTTACCTTTACAATGACTGATTAAATGGGTATATTACATAAGTAACCAACTGCACTAAGACTGCATTTCTCTGTACTATTTGAACCTGCAACAATGCCACGTTTTTCTTGCTTGGCTGTGTTCAAGTGCACAAGAGAAGAGACCCTACTTCACCCGCATTACTGCCAAAGAGAAGGCCTTACAGTTATTTCAATTCACAGGCACCAAAATCTTTCTCTTGTGCATCTTAGTGCCACTGCCAACCTAGAGCCTAAGATGGCTCCAAAAAAAGTTGCTCCCAAGAAAGCAGTCAGTGAGAAGAAGCAGCTTTCTGCGAGTGGTGTGCCAACTGCAACGTTTTTCGGGAGACATGTGCCTGCCACACCGGCCTCAGGGGAGTATCCTTGGATCAGCACTCCTGCATCAACAGTACCACCCCAAACTCAAGCCCAAGACCAGGTCTGTCAGTGAGGCAGCCACTGCAATCATGATGACACCGATGAACAGTGATGTTGAATTGGATTTTTACCTTTCATAAAGTAGTACCCAATCATATGAGGAAACAGAGCAAAGTGGACAGCAGCCAGATCTTCCAGAAGTTGGAGAAGAACACAAGGTTGAGCTTCCGGCAAAGCCCAAACCTCTTCTTTTAGAATCAATGGCTCACAGATCTCCAGCAAGAAGTAGGAAGGGTAATAAACCACCATCTTCCACAAGCACCATTTCTGATGACGATGATAGGGACATGGAGTGAACGCTGGCAGAGTCTGGGAGACGCCTGGAAAGGCAAGGGAAAAGAAAATTCCAAAAAGCCTTAGAATCATGGAAGGGGATGATGATGAGGATGATGATGATGACAAGCCAGTCACTGTGAAAGCTGGCACAGAGGAGTCTGTCATTACTATACAACCTGCTCCGAGGGATGTGACACAGGCAGCACCGCCAGCTCCATATTTGTAAGGGCCCAGCAGAGCCCTGCACCAATCCATACCTCAGTAGAAGTATGCACTGTAGAGAGGCAATCGACACAGCCACCTACTTCTAGTTCTTCTTCAGGCATTGGCATGGCCCACTAACAAAGTACTCCTCCCCAGTTTGGGAATTTCTTACGATTAGCAAACAGGAGGAGAACATTGTCATATGCTCCATTTGCCATGCAAGTGTTTGTTGAGGTAAGCCAAGGTCACATTATGGTACTAGAGACCAGACGACCCATATGAAAAAAACATCACGCAATCCAGTGAAAAGAGCATCTTTATATAAATTCTCAATGTGGTTGCGGTGGTGAAGGTGAGGAAAGGCAGGAAACATCAGGTACAACTGGTGAAATCATGGTGGAAGGTGAGGAAGAAGAGGGTTACAGCTTCATGCAAAGCAGCCCTCTCCCCAGCAGTGCACTAGAATCATGTGTCTTAGCAACCTCACAATGGCACAAGAAGAGTCAGATGGAGACACCACAGCATATGGTGATTGCACCACAACGTGCATTGACTCTACCACCACCTACATCTCAAATGTCGCTGTATCGCCTGTGTCACCTGTGTCAGTGGCCCCACGAAAGACGAAACTTCAGGCTACCATTACTGGTATGTTTAGGTAGTAGGGGCCCTATGACTGCAACCACCCAATGGCAAAATTACCCCCTTTAATTATTTGCAAATAGAAATCCCTCCCTCTCTACCCACAACAGTCCCACCCTCTCCCTAGACAAATAACCCTGTCCCCAGATATTCCAGCAAAAAGTCCAAAGTCTATCCCAAATCCCTCCCCACCCTCTCCATCTACAACAAGTCCCTCCCTCCAAAACAAAAAAATTTAAAAAGGGCTTAATAGAGGGCATTGTCAATATGGGTCCGGAGCTGGTCCAGGCTCTGATCAATGCTGGCGAGCCGGTTCTCCATCCGGTCCATCCGCTGCAGGATACATCTGAGCAATTCCCTTATGCAGTGGAAGGGTGCAGCAGCAGGTGCAGCTAGGGTCCTGACTGCTGGTGGCAGCGATGGCGATGTACTCGCCGGGAGGCTTGTGGCTGGCATGCTGCTCTGCTGGGTCCTAGACAGCTGTTTCAGCCTCTTCCTTCTCCAGGATCACCAGCTGCTGATATTCAGAACAGTGTTCCCCAGCCTCTGCTGCTGCAGATGGGCCGCAAACTCCTGGCTGGTTGGTGGTCGTCAAGCAGGAGTAGCTATATTGAGAAAGAAATGAATAAAAAAGACAAATTGTAAACAATTCTCTGAACAAACACTTCTTCAAATGATAAGTAGTGGGTGGCACAGTAGCACTACATTGTTGGTCCCTGAGGGATGTTAAAAGTTAATGTTATTATAATTAGGAGAGTCACAGGGCCAATATTTTATTTCTTTAGACACACATGCCTCACATAAAAAGCACTGACCATCTGGTAGAAAAGAATTAAGGCAGAATAGGACCAGATTACAAAAACAGTGATTTCATGTTTTTTTCATCTAAAGGCTTTTCTACTAACTAAACAGACACATTTTGTGGAAAAATAAAAACACATTACCTCTCATTTATGATGAGTAAGGTATTATGCACTATGGAGTACAAGTTGTTGTGCCAAATAATTGGAGGCATACGAGCCAGCACTTCAAGTACTTTGCTACTGTTTGCAGCGTGGGCAGCTGTAGCTGACAATTATCTATCTTTAATTCCAATGGCCCTTCTCTTCCCCACATGACTTTCACTTAGTTTAGTTTTTACCCTGATTCCAAACAGGCAGATAAATAAATAAGATACATCACACATGTCATGTATAATATGTGAATATATTTATCCTGTCTGCTGGACAAATGGAAAATGGAAAATGATGCACTGCACTACAGGAAAATAATGGGTTATATAGATTGTATTTGGCATGTTTGTCACAGAGTATCCCCCATGCCAAACTGGAAATCAAATTGTGCACTTACTAGTTCGACTTTACACACTTGTCTCACCCACAATTACAAATTATTTCCAAGAAATTGATGTGCTGGGCAGTAAGGAAAGCAAAGAAACTTGACTCACTCGCCTGCAGAGCAAGGCAGATGAATTAGGCACGTAGGTAGAGCTTTTACTACAGAAGAACAGAGGGGCATCACTGATCTCGCTACTGAAGAAGAGCTCCCTTGTTTATTCATCAAAGCAATTATTCAATCATCCTTTCATTCTTCAACTATATTATTCGCCCATAGCCACCATGATTTAAGCTTTACTTTCTCTCTTCCAGTCTTCACAATCCATTATCCATCCTTTCGTTAGCTACTTTCCACCCTTTCTTTCAATCGTCCTTCCACCCATCCATCCATTTATCCAAAACTCACCCATGCAACCTCTACTCACCCACACATCCTTTCCTTTTGCTCATTTCATCCATCCTTTCTTTTAACCTTCTGTTCTTTCCCGTTTCCATCAAGACATCGTTTTTAGCGTACATTATATGTGCTTTTGCTGAGTTGCAGATAGAAGAGGCCATAAGTAACCCAACCTCTATTGTAGCTGTAATGCGGAGGCTCACAATCACAAGAACGCCCTTGTAGCTTGTGATTAACTCACACTATCTACCCCTTCTTTCACTCATCCCTTCACCAATCCATCCATTTACCCAATCCGAATACTCACACAAGCATCCTTTTTCATGTTTCCACCATGCCATCATTTTTTGCATAATTATGTGTGCTTTTGCTGAGGTTATAAGTAACTCCACTACTGCTGTACCTGTAATGCAGAGGGTTCATGAATCTGATAACAAAAATGCCCTTGTAGCTAGGAAGTCAGAGTAATTGTCAATAAGCAAGCAATGTGACTTACCATTACCCATCCCTGCCACCGCTGTTGAGAAAAATATATATTCACATATATGTACCTATAGATGTGATACTTTAGTTCCAATTCTCTCCTCCATTATCTGAATCCCAGTAAGACTTCCCTGCTGACATCTCTGACACCTATGCCAGCTGTGAAAACAAACCTCTCCAAACCACGTTGTTAAGTTTAGTCCAGTCTCACACTTTAAGTTCAGCCAGTCAGCAACCCAGACCCCTTTTTCTTACAGTCCCCCAGTTGTCTGTTCACTTGTCTCTGGTCACACTGTGATATGTATAATCTTACTCTGTAGTCTTGAAGTGTTGTATATGCAGCATTACTTTTTGTATATGCTTGCCCATGTTTGGACTGTATCCCCTTCCGAGGTTTTGCAGTGACAGAACTTATTATCATATATAACCTCCTGACTTATATGCTTCAGAGCAGAATATGCCAGCTTGTAAGACGTAACAACTGTGTCTCCCCCTGCTCCATTTGCTCCTGCAGCGGTAGAACGTGAGCCAGCTCCACTGGTTAGTGTGGCTATAAAAAAAACAGTATACAGTTTTTAGATGCCCGGGCACACTTCTCACTCTTAATTTTTTTAATTAAAGAAAATGCAACTGTAATACATCGTTACAGTTCAGTTAACACTGCAGTATCTTCAGTCAAAAATATTACTCTGGCCTTTTTGTTGGAATGTTAAAAAAGCCAGGTAGTCAAGCTAACCAAAAAGCTTTGCATAATAGAGGGGCAGAGCTTTGGCCTATGATTGACGATGACTCAGAATCATTGAGGAGCAATGAAGGGGTGGAATACAAAATGGTCAATGAAAGACAGATATAAAAGATATCGCAGGAATAACAGGAATTTAACAAAAATTGGATAGGGGAATTTAAAAAAAATGAGACAGCATAAAAAAGTAAAGAAGGCAAAATAAAAAGTAGTGTAACAGTGGGCAGAGTTAAAAGTTATGGAAATAATAATACTTTAAAAAATAGGACATACTGGGATGAGCAGAGCCCACACCATTGGCACTGGTGGTCGGCGCTTTCCCTGACGGTTTTGCCCCTCTTCTTTCCGTCATATGCTGATGTAAGAAATAAAGAAGATAAAAACATAGATTTTGGTACTGTTAATCTACACGAAATTATTAAAACAGTCAAACGCAGTAACATTGTACTTATCTAAATCAAATCTCCTATGGTACTAGTATGATAAACTATCTTTGAGTTGACTCTACTCCTAAAACCCCTATTCCAAATTTCCTTAACAAAAACTACCTTTGGAACTAATGCTCTTGAACTTTGAATCTATTCTCATTTCTCAACCCCCTTGATGGACCAACTCAGTGTCACTTTTTTGCAATACATAGGTGCATATGAGTACTAACATCAAGGTGAAATTGCCTGGGACTGTACAGTCAGAGAGAACGCCAACTCACTGATATCACTAATTCACTATGGTGACCGGGGGACAGAGGAGTATGCATTGCAATGCCTGCTTAAATAATAAACCAAAGCAAGCGCCAACAAGTATAATTAGGTAGCGCCGAGAACCTGCCTAGCTCAAACTGGATCACATAATAATATTCTTAAAGTAAACGAAACGTAATTTACCTCTGAGTGGGAGCAGGATGCTGTTTGGTAAAAAAGGTTAGCGCTGTAGAACACAAACACACCAATAGTAAAATTAATACTAACTAAGTCCCGGAATCTCAAAGCCTAGCAGGTCCTGGTCACAGTCTATGATATATGATATCTGCCCAGTGGTGCGTCAGCTGCTGGGTGGTGCGCTGGACCTGGTTGGTACGTCAGACACACCAGCGCACCCCAGCCCAATGCATCTGATGCTGCCGCAGGGAGTAACTGCTACCAGACCTGCTGCCAGCATGGAGGAGAGGTGGCACTGCATGTTCAAAAACAGTGCTGCCACCTCCTCCTCACTAAAGATGGGCTGAGGCTCCACCATTTAGTGGTGCCGCAAGCCACAATGTCGGTGGCTGGTGCTAGCTGTGTGGTGCGCCTGGCGCTGCCACTTCCCTGTTCATCAGTGCCATCCTGCTCTGCCATGGTGCTTGGTGGTGGAGTGAAGAAGAAAAGAAACAGGAGAAGGAAGGAAGATAATGGAAAAATAAACAAAAATTCAAAAGGTCACAAAAAGCACAGAAAAATGAAAAAAAACATAAATGGTCAGATACAAAAAGACACACTAATACAATAAGTAAAAATGAGGGGTAGATTAATTAGAAAAGTGGACAATTGAAAAGATTCACGAGGGATGAAAAAACAGGCCCATCACCATAAACAGTGTAAAAAAACAAGATGGCTGGACACATGCACACCATGTGATGCAGTTCGCACATGATCGTGAACGCGAGAACATACTTTGAGTTGTATTTGACTTAAAACACAATGCAAATTTGCACAATGGGGTACTCTGCCCGCCCTCGGAACTCCTTGTAGCACGGTGGAATTCTTTTGCTACTTCACGGAGTTCCGCGTCGCTCAACTCCACGCACTCCGCCCACCCCTAATGAGCATCAGTTACATTACACAAGGACACATTCATTTTGGTTTTAGGCATGGGGAGATTAAGTGATTTGCCAGAATCACAGAATGTTGAGCTGACACTGAACCTCAAACCTGGTTCTCCAGTTGCAAAGTCTTCAGCTCTGGCCATTGCACCACATCCTCTCCCATAAGTGTAACGTATAATCAAATGATCAACTAGCAAATCATTTAGAAATTATTTGTAGCTGTTTGAAAACTCAGAAAATATGTCCTCATTTTAGTTTGTTTAGAGCACTAAATATAATTTCAATGGGAATAAGACCCTCTCATTTTTATAATTTTTAAAGGAAATACTTTAGGTATTACAGTTTTAAATACATCAGGCGTACAACACTTTTGTAACAAATATAGAATGTTAACAATCTAGTTGTTCATTCGATTATTGTGAGGACAGAGAGGTCAAGGGCACAGATTTGAATAATTGAGGGCATGGACTAGGGTGCAGAGGCAACAGGTTGAACACACTGGGCAGGCAGGAGGGGTAGTTGCAGCACAAACTGACAATGGAGGGATGAGGAAAGGGGGGCAGGGACAACAAACCATCCATGCAGGATAGGCAAGAGTGGCTGTGGCAATATAACAGGCCATTGAGGGCAGATGAAAGAGGTAGTGACAGTACAACCATGGATGCCAATAGACCCGATTCAGGCAGAAGACTCTCAATGTTTCTAATCCCAAAATGGGCTTTATTTTATCTCTCTCCTTCCTACAATATGCCCTTTTTCAATGTAAATCAATGGGGAAAATCAATTCTCTAGGTTTTATTTTTCAAAACTTCCCTCTTACCAAGTTCAAAATATTGGTAAATATGGTACATTGGATCACGGAGTGCAGGAGGAATGGGACCTGGACTCTTTTAAAAGAGGTCAGAGGGAGAGTCACCAAACTGACATTAGAGGGCAGGTTCCAGGGTTGCAGCACCACAATGCACTACACAGGGCAAGCAGGACGGCAGCACAACAGACCATGGAAAGCAATAAGGAGAGGACAGGGCCATGCACATGGACAACAGAGAGCAGAGAGGAAAGAGGCAAGGGCAGCAAGCTGACTATACCGGACACACAGGAGGAACAGTTGCACTATAACGGACCATGAAGGACAGAGGTAGGGTGCAGGGGCACGACAATGGAACAGACATGGCAGGAGGGAGAGGTTAGGGGCCTGCTCATGGAAAATGAAGTGTAGGGGGCAAGGGACAGAGCAGGAGCAGCAAGCGGACCATGGAGAGCAGGTGGGATGGGCACTGGAAGCACAACACGCAAGAAGGACAACAATGAGACTCTAATGGCATTTACATAGACAATATAGGTAAGCTGGGAGGGGGTCAGGGGCTGAATGCTGACCACACAGTGCAGATGGGATGGGCTGTGGCAGCAAAGAAGACCATACATGACAAGCAGGAAGGTTAGTGGCAGAGCAAGGCCATGGTGGGCAAGAGAGAGGGGCGGCAGGGACATGTGCAAAGGACCATGGAGGACAGAAGGGAGAGGTAGGGGCTACACATAGATAAGGGAGGGCAGGGGAAAGGGCTTCACAACAGACCATGCAGGACAGGCAGGAGTAGCAGTTGCAGCACAACAGACATCGGAAGGCAGAAGGAAGTGACAGCTAAATAGACCATCAAGGACAGTAAGGAGGGGATTAGGGCAAGGTGCCCGGATGAGCAGTGTGAAGGTGGCAGGGACAGGCAGCAGCCATCTGACCATGCCAGACAGAAGGGAGGGGCAGTGGCAGCTCAACAGAACATGCAGAGTAGATAAGAGGTGCTTTGGTAGGGTCTTGGAACAAGGTGGGCAAAAAGAAGGGAGCAGGGGCATGCACATAGACATCGAAAGGCAGAGAGAAGGAGAGTAGGGGCAGCAAGTACATAGGCTAGGTAGGAGGGCAATGATGGGGCATAGAATTAGGCAATGGAGGGAGGGCAGGAGGAGTGGGCAGGGATATCAAGTGAAATGGATGGCTATGGCAGCCCATCGTACCATGCGGACAACAGAGAGAAGTGAGGAGGTCAATGAGGCAGTAAGCTAACTGTTAAGGGCAGGTGGGAAGAGCAGTGGCAAACAATGGCCACACAAGGCTGTAATGAGGGAGCAGTGGCATAGACTTAGACAATGGATGGCAAGGGGGAGGAGAAACAGGAGCTGTAATCTTGGGGGGGCAACACAGTGCCACGCCAGCCCCTGCATTCAACCCACTCCCCACAGTGCATTGTGATGGAAATCTTACTTAACGTTTAAAAAAATCAAGAAATTCACAAAAAAAACAAAGCTAAGAGGGAGGTTATAATTAGGAAACTAGAACTCGCTCCCTCGCCTGCTACTTACCCCATATATTACAGCAGTTGTGACATCACCTATGACATCTTTGATAGTATCACTGTAACATTTGCAGTAAAATTATTGATGAGAAAATTGCACATTGCGGGTGCACGAGTTATAGTTACATAAGGCACAAGTTATAATTTCATGAGATAAGTATAACTGCAACAGGTGAATTTCTATGGTTTTGTGCTTGTAAAATATGAACCTTAGTATAACATCCCTGTAACCTTTGTTTTTTTATATATATAAAAGTTACAGGGATGTTATAGTAAGGCTAAGATTTCACTTGTACAAAGCCATTGAAATTCAGCAGTTAGAGTTAGGTCAAGTAACTATAAATCATGCTCTAAGGTAACAATAACTTGTGCCCACATCATGCACATTTTTCTCATTAATAATTTTACAGCAAATGCTGCAGTGATACTATCAGGGATGTCATAGAAGATGTCATGACTGATGTAATATGTGGGGTAGTTAGCAGTGCATGGTGAGAGCATGAGTTATATTTACCTTAAGGCACGAGTTATAAAGTCCTGGTAACCTTTGTTTTTTTCAGTGAATTTCTAAGGTTTTTTTAAATGTTATTTCCTAGCTATAACGTCCCTGTAACCTTTGTTTTTTTCAATTAATTTCTATGTTTTTAATGCTATTTTCTAACTATAACGTCCCTGCAAACTGGGTGTGTGTGATTGGATGTGTGAGTGGCTGTGTGGGTGTGTGAGTAGGTGTGTAGATCTGTGAGTGAGTGCATGATTTTTTAATTGGGGCCTGGATCCCCGAATCCTCCCCAAATCCACCCAAATACATGAGGATCCAGGAAGGATTCAGGAAGGATCTGGGGAGGATCCAAAGCACCTCACATGGTAAAAAATATATTTTTGGATAATTTCTTGCCCATGAGTGCTCCCTCACAGACCCCTCCATTAGTCCCATGGGGTCAGGGTACCTTTACCCTGAACCCTTCTATCACCTTTAGGGGCATATTTATACTCCGTTTGCGACGAATTTGCGTAGTTTTTTTCTACGCAAATTCGGCGCAAAACTAACGCCATATTTATACTTTGGCGTTAGACGCGTCTAGCGCCAAAGTATGAGGAATGAGCGTCATTTTTTTGCGTGAACGCCTTCCTTGCGTTAATGAGATGCAAGGTAGGCGTTCCCGTCTAAAAAAATGATTGAGGTGCAAATGCGTCGTATTTATACTCCCGGGCAAAAATCACGCCAGAGAGTGGGCGGGGCAAAAAACCCCGCATTTGCGCCTCTTTTTAACGCCTGGGTCAGGGCAGGCGTTAAGGGACCTGTGGGCTCAAAATGAGCCCACAGCTGCCCTCCCATGCCCCCAGGGACCCCCCCTGCCACCCTTGCCCACCCCAGGAGGACACCCAAGGATGGAGGGACCCATCCCAGGGACATTCAGGTAAGTTCAGGTAAGTATAATTGTTATTTTTTTTTATTTATTTTTTTGGCATAGGGGGGCCTGATTTGTGCCCACCTACATGCCACAATGCCCAATGACCATGCCCAGGGGACATAAGTCCCCTGGGCATGGCCATTGGGCAAGGGGGCATGACTCCTGTCTTTACTAAGACAGGAGTCATGTAAATGGCGTCTGGGCGTCGTTAAAAATGGCGCAAATCGGGTGGAGGCGATTTTTTTGCCTCAACCTGACTTGCCCCATTTTAAGACGCCCTAACGCCATTTTCCCCAACGCCGGCGCTGCCTGGTGTACGTGGTTTTTTTCCACGCACACCAGGCAGCGCCGGTCTGCTAGCGCCGGCTAACGCCATTCAATAAATACGGCGCCCGCATGGCGCTTCAGAATGGCGTTAGCCGGCGCTAAACTTTTTGACGCTAAACTGCGTTAGCGCAGTTTAGCGTCAAAAAGTATAAATACGGGCCTTAATCTTTATTTTCCGTGCTGGGAACCAAGGGCCAGATGTATCATCTGATTTTGCACTCGCAAACAGCGAAATCGGCCATTTGCGAGTGCAAAATCTGGGTCTGCAATGCATCAAACGCATTCGCAGACCAAAAACCAAATTGCGATTTTCTGCGTTGCGACCTGGATTTTGCGAATCGCAATTTGCGATTCGCAAAATCCAGGTCGCAATGCAATTCTGCAAAAAATCGCAAATTGCGATTTTTCACAGAATGGTATTTTGCAAGTGCAAAATACCATGACCTGCAACCAGGTGGTAACCTGGTCTAAAATTTTAAAATGCAGTAAAACTGCATTTTTAAATTTGATATGTAAAGCACACATGCCCTTTTGGCATGTGTGTACTTTACATGTGGTAAAAAAAATAATGGGGTGCAGGAGAGGGGGCCTTAGGCCCCCAGCACCCTGGCCCTTTGCTTTTCCCAAATTGTGATTTCTGTTTCAGAAATCGCAATTTGCAAAAATGCAAAAAATTGCGAATGGGGCCTGTATCGCAATTTGCGATTCGGTAATTGCATTTGCGATTTTTAAGAAATCGCAATTACCGAATTGCAAATGTGATACATGGCCCTTTGCGATTCGGTAATTGCGATTTCTTACATCTGGCCCCAAGTCCCAATGAACAAAATGATGGCAGCAACTTTCCTCTCAGGGTGCGGCCAGCAAATAATGGCATTGCTGTTAACTCCTGGATTCGCGAATCCGTGAAAGATCCGCATCCCTATATTTACAACTTTGATTTTCATTTAATAACTAAAAATCTACTGAATGGATTACACTGAATATCAAAAGGGGTTGTTTCTGGAGCAAAAGCTACCTTTCTGCCAAATTTGGTGTAATTCCATCCGGTGGTTAGGGCTGTAGTCGTGTTAAAAAACCCTATAGGAATTAACATAGAGAAAACACGTTTTGGGACCCTCCCTCTTTTTCTCAGCCCCTGCTTGATTGATCACCCCCAAAACTCTCCAGACGGCAGCTAAAGTGGGCATTACTTTTTTGGGGAAAACAACATGAAAATGTATCAACCGGTGGCAAAGATATAGGTAAGTCAAAAAACGCTTTTCCTATGGAAACTAGGTCCTAACTATAACTGGCGACCCACACCAGGTAATATATAAATATATATGAAAAAACACAATCCATGCAAATTCTACAGTATAATAAATGAGACACCATGCTTTGTAATGAAAGGTCATCTACTGCCAAAGCCATATAACAAACAATACTACTTGACTTTGCTTCAACTATATATCACAACACAGAGAAAAATATGTCCAAGAAATGAATAGGTATAAAATGCCCCTGTCGGGCAATAAACAAGCTAGGAACATATATGTAGTTGAATAACCAAAGGCACCAATCAAGACTAGAATACAAGCGACTGAGGTAGGAATTGTTTCAAGTAATTAAATAGTATCGCTTGAGTTCATAAAAACGAAATAAAAGTGCGATTGTATTTACGAATTAGTGTATTCACTGGAAATTACACACGCTATAAATGTACCTTACAGATGTGAGAATAACTAATGACGCACTAATGGCAGTGTAGCAGCCAGAGATTTGCAGGGCATGGTGTCCCTAATAATATGCTGTAATCTTTTTAAAAACTGAAGTATAGTGACAAGATGTGGACGACGTAAGCCCGTATTATGTAAATTTTAGGGAAATATCTTTGTAATGCTGAAGTTAGGACTGTGCATTGTTAACTCCATGGCCAGTATAATTTTAGGACATGGTGCTATACAGCATACGTACTGGCTGAAATTGCAGACCTTTCCCATCAAATTGAGTCATATCAAACATAATGGAATCATAAAAACCCTACAAAATTATGGCTTGCCTAAAATATTGTGTTAAGAACTCCCGGACGAAAAGTGCAATTGAAGAAATATAATTTTCAGCAGAACATATTTCAGACCAATAATCCGTCTCATGCGACATACTTATTAAATTAAGTAAATGTCTTCAAAGAAAAAAAAATCGGCCGGGGATACATTACATGAATTAGATTTGGTTTGTGGTGGTGCCTGCCTCCCTTTGATCACCCCCAGCGCAGACTTAGTGGGTGTGGAGTGGAGTCACCGTGTTTACAACCCCTGCATTTCATTAACATTTAATGTTGGTTATAATGCTGTCCTCTATGTTATTTGCCATCAGATACAGATTTGTAAAATTGCTGTCATTCAAAATGGTGGCGCTCTATAATAGGTGGTACAACATTTGGCTCAGATACTATATATGCTACGTTTAAAAATGTTTCAAGATTCATTAATAAACTCACTTTCAATCACATACTGATTCCATAAAATAGGATGACATCATAGTGGAAAAATCGGAATCAAATGAAGGCGAATGCTTAAAAAATACCGCTATGACGGGCTTCCTAAAACAACATTTAAGTTGCCACGGATGGGGAGCGAAATTGAAAGGAGGAGGTAGAAAACTGAGCCGTGAGTGGGGAAGAGAATGAGGAATAGAAGAGCAATGAAGATGGAAGTAACTATGAGGATATCCCGAGGGAGAAAGTGAGAGAGAAAGAAAGCAAGAGTGAGCATTAGTGAAGAGACCAGGGCGAGAGAGAAAGATACTGAAAGAGAAGGATAGAGAAGGAAAAGATAAATAAATGCAGGAAAGAGAAAATTTAATAAAGAAAGGGACAAACAAAATGTAATAAATCAAAAAGAATTGAAATATAGAGGGAGAGGTAACAGTTGAGACATATGGGATAAAGAACCCCGTAGAGAATGTCATTATTATGTTATAAGTCACCGAGCTTTTTTATGACCTGAGGGAGGAAAGGGACCTGTATTAAGTCACAGAATGCCAAGCCCTCTTAAAATCCTGGATCTACAGTTTAGAGCCATTTTTTAATGCCTGGATCAGGGCAGGCATTAAGGGATCTGTGGGCTCATTTCCATGATCACTGACCATGGAAGCAGTCCACAAGTGCCCTTTCCTTCCCCCAGGGACACCCCCTGCCACCCTCACCCACCCCTGGAGGACACCCGTGGATGGAGGGTCCTATCTACAGTCAGTAGAGGTAAGTAGATTTTTTTATGTAGAAGTGGCATGGGGGGCCTAACTTGGACCCCCCTACATTCCACTGTACCAATGGCCATGCCCAGGGGACAGAAGTCCCCTGGGCATGGCCATTGGGCAGTGGGGCATAAAATTTCCATAGGGGCTGTACGTCAAAAAACAATGCTAGTCAGGTTAGAGCCAATATTTTTGACTCTAACCTGACTTGCACCATTCTTTGGTGCACAACCCCCAGTCTTCCCTTTGCCTCCGCTGACCGGTTACCATAATTTATTTTGACGCTAACCAGTTTGCAGCCCGGCTACAGTCATTCCATAAATAAGGCACCCGGCTGGTGCTTTGGAATGGCGGTAGCACGCATTAAACTTTTTGACGCAAATGTGCACTCGTGCAGATTTGCGCCAAAAATTATAAATGTGGGCTTAAGAGTGCAAACAAATCATCCTGCCATAAATGTCTCCTTAATGCCAAATGACTGTGAATTTTCAGGGAAAATGCTTCTGAATAAAACTAGCTGAAACTCAAGGTAGAACACTGGAATAATGGAAGCACCAATGAAGAGACGTTATGAAGATCCAAGATTCTAAAGTTAGTCTTTTAGTTCATCACTGTTTAATTTAGGAGATGGTGCCCTTAAAGCGGCCCTGACCTTCTCTTATTAGAGGGAAGAGACAAGTACAGCAAAGCTTGGGGCGGCACAACTGCTATTCAGTAAAGTGTCCAAACTTTCTATATAAGAAAATAAGGTATGAAAGTGAAATAGTCTAAAATGAGAGCAGTACAAACAAGGGCTTAGCATAGGCCCCAGCAGCCCTTGCGTTGTAGGCATCATCACCCTCCTGAGGGTGTGGTATGTGAGCTTCAGGGACCACTCACCACTTTCTGCAGGGAGGCCTGCAATTTTACTTTATGTCACTGTGTCAAGAGGATAAAGCGTCTGCAGATGGTGAGAGGCTCTTAGGTTATCAAAATGTTCCTCCATTTTTGTGAATGAGCACAAGACTTGCTAGCGCAGGTGTTTTAATAAAAAAATATTAATGAGTATTCATGTATTCTGAATAATGGATTTGCGAAAAAAATGTAATAACATAGAAAAACAATGCATGCATTTGAAAATGTGATCACGATGAGTGGCCGCCAGTGTTCACGAAGTTTACTTATTAATGGCTTATTAATATGAAATGTTGAGCATTTGTTTGATTAATAGTAAAATGTCATAATAAGGGTTATTCATTATGTATTAGCTTTATTAACTGTAGGCCTTAACTTACCAGAGGTCTTGGCCTAATTGCACGGCCTCATGTCCACTGTACTGTCTAAATGTGCTCGTAGCTAAAAAGTTTTCTCATGAGAACCGACTGCTAGAAGATGCTGTTCTTGCTACATGTAACATTATGAATGTAATGTGTGTAAGACTGACTTTTTCAGGAGGAGAACAATGGAGACACTGACTGGAGTACAAGCTGCAACAATATTGTTACCTGATGAGCCGGATGATGAGGACATTACAAGAGAAGCCAATCAGCGACATGTGAACGGAGTAGTGGTCGAATCCATAGATTTGAAGTTTTGGTTTTATTGGACAATGTATGAACATGTGATCCCTTGACCAATAGGGACTTGGGAAGTAGTTTTAGGGAATCTAACTAAGCCGGACTGCACCGAGGGAAGAGACTCCAATTGCCCATTTTCTTTCTGGCTGAAAGGTCATTATTTTCTGGACAAGAGATGTTCTTAACTTTACTGCTTAAAGACTTTGCTTTGATTAAATTGTGTTTCTTTTGTCGCTTTGGACAGCCAGTGTTGTTTCTGTATGTGTATCATTTGATTTTGAGATTAATTTACATGACTTTAGCATTGTTAATATAGGGAAATAAATATTCTAACTATTACTAAAGGTGTAGTTATTCATGACTGAAAGGTAATGGTATGTGACAATCACTGACTCCATTGATTACTAATGCTAATGATTATCACTGATCATTGAGGTTATTGATTGATTATTGATCTGCATGTACTGGAGTTATGGTGCGGTCATCTTAATTCAGAGTCAAAAGGTTCATCGACCTATTCGCGTCCCCTTGTAAGTTTACTTATTAAGGTCTGACACGTCAACAGAGATGGTAGCAGAGACAAATGGTTTGCCTCCTAAAGAGCCCTTTATAGACATCCAGTACAAAATAACAGATATTTACAGAGATAGTGACAGCTTGATGGTTTGTCTCCTTAATAAGCTATTATGGGGGTCCCAGAGTCGGTAGCAGAAAGACATAGGTGGTCATTCTGACCCTGGCGGTCTTTGACCGCCAGGGCGGAGGACCGCGGGAGCACCGCCGACAGGCCGGCGGTGCTCCAATGGGGATTCCGACCGCGGCGGTAAAGCCGCGGTCGGACCGGCACCACTGGCGGGGTCCCGCCAGTGTACCGCCGCCCCATTGAATCCTCCGCGGCGGCGCAGCTTGCTGCACCGCCGCGGGGATTCCGACCCCCCCTACCGCCATCCAGATCCCGGCGGTCGGACCGCCGAGATCCGGATGGCGGTAGGGGGGGTCGCGGGGCCCCTGGGGGCCCCTGCAGTGCCCATGCCACTGGCATGGGCATTGCAGGGGCCCCCGTAAGAGGGCCCCTACATGTATTTCACTGTCTGCTGCGCAGACAGTGAAATACGCGACGGGTGCAACTGCACCCGTCGCACAGCTTCCACTCCGCCGGCTCGATTCCGAGCCGGCTTCATCGTGGAAGCCTCTTTCCCGCTGGGCTGGCTGGCGGTCTGAAGGCGACCGCCCGCCAGCCCAGCGGGAAAGTCAGAATTACCGCCGCGGTCTTTCGACCGCGGAACGGTAACCTGACGGCGGGACTTTGGCGGGCGGCCTCCGCCGCCCGCCAAGGTCAGAATGAGGGCCATAGACATTAACAGAGATTGTAGTAGCTTGATGATTTGGTTCTTTTGAAAGTTCATTATTACTGAGATTTGGATTTATTTTTCAACAATGTTAATTGGAGAGAAAATGTTTCCCTAAGTTCTGAAATGACTTTCATAGAATCTTGGAGCCTGCTAATGGTTGTTTGAGGATGTTCTCGGCTTTCTAGTGACAGGGTGAATGAAGTAGGTTTTGTGGTTACACAGCTTATGCAAATTGTAGGTGAATTGTGATGTTTGTGAGAGTTTAGGAGTTTGCTTACTCCAAATGAAGTTGTAGAAGGAGTGTGCATAGTCCGAAGTGTGAGAGTAGGGAAGTCGTCGAACTTCACATGTGTGTGGTGCTTTGTGCTCAAAAATTGCCCACGTGGTTGTTGATGTATGGATCCTGTGTGGTCTAAGACTCTGGAGTATATTGAAAAGTGTATGAGACACTTGGATTTTTGTTGTAATTTGTCTGGTTTAGTAGGTCGATCAGGCGTGGTCGACAAGTCAGAGTGTGAGTCAAAGTGAGTGAAATAATTTTTCGACTGAGATCTGGCGAGTCCTATGTGCACCAGGTCAGACCTATTGATCAGTTGAGAGTAAAATTTGTGGGTTGAATTTAGCTTGTGAATCAGGGAGCCTGAGAAAGAAGGAGTAACTATAAGTGCGGGAAGAGCCGTCAGTGAAAAATCTGAAGCGATTGCGTTAACTTTCCTGTAGTAAACCAGCAGATTTGGTTTTTGATTTTGGGGTTAGTGCTTGCAATTTTTGCATTTGTTTTGTGTGAACTGAAGTTTGGGAGGACAAGCCGCAGTATGTGTCAGTGTGACATCATTGGAGCCGCGTTGGGATAGGTTGGTAAGTGAGAAGGGTCACACACGGATTGGCAACCGTAGTAGGGAGGCTAGAAAGTCTCCAACAGTGGAGGAAGAATCAGATGATGATGAGTTTCTTTTACAGTTATTGAGAAATTGCACACAACCATATGCAAAACATGAGAGTGATCCGAGCACCAGTGTTGATCCTTCAGCTCTGACAAAGGTTAATGGGACAGTGAGTCCGGTGCAGGTTAATACTAGCCTGACACAGAATACGATGCAGGGTAGTCTTAAAGTGCCTACTACTCCTGTAGTACAAAATCTGGTGCAACCTCCACAGGTTCAGAGAATTTACCCTGATGTACCCGTTATTGAAACAGCTATGAACTTAATGGTGCCTACGGAACAGATTTTCCTGAGGCTGATGTTGGTTCAGACTGAGCCAACTCCGCTTTTACTGCCCCCAAGGGCAGCCACAAGTTATGTGCGGAGATTCACTCCGGTACAGGGTTACAGTCAGATATGTCTTCAATGATGAATCGGAAAATGGGAGTTACTCTCCAACAGATCTTAAGTACAAGACAAACCCCAGATGCTATACCTTTAATTATTACTATTGGTCCAGCCGTACCCTTATTTGCACAGAAGAAACCTAGGGCCAGATGTAGGAAAGGATTTGCAACTCGCAAACGGCAAAAACTGGACCGACTCGCAAAATGCATTTCAGAATCGCAAATAGGAAGGGGTGTTCCCTTCCTATTTGCGATTCCTAGTGGTATGCAATACCATTTGCGATCACATATGCGGTCGCAAATGGTGTTGCAGTTACCATCCACTTGAAGTGGATGGTAACCCATTCGCAAATTGGAAGGGGTCCCCATGAGACCCCTTCCAGTTTGTGACTGGACCCAAAAACATTTTTTCAGGGCAGGGAGTGGTCCAAGGGACCACTCCCTGCCCTGAAAAAATACCAAAACTAAAGGTTTCGTTTTTTTTTTTAAGTGCAGCTCGTTTTCCTTTAAGGAAAACGGGCTACACTTAAAAAAAAAAAACTGCTTTATTTAAAGCAGTCACGAACACAGAGGTCTGCTGACGACAGCAGGCCTCCATGTTTGCGAGTGCCTAGACTCGCTATGGGGCCGCAATTTGCGACCCACCTCATGAATATTCATGAGGTGGGTCATTGCGACCCCATAGCGAGTCGCAGTCGGTGTCTGAGACACCGTACTGCATGACATTTTGCGAGTTGCAAATAGCGAGTCGCTATGACTCGCTATTTACAACTCGCAAAATGTTTCTTTGCTACATCTGGCCCTTAGTGTATGTGAACAGTGTGTCATGTCACAGAACATGATGGGGTGAGGACATAACAAAAATACTCAAGTGGTTTCTCCTGTGAGACAGACTTTCCATTTGGAGCACTTCCAGATACTATGATAGAGTCAAACATTAGCCAGAGCTTGAAATTGACACCACAGAATCCGAATGCAGTTGCACAGCAGGTGACACCTGTCCAAGCCAGTAACATTTTGTTGCAAGGTTTAATAGCTCACAGTTGACTCAACGGTTAGACAAGCTGAATACCCATTAGAGTGCTCCTAAGGGAGAAGAGTGTTTGAATTATGCTAGGGTAAGCATGAAAGCAGGTGAGCTCATTGAGGGAACAATGGGTGTGAACAGGTTAGAATCATACACAGAAGCAGAGCTGAGATATTTGTGCCCGAAGATTGCAAGTGAGCAATGTGTATCGAAAGCTAGCACACCTGACAGAGAAGTACGGCATAGAAATAGAGAAAATGAAGCATTTTAAAAGTAGTTACAGACTTAAGATTTTGAACACATGAGATCTGCCAGAATGAAGGCACACCTTAGGGAATTGCTTCAAAGTGCCAAGACCTGGGGAGCATTAGAAAAGTGGGAAGCCAGATGGGTAAAGAAAAGAGACAGAAGGAAAAGGGATTCTGTGGTGCTGACTGCAAATGTGCAGCAAGGTCAAGATCCAGTGAAGATTTTACCAATGGGAGAGGTTCCAGGAGGGAATTTTATTTGTGTCCCTTGGAGCAGAAGTGATATTCTATCATTTACAAATGCTTATCCAAAATTGAGGGAAAAGCCAGTAGAGAGGTACCAGCAGACAGACAGGTTTGTGAAACTTGCAAAGTGCCTGTGTGAAGACTTGAACACATTACTAGAGATAGTAGTCCCAGCTGATCTGTGGATAGAATGCAAGAGAAGTGTAGATTGGCCAACAAGCGAACCAGAGAGAGGGGAAAATACAGGTGCACCATCTCCCGAGGTAATAAAATATTACTATAAGGTGATTGAATTTTTGAAAACAAGAATTTTGTCCAAGAATATTGATTGGCAGAGGATTGACAGGACAGCTCAGGAAGCAAAGGAGTCAATACATGCGTATTATGAGAGGTTGTTACTGGTGTTCAAGCATTACAGTGATACAGAGACAATTAAGGAGAAGGACATGATTAATTTTGTGTTCAGATTTGTGGAAGTATTGAGACCTGAAATTAGCCAGATGATTAAGAGTCATTTGATTTGCTGGCAAGCAAAGCCAATTGATGAGGTGTTGAAGGATGCAAAGTACTGTAGTGATGAGATAAAGTTGAAGCAGAGAAAGCTGAAAGAAAAGGCGATGGTGATGCAGACTAAAGCTGCTCAGACAGGCATGAAAGGAAATTTTCCACAACAGCTACTGCAAAAGCAGTAGGGAAACATGGGCGGTCATTACAACCCTGGTGGACGGTGTTAAAGCTGCGGTAATAGCGCAAACAGGCCGGCGGACAAAAAAATGGAATTATGACCCTGGCGGAAACCGCCAACAAAGACAGTCACTTTAACACATCGCCCGCCACAGCGGTACAGACAAACAGCGCGGCGGTCACCGCCAACAGACAGGCGGAAGACAATGTACCGGCCACACCATCACAACACACCAATCCGCCACCTTTTCCGGGGCGGATTCACCGTGGATAAAAACACGGCGGAAACAGCTTTTGCTATGGGAAAACGCTCACCTCAACACATCCCACGAGGAACTAGGACTCCATGGACCCGGAACTATAAATCTTACCTGCCCTTGCATTCCTGCTCATCTACGACCAACAGCGACGTGGGCGCAGAACATACCGGTGAGTACTGCACCTACGACACGGGGGAGGGGGGGAGGCAAAAGTTACGGGGACACCCACAAAACACCCCCACCTCCACCCTCGCATATTACAACATACACACCAATGCAGTCACAAAAATCACAGTAACAACCCACAACCCCCCCGGAAGAATGCAATGACAAAGCGAATAGCGCCCAAACTTTGTATTGTGCCAATACTGTATACTACTCATTAAAAAATATACGGATATATATCACGAAATCTGTCAAAAATAAATGTACCAAACAAGAATTAGTGCAGATATGTACACAACAATGTCCGTGCACCAACAGTCCAAAAATGCCGGGGCATCAGATAGAAACACTACAGGCACCTCAGGGGATTATATGACGGAACACCGAATTAAAAACAACTACTAACCTTAACAACGAGGTCGGAACACCGACCTCGTCCTTACTACTAATGATTTTACCACGAATGCCTTAACAACGATATTTCGTTGTAAAGGCATTCCCGATAAAATCATTAGCAATAGGCACCATTCACCCTACATCCCTCACCCCACCCCCCCAACCCCACCCCAAAACCTAAAACCCCCTGACCCCCCACCCACTCCCCAAAACCAAAAACGCCCCACCCCCCAACCCCACCCTAAAACCTAAAACCCCCTGACCCCCCACCCACTCCCCAAAACCAAAAACGCCCCACCCCCCAACCCCACCCCAAAACCTAAAACCCCCTGACCCCCCACCCCCTCCCCAAAACCAAAAATGCCCCACACCTCAACCCCACCCCAAAACCTAAAACGCCCCACCCCTGACCCCCCACCCACTCCCCAAAACCAAAAATGCCCCACCCCCCCAACCCCACCCTAAAACCTAAAACCCCCTGACCCCCCACCCACTCCCCAAAACCAAAAACTCCCCACCCCCCAACCCCACCCTAAAACCTAAAACCCCCTGACCCCCCACCCACTCCCCAAAACCAAAAACGCCCCAACCCCCCCCCAAAACCTAAAACCCCCTGACCCCCCACCCCTCCCCAAAACCAAAAACGCCCCACACCCCAACCCCACCCCAAAACCTAAAACCCCCTAACCCCCACCCCCTCCCCAAAAACAAAAACACCCCACCCCCCCAACCCCACCCCAAAACCTAAACCCACCACTTACCTTCGCCAACTCCCTTCTTTGTACCTTAACCACGCATGTTCGTTGTTCAGAACATACGTAGTTAAGGCACAAAAATACGAAGTCGTGGTTAAAAAAAGCTTTGTTACGCTTTCGTTAACCACGACTTTCGTAATAAAAAAGTCGTAAAAAAGGATATTTCCCACCTCAGGGGGAAGGGAAGGGGGGGCACCTCAGCCACATGAATGCGAAGCCAGATCCACGACGGGGCTCCATGCCCATTGATGTATCCTGGGGAGTGCAAAGCCACAGTCTCTCAAGTCTCTACAGTGGGTGGGTTGCCCACTGTGCCATCCTGGGGAGTGCAAAGCCACAGTCTCTCAAGTCTCTACAGTGGGTGGATTGCCCACTGCCATATCCTGGGGAGTGCAAAGCCACAGTCTCTCAGGTAGATGCAGGTCTCCACTGGTCCTGGAGGGGGACTGGTGCCCAGACTGGATGAGTCTCCCTGTGAAAGTACCTGTCCTGTCACTGTCCCAGCTGCACATGGGAGAACGATGCCTGATGTGCCGGACTATTCATACCCACACGGTCTTTGCCCTGTTCAGCGGTCTTCACCATGGCGGTCTTGGCCTTGTTCAGCGGTGATTTGCCATGGCTGCCTATGGACTGTTCAGCGGTGCTTTGCCATGGCGGCCTTTGCCCTGTTCAGCGGTCTTCACCATGGCGGTCTTGGCCTTGTTCAGCGGTGCTTTGCCATGGCTGCCTATGGACTGTTCAGCGGTGCTTTGCCATGGCTGCCTATGGACTGTTTAGCCGTGTTTTGCCATGGCTGCCTATGGACTGTGCAGCGGTAGCCTAAGATGGCGGTTCAGATACTGACATTGGTGTGTGGCATGACGATCTCCACACTGGACATTGGTGTGTGGCATGACGAACTCCACACTGGACATTGGTGTGTGGCATGACGATCTCCACACTGGACATTGGTGTGTGGCATGACGAACTCCACACTGGACATTGGTGTGTGGCATGACGATCTCCACACTGGACATTGGTGTGTGGCATGACGTTCCATCATTGCCCAGCGGGGCTGTGAGATTCTGGACCCTCCTGGGCTGTGACTCCGGCGGTTGCGGTGGTCTCCTGACCAGTAACGATACTTGAGCCCTCCTGGGCTATGACTCAGGCAGTGGTCTCTGGACCAGTAACAATACTTGAGCCCTCCTGGGCTATGACTCTGGCGGTGGTCTCCTGACCAGTGACGATACTTGAGCCCTCCTGGGCTATGACTCTGGCGGTGGTCTCCTGACCAGTGACGATACTTGAGCCCTCCTGGGCTATGACTCTGGCGGTGGTCTCCGGACCAGTGACGATACTTGGTCCCTCCTGGGCTATGACTCTGGCGGTGGTCTCCGGACCAGTGACGATACTTGGTCCCTCCTGGGCTATGACTCTGGCGGTGGTCTCCGGACCAGTAACGATACTTGAGCCCTCCTGGGCGATACTTGAGCCCTCCTGTGCTATGACTCTGACGGTGGTTTCTGGACCAGTGACGATACTTGGGCCCTCCTGGGCTGTGATTCTGGCGGTGGTCTCCGGACCAGTAACGAGGGTGCTGGCGGTTGTGTCTGGACCGCCGGAAATGATGGCGCACTTCTCCGCCGTGACACTCACAACAGGTTGGGGAGACTTCCTCGGGACCTTCCCCACCTTCTTTTGAGTTACAGATGACTCACCAATCGCCTTGGATCCCATTTCACTGTTTGTACCACCAGGAGTCTTGACACGCTCCCGTCGTCCAATCTCCAATTTCGGAGCCTTCACAGGGGGTGGGCTGACAGTGCCTTGGCTCCGGGTCCTACTGCCTGCCCTGGTGGACGGGGCACTCCAAAAACCTGGAATACGCACCACTGGTACTGGAGGCATTTTGGCTGAGGCGCTACGACGGGACTGATTAATTGGAGGAGGGGGTGGGGGCAAAAAGGTCAATTTGACATAGGGACAGTTTCTGACGTACACTGGGATGGGTAGTTGGAGGGGCTCTGGGAGTGGAGGAAGAGGAGGTGGTTGTAGGAGGTGTCACTTTAGGTGTTTTGGGTGCAGATGCAGGTACTGGAGGCTGTCGTGAGGTGGATGGATGTTGGGTGAGTGATTGCCGGCGTTTGTGTACTTTGGGAGGGGGCGTCACAGACACACTGGGAGAGGACACAGGGGACGTGTATATGGCAGTGGAGGTGGTGAGTGCAGGTGAGTGGCTTGTGGTGCTGGGTGTCCTGGTGCGAGTCCTAGTGCCTGTAGATGTGGTGCATGCAGGTGTGTGTGTAGACAACACTGGGAGGGAGGAGGGAGAAAAGGAGGAGGGGGACACAGTGGAGACAGTGGATGTTGCTGTGTCTGTATGGGTCTGATGCTTGTGTGAGTGCTTGTGGTGAGTGTGGTGCCTATGTTTGCTTGAGCTACTTTTGGGTGTTGACTTGTCTGCATGCTGGTCTGTAGGTGTGCTTGGGATGGGCTGGGGTACAGGTGAATCGGTCTGGGTGTAGGACGTGGGAGGGGGAGGCTGGACACAGGGACAATGGCTGCCATCAGTGCTGAGGCCAGAGATTGCAGGGTTCGCTGAAGGACAGCCTGACCAGAATGAATGCCTTCCAGGAATACATTACGTGAAGCTCCCCTCGCCCTCCGTCCCACTGGTGAAATCAGAGTCTGTGGTGTGGCCCTCCATGGCCATGTGGGATGCAGCTCCCTCGTGCTCCGGTGCCACTGTACCTCCACCTGATTATGCTGATGTACCGAAGGACAGGGAGAGCAGAAAAAGGGTGGAGACAGAAGAAAGAGAGTTTTAGTGCATGGCATACCGCTACTGTTGGCGGACAAGACAAACGCAGCAGCCCCCTGCATTACGCCTTGCTCCTGCCCTCTGCACATGCAATTCCTGGGAAATGGCCTACATGGCAATGGTAGACATCTGCCCACATGGATGGGAAAGGGGCTACTATACATCAATTTGCCATTTTTTTTAGCTGGGGTAGAGTGCCACATGGCCTACATAACGGAGGGGCCTTGCCTACCTAACTCGCCCTGGCCTAGGGACACCCACAGCCCACCACCCCCACCCAGACAGCTCCACAGCACGCAAAGTCCATTGCATGAGGTTGAACTCACCCCCTTGTGTCTGCTGTGATGTCCTTAAGCGCCCATCCAGCTCCGGGTAGGCCACCGCCAGTATCCGGAATATCAGGGTGGTCATGGTGCGACGGGCACCCCTCCCATGTTGGGAGGCCATCCCCAGCTGGGCCTCCACCATC
This sequence comes from Pleurodeles waltl, assembly GCF_031143425.1. Classification (NCBI taxonomy): domain Eukaryota; kingdom Metazoa; phylum Chordata; class Amphibia; order Caudata; family Salamandridae; genus Pleurodeles; species Pleurodeles waltl. The sequence continues at coordinate 375,461,892 of NC_090447.1, forward strand.
TTCTTGCTGCAGCGGCGAATGTCCTCCCATCTCTTCCAGCAGTGGGTGCCCCGTCTATGGTGGGCCCCCAGGGTCCGGACCTCCTTGGCGATGGCACGTCAAATGTCCCTCTTCTGGTGGGCGCTGACCTACATGACATGCACAAGGAAAGAGGAACAGTCATTACCTACTGCACCGTCATTGTAATTGGCCCCCTCCCAACTCTATCCCTGGGGCCCATTCATCCCCATGCATGACTGTTCTATGTACTCTGCCCCCTTCCCTCATCCACCCAGCCCTCTCCACCCAGGCCTAGCCCATACAACGTGCTCCCTGTGTACTGACCTGTTGGTCTGGAGGACCGTAGAGTAGCGTATACTGGGGGAGGACCCCATCCACAAGTTTCTCCAACTCCTGAGCAGTGAAGGCAGGGGCCCTTTCCCCAGACGCAGCAGCCATCGTCGCTTCCAGACTGAGGTCACAGCAGCAACAGCAGTGTAGGTCCTCTCCTGTTGAAGGTCAGGTATCTAGTGATTGAACAGATAGAAAATGGTGGTGACCTCCGCAGCGGTGACGTCCGCGGCGGTGCGCATCATCACCGCCAGCGCACCTGTTCATTGGCTCCTGGGACCCATAGGGTCCAATGTTAACCAATGCAGCATTGCGCCGTGCTCTACGACTGCCTACCGCGACGGTGTGCAACGCCAGCGCTGTTACCCCACAATTCCATTGTCCCATTTTAGAGGTCAGGCAGCCGCCATTTCAGGGTCCCACATGGCTTCATTTACTACTGCGTCACACATACCGAGGCCTACACTCAAAACCTTTCCCGGATGGGTTAATTGTCTGGTGTAGTCTTGTGTATGACTGTGGATACATACCTGGAGGAATGCTGTCAGTTTTTTCGCTGTTGTCTTTCTTAGGCACCGTCAGTTGGGACATATTGGAAGATGGCGGAATCCGCCGGTGTACCGACTGCTGGTGGACCTGTTGACAATGGAAGAGCGACATGTCATTGTGACCTACCGGTTTGACCGTGCCACAATCCGGGAACTATGTACCCAGTTGGAGCCTGACCTGATGTCACCAATCCGCCATCCGACTGGAATACCCCCTGACGTGCAGGTGCTGTCAGTGCTCCATTTCTTAGCAAGTGGGTCTTTTCAGACAACTGTGGCCATGGCATCAGGGATGTCCCAGCCTATGTTTTCCAACGTCTTGTCCAGAGTGTTGGCTGCCCTGCTGAAACACGTAAGGAGATACATCATTTTCCCTGAGGTGGCGGATTTGCCTACAGTGAAAGGTGACTTCTATGCCCTGGGACATATCCCCAACGTCATAGGTGCCATTGATGGGACCCATGTAGCTCTGGTCCCCCCCCGCAGGAATGAACAGGTGTACAGGAACCGGAAGAGTTGTCATTCGATGAATGTCCAGATGGTCTGTTTGGCAGACCAGTACATCTAGCAGGTAAATGCAATGTTCCCTGGCTCAGTGCATGACGCCTACATCCTGCAGAATAGCAGCATCCCTGATATGATGGGTGAACTCCAGAGGCACCTTGTATGGCTATTGGGGGACTCTGGTTACCTCAACCTGTCCTGGCTACTGACCCCAGTGTGGAATCCCAGGACCAGGGCAGAGGAACGCTACAATGAGGCCCATGGGCGGACTAGGGGGGTAATCGAGCAGACCTTCGGCCTCCTGAAGGCCAGGTTCAGGTGCCTCCATATGACAGGTGGGTCCCTATTCTACTCACCGAAGAAGGTGTGCGACATCATCATCGCCTGCTCCATGCTCCATAACTTGGCATTGCGACGCCAGGGGCCTTTTCTGCAGGAGGATGATCCAGATGACGGTGTTGTTGCAGCGGGGGAGCCTGGGGAGCCTGTGGACAGTGATGAGGAGGAAGCTGATGAAGATGAAAACGACAACAGGGAGTCAGTCATACAGCAATATTTTCAATGAGACACAGGTGAGTACAATTTCATGTTTCACATTATATTACATTTCATACGTCTACCTCTATCCTGTACCTACATTTCACTCTCTATTTGTTAACTGAGTTTTCCCCTTCCATTTCAGTTTCACTAATGGGTTGACCTACGTGTCAACAGCTTGCACCCTTAAAAGGCTTGTGATGTGTGACATTGGTATGTTGACCTTCCAATGGCTAACCTTTTTTAACACTGTAATTGACAATACAAAGTTCACAATCATTGACTGACTCCAATATTATTGAGGTTTCAAGGGTGTTTATTGAAGTGCATAAAAATGTAGGGGGGTTGTGAAATGGGGAGAGGACATGGTGGAATAATGTCCATGGCAGAGTCCAGTCTATTAGTCTCACAGGTACATTGCACATCTGGCCATTGGAAGTGGAGCTGGGCCAGTTTCAATCTGGACAGGGTAACAATGTGGGACAGTGGGGGGACAATCAAGGTAGTCTTATTTCCTGGCGGGGGTCTTGCCATCTTGCTCTGTCCTGTTCCTGGATCTCAGGGCCCGCTTGCGTGGTGGTTGTCCGTCTGTAGGGGGTGGGGTGCTGGTGTGTTGGTCCTGTGGCAGGGCGTCCTGTCCACTAGCGCCGGCGGAGGTGGTGGGCAGTTCGTCATCCTGGCTAGTGTCAGGGGCCCCTTGGAGTGCCACGGTGTCCCTCAAGGTCTTTTGAATGTCCGTCAGCACCCCTATGATGGTGCCCAGGGCGGAGCCGATGGTCCTGAGCTCCTCCCTGAACCCCAAATACTGCTCCTCCTGCAGGCGCAGGGTCTCCTGTAACTTGTCCAGGACCGTTGCCATCGTCTCCTGGGAGTGGTGGTATGCTCCCATGATGGAGGAGAGGGCCTCGTTGAGAGTGGGTTCCCTTGGCCTGTCCTCCCTCTGTCGCACAGCAGCCCTCCCAGTTCCCCTGTGTTCCTGTGCCTCCGTCCCCTGGACCGTGTGCCCACTACCACTGCTCCCAGGTCCCTGTTGTTGTTGGGGTGGTGGGTTAGCCTGGGTGCCCTGTAGTGGTGGACACACCGCTGATTGACCTGTCCTGGGTAGTGAGGTATGGGACCGCTGGGTGGGTGCTGTGCTGGTGTTCCCAGAGGGTTGCAGTTCGGTGTTGGGCTGTGGCTGGGCAAGGGGAACCGACTGTCCTGAGGCCCACGATGGTCTGGGCTGGTCATCAAGATCCAGTAGGGCAGAGCTGCTGTCGTCACTGTGGGCCTCTTCTGGGGGTTGAGTGGTGTTGCCTGGACCCTCTGGTGTGGTGACGGTCCTTCGGGTTCCTGCAGGGGTATGAGAACCTGATTATTGCATGTGTGTGTTTCATGGTGTGCAATGGACGGGTGTGCGTGAACCCCAGTGCAGGCATTCCTGTGTGGGGGCTTGTGTGGTGATGGTTGTGGGGTGTTGTGGGTCTGTGCAGTGGGCATGCTTTAGTGATGGGTGTCCATGCTTAGTTGTGCCATGCAGGTCTTGGGGTTGGGATGGGTGGTTGGTGTTATGGGTAGATTAGTGAGGAGTTAGGATGATAGGGGAGGGTGTGAGCGTGGGGGTGTGTGATAGCAGGCAGGTAGGGTAGGGGATATGATAGTGAAGATTAGACTTACCAGTGTCCGTTCCTCCGACGACTCCTCCGAGGCCCTCAGGATGCAAGATGGACAAGACTTGCTCCTCCCATGTTGTTAGTTGTGGGGGAGGAGGTGGGGGTCCTCCGCCAGTCCGCTGTACCGCGATGTGGTGCCTGGATACCGTTGAACGCACCTTCCCCCGTAGGTCGTTCCACCTCTTCCTGATGTCCTCCCTATTTGTTGGGTGCTGTCCCACAGCGTTGACCCTGTCGACTATTCTTTGCCATAGCTCCATCTTCCTGGCTATGGATGTGTACTGTACCTGTGCGCCAAATAGCTGTGGCTCTACCCTGATGATTTCCTCCACCATGACCCTGAGCTCCTCCTCGTAGAAGCGGGGGTGTCTTTGGCGTGACATGGGGTGGTGTGTGTGATGTGTGGGGTGATGTATGTGTTGATGAGTGTGGTGAATGTAGTGGTATGTGGTGTTTTGTGCGTGGATGTTGTGTGGGTGATGGTGTAGTGTGCCTCTGTGTGATGGTGTTATCTATTCTGTGCTGTCTCTCTCTGGCCTTCGTCTCTAATTTGTGGTCGTAGGGGTTTGTGGGTGATGTGAGTGTGTGTTTTATATTGTATTGGATGTGTGGGAGTGGTGTTTGTATGTGTATCAGGTGTGTGTATTTTGAATTGTCCTATGTGGCGGTGTTTTGGAGAGGTGTGTGTATTTTGAGCGCAGCGGTGTGTACCGCCAATGGAATACCGCGGTTGAAAGAGCGCCGCGTGGATTCGTGGGTCATAATAGCATGGGCGTGTTTCTGTTGGCGTGGAGGATTTGTTTCCGCATGTTTATCGCTGACCTTTGGTGTGGCGGTATTGTGTGGGTGTCTGAATTTCGGCAGATTCCGTGATGTGTGTCATAATAGCTGTGGCGGTCTACCGTGGCCGCGGCGATGTATTGGCGGTCTTCTGCACGGCGATAAGCACCTTATACCGCCAGGGTCGTAATTACCCCCATGGTGTTTTAGCCGCAGATGGGAGGTAGAGGTCGCAGAGGTAATATGAATCACGGTTCAGACTTAGGTGCTGTATTGGTTCAGAACGATGTGCAGGGAATGAAGAAATTGTTGCCTTGACACGTTTGCGGAGCCGTCGGTCTTTGGAAATGAGAGTGTCCAATGTTGGTGCAGGAAGGTGTTGTTCAGCAAACTAATGATGTCAATTCATCCCAGAACATAAGGGGACTAAGAATGAGAGGTCCTAACCCACATTTTTAAAATGATGTGAATCAAGTGCAGAGTTTTTAAACCCATGAAGCATGTGCAAATGCCATGTGTACAAATGACACAGTTGCAGCCGATGCAACAGCAGGATCTCATGGTGCTAAGACTGCAAATTCAAATACCTCAAGCCCCAAAGGAACAGCAGCAAATGATGCTTTCTCAACAGGTCACAGGTCAGAATCTTAATCAAAGTAATAACACAGTGCACCAATTCCTGTTACACAGTGAGAATGGAATAAACAATGATTGGGTGAGCGAGAGTTCAGATGAGGAGCCATGTATGCTTGCAACCTCCTTAGAAGTAGATCAGAGAGGTCCCTATGTGAAGGGAAAAGTCATGGGTCACAGAGTTTCATTCTTGGTTGACACAGGAGCTACATGCACTACAGTGAGACGTGCAGAAGTTCCAAAATTGCCCCTTTCAAGTAAAACAGTTCAGATGTAGGAGTAGCAAATCAGTACTTGACTAACCCAATTACATATCTAGTTCAGGTTTAAATTGGCAACTTCCAGGGAATTGCACAAATTCATAGTCTGTGATTCAAGTCCAGTATCCCTACTGGGAAGAGACTTGCTGTGTAAAACTAAATGCTTGATTACTTGTTCAAATGATGGAGCTGAGATTCAGACAAATAGTGATGATGAAGATTACTAAGCCCCAGAAATAGAATGTGAGACAATAAATGAGGAATACCCTCTGATTGATTTTTTCCCAATGTTTATGGTGAAGGAGCTTCATCCTGATTTACAGGGAATGGTTGAGAAGAAGATGTGGGACCTGACAGGAAAAGAGATAGGTCTGATAAAGGAAGTTGAGCCAGTTAAAGTTACTGTAAAGCCAAATGCAGTTTCTCCTCAAATTCTCCAGTACCACATGCCACAAGATGTTCTTATGAAGGTCACCCAAATAATTGCAGACTTTGTGAAACAAGGGGTTCTGAAGGAAATGTTGAGCAGCCCATGTAATTCACTGATAATGGGTTTGCAAAAGCCCTGTGGGAAAGTTCGAAATGTCTAGTATTTGGGAAAGATAAATGACAATGTGGTCAAATGTTGTCCTGTGGTACCAAATCCAGCTGTGATAATGTTTCAGATTCCATGTGATGCTGAGTGGTTCACTATCACTGATTTGTTGCCATCTTTCTTTTCTGTGCCTCTTCGTGAGGACAGACAATTTCTCTTTTGTTTCACATTTTTGGCTCGAGTTTACTTTTGGTGGAGAATTCCTTAAGAGTTTTCAGAGTCAACTTCCATATTCAATCAGATCTTGAAAAATAATTTGGCGTCATTGGAATTACCTTTCCAATCGACCTTGGTACAGTACATTGATGACTTGCTGATTGCATCCAAAACAAGGGACGAGTACAAGTATGACAAGATTGCTTTGCTGAACCATTTGGTAAAGAATGGTCATAAAGTGTCCCCGCTTGAATTGCAATACTGTCAGAAAGAAGTGAAATACTTGAGTCTCCAGATTGAGAAGAGATCAAGAAAGATATCCAGAGAAAGGGTTACAACCATATTGCAGATGAATCCACTGACTATACAGAGAGATATCAGGATGTTTCTAGTTATACTGCCGCCAATGAATTCCCAATTTTTCAGTCATTTCAAGACCATAGCAGAAGCTGACTCATAAAGAAGTCACTGATCCCATAGTGGTAGACAAGGCTGGAATGAAAGCATTCACAGAATTGAGAGAGAGTCTATGCAAGGCTACAGCTTTGGGCATGCCTGACTACACAAAACCTTTCACATTATTTTGTCATGAGCGTGATGCATGTTCTTCATCTTTCTTGTCACACGTCCATGGAGTGTAAACCGCCCAGTAGCATATTTTTCGACTGCTTTAGACCCAGTTGCAGCAGCCTTACCAGATTGTTTGCGCCTAGTTGCAGCGGTTGGTCAGAGCCTTATACAGTGTGACGGCATTGTGATGGCATATCCTTTGACGAGATATGAAATGTGTATTCTAGGATCAACAAATGTGTCATTGAAAAGATGTACAGTGTTGAACCCTGCAACGTTACTTCAAATGAAAATGTTGAAATTGAGAAATTGGAGGATGTTGAGCGTGATTGTCTTGAAGTAACTGATTTGTGCACTAAACCGAGACGTGACATTAGAGTCACTTGATTGGAAGAGAATGACCAAATTATCTTTGTTGATGGTTCTTGTCTAGGAGACAATACAGGGACACTGAGAGCAGGATATGCCATGTGCACAATTACTGGTATCCTGGAATCATCTTGGCTTCGAGGAGTGTATTCTGCCCAAGTAGCGGAACTGGTAGCCCCTACTAGAGCATGCCATGTTTCTGCTCAACTGAAAATTACCATCTATACGGATACCCAGTATGGATTTGGAATAGTCCATGATTTTGGCCAGTTATGGTCACGGAGATGTTTTCTTACCTCTTCTGGTTCACCTGTGAGAAATGGTGAGAGAGTTAAAGAGCTTTTGCATGCTATTCAAATGCCTGAAAAGATTGCCATGGTAAAGTGCAGTGCACATCTGAAGTCACAGGAGTTTGTGTCTTTGGGAAATGGATATGTGGATCAAGTCGCAAGGTTTTGCGCATCAAACTGTATATTGTTCAAGGATAAGTGGGAACTGTTACTTGAAGAAGATGAAACATGTCCAAGGATTGCATTGAAAGAAATTGAGAGATTGGAGGAATTGAAGATGTTGCAGAATAATGTGGACAGGGAAGAGAAACAAACGTTCATGGAGTAAAATTAAATGTGTCCAAAAACAAGATGAATTGTAGGTTTCAGAAGAGGGTCAATTGGTTTTGCCAAATATTCTGTTTTCTCAAATGGCTAGGTATTACCATGGTCAAGCATATGTTGGGAGGGATGCCATGATTTGTTTGCTCAATCATGATTGGTTCAAACCAAGGTTTAGACAGGCTGCTGAAGCAGTTTGCCATTGTTGCATCATTTGCCCAAAAATGAATGCAGAGAAAGGAACAGTGGTTAATTTGAGCCACATTGAAAGAGCAGGATGTCCATTCAGCAGAATGCAGATGGATTTTATTGAGATGCCTGTGCGTGGAGGGTTGAGATATGTGTCGGTGATTGTTTGTATTTTTAGTCACTGGATAAGCTTAGCCTAAAAGGACAAATGACAGTCTCACAGTAGTTAAACTACTGCTTAGGGAACTGATACCACTTTTCGGGTTTTCCGATCTCTTTAGAATCAGATTGGGGAAGTCACTTCAACAATGAAGTCATTAAATTAATTGGTGCAGCATTGAACATTGAGCAGAAGTTGCATTGTAGTTACTGCCCTGAAGCATTAGGACTAGTGGAACAGATCAATGGTACCTTGAAGTCTAGAGTTGCGAAGATGTGTGCGTCCACGATTCGGAAATGGCCTGACGCACTGCCTTTAGTTCTGATGACAATGAGAAATACATCCAACAGGAAGACAGGATTGTTGCTGCATGAGATCCTCATGGGCCTAACCATGAGGTTTCCAGCGGTGCCTGCAAATGCACTTGTCAACATTTCAGATGATATGGTGTTGGACTACTGTACTAAGAAGAAAGGTGGTTGATGCTAAGCGTCGCACATCTGGAACATTCAGCAAGGTAAGCCTTGGCTGTTTCTGTTAACTTGTATATACCTGTTTATTCAGAGGACTCAGAATATTATCATAACTCGTATATTCCTGCTTCATATGTGGAATTGAATATTCTGGAACTGTCTATTAACTAAGGATTAAATTGTTCTTTTACTTATCCACCTACTTTGGACTTATAACTTTCATTGGAGTGCCCTGGCTCCCCTTTTCTTGTATGGTGTTGGACTACTGCAAAGGTCTGGCTGATGTGGTTTGCTTTTTCTCTCAGCAGGTGGAAGCCACCACACTGCCACCGATCCATGACCCAGGGCACAATCTGAGAGCCAGTGACTGGGTTGCGGTCCACAAACATGTGAGGAAAACGTGTTTGGAGCTTCATTGGAAAGGACCTTTCCAGGTAGGTCTGACAACTACTACAGCTGTGAAATGCGCTGGAGTTCCAAACTGGGTCCACGCCAGCCACACGAAGAAAGTGGCATGTCCTCTGGGCAATGAAAAGGAGTTGTTGAGAGTACCAACAATGATAGGACCAGTCTCAGGGCTGGAAGGAGAACAAAGGGGAACAGATCTGAGCCTGTTGAGCTCGGTTCAGTCACTCCTGTGAGAGATGAAGGAGAAGCCCTCCAGGAGGGTGACGGAGAGCCTATCTCAATTGAGGCAGCAGGAGAACCTAGTCAGAGGAGGACTTTCCCAGAAGCACATGATTTCGAGAGACAAACAGAGCAATTGCCAGAATCTGAGGGGGAAGAAGTTGAGGCGGATAATAGTCACTGTGATCTGACTCCTCCTGAACCAGTTGCAGGTCCATCAAGAGAAAACACCACAGAGCAAGGAGAAGTTACAAGTTCAACACTGAAAAAACATTGACTAAAGGGCCACTGAAAGGAGATAAGTGCTGGAGTCACAACAGAAGAGAAAGGAAGCAGTTGTTGAAACAACAATTGAAGAAGAACTGGATACAACAAGGAGAGAAGATCTAAGTGAAGGAGAATTTGACGGTGATTGAAAGTTGAAAAGAAAGAGAATAGCAAGTCGAAGATATGCAGGTCCTGAATGGGCTTATGCAAATACAAGTGAATGGCTGAAATAATTTTTGTCTTTTTGTTTTGATCGAGACATTCCTCGTATTTTGGCACTTAAAGGAAGCTCATGAACTGAACTGTTGAAACAATCAGAGAAAATGTTCGAGAAAAGGCTGTTGAAAGTAAACAGAAAAGACTTTGAGAACCTGATTTTGACAAGCTGCTTACTGATTTTACAAGGGATCCTGGAAGTGAGACTGAAAGCTGTAAATAACTGCTGAAAGAAGAATATGTTTCATTTTTGATTTTTGCTGCAGTTTTCTAAATTTCTCTTCTGCTTTCTGATTCTTTACAGATCATGAGTTGCAGTAGCCAGCAGGGTAGGAATAATAGGCGCTATAAATATATGAGTTATATGAGTATTGGTTTGGCGATTGTATGTGGGATATTGTTTGTGGTATTGATTGTGGGAATGTGTATTCTTGGTTAGAGTGAAGCCAACCATACATCTGCTTTTGAAACGACTACTGCACTAACAGCAATAGAGAAGTTTAGATTAGATGAGAAGTATTTACATGAGGGTACTAATGCGCAAGATAACTCTCTTCTAATGTCTTCTATCGCTTATTGAGTATGTTGAGACAATGGATGCGAGGAATTGTTATGTGTGTACGCAGATTCCTTCATCAGTTGAGGAAAGAGTTACTTATCATAGTCTGCCACTAACGTATGGGATAAGTTGTAGTTTGTTACTAACAAGAATCCATAACCAGGAGTACATTCAGTATTTCTACTCCAATTATGATGTGATTTTTGTTTGTTCCTATAATTAGGTATTTGAGTAGAGTAGCCAAGGATAATGACATAGTATTAGTTAGGGGTTTCTTTGAACCTACACTGACATTTGGCAAGCTTCTGTGCACAGGAATAATCTGACATGCTTGCTTAGACCTTTAGAGAAGAGCTTCTTAGATAACAGATGACAGGAGAAAGGAATTGAAGGAGATGTTAGTAAATGGCTTAACAAAAAGGACTTACAACAATGATTATGCTTATAGTGCAATTAAAACACAAGGGAAATTAGCTCTAGATGTGCAACACATAGGGAAACTTTGTATATTTGGACCTAAATCACGTATTCACACTTTATTTGTGGGAGCAAGTGAATGTAGACATGTGTTTTTGTTTAAGAGTAAATGGACATTTATGCTGAATGGACAGGACCCGGCAATTCCTGGGATATATTACATCTGTGGTCCGTATGCTGATTACCGTCTTCCAAGAGGATGGTATGAGACATGTTACTTGGGAATAGTTTTCCCAAAGATTTTTCAAATGGATGACTTAAAGAAGTTTCCAAAAGTGACTGAATTACATCTATGAGTCAGAGGAGGGAGTCTCCTTCCGGTATAGTGGAAGATATATTTGGAGCAATGATTCCATCAGCGGGAGTTCTTCTGAATTCAATAAAGATTCAAAAGTAGTCTACAATTGTGGATAACATGCTGACAAATGTTTCAGGAGCAATACTCCTGATGGGTACTGAATTAGCTGCTAAAAGATCTATGACTCTTCAAAATCGCTTTGCTTTAGACATTCTTTTAGTGAAGGATGTTGGAGTTTGTAGGATGATTAATTCTAGGCATTGTTGTTCGTTCATTCATGATAATAGTAAAGAAATTAGAAGATTGATTACTAACCTAATTAAAGTGCTGATTTAAAAGAATTGAAAGAAAAGGTTGGCAAAGGTTTTGCTTCAGTGGAAAATTGTCTAAGCAACCTTGGGAAAGAGATCTTATTGAAAATTACACAGGGGATACTAATTGTCATGGTTTTCCTTATTTGAACATGTGGAATGTGTAAATTGTATAAAAGAATGCAACTGAAAAGGTCAAAGAGTGATCGAGAAGGGAAGAAAAGAAAAGGGAAAATTCAAAAAAGGGAACAAAAGTATGAAGGGATTGAAGTGATAGGATTTTAGCTGATGCAAAGATTTGTGAGTGATAATATAGTGTGATGACATATTTAGTCATCAGAGGAGGGATTGCTAGTGCAGGTGTTTTAATAAAAAATATTAATGAGTATTCATGTATTCTGAGTAATGGTTTTGTGTAAACAATGTAATAACAAAAAAAATAATGCACATATTTGAAAATGTGATGACGGTGAGTGGCCGCCAGTGTTCACCAAGTGTACTTATTAATGGCTTAATATTATGAAATGTTGAGCATTTTTTTGATTAATGTAGTAATATGTCATATTAAGGGTTATGCATTATGTATAAGCTTTATTAACTGTAGGCCTTAACTTATCGAAGTTCTTGGCCTAATTGCACGGCCTCATGTCAAGCTGTATTTCCTAATGTTTAATAAAATGGCTGCTCAGAGAATTAAACTGTGATTTTCCACTGTACTGTTTAAATGTGCTCATAGCTAAAAGTTTTTCTCATGAGAACCGACTGCTAGAAGATGCTGTTCTTGCTAAATGTAACATTATGAATGTAATGTGTGTAAGACTGACTTTCTCAGGAGGAGAACAATGGAGACACTGACTGGAGTATAAGCTGCAACAATATTGTTACCCGATGAGCCAGATGATGAGGACATTACAAGAGAAGTCAATCAGCGACATGTGAACGGAGTAGTGGTAGAATTCATAGATTTGAAGTTTTTGTTTTATTGGACAGAGTATGAACATGTGATCCCTTGACCAATAGGGACTTGGAAAGTAGTTTTAGGGCATCCAACTTAGCCGGACAGCACCGAGGGAAAAGAGCCAAATTGCCTATTTTCTTTCTGCCCAAAAGGGTATTATTTTCTTGACAAGAGACATGCTTAACTTTACTGCTTAAAGACTTTGCAGTTTTCTGAACTTTGATTCTGAATCCTGATGCCTTGCTGACCGAACTGATGTCCTGCTGACGCAAACTATCTTAGCTTGCCGATCCAATGGAGGAGAGGTACATGAATTACTAAATGTGACATGCAATGTATGTTTGCTTTTTCTTTCTAGATACCAACCGCGCTGTTGTGTTACAGCCATAGCTAGATGTTTTCCAAATTTGTGTTTGCTAAATTGTTTTCCCTGAAGCCCAACATGCTGATGCTAATCTGGTGTTAGTTAAGGATTCTCAATAATGAAAGTCTGCTATACGGAATAACGTTTGATGTCTTTTCTTTGCTGAATCTAAATGTATGTGACATCGTTTGCACAATTATACTTGTTTTTGATTTGCACTGTAACCTTAGAGTATATAATAGTACAAGCTTTGATCATATTACGTTTCTTTTGTCGCTTTGGACAGCCAGTGTTGTTTCTGTATTTTATCATTTGATTTTGAGATTATCTTACGTGACCTTAGAATTGTTAATATAGGGAAATAAATATTCTAATTTTTACTAAAGGTGTGGTTATTCGTGACTGAAAAGTCATGGTGTGTGACAAATATTGATTCCATTGATTATTAATGTCATTGATTATCAATGATTATTGATGTTACTGATTGATTATTGATTAATGATCTGCATGTACAGAAGTTATGGTGGGAACATCTTAACTGCAAATCAAAAGGTTCATCGACCTATTTGCGTCCCCCTGTAAGTTTACTTATTAAGGTCTGACGCTCCAACAGCATCCACATCCAGTACCTTCCTTCAGTGCTCTTAGGATTCCCGTACCTTCCTACTATTCCCTTTTGCTTCTAAATGTTGTTAATCCTTTTTCTCAAGTTGACTCCCCTTCATACATCCCCTGCTGTCATGCTTTCTTTCAACATTCCTTGAAATTCATTATTTTCAACCTTAGGTTTTCGCCTGGAACTGCATACTTCTCTAGAAATTGACCCTGGACTGTCATCCAACTCATCACTTGATTATCCATAGCATGCTTTCCTTTCTTATTTGGACATATTTCATATGCTCTCACTGAATGTAGCAACTTAATGTTATTCAGTCTGTGCCATTTCCACACCCTCTCTGATGATCACCTGACAATGCATTAACCCCTTTGTCCAGGATTGTGCTGAGGATATATATTTTCAAATAACTGGAATGAGTTATTTGGATTCTTGGACTATGTGGGTACTGTATTAATTTGGGGAATTTTGTTAAGTTTGAAGTTTCTGTTTCAAATTCTGGGTTAATTAATGTTGGGGTTGAGTGTGGGTATTTATTTTAGGAACTGCAAATATTTAATATATTTTGTAGGGTTGAGACTTAGGGCCCGATTTGGATCTCGGCAGATAGAATACTCCGTCCCAAACGTAATGGATATCCTGCCCACGGTATTACGATCCCCATTGGATATAATGGGATTGTAATAAGGCAGGGGGATATGTATCACCTTTGTGATGGAGTATTACCTTCCACCAAGATCTAAATCAGACCCATAGTTTTTTTAATGGCTTATTCAAGTTTCTAGGGTTAATGGATGTCTTTTAATTTTAAAATGATGTACTTAAAACCATAATATTTACTTCAAAAAATATATTACTCATTAAGTAATATAAACCACATTTAAAAGTGTAAATATTTAGATAAAAAATGTGATTGTATTCATTAAACAATATAAACCATATGTAAGTGTAATAAATAATTTTTTGGAACAGTTTACGCTAAATATATATGTGTATATATATATATATATATATATATATATATATATATATATCAGTATATATATACATATATATATATATATATATATATATATATATATATATATATATATATATATATATATATATATATATATATACATATTATTGGTAGCCAGCCATGCTACCACCACCTTTGTTGGTCACTGCACCTTGAGGGAATCCCTCAACACCTTCAACCACCCACTGCAGTGGCTCATTTTCAAGCTTCTGCATCTGTTTCCTCACCAGCATGTTTAAGTGTTAAATCCAGCAGTTCCTGCATTCGGCATCAAAGACAGCCAGGACCACTCTGTACCCGGGCTTTATGAGCCAGGTAAAGTTGTACTGCCTGGTGAACCTTGGTCCATGGACCTGAACCATCTTAACCTTCAGTGTGTCCCCTTGAACTCAACCTTCTGTGTCGCAAATGTGTTTTTCAGCTACCGCTGCTGCTGTTCGTCAGCACCAAGCACAGCCAGGACAAGTCTGCGTCCGCACCCTAAGAGTCAGGTCAAACTGTACTAACTGCTGAACCCTGGTCCTGGGACCAACGTCTCCGTAACACCCAGTGACTTCCAGTAGACTCATCCTACAAGTGACTGATTGTCGCAGGCCGTTTTCTCCATTGATCACAACGTTAAAGTTTAACAGCTGTGTACTGTGTTGATTTATTTTTCCTTTGAGAATTCATATCTCCGATTATATGTATCTGATTGACTTCATTTTGGTGTCTAAATTTGTATTCAAATCTGCCCTGTTTTTTTCAAATTGATGTCAGATTTGTTTCAAGTTGTGCCAAGTAGTCTCAAATGCTTATCCTGAGTGTTGGTACTCTGAAATGCCTAAAACATGTTCCTCTAGTAAAGCCTGACTGCTCTATGCCACACTACTAGGACTCAGCTAGGGATTTATTATTGTGAATCCAAAGGACCCTGTTTGGGGCACTGCAGTGCTTAATTTCTGCTGGTGCTTGCTGGTGCTTGATGCAAGTAGTTATTTACAAACACTGGCACCTGTTTAAGGAAATCCATCACATGGTGGCACTGTGTGTTTATTATATTATTAGAGTTCATTAGTGGATCATTTAAAGTTTTAACATTAACTAAAAATATGATAAAAGTGGGTCTTAGTCCTAAAGTTTAAAGTGATATGTGGATAGTGCAAGGTCAGTGGACCCGTGTGAAATACATTGGGCCCTGGCACTTAATGTTTTTCAAATTAAGTACTGGGGCATTGTGAGAGTATTGCATACTGAGACCTAATTTGCCTGACTGCATAATACTCCTCTTTCCTAGATATCTTTATTCCTAATTAAATATTTGGGGGTTTCTATTATTTAACATGGTAATTTGTGAAGTGCTCTGTTACCCACTGGAATATTTTTCACTCTGTAAAACTCCAAATAAATAAGTCAACATATCCAATGCAATCTGAAATGATCATGGGGCAAATGTACTAAATGTTATTATTGCTGCTGTTTATGACCCCAAAATCATGTTTAATATGTACTTAACCATTTTGAGGATTCAATATAAAACCCTAAAATTGATTTGCAACTCCATACTGATTCAGTATTTGGTGTGGGGCATGGTGTAGCCTTTCCTTTCAAAACCCACATCGGTATGTGATGTATTAACATTTTGCTATTGAAACCCTTTCATAAGCATTGAAATATTACAGACTTCTGGGACATTCACAAAAGAGAAGAGATCTCCTTATTACCTCTTCCTCTTTGTGAAATCAAAAATACATTTTTGGAGAGTAGATTGTGGTACATATGGTAATAGAAAAAGGTTATTTGATCCTCTTTATGGGTCCTCTTTTCCCTCTTTCCCTCCTTCTCTTTGTCTGTCTCTCTTCTTTTGTGTCTTTTCTTTCTTCTTTATTTCTCTTCTTGTGCCTTTAGACCTTCCCATCTCAATCTTTGTTTGTAATTCAAAACACAATAACACAAATAATGAAAATAAGCAAATATTGTTCTTAGCTTCCAATGTTTTCTATGTAGTTGATTTCTTCCTTTTTTCTTCTTTGGTCTAGTTGGTATTTTTATTCCACCACTTCTCTTACTTCTCTGTCTTTCTCTTACCCTTTGTCAAATCTGAATCTTTTTTTCTATTTGGGAAGCATTTCCTTTAGTCTGTGCTTAGGTTACTCTCTTTAAAATTGTAGTCCTTTCTCCCTCTTACCCTTTCCATTAACTGTATTGTGTGGCCCATCCTCTGATCACTGCTGGGCTAAATATCCTCCGAGCTCCAATGCCACATCCTATTTCTCTGCAGTCACTGGCTTATACTGCTTCCAGCTCCTTTTAATCATCTTGTTCATTTTCTCTGCCCATTGGATGTTACTCTCCTTTTGGGAGGTCTCCTTACATCTCTTCCTCTGTGTCTTCCCTTGCTCCCATTTCTTGGCACTTGTTTCAACATTTTTCATATTGACCCTTCTTGTGCATATTTCGTGTTCCTGCTTTTCTTGATGCCATTTTTCTATTTTCTCAGTTTGGCACTGTCCCTCCTCGTATTAACATGGATCGCTGGTGGAGGATCATGTCAAGATATCAGTCAGTATTTTTTTGGCACTCACAATTCAAACCTAATATTATGCAGTCTAGAAAGCTGCTATGACCTATAACTCTCTGGCCGCTGGGTTCATGTCTAATTGGGATAAATATTAACTACACATTACTTTTGATTCCTTGTTTGATTAAAAATATTATTATCATATTTTAATCCAATTATTGATTTGTCAAGAAATTATAAAGTCTATTACATTATAGTTACCTATATTATTTTTTATTTAAGGAAAATTGCATTACTAGGCCATTATAAATTGCATAATTTCCTAGTCCAACGTGAGCCAAGAGATTTTCACAGTTTTCATCCTTTTAGTGACTTTGCCTGACCTCTATGTAAGCCAATAGCTTTGAAAAGAATCGTCCAAATATCAAGGTGTGTAAGTAGAATTGTCTGGCCTTACAAATCTCTTTTCTAGTCAATGGCTATACCATCATTAGCTTGTTTCTAAGAGGTGTACACTATAGAGTCCTTGTCTATTCTGGTGTGTGAGGTATCTTTGGAAATTGTCAGCCAAAGATGCTGTAGTGCAGTGGATTAGTGTGCATGTCATTGAAGTGCCGAGGGGAGCCCATAGCAACATGTTTGTCCTCTGAAATTTTAGGCTTTCACCTGAAAGGTTTTCTGGGGGAACATGGGTGCCACCATGTGCTGTCTTTCAACAGGAACTTCATGACAACGTAGTCAATGATGAAGAGTAAATTGGAGTAACAGTTCAGGTACTACAATAGGATCCTCAATTAATATACAAAGGTTTGTCTTTAAAATCCTATGATTGTTCACTTACACACTGGAACATCCTAGAAACAAAAAGAAAACAACCTCATTACTTGTTTCGGGAGTCACTGAATTTCAAAGGATTAAGATGTTGCAGAACAGCACAAGCCTACTGACAAGTTCACAAAAAGTCCAAAAAATTGGAAACTGCTGGGAACACTCTAAAAGACTTGCACAAACTGTACAATGAATCCAACAAAAAAATTCAAGAGGATGTGAACTCTTAGGGAAAGTAAAAAAAAGTTATTCCAAAACTACACAAAAAGTCTACTTTGCCTGAAAAACATATTTTTCAATATACTTATGCAGACATTAAGTGCAATCAGTTTTTATGTCCAACCAACTACCACTTTTAAGATTTCTATAAACATGTCACTCTTGGATCTTTTCTTTTACTGTAAACTGTGTTTACTGCTCTTGAAAGCCATGCAAGTCAAGCTGTGAAGTATTTGCAGGAAAATCCAATAGCCGTCACCCCGCAAGCCTTTTTAGAGCTCTACGAAGTTTAAATGTAGACATCTTTTTTGGGTTCTACTCAACTTTCTTCCTAACTATAGATGGTTTCTGGCTTATTTTACTCCCTCTCCCCTTTTATCTCTAAGCTTTTTCCAACAGATAATTAGTCTTGTCTGAAGGGTTCCGCATTGTGTATATGATGTATATTAGGAATAGGCCCTAACCCTGCTCTCCAAAAACCAGGCTCTCTGTCCAGCACCAGACACCTCTGAACAGGCTTTACCTGCCACCCTGCCATGTCAACTGCTGTCCCCTGCAGCAGCACAAAGCAGGATCAAGCAGCACAAATATCTCCTGTCCCCAGGAGCCTGGTCAGCAGCATGCCCTTGGTGTCTCGCTCCCCTGTGGTCCTGGTTTCCGTCCTCCTGTGCTCCTGGTTACCACCCTTTTCCCACACTTCAGCCTCCCCATGTAACTCCCCCCATCCTAGGACCTATTTAAAAGAGGCGCAGTGCAGCATCCAGTGAGCAGGTCCTAACCCTGTTCTCGCAGTACCAGGCTCTCGGCCTAATGCATGGCACCTCTGACCAGGCTTGAACTGCTGCTCTGCCAGGTCACCTGCTGCCCCCTCCAGCACCACCAAGCAGCACCAAGGTCTCGTGTCCCCAGGAGCCTGGTCAGCTGCTTGCCCTTGGGGTCCTGCTTCCCTGGGATTCTGCTTCCCTGCACTCCTGGTCCCTGCCCTCCTGGATCCTGCCCTTTTCCTGCCCTCCCACCTCCCCGCACCTCTTCCCCCTCCGAGAAACTATTTAATGGAGGCTGCAGTGAAAAGGCAAACTGAAGGCAAGCCTGTATGTGCCTGTCCAAGCCTGGTCCGTGCCCAGCACCAGGAACCCCGGACACCTGGACCACCACAGATACTCAACCAATGACCTCTGCTCCCTTGATCCAGGTCACATCAACAACTGCTACCTGGCATCGCCCCGCACCACAGATGGACCTTTAAACTGCTGCCACTGTCATTTCACCTCTAGACCAGGACCAACACCACCAGCAGCTTCCCCTAGTGCGCCGCCAGCACCGCCCAAGACCACACTGGGACAACTCAGCTGCATCATACTCAACACCAGATCCCTCTTCAAGCATGCCACCAAAATCTGGGACACCTGTTCTACCGTCATCCCTGATGTAATCTTCATCATGGAAACCTGGATCACTCTAGTTTCCACATCGGACAACGCCACATCAATTCCCACCAGCTACAAGACGAAACACCAGGACTGGACCAACAACATCGATCTCCTGCATCATCATTGATGACCAGACCACACCATTCATGGAACACATGAACTTACAGCTCCACATAGACAATACCATCACCATCAGAGGCACCCACTTCTACAGACCACCAGGACCACGGACCGGAATCAGCAAAGCTGAATTCATCACTCTGCTTACCATAGAATCCAAATTCTTCATATTCTTGGGTAATCTCAACTTCCACCTAGATGACCTAACTGACACTAACTCCACTGACCTCCTAGAAAGACTAGACAACATCATACTCAAGCAGCTAATCACCGATCCCACGCACAGAGCAGGCCACGTGCTGGACCCCATTTTCTCTTCTAGCAACCAAGTTAGGTACACCCACACCTCGGACCTCACCTGGTCAGACCACTCCATCTTACACTTCACCATCTGCGTACATGCCGGCCCCATCCCCAGCCTCCACAGCACACCCTACTGCAGCTGGAACAAGGTCTCTCAGCAACAATGGACAAATGCCCTTTGCTGCCACTCAGCCCAACTACCCCCCCCAACCTGCGCCACGCAGTACAGATCTTCACCAACTGGATCACCAATTCTGCTGACAAAGTCACTGCCACCAAACGAGCTAAAGCTCTCGGACCAGCCAGGCAAGCCTCTTGGTATGCCCTGGAACTCAGCTCCATTAGACGCAGATATAAATAACTCAAGGGAAGATGGTGTAACAGCAAGAACAAAAGCTGCTTTCAAATCAGCCCTCAATGACTACCACAGACAAATCAAAGCAGCAAAGAGGGAGGCCCTGACCTTTCGGATCAACACTAGCACCAACTGAACCAAGGAACTCTTCACCATCATCAGAGAATTTGCCTGCCCCGCAGGAGCATAGTCCCCGCATCACAGAAGCTCTGCGACACCCTCGCTGACTTCTTCCACCACAAAATAGAAAGCATCTACAAGAACTTCAATCCCCAACCCTTCAACACCCCTACCTCCAACCAACCACCACAAACAATCACCCCTCAATGCCTGGAAATGACTCAACTATACAGACACAACCACCTTTCTGAGCTCCATCTATTCCACAGCACCCACCGACCCCTCCCCCCAATGACTCTTCAACCACAGAAGGAACAAGATTAGCCACCACCTCACCACAATCACCAATACCCCACTGGCCACAGCCACCTTTCCCGATGCCTTGAAACACATCGAGGTCAGACTCTTCCACAAGAAACCCTCAGCTGACCCCAATGGACCACAAAACTACACACCCATCTCATTGCTTCCTTTCCTATACAAAGTCTTGGAAAAGGTCTTTAACTGCCAACTCACCAAAGACCTGGAGAGAAACAACCTACTAGACCAATCTCAATCGGGTTTCAGAAGTAACCACAGCACTGAGACAGATCTGATCACTGCCTAAAACATCATCCAAGCCATACTCATCAAAGAAGAATCCACTACTCTAATCCTGCTCGACCTATCAGCCACCTTCAATACAGTCTCTCACCAAACAATCAACCACTGCCTACACCAGATAGAAATCATCAATGATGCGCTCAGTTAGATGGCATCCTTCCTCACTGGAAACACCCAGAAAGTATGCCTTCCCCGCTTCAAATCATAAGCCAAGCATGACATCTGCAGCATTCGCCAAGGCTAATCCCTCAGCCCCATACTCTTCAACATCTATATGATATCACTATCGGACATAGTCAGATTGTACAACATTACCATAATCTCCTATGCCAATAAAGCTCGTCCTATCGCTCTCCACCGAACCCAACATTACCAAGACAAATTTCCACTGCTGCATGAAGAACGTTGCAACATGGATAAAGGGCAACTATTTAAAGCTGAACACAGTCAAGACGGATGTTATCATCTTTGGCGAGAACACCACTCTCTGGAATGACTCCTGGTGACTGTTGGAGCTCGGCCCTACCCACACGCCCAGAACCTTGGCATCTTTCTAGACATCGAGCTCTCCATGAGACGTCAGGTCAACTCTGTCACCTCAGCCTGCTTCCACATGCTACGCATTGGCAAACAGCCTTTACAACGCGGCCGGAGCCACGCAGGCTGTAAGCATGGAAATGTTACTAAGCTTGCCCTGAACCACGTATGTGCCTGAACCACGCAAATGCATGGTTAAGGCAACATGCATATGTGTGGTAGTATTAAAGACAGGGTGGGGTAGGTTTTATGGTTTAGGGTGGGGATTGGGGGGTAAGAGTAGTATTTAGGACAGGGTGGGGGTGTTTTTATGACAAGGTAGGGTTTAATGTTTAGGGCGGGTGGTGGTTGGGGTAGTTTTTAGGCCAGGGCTGGGAAGGTTTTAGGGTTCAGGTTGGGGTAATTTTTAGGACAGGGTGGGGTCGTTTTTAGGAAAGGGTAGGTTTTATGGTGGGGGTTCAGGGTCATTTTTAGGACACAGCGGAGTAGGTTTTAGGGATTGGATGGGGACGGGTAGTTTCTAGGACAGGTCAGGGTAGGTTTTAGGGTTTAGGGTCAGGGTGGCGTGTTAGATAGTTTTTAGAACATAGGAGGTTTTGGGGTTTAGAGCGGGGGTCTGGGTCTGGGTAATTTTTAGGACAGGGCAGGGATAGGTTTTATAACAGAAAAGGGTAACTTTGACGGTTTAGTTTGGGTTGGGGGTATGGGTAATTTTTAGGGCAGGGTGAGGGAGTTTTTAGGACAGGGTAGGCTTTGAGTTTAGGGTTGGGTGGGGTCGGGGTAGTTTTTATGACAGGGCAGGGTAGGTGTTAGGGTTCAGGGCGGGGGGTCAGGGTCCTTTTTAGGACAGGGTGGGGTAGTGTTTAAGACAGGGTAGGTTTTAGGGCAGGGTGGGGGTCAGAATAGTTTTTATGACAGGGTGGGAGGTTTTAGGATAGGGCAGGGTATCTTTTAGGGTTTAGGGCAGGGGCAGGTAGTTTTTAGTACATGGCAGGGTAGGTTTTGAGGTTTAGGGAGTGGGTGGGGGGTTGGTTAGTTTTTAGGACAGGATGGGGTAGTTTTTTAGGACAGGGTAGGTTTTAGGGTTTAGTGTGGGTCAGGGTAGTTTTTAGGACAGGGCAGGTAGGTTTTAGGACAGGGCAGGGTAACTTCAAAGGTTTAGGGCAGGTCGGCTGTCGGGGTAGTTTTTAAGAGAGGCTGGGGACATTTTTAGGACAGGGTAGAGTTTAGGGCAGGGGTGGGTGGTTGGGGTACTTTTTAGGACATGCTGGGGTAGTTTTTAGAACAAGGTAGGGTTTAGAGCAGGGGTAGGGGGTTGAAGTAGTTTTTAGGACAGGGTGGGATAGGTTTTAAGACAGGGCATGTTAGCTTTTAGGGTGGGACGGGGGCTGGGGTAGTTTTTAGGACAGGGTAGGGTTCAGGGTTTAGGGTGAGAGTTTGGGGTAGTTTTTAGGACAGGCTGGGATAGTTTTTAGAGCCGGGTAGGGTTTAGGGCGGGGTGGGGAGTCGGGGTAGGTTTTCGGACAGAGCATGGTAGCTTTTTGGGTTTAGGGTGGGGGTGGGGGTTAGGGTAGTTTTTAGGACAGTAGAGGGTAGGTTTTAGGGTTTATGGTTGGGGTGGGAATTCAGGGTACTTTTTAGAACAGGTTGAGGTAGTGTTTAGGACAGGGTAGGTTTTAGGGCAGGGCTGAGGGGGGTTGTATCACACAACTGCGCATGGCATTATCAAATATACCTTTACTAAGAATGCTTTTACTATGAAATTTGTTGTAAAGGCGCGTGTGGTAAAGGCATGCATGGCTAAGACACAGTCGTGGTCCTGACCGCGTTGTTAAGCCATCCGTGGTTCTGCCATGCGTGGTTCTGTCATACAGCTTCTATGCATACTCTGGAAACTTTTTCAAGCAATCTTGATCTGGAACCGCAGTGTGACTGCAGAGTGGATGTGAGCAGTGGGCACACTGCTGGTGTGCCAAGGGCAAGCCTATTTGCATCCCTCACCAGATGAGGTTAGCAGGGAGACATTATGCCCCTAGTGGACCAAACTCAGTCACGTAGCTAACAGACTCCAACTAACAGAGCATACAGACATGAAAAACATAGGTAAGTCTTCATCTGTTTCCCAACATTACACCCTCCCTGAACAAGTGCAGTTTACCCTGTGTAAATCTACCCCGAACTTATTGGGTAACTACAAAACTAATATAATAGGATTAAAGCTGGTCTGTGTAATACCTGGTCTGCAGTTAAAAACTAAGCCTTAGTAATAGCTAACTTACTAATGGTTAGTAAGATTAGTTTATAATAGAAACATAGCTATGGGGTGACTGGAATTCCATTCTTGAAGATTTAGTGCCAGCCAATTATGACATTCTCGATACAATCATCCTGAGAGGTGAGGTGTAGGGGTACCCCTCATCCATCACAAGTCTATTAAAGTTAATAATAAACCATGTTCTCAATTTAGTGACACAAAAACTATCCTGCTATGCCTAGAAAGCAAAGGCTAAACTAAAGAGGCATTGTGTAATGTATTTGTGCACACACACAGTAACGCAGTGAAAACATCACAAAAGGATGCCACACAAAATAAGAAAAATAGTCAATATTTATCTGAGTCAAACAAGATAAAAACAACAAAAGTCCAAAATACACAACTTGGGTTACAAATTTTTAAGGATTAAGGCCCATATTTATACTTTTTTTGCACTGCATTTGCGCCGTTTTTTTACACAAAATCGGCGCAACATACAAAATACAATTGTATTTTTTGAAGTTTGCGCTGCTTTTGCGTAAAAAATAACGCAAATGCGGCGCTAAAAAAGTATAAATATGGGACTAAGGGTCTGAGTTAGATCTTGGTGGCAATGGTCCTGCAGTCATTTTTATGATGGAAAACCCATCCGCCTAATAGGCAGTCTACCTGCCCAAATTAGATGCTGGTGTGACCATAGGCAAAAGAGTGCCCGAGTCCCGTCAACTTCACCAAGATTCTCCAACCACCTTGACAGTGTAGCATTGAGAATAAGGGCTGACGACAGGCCTCGAGCCACCTTTACCGCTGAGCTGATTCGAATATGTGCCTTCCTGCCAAGCCAGTATTGGAAGTTCGACCTCCACACCTGAGTTGACGATTGGAAAGGCAAGCGACTCAAAACCTACTTTTTTCCACATTTCTGCTTCTGTTTTGGACTGCACCCAACTGGATATCACATGTCACCTCTTCTGCCACTGGACCACGGATGACATACGACTCCACCGTCGCCAGACTCGAAGGTAGCGATACTGCATGTACTGTGTAGGTTATGTGGGCGTTGCACATGAGCTCTCGACCTCTGCAGAAATATACTTACCACAAGTATTTCTTTTAAATATCTCTAACTTGCATATGTCGGAAACACATTTGTGTCAGTGATTGATGGGGACACACTGGTACAAGACACATATCACGCACATACACAATTATTGTAGTGTCAGTATTCATTGCTAAATGAATGCTGGCATCACAATAACAATGGCATCACACTTGTCACCATGTCTATGCGTGCGCATTGCAAGTGAATCGGTACCTGTGATAATGTGATTCCGGTTGTGTATGTGAGTCAATACGTGCATGTGTGTGTGAAATTTGATTGGCTGGTTGAGTTGGAGGGAGGTGGAATGAGTGATGTGATTGCGTCTGTATGTGTGCCACGTGCATGTGGGTCTGATGTATGTTGTGTGTTTTGGGTTGTGTGTTGTGTTGCTGTGAGCAGCATTCAAGCGCGGGTTGTGTGGTGGTCGCTGTTGTGAAGTCTGCAATACGCTTTTGTGTGCATGTGTTTGTGTAGATGGGTGTGCCATTGGGTTGGTTGTTGTGGCTGTGTTGTGTGTGTGTGTGGATGTGTGTAGTATCAATGGTGTGTGTATGTTGTGTCATGGATGTGTGACAATGTGTATTTTCTGCATGCAAATATTGTGCTGTGGTGGAATGGCAATGGATAATTGTGTGTATGTTGTGTGTGTGCAGGTGGACACATGTGGCTAAGGTACAGTGTGTGTGTATCACTTCTCTCTCTGTGATAACCACTGCCATTGTACAATGTGGAATGGCTCCAGCAATGGTCCCTCTCTGTCAGCAATCCATCGCCAGTACAACACCTGCAGGACTTAACATCTAATTAGGGTTGCAGGAACCCCCCAGCCTGATTGCTATGTAAAACACTCAGTTGTAGCTCAGCCTCAATACATCTAAATACAGCAGATGGAACACTGTCTACTTGACAGTGTTTTTGAGTTCATCACTGCTGCGGTTTGGTGATAATACTGCCAAGCTCTAAATGAGGCCCTCAATCAAAATGCAGTGCTTAGAAGTCAAAAGCTCAGACTGCGGCTATCTGGTTGCACTGGACCGGCGCAAATCCAATGATTCAGTCTGACAATGAAGGAGTATGGGTCAGATACAGGAGTTAGACTGACCCAATGACATTATCTTAGATGCTTCGATGTTTTGGGACAATGCCTTGATCCAAAGGAGGGGATGTGTTGCTATTGCAGGCAATGTGTTGTTTCCTGATCAGGCAACGTTGTTGATGTGTCGATGTCTAGAAGTGATGTGCACTAGTTCCGATGCATTGGTGCTGCATCTGCCAAGTTGGGGCTGCATTGAAAGTCGAGCGTTGTTGCGCCATGAAGTCGGCCAGAAGTATCCATGGCTTCTATGCAGGCAGGGGAGAGGCATTGTTTCTGCAGCCGGATGCGCTGGTTCTGATCGATGTGCCGGGTTCAACGGATCGATTCCAATTGACGTGCTGGTGACAATGCATTAGTTTCTTGAACTGCAGCCCACACGCATTTCCAAGGGTTCAGGACTGGATTTTGCACCACTTGGGATAGCAGGACTCACAGAAGAGGAGCCCAGGTGCTAGCAGCAAGATGCAGGAGAAGTCTTTGATGTCCCTGAGACTTCAGAAGCAGGAGGCAAGCTCAGTCAGGCCCTTGGAAAAACTTTAGGTTGCAAGATGCAGAGTTAACACCAGTTCTCTCACTCCAAGGAGAGAAGCAGCAGGCAGCATGCCAACACAGAAAAGCAACATCAAAGTGGCAGTCCCTCCTAGCAGCACAGCACCCATTCTTCCTGGCAGACAGTTGAGAAGTGTACTTAGTCCCTGGTGTCAAAGGTCCAGTACGTATAACCAAAAAAGCATTTGATGTAGGAGTGACTTCAAAGGAAGTCTCTGATGCTCAAGGATCCCTTTCAATCCAGGCCTGTATTCAAGCTACCAGTAGTGGGTAAATCAGCCCTTTGTGGAAGGTCAGGACACAACCTATTCAGATGTAAATGTGAACTAATTCTCCCTTTCCATACCCAGGAAGACTATCAGTATGCAGATGAGTGCAGATGTATCCCCTTTCACACCCAGCCCTTCCTGTCCAGAGAGAAAGCACAAGTGTAGCTGTCACCTAAACCCAGATGTGTATTCAGAGACAGACTAAGGCAAAGAATGGTTAAAGTAAGAAAATGCCAACTTTTTAAAAGTGGCATTTTCAGATCTGTAATTCAAAAAACAACTTTACCAAAAGATGTGTTTCAAACTGTGAGTCCAGAGACACCAAACTCCATGTTTCTTTCTTTTTGATTTTCAAATTTACACCTGAAAGATGTTTTAAGGTTACCCCAGTGCTAGCCTATGGGAGAGTTAGTCCTTGCAATAGTGAAGAACGAATTTGAGATCTTTTCATTATCTGGACATATTAAAATTAAAAATCCATGTCCATCTTTTTAAATACACTGCACCCTGCTCTTGTGGCTACTTAGGGCCTACCTTAGCGGTGACTGACATGTAATAAAAAGAAAGGTTTTAGGTGGCAAGTGGGTACACTTGCCAAGTCGAAACAGCAGTTTAGAACTACACACAGGCTCTATAGTGGTAGGCCTGAGAAATGTTTTAAAGGCTACTGTATTGGAGGGCACAATCCGTGCTGCAGGCTCACTAGTAGCATTTGATTTACAGGCCCTCGGCTCACATAGAGCACTTCACTTGGGACTTATCAGATGTTAGACTTTTCGTCCTTGCCGTGGTCTCCCTTAAATTTTTGCCTCTGTTTCCCAGTTTGTTGATTTGTGCTGGACTCTGATTTTGCTATTTTTGTTACTCTGGGCACTTTACCACTGCTAACCAGTGCTAACGTGCAAGTGCCCCTTTACAAAATGTGTATGTAATTGGCTTATCCATGATTGGCATATTTGATTTACTAGTAAGTCCCTAGTAAAGTGCACTAGAGGTGCCCAGGGCCTGTAAATCAAATGCTGCTAGTGGGCCTGCAGAACTGGTTGTGCCACCCACATAAGTAGCTCTGTAATCCTGTCTCAAACCTGCCACTGCGGTGTCTGTGTGTGCAGTTTTAACTGTAGATTCGACATGGCAAGTGTACCCACTTGACAGGCCTAAACCTTTTCTTTTCTTACATGTCAGACACCCCTAAGATAGGCCCTGACAGTGAAATATTGCTAAATGTGTTTTTCATTGTTGCAAGGCATGTCCCTCTCATAGGTTAACTTGGGGGCTACCTTTAAATCTGATTAAAGTGTAGATTCCCTTTGGGAGTGGATGGACATGTGGAGTTTGGGGTCTCTGAGCTCACAATTTAAAAATCATCTTTTAGTAAAGTTGGTTTTAAGATTGTGTGTTTGAAAATGCCACGTTTAGAAAGTGAGCCTTTTCTTGCTTATGCCATTGCTGTGACTCTGCCTGTTTGTGGATTCTCTGTCTGGGTCAGTTTGACAGTTGGGCTGGTTGCACCTCACACTAGATAGTGACACAAAGGGAGCTGCTGGGGTGTAGTCTGCATTTCCTGATGAGCCATCTGTGCTAGGAGGGAGGGATGGAGTGGTCACTCACACCTGAAAGGGTAGTGCTTGCCTTCACACAATGCAGACTCTAACCCCCTGGTGAGTGTCTGGGGCCTGGCCTGGGCAAGGCAGGATTTCACATTCAAGAGAGACTTTGCTTTGAAGTAGGCCTATTTCAAAGGAGAAATTGGGTATATAAAGGGCACCCAAAACCACAGACTTTAGAACACTTCTGGAAACCAAGAGAAACCTCTGTCTGGAGAAGAGCTGAAGAGCTGAGGAAGAAGAGCTACCCTGCCTGTGACTGTGCTTTGTGGAGCTATCCTGCAGTTGCTGCTTCTGCCAGAGTAAGAGGGCAGAGACTGGACTTTGTGTGCCTTCCATCTGGTGAAGATCTCCAAGGGCTTGATTTAGAGCTTGCCAGGGACAGCAAAGACTTCTTTCTGCCAGCACCTGGAGTCTCTGGAGAGACTCCTACTCTGCCCTGTGGTGCCCATCCAGTTCCTGGGACCCTGAAAGGAGAAGCTGGACGCCTAAGAGGAAGAAATCCACACACAGAATGCCGTGCGGGGAAATGATCGACCGGACTCTAATCTGCAGCTGAAAAATCAATGTGCTGCGGGCTTCACGGCTGAAGATCGATGCTCACCTGCAACACAACCGAAGAATCGACGCACAGAGCTGGAGAAAAAATGCACAGCATCGCTGACAGAGGCTGGTGAGATCGCAACCCGTGCTGCGTGGTTTTCGGATCATCATGCGGCTGGATTTCTGATGCAAGTACCGCTGGGCGTGTAAAAACAACGCAAGGCTTGCCCGGACCCGAGAGTGCTGACCGGATTGATGCATTGCTCTCCTGCAGAGAGAAGAAAGGATGCACACTGACCCGACGAAAGGGGAAACGACAGAAGGTCCCGCTCGTGAGTGGAATCGACGCATCGCAAGCTCTTTTTGATGCACACTCACTCGTGCTGGGTTATTTTTGATGCACCCAAGGTACATTTTCACACTAACAGTGTTAGTGTGTGTTTAAAACTACATGAATACTCTTTTTCTTTTAATTGATAACTTGACTTGTGTATTGGGGATTTTTGTCATTTTGGTCTTGTTGGTACACATACTTTACACCTAGCACTCTGAAATTAAGCCTACCGCTCGTGCCAAGTTACCAAGGGGGTAAGCAGGGGTTTGCTGAGCATGATTCTCTTTCACCCTGACTAGAGTGAGGGTCCTTGCTTGGACAGGGGGTAAACTGACTGCCAACCAAAGACCCCATTTCTAACATCAATAAATTAAATATGCCAATCATAAGGAGACCCAGTGTATCACAGTTTAGGCACAGAGCACATTCACTTTAGCACTGCTTAGCAGTGAAAAAGTGCACAGAGTCCAAAAGCCATCAAAAATAAAGTTTCGCTCACTGTCAAAACAGGATGTCCGAAAGCAAAAAGACAGGAGGAACCACAGCAAAACATGCCAGGTCTAACAGTTTACAAAGCCATACGACAAGGAACACATGCTCACAAGGCCACCATTTTGTGAAAGTGGTGGAAGATTCAAAGAGTAATTTTCTAAATGGAGGCATGGCAGGTGATGTAGGACAACCTCTGGTTAAGGGAGATGCTCCTCTCTCAAGCAGCTGGGCAATTGCTCCTTCATGGATGCCCAATGTCAAATGAATTGATGAAAGCTATATGTAGGTATGTGCTGAATGCAAATAATTAAATAAAGCTTTAAAGGAGACACAGTGTAACATACTTGCAGACCAAGTCAATATGATTTATCTTTGTGTAAAAATGTTTCGTATTATTATTGACACCGTACTATAGGAAGATCAGAACTCTTGGTTGGCTCATTGATTCTACTTTTGTATGATCCGTATGTGACCAAGGCAATCTACTGCTCCCAGAGGTCCGCATTATGATTAGATCATAAACAATCTAGGGACTGAATGCAGTCTTCATTTTAGGTTTAACTGCTTTTTGTGCCTTGCACTTGTTTTCCCTGCTTAACAGGAATCTTCACAAGTTTCAATTACAATAGTCGGAGCCAGTGTAGTGGTCCTCAGATATAAGTTGATGCACTGTTAATAGGGCATCTACTAGCCCTAACAATATTTCTGTCCCTCTTTGGTTTTCCTCCTTTTGGATATAGGCATTTCTTTCTCCACAAATGGTACCATGGAGACTGAATTGCTGGCCTAAGATAAATGGGGTTTCTGAAGAAGGTTATTGGAGGACGTTCAACACTCCAGCCACCTAAGTACTTTGATCGCTTATGGGCATCATTGTGCACATTTTCCATCTTGGTTTGCCAAGTAAGGTATCCAGCTATTTTAGATTGAGGTTGCAATGAGCTACATTTGTTCTGCTCTGAAAATGTGTCCTTAGCTGGGGTTATGGTTTCCATGTCAATCTTTTGAGAATTTAGAGAAAACATCCAAGTCACAAATGTTTGCCAACACATTGTTCTGTAAAGTAATGCAATGGCTCAGAAGACAGAAGGCATGTTGAACCATTCACAATTTTTCAAAATGTTAAGGTAGTAAAGTACACATGTACAATATTCATGTTGAACAAGTTTCCTTTTTCCATTATTTTCTTCATGCAGGAAAAGTGTGTGCACTGTGCACTAGTGGCATTGCAAATTCAAGCTTGATTCCACGCCTAGTTCCCAGTACTTGAAGGCTAAATCAAAGTTACCCTCAATGAACTGTTAGAAGAAGTCAAAATATGCATCACCAAATGATATGCCCTCCCCCTCTAGGGCAGTGAGACACTCTGTGCCCAGACCTCCTGATTGGTGGCAAAGGCCATGTCATATAGGATCTGGGGCAACAATACTGAGCTTAGGATATGACCAAATTTCACACTCTACACTCCTTGCACTCAGAGCCTACTGTGCCCTATGACTGATGGGAGTAGACTGCTGCCTGAAGAACATATCAAAGGACCACCCAATTTGCCCAGAAAATCCTTGGCCATGCTCACCAAATGTGCCTTATCATTTCTGGTGCAATTAAACCTCAATGCACTGGGCCTGGCTACTTTCTATATCCAGTGCTTTGTGGTAGCATGACTGGGCACACTGTGTGTCATAACCTGTTTAATATGCCTAAAGTCAATGATTTTGGTACTGAGGACAGAGGAACTAGGCATTGGAGTGCAAATGTGCAGGCAATGTAGCATGGATACTCTGGATAGTGGCAACCGATTACACAATAACGCAGCTGAACCATAGTTAGTGATGAAGATATTCAGGGGCATATTTATACTCTGTTTGCGCCGGAATTGCGTCGTTTTTTTGACGCAATTTCGACGCAAAACTAACTCCATATTTATACTTTGGCGTTAGACGCGTCTAGCGCCAAAGTCCATGGAGTTTGCGTCATTTTTTAGCGTGGACACCTACTTTGCGTTAATGAGATGCAAGATAGGCGTTCACGTCTAAAAAATCGACTCCGAGGCATGTGCGTCGTATTTATACTCCCGGGCAAAATTCACGCCCGGGAGTGGGCGGGTCAAAAAAAATGACGTACGGCCGCTTTTGCGATGTTTATTAGCGCCTGCAAAAGGCAGGCGTTAAGGGACCTGTGGGCTCTGAAGGAGCCCAGAGGTGCCCTCCCATGCCCCCAGGGACCCCCCCTGTCACCCTTGCCCACCCCAGGAGGACACCCAAGGATGGAGGGACCCATCCCAGGGACATTAAGGTAAGTTCAGGTAAGTGTTTTTTTTTTCTTTTTCTTGTGGCATAGGGGGGCCTGATTTGTGCCCCCTACATGCCACTATGCCCAATGACCATGCCCAGGGGACAGAAGTCCCCTGGGCATGGCCATTGGTCAAGGGGGCATGACTCC
Organism: Pleurodeles waltl; assembly: GCF_031143425.1. Lineage (NCBI taxonomy): Eukaryota > Metazoa > Chordata > Amphibia > Caudata > Salamandridae > Pleurodeles > Pleurodeles waltl. The sequence goes on from NC_090447.1 coordinate 375,493,676, forward strand.
TGTCTTTGCTAAGACAGGAGTCATTTCTATGGGGGTTGGGAGTGAAAAAAAATGGCGCAAATCGGGTTGAGGCGAAAAAATTGCCTCAACCTGACATGCCCCATTTCTTGACGCCCAAGCCCCATATCCCCCTACGCCGGCGCTGCCTGGTGTACGTCGTTTTTTTCCACGCACACCAGGCAGCGCCGGCGGCTAACGCCGGCTAACGTCATTGATTAAATACGCCGCCCGCATGGCGCTTCAGAATGGCGTTAGCCGGCGCTAATTTTTTTGACGCAAAACTTCGTTAGCGCAGTTTTGCGTCAAAAAGTATAAATATGGGCCTCAATCTTGACCACATAGATGTGAAGGTTGAATGATGCAACAACAATACAATGTAACGAGACTCTATGTGACTCTTGTTATGGCTAGGTAGCAGCTTCAGGACAGTAACTGAAAACATCCCAAAGCTGATATATCTGCTCCAGCCCGCAGCAGATGCCCCATCAAGTCATTATATGATGAGGTTGGTCTAGCACTTGCCACTGTCCGACAGGTCTGTCAAAGAAGTCAAAGGCACGCTGCCTGGTTGCATGGTCAACCACCAATGAATTATTGAGAGCACTACACTTTGATTCTCAAATTTTCATTCTACTTCTCAGTTCACAACATAATGTTACCATTAAACCACTCTTCATCTCACACTATCTATTGCTGCTGATTAAATTCAAGTATTTAATGGACACTTTTTTTCACGAGTGACGTTGGACCCTTTTCATGTACCATTGCACATAGGCCTCCTGGCATGCATGTTGTCTGGTCACACAATGTGCAAGAACATTGTAGTGTCATGTTACACCCCATATATTAATGATGCGTATTATTTGCAAAACTCTACCTGTGTCCTGTCACTTCTCTTTTAAAATTCACCCATGACACAGCCTTGCCTGAAATTGTGAGTGTGAAAGCGACATTTTATGCTCAGTGACTAGCAGTGATTGGGTAAAAAAGTGGGATACAAATGTCGTTAAGTAAATGGCCATGAATTTGGAGGTTAAGGAACAGTTCGTGGGTATGCCGTAATTGAATGAGGTTTGCTAACATGCACGGAGAACGCTTTGGGGGTCGCAAGTAGAAGCATGAGACATAGATAAGAACACCTAAACAGAACACAAAAAAAGGATGCTTAAGAGCCTTTGATTTTCTAACTAAAGAATTGTTGTCTAAAGCACTAGCTTATCAATATGTGGTGTACGAGATTATTTTGTATACTATTTATTTTTAACGTAATAGAAGCACGATTGCTCTCTGTTTATGACTACCCCTCTGCCTTTTGAGATGCGGTTGATACCCCTAAATCTCTTTTGCCAGTATAGGTTGGGCATGATATGTGGGGCTCCATGTATAGCTAACGTGTTTATGGATATGAACATCGCTGCAGAGACTAAGGGAGATTGCAGCTGTAGTATGTAGTGGAGATTTAGATATGATATTGACACGTTTAGGTGGCCCCAATTTCGTCTCTGGAGATTGGACCAACTTATGACTTGTATATATGTTTTGGCTGATAAAAAATTGATTTGTTGGAAAGAAATATCTATAACTTTTAGCATTTTATCTCAATGAAGATTTGGATCTTTTTTGGTGTTTGTCTTGTCCAGATGCGTACCAGTAAAGCACTTATAGTGCATATTGCCAATGAAACGTGAAGAATCCATTTTGGGAACATAGAATTAGACGTGTTGCCAATTTGGGACCTTGTTGAAACACATTTTGAGGAAAATTTAAGGTTGGTACATTTGTACTTTTTGGTCATACATTGAGTAGTATATATAATTAATTGATGTGATTTTTTGACGAACTTCTTCATTCCTTCCTTAGTTTTGCATTCCTTGGAATTAGGATGTATGTATGAATGAAAACGAGGTACATCTAGTCTATTGGATTTTTAATTGCATGGGATACTATGGTCTCTCTACTATTTTAATGTTTTACACTTGTATAATGAAGCATGGTTTATGGAATTTGGTGATCAAAGGGTCTTCTTTCTAACCCTATACTCATGTTTTGAATGGATCTATGGGTGTTGGAGCACTTTTTACTATATGTTTTTGTTTTATAAATGCTTAGAAAATTGTGTTTTGTGGGACATTAGGGCCCTCATTACAACTCTGGCGGTCTTTGACCGTCAGGGCTGTTTTGTCGGAAGCACCGCCAACAGGCTGGTGGTGCTTCCCTATGAATTACGACCGCTGCGGAAGCGCCGCGGTCGCAACGCCGGGACCAGCGGTTTCCCGCCACTTTTGTCCCGGCGGTTTCCCGCCACTTTTGTCCCGGCACTTTCCCAGCACTTTTGTCCCAGTGGTTTAAATCCCCCAGAACAGAGTTGCTTGCAGCGCTGCCCAGGGGATTACGAGTCCCCCTCCCGCCAGCCTTTTCATGGCGGTTAAAGGTTGGCGGGAAGGGGAGTTGCGGGCCCCTGGTTTTATGGAGCAGTTCATGTCAAGCAGTGTAAATAAAAACTCAGAGGTAAAGTGAATCTAAATAAGTGAACATAAAAATGTACACAAAATACTCAACTGAATACTTCAAACCGTCAAAAAAATGTAAAGCGAATACTTCCAAATCACTCATTTGCTAATCCACAAAATAAATATAAACAAGATTCACACCAATTAACTCATAATCTCCAAGAAACAAATATTGGTATTGTTGGTTGCATAGCTTGGTGCTGGCTAGAGGAATGGAAAAGTGATGTGTCACTCTTGTATCCACTCTCAGCAAACATGTACATGCAACACTCTCTGAAGTTACACCATATTGGCCATTATATCTACCATACACATTTCACTCAGCAGAAGTATCTGAAAAGATGTGTTGTTAAGTTATGTTTTGCAGGTTTGCATAGTGCTATCACCTGAGAGGGTATTCTGGGATTGAGCAGGTGTGATTCTAGGCATATCTAGGGCCTAGTGGGCCTACATGAAGAGTCAGGTTGTCAGCATCTTGTAGAATTCAAGAAGAAAGGTGGAGGCTTTTAGGTGTAGCTGCAGGTCATCCCATGCTCTAGGAGTGATGTAGGAGAAGGCTTGATCTTGTTTTCCATATGAATGATAATTGTGCAAGTAAGAGTCTGCAGGAGCTGAGGTTTCTGGAAGGTTTGTGAAAGAAGGTGCGATTGTTGTGGGTTGCTGGGCCAGTCTTATGTTGTGCCCTGAAAGTGTGGGTGAGGAGTTCGAATTGTGCTTGTTTGTGAACGGGAACCAGGTGTAATATTCTGTGAGTGTGGCATGGAAGGTTGTGGGTGATCATGTTCAAGTGTAATTTGTGCACCAACCTGTGCCGCCTTACCTTATGTTGTATGTAAAAGTGCGGATCTAGAACAGCATATGTCTCGGCCAATCCTAGGCCATGTTTTGATCCTTTGACACAATTGCATGTGGTTTATGAATGTTCAGTCATTATGTACAGACATTCCTCAAAGTGCTGCTTTCTATGAATGGTCATAATCAAGCATGGCATGCTGTCATTCTGCATACTCCATAGATATAAGGTCAAATCTTGCCAAATGCCATTCCTAATATGAGAGACCTTGCCACTGGTCCTACAGTCTTAGGTAAAGTAGTACATATTGCCTCCCTTCAAACACTGACAAAACTGGGGGCTTGGTCCTAGTGGTGGCATTACAAATGATATGGGCTAGTCGCTAGCATACAGATCCTTGACTAAAGAAAGGGCAGGGGGCATGCCATGTTTGGTTTCATAAGGAAATCAGTTGCCTGTTTTTACCATATGCATTTAAAAAAATAACTTATTGTCCTTTATCTATGGGGACATCAATGAAGACAGCAATACATATGAAATGTTGATGCACTCACGTGTACTGGAGGAAGATGACAAATATAAACACTGGAAACTCTAAAAATCTGTAAGAAGCTTATGTCAGAGTGACCAAAAACTTCAGCCAGCACCTTTGTGGTTTGAGACAGTGCTAAACGAACTCTATGTCACACATGGTTGGTCATACGTTCTAGCTTTGTATCAAACATTTGACATGTGCTTTTGTACATTGCTACCTCTCTCACAATGGTTAGTGGACATTGGAATATGTGACATATCAACAACTGACATGTTGTATATACATAGCTATGCATTTTATCATGTACGTAATACTTCTCAGAAACTGAAGCCTCAAAGAGCTTGTTTTCTGGCAAGCCACAAGAATGTTCCCTCAGTGTAGAGAGGACTGGGTTTTGTGATGAATATGTGAAAAAATGCCACAGATTTTTACTTTAAGAAGGTCAGCGTAATGAGAAGGCTACATTAGGAAGCAATAAAGAACCAAATGAGGGACAAATGACTTAATATGTTGTTTGTCTGAAAAGTATATTTCATTGACTGAAAACATTTGTTTTATTTTTATGCACTTCTATGTGGACACAGGGGAAGTCTGCTGCCAAGACGTGTCTCTACCGGAAGGGCAAAACAACTGACTATTCTTCTTCTGTGTGTATCCTGCCACAATTTCATATTCATTGTGCATTTTCACCTGTAGCAGATCTACTATCCATATTTCTTTCAGTCCTTCACATTATGGTCATGACAACACTGTCTAGCAACATCCTCCCAAGTAAATGATTTTCCCTGCATACTAGTTGCCTCTCTGGCTCCTTGGAGAGCTGAGAGAACTTTTATAGAATCCCACACCTACTACTATGTCTCCTTTTTCCAGAGATGCAGAGGGTTGCCATTTGCCACTGTAGGAGTTAGATGGATTTTCAACTAGCATGATAAAGGTGGATGGTGATTTCAGATCACCGAAGATCACGAAGGATGCAATGCAACTAAATGATCACTCTCCTTTGATTCTCTGGCCCCTTTTCCATGTCACAGCTGGTGGTCCAGAGTTTGGACAGAGATAGAAGTTGAGATACATGTGTATGGCTTGCCGCAATTTGATCTGATGCAACTTTAATATCTTCTAGTGTGACTTCAAGGGGGCCAAAGTCTGCTCCATAATGGCTCTCCTCTATGGTATATTTGTACCAGTGGTAAAAAAGGACCTGTCAAAGTTCGTCAAGTAATATGGACAGAAGTGGTAGAAAGAGGTCCCTTTTAAACAGGAAATCAATGTTATATGTTGTCACTTTCTAGACCGTCGCTGTGAACGAGTAGAGAACACTCACAGTTTATGGAAGTTGAGATCTGGCTTCCTTTCCTGCCCTGGAAGCTATTTTCTCTTTGTGACCTCAGGTATTTATCATAAACTCTACTGCAAATCCGAAACCACGACAGTAAGAAAGAATACTAAACCTGTTTGTTCCACTTCAAATAGATTTGAATAAATTGACTATTTTGAGGGTTGTTTGTACCCACAACAGCTTTCTGATTAAATATGAGCTGAGGAAATATATGAAGACTTAAAAAGATAAAAATGATTTTGAAGAGAGATATCAAACCGTATTAATAAGAGGATCACAGAGTGTCAGTTTTGTAAAGCTGTTATTATTTTTCGTCGTAGGAATTTAAAGTTTGATGCGTATTATTGTATACGCATTCTGAGGAAGTTGGAGCAAATTTTCCTACCACCAAATAGCTGCATTAACATTATTAGGATTGTTGTATACGAAGAAAAGAACAAATACAAATTGAGCCGCAGACCAATTCTTGAACATGGAATGAGAACATTTTTTATCCTTATTTTCATTATACTATGTTTTTTATTTCTGAAAGAATTGTGATTCATTGGGGATTTTTTTACATGTTACATTGATGGATGTAGAAAATAAGTTTGAATTGAAGTTGTATGACATATATTCTAATAAATATTGTGTCTGATTTTTTAATACGATTTTTCCTTCCTAGAGTGATACTAGACCAACTATCTAGGCAACCAGTTTCACAAGGTTGAAAAGAAACTAGTGGAGCTACAATGACTAATGGGTTTTTCACTATACAATTCATTCATTGGAAAGGGGCATGCACTAGTGTAAATGGTTAACGTATGTTACTAAATCTTGTTAGTGGTATGGTCCATGATTCACGGTTCTGTACGTTATAAATCGTTTTCACGCTTACCATTCTTTCCCAATTAATTAAGGAAAGGTGACAAACCCCTTGTACCCTTACTAATATTGGTTTTCGGAAAAAAAGAAGAAAGGCGATTCTGAGTGCATTAATTCCCATGACCGTTGGCATTGCGACAGCCTACGATACAAAGAATTCCAAAAGGTGAGTGTGGCTGTGTTCGCAAAAGAGTTATTTATTGAGTGATATGTACTCTTATCAGATTTATTACTGGGTCCACATGGCCTTTCCCAGGGTTCTGCTAAAACTCTCCTGCTTATCTGCCATTCTGAACCGTTTTCACTTTAGGGCTTGCAATGTGTTTATTTTGGACTATTATATATCCTAGCTATAGCTTTGTTGCATTAGTATTTTGACACAGAGAGTAAATAATGTCTGTACAAGTAGAGGTTGGTGGTGGGATGAGAGATGAGACGCAGGCCCCTGAGGGTTGGGGCATCCTTCAAAAGACCCCACTTCAGCCCAAAGCCTATAAATATTTGTGACATATGGGAGTGTCAGGGAGCCTCGCCACAGTCTGCTTGGAGAACACATTATTTTGCTTATTACACTGATTTCAAGTGGATGCTCCAGACTAGGTTTGATCAGTTATGTTATGCTTGTTGACAACTGTGTATATTTATTCGTGCCTACAATTGCTCAAACTAAATTGTATCAATCACATTAGTTTTAGGATATGACAGTGAATAATTGAAACCATGCAGCTCTAATTAATAAATGTGAAGAGAGATATTCTCAGTAAGTCAGATCACATGATTGAAGTAGATTTTTAAAAGTAGACCGAGCTTTGCAGCTTTGGTGACCTGTGAAGGATGAGCTGAAGCTTTTCCTTATCAAACATTAAAAAAATCTTTATGCAGTTTGAGAACTACTTATAGGTATCACTTTAAGTCTAAAACATAGACGTTTGTGCAAAAAATGCACAATGACATGTAAAAAAGATAGCATATTGAACAGATGTTCAGTATGAAATCACATGTTTCCAATTGATATAACGCATTTGTGTTTCTACCAGGGGCAAGCTAACACGTGGTGATGGCTCCTGCTGGTTTTACTGCGATTATAGGATTCGTCAATTTAGGATGTGCCGGCTTTATGGGTTTTCCAAATAAATCTTTGTTTTATTAAACTATAAAAAGTTTTTAATAATAGTTCCAATGTCCTTCAACCTGTATGACTCAGTTAAAGAGCAATATAAATTTGAAAGTAAAAGTAAACTGTTTGAGACTTTTTGGAACACTCAAAAATAAAAAGAAAGGCAGCAATAAGTCCTTCCTCTAAAGCTTTTTCCGGGTCCATATCAGTATTCGAATATTGGCCGTATGAGTGGAACAACTGAGCTCTGTCTATATTTTTCATCTGTTTATTTACACTTCAATCGGCATCCCATATAAACTCAATTTTACGTTTTAGAGCAATCCTGAACCTTCTCCTTAATATGTACTCCAACCAGTGCTTAATTTGGATACGAATACGTGCCAGGGCCCAAAGTTGTGTATATCACTCCTTCCCTCTCTTTTATCATCCCTCTTTCTTTCTCTGTCATATTGTTTCCATCTTTCTCTTCCCACTTGAGTTTTCCACTGTATTGCTCTGGGTCAAAGTCTGCTGAGAAAATATATGTGCCGGTCCCCAATAACAAGAGCCAGTGGCCCCCACCTTTAACCACGGACTAAAATTAAGAACTAATCCATCATTTCATAATATTTCTTTGACCATACTGACTCTCATAATATCCGGGGGTGGTACCTTTCAATGTCTAGATTTACAACCACAGCTTAAGCAGAATACAGTAGACCATATATTCGATTGCTCTACAGAGATATGTAACATAGGGGGTCATTCTGACCCTGGCGGCCGGTGACCGCCAGGGTCACCGACCACGGGAGCACCGCCAACAGGCTGGCGGTGCTCCCAAGGGCATTCTGACCGCGGCGGTTCAGCCAAGGTCAGAAAGGGTAAACCGGCGGTCTCCCGCCGGTTTACCGCTGCCCCATTGAATCCTCCATGGCGGCGGAGCGCGCTCCGCCGCCATGGGGATTCAGACACCCCCTACCGCCATCCTGTTCATGGCGGGAAACCCGCCATGAACAGGATGGTGGTAGGGGGTGCCGCGGGGCCCCTGGGGGCCCCTGCAGTGCCCATGCCAATGGCATGGGCACTGCAGGGGCCCCCGTAAGAGGGCCCCACAAAGTATTTCAGTGTCTGCTTTGCAGACACTGAAATATGCGACGGGTGCAACTGCACCCGTCGCACCCCTGCAACTACGCCGGCTCAATTCTGAGCCGGCGTCCTCGTTGCAGGGGCATTTCCGCTGGGCCGGCGGGCGCTCTTTTGGAGAGCGCCCGCCGGCCCAGCGGAAATGTTTGAATGGCCGCCGCGGTCTTTTGACCGCGGTGCGGTAATTTGTCGGCGGTACCTTGGCCGACGGCGGAGGTCTGAATGACCCCCATAGTCCAGTCAATAACAAGAATCAGGGGCGGCTCCTCCATTAGGGCGGAGGAGCGTTGCCCCCGCCAGCAGAGGCAGCTGCAAACCTTTTACCAAACAACGATAATAAACTGTGTTTACTATTATTGTTTGGTAAAAGGGCGGGGCCACGGGGGTGGCGAGCAGTGAGGGGGAGTGCATTTGTGTTTGGCCGGCTGTCTTGGGCTGGCCAAGCACACAAGCGCAGTAGGCTCTCTCCAGCCCAGAAACACAGTTGTTGCACTGGAGATAGACTGCACAGGCTCCCAGTCTGCCTGGGAGCACCCTGGCTGGGTGCTCCTCCCATCCAATCCTGATGCTACTTTGAGCCGTGTCAAGATTGACCACAGGGCAGGCTGGGAGCCTGTGCCTGCAGCAAGGAGATGGAGGAGGGGAGCAGCACGCGGTGTTAAGGTAAGTGTTTTTTTAAAATTAGTTTTAATTTTATTTTAATTTCCCCTGCCCCCTCCTGCGCGCCACCCTACCCCTTCTCCTTTCCGCAAGCCGCTCCTGACAATAATGAACATGGATGTTTTCTAATGCAATTACATATGCAATACTATTCAGGGGTTAGTTGTTGGGATGCCCCAGTATGCCCCTAAACTTCCTTTCCCTGGTCTTCCAGTGTCTACTCCCTTCATAGTATTGTTCTTACAGCATGTTGCTCTTCCTGGGGGTTCTTTGAAAGTGTATAAAATTTCATCTCAGAGACCTGACACTGTGGCCCTCATTCCAACCCTGGCGGTCGGAGGGCAGCGGAAGCACCACCAACAGGCTGGCGGTGCTTCCTGGGCTATTCTGACCGCGGCGGTAAAGCCGCGGTCAGAAAAGGGGAACTGGCGGTTTCCCGCCGGTTTTCCCCTGGCCCAGGGAATCCTCCATGGCGGCGCTGCTTGCAGCGCCGCCATGGGGATTCCGACCCCCTTCCCGCCAGCCTGTTTCTGGCGGTTTTCACCTCCAGAACCAGGATGGCGGGAATGGGTGTCGTGGGGACCCTAAGATGTTGGAGTAGAAAGTGTTCCCACGCTAAGCAAATTCAGTTTTTACCAAACTCTAGTTGAATGATATCTGCACAACATGTGGCTAGCGGGAGCTGCTTTCTGTTCTATTTCCTCACATACTCTCTCACTTTTGTCACTTTGAGGAGTGTCAGCGCATGCTTCAATAAATCTTTGGTTTTTCCTCTCTCCCCACAACCAGTGAAAATAATTTCACCCACTTAGATAAACCTAACTAAAGCACAGTGTCATATTCAGGGGTAGATGTATTAATGTTATGCATCACCCTTGTGCTATGCACAGCAACATAGGGTACTGCAAATCTTAGAATCAGGTTTACCAAGCCATGCAAGGCCACGCTGTGTGACCTAGCGTGGTTTGGTAAATCTGGTGTAATGCAAGGCAGTGCCAGTCACTGCCTTGCGCTGCACTCCATGGTGTAGGTATTACATGGGTGGAGCATGGGTGAACCCACACATCCACCCATTCATTTGGATGTGTTCTCAGATTTACCAACACTGGTAGACCTGGGAATGTGCCAGAATTGTATGCTTTCCCACCAGAGGCACAACAAGAAAAACTATATTTGTTTCTCCTTGATGTTTCCTCTTTCTAAGATTGCTAAATTCTTCAGCACGCTTAGAAAGAGGAAATTGCCTTTGAGGATTGTCTTTGTACAGGAAGGTGTCCCTTCCTGCACAAAAATAATCCTGCCTGTATTGCAGGCATCCTTGCACCACAGTGCAAGTGTGCCTATGTTGGTGCTAGGCTGCACTTAGTGCACCAGTGCATGGAGAGGACAGGAATGCACCATATATTGATAGGTAAGGCACATTCCTGCCCTATCCCTAACATGCAGAGCAGAAAGGTGTCTTGCTGCATTGCATTACATATAAAAATGAGAACTCTGACCCACATTTTGGACAAGCACATTGCTTATTTTATACATTGAATAGCAATGTGATCAGCTTAATTTACCTAGACATTGGTGGAGCTACACAATATGCCCTGGTCAGTCGAATCTCCTTCACCACACAGTTATCATGTCTGGGAAGAACTGTCTGTGTCCTCCCTAAAAGGGAACAGATGTACCTGGTCTGCTAATTCGCCTCTCCTCTGAAGGGGAAGACAAACAACTTCAGATATGTTTTAGTCAAACAGGGCTTCTTTTGTTCATTATTAAAATAGAGTTTGACATTTTATCACACCATAGCCCAAATTCAGAAAGTTTGATGTATGAGAAAGTCTGACTTAATCTAGGAGTATATGTGGCTTACTCATTAATTCCAAGAGTACTGGAAGAGTGTGTCAGATGTAAGCCTTTGTGAATCTGGTCTATGTGCTCAAAATCCACATATGAGTGTAGCAATGGATATAAATGAATGAAGCTACCTTACCAACTGGTAATTATCCCACGTTCCAGTGTTTTAGCTGATCTGTACCATTATAGTAACTGGCCACCAATATGTGTGAATCATTCTTGACCATGCTGACAAACAGAGAATTCAACCTTAACTAGCTGACTACATCTCTGCTCGACAAGAACAGCAGCAACCCAGATACAGTTATAATGGGACTCACTGCTCAATTATAGCTTAGTATAATACCATACAACATGCTGGGGGAACAACAACTGAGTCTACCGGTGCCTATTAGCATAACTCATTTAAACCATCATTCCACTTATTGCAGTGTGTTGTTAATGTGCCCTTTCAGCAGGGTCATCCCCGATTTATTTCTCCTATGGCTGAACCCATTTGCAATAAGACTCTTTGCACTTCACCCCTGCTAACTAGTGGTAACATAATTTTGCTCTTCCCTCCAAACGTAGTAAAGTTGGCACACATCTAATTGGTACATGTATTCTCTTTTAAGTCCCTAGTATTTAGGACTATGGGCCTGATTACAACTTTGGAGGAGGTGTTAATCTGTCCCAAATGTGACGGATATACCACCAGCCGTATTACGAGCTCCATAGGATATAATGGACTCGTAATACGGCTGGTGGTATATCCGTTACTTTTGGGACGGATTAACACCTTCCTCCAAAGTTGTAATCAGGCCCTATATGTATGTTGGGCCTGTAAATTGAAGCTACAAGTGGGCTGCAGCACTCATTGTGCTACCCACTAAAGTAGCGCTGTCAAAACGTCCCTTGCAGTCTATGGGGGTCATTCTAACTTCGGTGGGTGGCGGAGGCCGCCCGCCAAAGTTTCCCCGCCAGAACACCGCAGCGCGGTCAAATGACCGCCGCAGTGATTCTGACCCAGCGGGAAAGCACCAGCAATAAGGAAGCCGGCTCCGAATGGAGCCGGCGAAGTTGCTGGTGTGCGACGGGTGCAGTTGCACCCGTCGCGATTTTCAGTGTCTGCCACGCAGACACTGAAAATCAATGTGGGGCCCTGTTAGGGGGCCCCTGCAGTGCCCATGCCAGTGGCATGGGCACTGCAGGGGCCCCCAGGGGCCCCACGACACCCATTCCCGCCAGCCAGGTTCTGGCGGTGAAAACCGCCAGAACCAGGCTGGCGGGAAGGGGGTCGGAATCCCCATGGCCGTGGAGGATTCCCTGGGGCAGCGGGAAGCCGGCGGGAAACCGCCGGCTTCCCTTTTCTGACCGCGGCTTTACCGCCGCGGTCAGAATGCCCCCGGAAGCACCGCCAGCCTGTTGGCGGTGCTTCCTCCGTCACCTAGCCAGGGTAGGAATGACCCCCTATGTGTCCAGCTTTAAACTGCCATTTCCACCTGCAAAATAAACCTTTTGCCAGGCCTAAAACATGATTTTTAGTATTTGTAAATCACTCCTAAGGTTACCCTTAAAAGCCCTTAGGAAAAGGTGCATTGTACTTAAAAAGTGGGACATGTATGTTTAAGGGTTTACTCTTCCTGGCAGTGAAAAACCTACAAAGTTGTTTTTTCACTACAGCAAGGTCGGCATCCCCATGAAAAATGAGTGGTCACATTATAACTCCTTATAATGCATAACTTCAGTTTGAGATTAGGTAGGAAAATGATTCATGGACTTGCGATAATCGAAATGTAAAATTAAATCTAATGGAAAAGTCAGATTTTAAATTAATCATTTTGAAAATGGCACTTTTAGAAAGTTGACATTTTCCTGGTTCAGCCAAATTTTCCTTTCTGACAGTGTTCAGGGTAACCTGACTGTTGATGTCTCTCCTATGATGTGATGTGAATTGCTACCAGATAGTAGAAGAATGACCTGAGTCTGAAGAGGTGTGGGTTTTCCTGACAGGATGCCAGGGGAGGATCTATGCCAGTGCCCTAATTACACTTCAAAGAACTTGCCATGGCACACGCAGAAGGGCCTGACATCAAGCCTGCCCCTGCATTTGTTTCACTTGCAAAGCTGGAGCCAAACTCAGATGAAAGGCAATGTTAGAAATTGGGTCTCTAGTCAGCAGAGGTGTGCACCCTGTCCAAGTAGGACCACAATCCTAGTCAGTCACAACACAACCTAATTTATCCTGTGCTTACCCTGCCGTAGCTTGGCACAGAGCAGGCAGTGCAATAACTCATACAGTAACACAATGAAAACACCACAAAAAGTACTCAACACCAGTTTAGAAAAATAGATAATATTTGTCTGAATAAAACAAGATGAAAATGACAAGAATCCAATAAGCAGAAGTCAAGATATCACTTTTTAGAGGCTTAAGCAAGTCGTAATCCATAGGAATCAAAGGATGGATCTCTTTAGCACAAAGTACCTGGGATGCGTCAAAAATAAAGAGGTTGCGGCTGCAGAAGAGATGGGACATTGGAAAGTAAATCGATGCATTGAGTTTTCCAGTACGGCAGAGGTGATGTGCCTACTCTTTTTACGCAGATGAGGTGATGCGTCGATTTTCTGGGCACGCAGCCTTGGTTCCTTACTGCATTGCGGGGTTTGATGACAAATTTATGCCCAGAGATGATGCATGGTAAATCCAAATGTGCTGTAATGACGAAACAGGTGCTGCATCGATTCTGCAGGTGCTGCATCAGTTTTTGATCCACGAGGCAGATGCTGCGTTGATTCTGCAGAGATTGCCTTGATTTGTCTGGCACAGTGGATTTTCTCTCTTAGATGAAGTCTTTGATGGCCCTGAGACTTCTTAACAGGGGGCAAGCTGGTAAGCCCTGGGAGATCACTTGTGGGGGGGGGTGAGGAGGCAAAGTCCTTCCAGTAGAGTCAGGAAGCAGCAGGCAACAGGGCAACAAGCAGGAGAACAGTCCTCCAGAAAAGCAGTCCAGATGAGTCCTTTTTGCAGCACTGCAGTCCTTCTGACAGAGACCAGTTGTAGGTCTAGAAGTGTCTGATATAAAGGAGACACAGACACATTATGTATACCCATATGTGCCTTTGTAGTGGAGAAAACTTCAAAAAGTGGCTTTGAAGTGCACAGGTTCCCCTTTCATCCCAGTCCTGTCTGCCAGGAGACCTGTGAAGGATTATCAGTCCTTTGTCTAGGGTCAGGCTACTAGTCTTTGAAGTGTAAGTGAGAGCCCCTCCACTCTTTCTGCCCAGGAAGACCCATCCGTATTCAGATGAACACAGAGGCAGCTGAGTGCCCTGTGTTGTTGGCTGTCTGGATAGAATGCAGAAGGGGAGCTGTCAACCAGTACAGAACAGATGTGGATTGGAGACAGGCTGCAAGGCACATAGAGTAGTAAGTGCAGAGAAATGCCTACTTTCTAAAAGTGGCATTTCTAAAATAGTAATGTTAAATCCAACTTCACCAATAAGCAGGATTTCTCACTACCATTCTAACCATACCAAACATGACCATGCCACTCCTTTCAGATCAGAAATTACCACTTAAAAGTCTATAAGTGAGTTCCCAGTTCTGGCCTATGAGAAGAGCAGGTTTCACCATAGTGAAAAATTACTTTTGGTGTTTTACACTACCACGACATGTAAAACGTACAAGTACATTTCCTGCCTTTTACTTATTTAGCACCCTGCCCTATTGGATACCAAGGGCTTACCTTAAGGGTAACTTATATGTAATAAAAAGAGTGTTCAAGGCTTGGCAAGTTGTTTTAAATGCCAAGTTGAAGTGGTAGTGAAACTGTACATACAGGCCTCGCAATGGCAAGTCAGAGACATTGTTAAGGGGCTACTCATGTGGGTGGCACAATCAATGCTGCAGGCCCACTAGTAGCATTTAATGTACAGGCCCTGCGCACACCTAGTGCACTTTACTAGGGATTTACAGGTAAATTAAATATGCAAATTGGGTAGTTACCATGTTAAGGGAAGATAGCACAAGCACTTTAGCACTGGTCTCAGTGGTAAAGTGCATAGAGTCCTAAAACCAGAAAAGATAACATCAGAAAAATAGTGGGAGTCAAACAAAAAGTTGGGAGAAGACCACCCTAAGGCTAACAGGGAAGAACTGACCGAACCAGTTTAAGAGCTAGACAAAGGGACACCCACAGGTGGGCACTGGGCATAAAAGTAACATCCCTAAAACCTGAATTGAGAACACTCCTGAACCCAGTTGTAGTGAGTCCTGAACCAAGTGGTGTCCTTAAAGTCTTGGACCTTGGCTCGAGTCAAAGTGAACTTATCCCTGCTTATCTGAGGGCTTAAACAGATCTAAGGCAGTGCACCCTCAGAGCTGCACTGTGCAGGTTCTGTCTGGGTGGCACAGTGCATCCAGTGCAGAGACACACCACACAGTTACTCCCTGAAGGGTTCACTAGATTTCATGCTTACAACACAGAGCCCCGTAGAGCCAGGCAGCTCCCACCTGAAAGCCTCACCAGATCCAATGCAGAGCGCTGCAGAGCTATGTGGCATCGTTCCCACATCAAAGTCAAAAGGTAAAACGTCCAGTGGGAAAAACCTGGTCCTGTATCCAGCCCCCACTTCATCATGGTGGGCCTGAACTTGTCACTTTGCGTTGTCTGGCATGACCAGATACCCAAACCTGGTGCTATTTCTAACCTTCAACTTTCAAAACTCTTAACTCCAGTACTACTGATTGACCTTTTGTCATTCTGGTGTCATTTTTTTATATAATTGACTCTATTTTTCTAAATAGGTCTGAGATTTTTCTTCTGTTGAGTTTTCACTTCATTACTATTTGAGTGCTGCATAAACACTTTACAAAATGTGATTATATAATGCCTGACTGCTTTGTGCTAAGCTGCCAGAGGGTTAAGCAAATGTTTATTTAGTGACTTTGGTGGTTCACCCTGAGAAGGGCTATGATTATTATTTGAAGTGAGTTCTTACCCCTTCAATCAATAATCCAATTTCTTACACAGTGTTTCTGAGATTTGCTATGTTTAGAGCCCCCATAGGGTATTGCCATATGATTTTCACAAGGTAAAAACCAGCAGAGTTGTTGTGGGAGTTTGTATGCCAACTAATAGAGAAAACAAATACTGCATTATTTCCTATTCTAAGGAGTGGAATTCTGTATGATACTTTGATCCAGGATCTGGTAAAAAACAGGCACTCTGTTATCTATTTTTACAGGGTACAATATTGACTAAAATGTTGATTGGAGATTCAAAAAGATTGCCTTGAACAGTGAAAAGGTGATTCAAGGAAACACCGGCAACATTCTTTGCCAGTGCATGTTAG
This sequence comes from Pleurodeles waltl, assembly GCF_031143425.1. Taxonomy (NCBI): domain Eukaryota; kingdom Metazoa; phylum Chordata; class Amphibia; order Caudata; family Salamandridae; genus Pleurodeles; species Pleurodeles waltl. Next base: position 375,509,807 of record NC_090447.1, read on the forward strand.
TTCAACTGTGACATTGCAGATTGTTACCAACCACATGCATTTGAATCGTATGCCTGCTACAAAGCGAATAGCTAACCCAAACAGAGTAATCAATAGCGGCTAATATGTATTAAGGAATCTCCATCTATTGCTTTTTTAATCAGTGAGTCTCAAAAATTGAAACAAGCATTGGCAAAGTCAATAGGTTTTGTCTCTGCGAAATCTATTGTCTTTTTCAAATTATTTCTATGTTTCAGAGCTGCGCGAACTGCAATTCAGCATGACTTTAGGCAAAAGAAAAAGCACTATTGATGTGGCCAGCATTGACCACGTAATAGCACTTGACCCAAGCATGTTCCCTCACATCGTCATCCACGCTCTGCATTTGCAGTGACTGTCTGCTGAACCTTGTTGCCTCAATGTACACTTGGTGAAGGCAGAGAGATTCTTAGCTGTGTGAAGATGCTTTGTGAACCTATGGGACATCCAATTGGGACCAGTAGAGATATGACATATTGATAAATTGTACCTTTCTCATGAGATACTGTGTGGACACATTATCTGTGCCTCAGAATTCTTCATTCTCAGCGGCATTGGTAATAATGCGGTTAGTGCATGTCTAGGTAAATGATAGGATTTACCCTGCATTGAAATATTGTAGAAATTGTGTTTTGTTATGTTTGCACATGAAACTGCTATGTGGTGTGGTTTTGAAGATTTGACATCCGTGGTTCTATAGACGAGTCTGAGCAAACTTTAAAAAATGCTATTTTGCTTCCATTCTATGTAATATCGTCAAAGTCGTTCAAACAAGGATGTTGAACATGCCGACAAGTGATGGATCAGGGAATATAGATGGAGAGGGTGTGGAAAATGGAAAAATGAGTGTAGGGGGTGATAGAAACCGATTGGGAGGGGATGGTGGCAAAGGTGAAGTGCAATATCGGGCTAATGTGGAGGGAATAGGGAACAACCAAATGCTTATGTGAAGAAGATGGACTATAGAGGCACGCTGTCTCTAAAAGTGTATGCCAAAAAATGAAACAAGGGTACCTGCAGGAGCCTGTGGCCAGTAGAAGGCCACAGGAAGCTGCATTGGTCTATGTTCCACAGCAGGGACAAAACATTGAAGCCTGAGAAGAAGGCGCTGAGCAATAGGAAGCAAGGAAACAAGAGTGATATGGGAGCCAACCAATGTTAAGTAATGGTAAGTAATGGGTGAACTCTACACCCCATTTAAGATTTTTCTTCAGCAGCACTGTCAGGTGGAACCTGAAAGTAGCGTAAAATTGATTTGCCTTGTTTCATTCCTCGTGCAAATTTGCTGTAATATACCAGGGAGCATATTTTGAAACCAGGCACACTATCTTGTGTTTATACTGGTGCTGATCCTCATTGGTTCACACTCGGTCCGTGCACCTAATTACAAAACAATGATGTGCTCCATCCTCAAATAAGTTAATTCTACAAGTTATTGCATGGGCTGAAAGAGTCCAGTAATGAAATATGGACCAGTGTTTGAAATGACTTCTTGTTTTACTGCATGCATAAACCTGTCTGTCTTTGGAGGGAGATCAGGGACTCTCACCTCAGTGGAGTTTTGTATTAAGCTGTACCTCCCTGTAGAAGTAGGTCTTCTAGTAATCTACTGCATTCCCCAATCACCAAGCCTGATGGATGCAACATTTTTTAGGTGGTACACATTTAAAGTGCCCACTGAGGACTTTTTACGGCCTGCACGGCTGTGTCTATATTATGATGCAGATGCTTTAACAATGTTTTTTTTTATGGTCATGCTTGACAATGCAGCTGTCGACAGACTGTTATGTGACCATCACTAGAGAGGGGTTGTGACTTTGTTCACATTTTGGGAGCCAAGAGTACATGTTTTGATTGGTTAGACGTTGTGTGGTTCCTGTGTGCTTCCACAAAAAAAATGCTTGCCCGCTAAACAACTGTGATCATGTTGTTTATTTCTCCATCTGCCTGATGGCATTGTAATGCTATTAGTGTGTCTTAGATAACCAGATCATTTATGGTGCTTTTCTCTGGCAGCAACACAGATGGGAGGCAGGCAGTCATTAACCTAAGTGGATGTTTAAGTCTGGCTTGACAGTGCAAACCATCTGACCTTTTAACCTATACCAATATTATTTTACAGTTATTTGCTTCCACACAAATAAAAATCCATGTCCATGCTATCTACTTTCATTTAGAGAAAGTCCTTTTGGCATTGCCAATGCTTGTTCTTCATTGGCAGGGGGGTTTGAGGGCCCCTTTTTTCCTTTATATTACAACATATATTTTTCAAGGGCAGTTTTTCTACAAACAAAAACAACCATTGTAAACAGCATGTTTTTGGAGGTGTCTCTAATTTGTAGTTTGTACATCTAAAAGTTTGGAGGATTTAAAATATTTCTAGATTTATCTAGAGGCTAGTTATGTGTACACCGATAATGAGGTGCGGGTAAATAATATTTTTTTAGCATATCCAGAGGGAAATTGGTGCTGCTGTCAATACATATCTGTGTATTAAGGTCAATATGTTGAAATCTTACTATGGCCAATATGTTGAAATTATGGATCACTGCAATGCAGTGCTTTGCTAACAGCTGGACTAGGATTTGGAAAATCTAATGTGGAATAATTGCTATAATTAAAACTGTGTTCTGGAGTGGATATGTAATAGTTCAACATTTTCAGCTTCCAAACACAACATGACTGTGCCTGAAGCTGTCCAAGTAAAAGTGCAAAACTGCAACAAATCCATGATAGTAAATCCCTCAATGCGCTGCCATAACCTCACAAATGATGTTATAGATGCCATAAAACATGGCATCACAAATGTTATCACAGTTGATAAGACCTATTAAGGGGGATGCACATATCAAAGTAGTGTTTGACATCAACTGCCATAATACATTAGATTCATTTTAGTTAGCATCAGGTTATAATAAGAAACAACAAAATAATTAAAAAGTGGAGGTTAAAAGTAAACATTTAATTTCATTAGTCATCAGTTTCCTATTTTGTCGTTCAGCCAATACGTTTCACCCCATCAAGGTGTGCAGGCCTGGGGCCTTCCCATGGCTGTTGATTTAGAAAAAGAAAAGAACTAAAAAAGTGAAAATAAAGGAAAAAGTAGACATCACAATACTTATTGCAAGTTGTACCATATGAGAGCATACTCTGGTTCACGGCACACTTGATGATGTTATCCTTATTACTATGTGTGCAACACACATGAAAGTAGTGGAAAAATGGTTTGAATGAAAGAACACACTTGTAAGTACATCACATAAGGAGGTTGCAAGACAATTTGGTGCCTGGACTATACAAGATAAGACCGATGGAAACAAGCTATTCATCATATTGATTAAATATCTGAAGCTAGGCAAGAATTCAATAATAGAGAGAGAGCATACAAATACCTCTCTAGGGGCCAGATGTAGGAAGCCTTTTGCGCCTCGCGAAAAGGCGAAAAACGCAGTTTGCGAGGCGCAAAAGGCCTTACGCGATGCAGAGTCACATTTTGCGAGTTGGTACCGACTCGCAAAATATGATTCCGACTCGCAAATAGGAAGGGGTGTTCCCTTCCTATTTGCGACCGCATCGCGATGTAGAGTTGCTTTGTGACCGCGAAAGTGGTCGCAAACCAACTCGCAGTTACCATCCACTTGAAGTGGATGGTAACTCATTCGCAAAAGGGAAGGGGTCCCCATGGGACCCCTTCCCCTTTGTGAATGCCACAAAAAAGTATTTTTCAGAGCAGGTAGTGGTCCTATGGACCACTGCCTACTCTGAAAAAAACGAAACTAAATGGTTTCGGTATTTTTTCTTTTTGCAGCTCGTTTTCCTTTAAGGAAAACATGATGCAAAAAAAAAAAAAAAACTGCTTTATTTAAAAGCAGTCACAGACATGGTGGTCTGCTGTCTCCAGCAGGCCACCATCCCTGTGAGTGCCTAGACTCACTATGGGGTCATAAACTGCGACCCACCTCATAAATATTCATGAGGTGGGTCTTTGCGACCCCATAGCGAGTCGCAGAAGGTGTCTGAGACACCTTTCTGCATCTCGGATTGCGAGTTGCAATTTGCGAGTCGCTGTGACTCGCAAATTGCAAGTCACAATTGTTAACCTACCTACATCTGGCCCTAGATTTGTAATTTGTTTAGTCTAAACTTAATGGTTTGTTCAATACAGTGGTTTGGAGAGGTTGAGTGAGGATTTATAGTGATAGCAGAAGAGACGCTGTAGCCATGCAGAGTGTGTGCAGATTATGACCAAATGTTATGCCATGTGTCCAGATCCCTCTAAACAGGTCTAATGGATGTGTTCTAAAGGCTTTTGAGATTTTGATTCTAGACTTTGGATTTGGCCATAGGCTATGTCATCTAGTAATATACTGCTCCACATAAGTCATGGCCATGCTGTAGCTGATGTACAGTGGGAGGAGGGCTTAATATTTGTCACATCCTTGGAAATGCTGTGCATGACCAAAGGACATGTTTAGTGGACTTTTGGGCTTCAAGGAATCAGTATGGGGCATGGAGGTCTGGAACTACAGAGACAGTGTGGACAGTATAACTGAAAACCATTCTCTGTCTCCTAGACCAGTGATTGAAACTCTGGGGGTCTATTGCACATGCTCAGGGGGTCTTCAGCTGTTTAGAAAACGATATAATGACAGTAAATACATTAAGAAAGCAAACTTGCAAACTGAACACTTTAAAACGCTCACGAATCAGTTACTACACTGGTATGGGTTGACAAAAGGGAACATGCATTAGGAACAAAAAAGACAAAGGTGGTCATTACAACCCTGGCGGACGGTGTTAAAGCTGCGGTAATAGCGCAAACAGGCTGGCGGACAAAAAAATGGAATTATGACCCTGGCGGAAACCGCCAACAAAGACAGCCACTTTAACACATTGCCCGCCAGGGCGGTACAGACAAACAGCGCTGCGGTCACCGCCAACAGACAGGCGGAAGACAATGTACCGCCCACACCATCACAACACACCAATCCGCCACCTTTTCCGGGGCGGATTCACCGTGGATAAAAACACGGCGGAAACAGCTTTTGCTATGGGAAAACGCTCACCTCAACACATCCCACGAGGAACGAGGACTCCATGGACCCGGAACTACAAATCTTACCTGCCCTTGCATTCCTGCTCATCTACGACCAACAGCGACGTAGGCGCAGAACATACTGGTGAGTACTGCACCTACGACACGGGGGAGGGGAGAGGCAAAAGTTACGGGGACACCCACCAAACACCCCCACCCCCACCCTTGCATATTACAACATACACACCAATGCAGTCACATAAATCACAGTAACAACCCACAACCCCCCCGGAAGAATGCAATGACAAAGTGAACAGTGCCCAAACTTTGTATTGTACCAATATACTACTCATTAAAAAATATACGGATATATATCACAAAATCTGTCAAAAATAAATGTACCAAACACGATGTAGTGCAGATATGTACACAACAATGTCCATGCACCAACAGTCCAAAAATGCATGGGCGACGCCCACAATAGATACCTGACCAAAATCCGAGAGAACACTGCCGGGGCATCAGATAGAAACACTACAGGCACCTCAGGGGGAAGGGAAGGGGGGGCACCTCAGCCACATGAATGCAAAGCCAGATCCACGACGGGGCTCCATGCCCATTGATGTATCCTGGGGAGTGCAAAGCCACAGTCTCTCAAGTCTCGACAGTGGGTGGGTTGCCCACTGTGCCATCCTGGGGAGTGCAAAGCCACAGTCTCTCAAGTCTCGACAGTGGGTGGGTTGCCCACTGTGCCATCCTGGGGAGTGCAAAGCCACAGTCACTCAAGTCTCTACAGTGGGTGGGTTGCCCACTGTGCCATCCTGGGGAGTGCAAAGCCACAGTCACTCAAGTCTCTACAGTGGGTGGGTTGCCCACTGTGCCATCCTGGGGAGTGCAAAGCCACAGTCTCTCAAGTCTCTACAGTGGGTGGGTTGCCCACTGTGCCATCCTGGGGAGTGCAAAGCCACAGTCTCTCAAGTCTCTACAGTGGGTGTCTTGCCCACTGTGCCATCCTGGGGAGTGCAAAGCCACAGTCTCTCAAGTCTCTACAGTGGGTGGGTTGCCCACTGTGCCATCCTGGGGAGTGCAAAGCCACAGTCTTTCAAGTCTCTACAGTGGGTGGATTGCCCACTGCCATATCCTGGGGAGTGCAAAGCCACAGTCTCTCAGGTAGATGCAGGTCTCCACTGGTCCTGGAGGGGGACTGGTGCCCGGACTGGATGAGTCTCCCTGTGAAAGTACCTGTCCTGTCACTGTCCCAGCTGCACATGGGAGAACGATGCCTGATGTGCCAGACTATTCATATCCACACAGTCTTTGCCCTGTTCAGCGGTCTTCACCATGGCGGTCTTGGCCTTGTTCAGTGGTGCTTTGCCATGGCTGCCTATGGACTGTTCAGCGGTGCTTTGCCATGGCGGCCTTTGCCCTGTTCAGCGGTCTTCACCATGGCGGTCTTGGCCTTGTTCAGCGGTGCTTTGCCATGGCTGCCTATGGACTGTTCAGCGGTGCTTTGCCATGGCGGCCTTTGCCCTGTTCAGCGTCTTCACCATGGCGGTCTTGGCCTTGTTCAGCGGTGCTTTGCCATGGCTGCCTATGGACTGTTCAGCGGTGCTTTGCCATGGCGGCCTTTGCCCTGTTCAGTGGTCTTCGCCATGGCGGTCTTGGCCTTGTTCAGCAGTGCTTTGCCATGGCTGCCTATGGACTGTGCAGCGGTAGTCTAAGATGGCGGTTGAGATGACCATGATGTGGCATGACGATCTCCACACTGGAAATTGGTGTGTGGCATGACGAACTCCACACTGGACATTGGTGTGTGGCATGACGATCTCCACACTGGACATTGGTGTGTGGCATGACGATCTCCACACTGGACATTGGTGTGTGGCATGACGAACTCCACACTGGACATTGGTGTGTGGCATGACGATCTCCACACTGGACATTGGTGTGTGACATAACGTTCCATCATTGCCCAGCGGGGCGGTGAGATTATGGACCCTCCTGGGCTGTGACTCCGGCGGTTGCGGTGGTCTCCTGACCAGTAACGATACTTGAGCCCTCCTGGGCTATGACTCTGGCGGTGGTCTCTGGACCAGTGACGATACTTGAGCCCTCCTGGGCTATGACTCTGGCGGTGGTCTCTGGACCAGTGACGATACTTGAGCCCTCCTGGGCTATGACTCTGGCGGTGGTCTCTGGATCAGTGACGATACTTGAGCCCTCCTGGGCTATGACTCTGGCGGTGGTCTCGGGACCAGTGAGGATACTTGGGCCCTCCTGGGCTATGACTCTGGCGGTGGTCTCTGGACCAGTGACGATACTTGGGCCCTCCTGGGCTATGACTCTGGCGTTGGTCTCTGGACCAGTGACGATACTTGAGCCCTCCTGGGCTATGACCCTGGCGGTGGTCTCTGGACCAGTGACGATACTTGGGCCCCCCTGGGCTATGACTCTGGCGGTGGTCTCTGGACCAGTAACGATACTTGAGCCCTCCTGGGCTATGACTCTGGCGGTGGTCTCCTGACCAGTAACGATACTTGAGCCCTCCTGGGCTATGACTCTGGCGGTGGTCTCTGGACCAGTGATGATACTTGAGCCCTCCTGGGCTATGACTCTGGCGGTGGTCTCTGGACCAGTGACAATACTTGGGCCCTCCTGGGCTATGACTCTGGCGGTGGTCTCTGGACCAGTAATGATACTTGAGCCCTCCTGGGCTATGACTCTGGCGGTGGTCTCTGGACCAGTGACGATACTTGGGCCCTCCTGGGATATGACTCTGGTGGTGGTCTCTGGACCAGTAACGATACTTGAGCCCTCCTGGGCTATGACTCTGGCGGTGGTGTCCGGACCAGTAACGATACTTGAGCCCTCCTGGGCTATGACTCTGGCGGTGGTCTCCTGACCAGTGATGATACTTGAGCCCTCCTGGGCTATGACTCTGGCGGTGGTGTCCGGACCAGTAACAATACTTGAGCCCTCCTGGGCTATGACTCTGGCGGTGGTCTCTGGACCAGTGACGATACTTGAGCCCTCCTGGGCTATGACTCTGGCGGTGGTCTCCTGACCAGTGACGATACTTGAGCCCTCCTGGGCTATGACTCTGGTCTCCTGACCAGTGACGATACTTGAGCCCTCCTGGGCTATGACTCTGGCGGTGGTCTCCTGACCAGTGACGATACTTGAGCCCTCCTGGGCTATGACTCTGGCGGTGGTGTCCGGACCAATAACGATACTTGAGCCCTCCTGGGCTATGGCTCTGGCGGTGGTCTCTGGACCAGTAACGATACTTGAGCCCTCCTGGGCTATGACTCTGGCGGTGGTCTCTTGACCAGTGACGATACTTGAGCCCTCCTGGGCTATGACTCTGGCGGTGGTCTCCGGACCAGTGACGATACTTGAGCCCTCCTGGGCTATGACTCTGGCGGTGGTCTCTGGACCAGTGACGATACTTGAGCCCTCCTGGGCTATGACTCTGGCGGTGGTCTCCGGACCAGTAACGAGGGTGCTGGCGGTTGTGTCTGGACCGCCGGAAATGATGGCGTACTTCTCCGCTGTGACACTCACAACAGGTTGGGGAGACTTCCTCAGCACCTTCCCCACCTTCTTTTGAGTTACAGATGACTCACCAATCGCCTTGGATCCCATTTCACTGTTTGTACCACCAGGAGTCTTGACACGCTCCCGTCGTCCAATCTCCAATTTCGGAGCCTTCACAGGGGGTGGGCTGACAGTGCCTTGGCTCCAGGTCCTACGGCCTGCCCTGGTGGACGGGGCAGTCCAAAAACCTGGAACACGCACCACTGGTACTGGAGGCATTTTGGCTGAGGTGCTATGACGGGACTGATGAATTGGAGGGGGGGTGGGGGCAAAAAGGTCAATTTGACATAGGGACAGTTTCTGACGTACACTGGGATGGGTAGTTGGAGGGGCTCTGGGAGAGGAGGAAGAGGAGGTGGTTGTAGGAGGTGTCACTTTAGGTGTTTTGGGTGCAGGTACTGGAGGCTGTTGTGAGGTGGATGGATGTTGGGTGAGTGATTGCCGGCGTTTGTGTACTATGGGAGGGGGCGTCACAGACACACTGGGAGAGGACACAGGGGACGTGTATATGGCAGTGGAGGTGGTGAGTGCAGGTGAGCGGCTTGTGGTGCTGGGTGTCCTGGTGCGAGTCCTAGTGCCTGTAGATGTGGTGCATGCAGGTGTGTGTGTAGACGAGACTGGGAGGGAGGAGGGAGAAGAGGAGGAGGGGGACACAGTGGAGACAGTGGATGTTGCTGTGTCTGTATGGGTCTGATGCTTGTGTGAGTGCTTGTGGTGAGTGTGGTGCCTATGTTTGCTTGAGCTACTTTTGGGTGTTGACTTGTCTGCATGCTGGTCTGTAGGAGTGCTTGGGATGGGCTGGGGTACAGGGGATTGGGTCTGTGTGTAGGAAGTTGGAGGGGGGAGGCTGGACACAGGGACAATGGCTGCCATCAGTGCTGAGGCCAGAGATTGCAGGGTTCGCTGAAGGACAGCCTGACCAGAATGAATGCCTTCCAGGAATACATTACCGTGTTTCAACTCTCGTTCTACACCCTGGATGGCATTCACAATGGTAGACTGCCCAACAGTGAGTGACCTGAGGAGGTCAATGGCCTCCTCACTGAGGGCAGCAGGGGTGACAGGGGCAGGGCCTGAGGTGCATGGGGCGAAGGTGATGCCCACACTCCTGGGTGAGCGGGCACGGGGTGAACGCTGAGGGGCTGCTGGGAGGGCTGTGCTGGTAGGGGAGGTGGCAGTTGTACCTGTAGAAGTGGGGCGCACAGATGGTGCCGCCACCACAGAGGAGCTCCCATCGGCGGACGAGTCCGTGTCACTGTTTGGTGATCCTGTGGCCGACGTGAAGCTCCCCTCGCCCTCTGTCCCACTGGTGAAATCAGAGTCTGTGGTGTGGCCCTCCATGGCCATGTGGGATGCAGCTCCCTCGTGCTCCGGTGCCACTGTACCTCCGCCTGATGATGCTGATGTACAGAAGGACAGGGAGAGCAGAAAAAGGGTGGAGACAGAAGAAAGAGAGTTTTAGTGCATGGCATACCGCTACCGTTGGCGGACAAGACAAACGCAGCAGCCCCCTGCATTACGCTGTGCTCCTGCCCTCTGCACATGCAATTCCTGGGAAATGGCCTACATGGCAATGGTAGACATCTGCCCACATGGATGGCAAAGGGGCTACTATACATCAATTTGCCATTTTTTTGAGCTGGGGTAGAGTGCCACATGGCCTACATAACGGAGGGGCCTTGCCTACCTAACTCGCCCTGGCCTAGGGACACCCACAGCCCACCACCCCCACCCACACAGCTCCACAGCACGCAAAGTCCATTGCATGAGGTTGAACTCACCCCCTTGTGTCTGCTGTGATGTCCTTAAGCGCCCATCCAACTCCGGGTAGGCCACCACCAGGATCCGGAACATCAGGTGTGTCATGGTGCGACGGGCACCCCTCCCACGTTGGGAGGCCATCCCCAGCTGAGCCTCCGCCGTCTTCTTGCTGCAGCGGCGAATGTCCTCCCATCTCTTCCGGCAGTGGGTGCCCCGTCTATGGTGGGCCCCCACGGTCCGGACCTCCTTGGCGATGGCACACCAAATGTCCCTCTTCTGGTGGGCGCTGACCTACATGACATGCACAAGGAAAGAGGAACAGTCATTACCTACTGCACCGTCGTTGTAATTGGCCCCCTCCCAACTCTATCCCTGTGGCCCATTTATCCCCATGCATGACTGTTCTATGTACTCTGCCCCCTTCCCTCATCCACCCAGCCCTCTCCACCCAGGCCTAGCCCATACAACGTGCTCCCTGTGTACTGACCTGTTGGTCTCGAGGACCGTAGAGTAGCGTATACTGGGGGAGGACCCCATCCACAAGTTTCTCCAACTCCTGTGCAGTGAAGGCAGGGGCCTTTTCCCCAGACGCAGCAGCCATTGTCGCTTCCAGACCGAGGTCACAGCAGCACTAGCAGTGTAGGTCCTCTCCTGTCGAAGGTCAGGTATCTAGTGATTGAACAGATAGAAAATGGTGGTGACGTCCGCGGCGGTGACGTCCGCGGCGGTGCGCATCATCACCGCCAGCGCACCTGTTCATTGGCTCCTGGGACCCATAGGGTCCAATGTTAACCAATGCAGCATTGTGCCGCGCTCTACGACCGCCTACCGCGACGGTGTGCAACGCCAGCGCTGTTACCCCACAATTCCATTGTCCCATTTTAGAGGTCAGGCAGCTGCCATTTCTGGGGCCCACATGGCTTCATTTACTACTGCGTCACACATACCGAGGCCTACACTCAAAACCTTTCCCGGATGGGTTAATTGTCTGGTGTAGTCTTGTGTATGACTGTGGGTACATACCTGGAGGAATGCTGACAGTTTTTTCGCTGTTGTCCTTCTTAGGCACCGTCAGTTGGGACATATTGGAAGATGGCGGAATCCGCCGGTGTACCGACCGCTGGTGGACCTGTTGACAATGGAAGCTGAGTGTTGGCTGCCCTGCTGAAACACGTAAGGAGATACATCATTTTCTCTGAGGTGGCAGATTTGCCTACAGTGAAAGGTGACTTCTATGCCCTGGGACATATCCCCAACGTCATAGGTGCCATTGATGGGACCCATGTAGCTCTGGTCCCCCCCTGCAGGAATGAACAGGTGTACAGGAACCGGAAGAGTTATAATTCGATGAATGTCCAGATGGTCTGTTTGGCAGACCAGTACATCTCGCAGGTAAATGCAATGTTCCCTGGCTCAGTGCATGACGCCTACATCCTGCGGAATAGCAGCATCCCTGATATGATGGGTGAACTCCAGAGGCACCGTGTATGGCTATTGGGGGACTCTGGTTAACCCAACCTGTCCTGGCTACTGACCCCAGTGAGGAATCCCAGGACCAGGGCAGAGGAACGCTACAATGAGGCCCATGGGCGGACTAGGAGGGTAATCGAGCGGACCTTCGGCCTCCTGAAGGCCAGGTTCAGGTGCCACCATATGACAGCTGGGTCCCTATTCTACTCACCGAAGAAGGTGTGCGACATCATCATCGCCTGCTCCATGCTCCATAACTTGGCATTGCGACGCCAGGTGCCTTTTCTGCAGGAGGATGATCCAGATGACGGTGTTGTTGCAGCGGGGGAGCCTGGGGAGCCTGTGGACAGTGATGAGGAGGAAGCTGATGAAGATGAAAACGACAACAGGGAGTCAGTCATACAGCAATATTTTCAATGAGACACAGTTGAGTACAATTTCATGTTTCACATTATATTACATTTCACACGTCTACCTCTATCCTGTACCTACATTTCACTCCGTATTTGTTAACTGAGTTGTCCCCTTCCATTTCAGTTTCACTAATGTGTTGACCCACGTGTCAACAGCTTTCACCCTTGAAAGGCTTGTGATGTGTGACATTGGTATGTTGACCTTCCAATGGCTAACCTTTTTTAACACTGTAATTGACAATACAAAGTTCACAATCATTGACTGACTCCAATATTATTGAGGTTTCAAGGGTGTTTATTGAAGTGCATAAAAATGTAGGGGGGTTGTGAAATGGGGAGAGGACATGGTGGAATAATGTCCATGGCAGAGTCCAGTCTATTAGTCTCACAGGTACATTGCACATCTGGCCATTGGAAGTGGAGCTGGGGCAGTTCCAATCTGGACAGGGTAACAAAGTGGGACAGTGGGGGGACAATCAAGGTAGTCTTATTTCCTGGCGGGGGTCTTGCCATCTTGCTCTGTCATGTTCCTGGATCTCAGGGCCCGCTTGCGTGGTGGTTGTCCGTCTGCAGGGGGTGGGGTGCTGGTGTGTTGGTCCTGTGGCGGGGCGTCCTGTCCAATAGCGCCGGCGGAGGTGGTGGGCAGTTCGTCATCCTGGCTAGTGTCAGGGGCCACGGTGTCCCTCAAGGTCTTTTGAATGTCCGTCAGCACCCCTACGATGGTGCCCAGGGCGGAGCCGATGGTCCTGAGCTCCTCCCTGAACCCCAAATACTGCTCCTCCTGCAGGCACAGGGTCTCCTGCAACTTGTCCAGGACCGTTGCCATCGTCTCCTGGGAGTGGTGGTATGCTCCCATGATGGAGGAGAGGGCCTCGTTGAGAGTGGGTTCCCTTGGCCTGTCCTCACTCTGTCGCACAGCAGCCCTCCCAGTTCCCCTGTGTTCCTGTGCCTCCATCCCCTGGACCGTGTGCCCACTACCACTGCCCCCAGGTCCCTGTTGTTGTTGGGGTGGTGGTTTAGCCTGGGTGCCCTGTAGTGGTGGACACACCGCTGATTGACCTGTCCTGGGTAGGGAGGTATGGGTCCGCTGGGTGGGTGCTGTGCTGGTGTTCCCAGAGGGTGGCAGTTCGGTGTTGGGCTGTGGCTGGGCAAGGGGAACCGACTGTCCTGAGGCCCACGATGGACCGGGCTGGTCATCAAGATCCAGTAGGGCAGAGCTGCTGTCGTCACTGTGGGCCTATTCTGGGGGTGGAGTCGTGTTGTCTGGACCCTCTGGTGTGGTGACGGTCCTTCGGGTTCCTACAGGGGTATGAGAACATGATTATTGCATGTGTGTGTTTCATGGTGTGCAATGGATGGGTGTGCGTGAACCCCAGTGCAGGCATTCCTGTGTGGGGGCTTGTGTGGTGATGGTTGTGGGGTGTTGTGGTCTGTGCAGTGGGCATGCTTTAGTGATGGGTGTCCATGTTTAGTTGTGTCATGCAGGTCTTGGGGTTGGGATGGGTGGTTGGTGTTATGGGTAAATTAGTGAGGAGTTAGGGTGATAGGGGAGGGTGTGAGGGTGGGGGTGTGTGATAGCATGCAGGTAGGGTGGGGGATATGATAGTGAAGATTAGACTTACCAGTGTCCGTTCCTCCCACGACTCCTCCGAGGCGCCCAGGATGCGGGATGGACAAGAATTGCTCCTCCCATGTTGTTAGTTGTGGGGGAGGAGGTGGGGGTCCGCCGCCAGTACGCTGTACCACGATGTTGTGCCTGGAGACCGTGGAACGCACCTTCCCCCGTAGGTCGTTCCACCTCTTCCTGATGTCCTCCCTATTTCTTGGGTGCTGTCCCACAGCGTTGACCCTGTCGACTATTCTTTGCCATAGCTCCATCTTCCTGGCTATGGATGTGTACTGTACCTGTGCGCCAAATAGCTGTGGCTCTACCCTGATGATTTCCTCCACCATGACCCTGAGCTCCTCCTCGGAGAAGCGGGGGTGTCTTTGGCGTGACATTGGGTGGTGTGTGTGATGTGTGGGGTGGTGTATGTGTTGATGAGTGTGGTGAGTGTAGTGGTATGTGGTGTTTTGTGCGTGGATGTTGTGTGGGTGATGGTGTAGTGTGCCTCTGTGTGATGGTGTTATCTATTCTGTGCTGTCTCTCTCTGGCCTTCGTCTCTAATTTGTGGTCGTAGGGGTTTGTGGGTGATATGAGTGTGTGTTTTATATTGTATTGGATGTC